>NC_139693.1:17154090-17792938 GCF_964106915.1 Podarcis gaigeae | reverse complement strand
GTCCAGTGTTCTTGTTGTTGTTAATAACAGTAAATAAATAAGTGATTTCTTCCCATCAAAAATTCATTCTTGCTAGTAGGGGTGTGTTGAACCCTTTTAGAGGATACCATTTTCCTGCTCCAGCTTCCACACTTCCACATGTTCCTCCCCACCTTCCAAAAAGCTGCCAGTTTGTATTGTGTTGAGCCATCAATCCTGGCAAGTTGCAGAATTGTTACATCGCAGTGCAAAGGTCCCAGTGAGCCAGTGGTTTCTCGCCAGCAAATATAAGGAAGGCTCACAGCTGCAGTGTAGAAATTATAGGCTTTGAACTCCCTGGTCAACTTCTCTTCCCTACCCCACCCCCAACACACTGATTGAGTTGTTACGGGGTGTGATCAGAGAGAAATGAAAGGCAGAGAAGTTTGCAGAGATAATTACGTACTTCTTCGCAGTGGTAAATCACCCAGTAGTTTTTGATGACACACACTGTCCAGGCATCAGTAAGCCAGTTAACACATACAGTATGCTAAAAATCCTTTGTCCCAGTTCGATCCACAAGTGATAGCATCAGAACTCTTCGGCATGCTTTTCATAAAAGAAGCCACTTCTTCACAAAGCACAGAGTTAAACTATAGAACTCACTCCCACAAGAGGCAGTGATGGCCACCACCTTGTATGGCTTTAAAAGAGGATTGGACAAATTCATGGGGGGCAAAGCTATCAAAGGCTACTAACCATGATGGCTGTGCTCTGCCTCCGTGGTCAGAGGCATCAATGCTTCTGAATATCAGTTGCTGGAAGCCACAGGAGAGGAAAGAACTCTTGACTTGGGTCCTGCGTGCGGGTTCTCCGCATGCATCTGAGTGGCCACTGTGAGAACAGGATGCTGAAGTAGATGGGCCCTTGGCCGATCCAACACATTCTTAAGTTCTTACATTTTAAAAATTTGTTTCCCTCTGGTTTACAACCCTGTCCCCCAACCTTGTAGACGTGTACCCGAATCCAGGATAATACTTCCTACACCTGATGAAGTGAACTGTAGTCTTTAAGGTGCCACAAGAGTCTTTGCTAGTTTTCCTGCAAAGTGACATGTAAACACTAGATGCCCCTCTGGAAATCCTTTAAAGTAGTTTAGGCTTAGGGGGTCCATGCTTAACCAGTGGGTTTTAGGGCCAAGTAGGATTTGAACTCTGATCTCCATTGTAATAAACACCATACCACATTGAGCCCACATTCACAGCATACATTTAAAGCAGCATCCTACCACTTTAAACCGTCATGGCTTCCCCCCAAGGAATTATGGGAGCCATAATTAAGGGGGCTGAGTCAGGAGACACTCTCCTCTCTCTCAGAACTACAATTCCCAGATTTCCTTGGGAAGAGGGATGGATTGTTAATCACACTGTGACTTGAAGCTCTGGGAGGGGTCTCCCAGTGCCTTTAGCAAACTACAGCTCCCAGAATTCTTCGGGGGAAGCCATGGCGGTTTAAAGTAGTACCATAATGCTTTAAATGCATAGCTGTCAACTTACAGATTTGAAAATAAGGGACCAGCAGCCTCAAAAATAAGGGATCAGCAGCCAAAATAAGGGATTTTTCGGGCACAGGTATGTTCGAATTCTGAGCCCCTCCGAGCCAAACAGAAAGTCCAGCCAGCAGCCAAACGAAGCCTCATCAATAAGGGACAGCAGTAGGACATGGCGCTGGGATAAGGGACTGTCCCACCAAATAAGGGATGCTTGACAGCTATGTTTAAATGTAAGCTGTGAATGTGGAGTCAAGCAACTGATGCTTTTTCCCTTTATTTTTCTTTAAAAGAGCTGCTTTTCTCGAAGTTGCAAAAGGGGAAAATGATTCAGTTGTTTGTTATGTCTCTTTTGTCCCTGGGTCTTCCAGGTGTACAATGAGTGCTTCCTGTTTATGGCCTTGACACTTTCAGGACTTGTTCTAAGACAAAGTGTTGTGTGGAAACTTTTCCGTAAGGTGTTCCCTGGGGGTGGGGAAGGGGGAGGGTTCCAGAAAAATGTGTTCCAGAACTGAGCTGTTGGGTTCTTCTAAGTTCAGTTGCTTTTAGGGCAGAACAGAGTGCCATTTTGCTGCCTTAAATGGTGCTGTTTTGCCATTTTAATATACATTTCAATAGTTTCTCATGCTGTCCATTTTCACCCATTGTTGTACATTTTTATGAATGTGAAATATAATTTTTTGAACTACTACTGTCATGGTCAAATGGGGGTTGAAGTGGCTTTCAAATTCTACGGGTTCCTGAAGTGTTGCTGATCTTGTCTGTTGCAGCTAAATTATGCCATAATATATTTGTTATTCTTTAAAATACTACTGGTAATGTCATGGGAACACAAGGTGTATGGGGCTTTATGGAGGGAATAATATCATTTCTAGGGAAGACCTGACTTCCAAGCAGCTGTTCCAACATTACATTTCTCATAAACCATAGCCAGATGTTTAACACTTAACCCTGTATGTAGAAAGGCAGCAACTCAGGTTGCAGGGTTCTGATACACTATTCTGTCTGGCACATGCAGACCTTTGAACCCCCACCTTTCATTTAAAATCAGGCTCCACTGAACCCTGAAGTGTGTCTGTGATGTATGCACATAAATCACCCTCCCCATTTTCTCAATGTAAATCTGTCCTGCACGCTGCTGCTGACCCCAAGATACTTCTGAATGTACCACATAACAAGAGAAAAAAGCAATAGTGTTAATTCTTTTTCTCCCCCTCTTGTTTTTGTAGGCTTCTTTTATTAAACCTCATCACAAATTCCCAACGCATCTGGATTTGCACAGACAAGTGGAATACCATGAACTGAAAAAGCGGCAACAAACCTTTTTTTGTGCTTAGTTTTTTATTTTGTGATTTTCTACTTTTTTTGTTTTTTCAAAACAATTTTTTGGATGACAGCACTTTGAAAAACAAGGTGTTTTCTTTTTTTTTAATTTTTGGAAATTAAAAAATTAAGCCGCCCCATACCGTGAGGATCTCCGGAGAAGATGGGGAGAAAAAAGATCCAGATCCAGAGGATTACGGACGAGAGGAACCGGCAGGTCAGTTTGCATTAAATAGATAGAAATTGTACATCATCATTTTTCTCTCTTTATGGTGGTATGGGTGGTGGGGAGAATTTGCCATTTCTGCAGAGTCCCAAAGGGGACGTCACTTTTCCCTTGCTCTGTGCTTCGACTTTGCTGACTCTGAAGTTGAACCTGTGCTTTTCAGTAGCACAGACTCTTGTGAGTGGTGCATCAGTTAAGTGGTTTGGAGCTGCTTGGGAGCCTAGCTGGGTTTCCTGAGAATGGGGTGGAACAGAGGAAGGTGCCTTATGTTGAGTTGGACTGTTGGCCCATCTAGCTTAGTATTGTCTACACTGATTGGGAGCAGCTCTTCAGGGTCTTCCAGGCTGGGGGCAGGGTCTTTCTCAAGCCTCCTTGAAGGCTCCATTGGGATTAAACCTGGGGCCTCATACCAAGAAGATGCTCTGGATCTGAGCAGCTGTGATGGTGGATGAAGCATAGGAACTACGGAGTGTGGTATTATAGGCCAGGAAGCAAAGGCTGGAAGTTATGTGCCCATCTGGGGAGCAGTTCACACCACAGTTTGTTGTCACTCCCGCCCAGCAAAGCAAGTCGATGCTTTCCATAGATTTCAATATTCAAAATAGTCCCCATGAGGGGGAAAGGTGTCTCCTAACAATTCTCAGCACCCTTAACAAACTACAGCTCCCAGGTTTCTTGGGGGGAAGACATGACGGTTTAAAGTGGTATCATAGTGGCCACATTGGCAATACACACGTAAAGCACTATCTCCCCCGAAAAACGCTCATCAGTACGTTGCCAGGTCTAGCTTGAAGCCTCAAAGCTTTATTTTTCCTTGTCAAGGTCACTGGGGAAGGACAGACATCTCAGAGTCATGGCCCAGAATCAAAGGTTTGTGGTGGTAGACATGCTTGGCTTGAGGGATTTTGCTATCTATGCCATCTCTGTCAAGTGCTGAAATAAACCATCCAGGCTCTTTCAGCCGCTTCTTCATAACCTGCACTTCTAAAATATCAGGAATGAATCCAGTGGCCAGCAATATGGCCACCACAAGATTCAGGGGCGGCCAGCAATTAAGATGGCTTTAAAGGGAGTTGGACAGATTCATGGAGGATAAGGCCATCAGTGGCCACTAGCCTTGGTGGCTTGTGTTGTTTATCTATTTGTTTCATTTACAAATTACTTCCCTTAAAACATGTCATAGTGTTTTAGACCCCCTCCCCCATTCTTCTGATGGTAAATTGTTTTAACTGGTTTTAATATCCTGCTTGTGTAGTGTGGTGCAGTGGTAAGAGTGTCAGACTAAGACCTGGCAGGTACCAGGGTTTGAATCCCCACTTGTTGACCATGACATGCACTGGGGGTGACCTTGGGCCAGTCAATGCCTCTCGGCCTAACCTTCCTCACAGGCTTGTTGTGGGGATTAAATAAGCGAGAGCTACTTTGTGCTCTTTAGAGAAAAAGGTAGGATAAAAATGCAGTTAATAACAATAAGAAAAGTAGTAGTGGTGGTTGTAGTAGTAACCTGCCTTGGGGCCTTCTGCTGAAGACTGGGTAAAATATCTAATGCATAAAAACATTGGTAACAGAAACCATTTCAAGTCCAATGCAGATACAGACTGGGATAAAAACAACCTTTATTTAAAAGGCTTGTTGAAAAAAGTGGGGAAAGAAAGGTCTACAACAGGCACTGGAAAGACAATACAGGCTGCTCCTGTAATGACATGGTGTGCCTCTCAACCCCTGTTGCTAGGATATGTGAGTGGGGAGAGTAGCTGTTCATGTCCTGGTTTCTGGCTTCCCAGTGGAGCATCTGGTTGGCCCCAGTGAGAACAAGATGCTGGACTAGATGGTCTCCCATCTCCTCACAGAGCTAAAATCCCTAAAGTTCTTTAGGAAGAGGGATTGATTGTTAAAAGACTCTAGGAATTGTAGCCCTTAACAAATTGCACTTCCCATGATTCTTTGGGGGAAGCCATGACTATTTAAACTGGCACCATAGGATTTTAAATATATGGTGTGAATGTGCCCCCCCTGCCTAGGATGGAATCCTTGCCTACTTAAACCTTACAATTTCCTTACCTTGGAGGTCCACCTTCCAGAATCAGAGCTCAGTTGATTATATATTTATTTAAGGTGGCTTTTGAGTGGCAATAAAATTGCCCTAATTGGGTTTTTGTGCTTCTTAGCTTAGACCTCTGTCTTTGGGGTGCAACAGGCTATAAACCAGGAGGTACAATAACATAAATGCTGTGTCTTTATGAACATGACATTTAGGCAATTTCTAATCTGCTTCCTACTGGCCGGGGTGACTAGGCCTCCTTCAACTCCCTTGTTTGTTAACTCTGCACCATAAGGACTTGTAACTTGCATACTTAAAGCAAGGATAAAAGCGACTACCCCAAAGCAAGCAGATTGGGGGTTTTCAGGGGTGATCTTTTTAAAAACCCAATTTCTTCTTAGCACCAAAACTCCGCACCCTGCCTTGACAGTGTCCTGCACCATGCTTGTTGAAGTGGGGTAGAGGACTGTTAACAACAACAACAATAATAACAACAACAACATGGAACAAGGTACCTGCTGTTCCATTGCTAGCAGAGGGATTGTTCTGGCAGGCAGCAAATTTGCTGCGGCAAATACTTTCCTACCCTTCAGGGAACCACCCTCAAGGTTGTGAGGTCTTAAAATTAACCCATCGTGACAGATGGCCTAGTTCGATTTCCAGCTCCCCAGCAGGTCTGTTCTCTTGGCAACGGCCCCTTGATGCAGACTGAGGTTGTTTCAATAAACACCTGAGAGCGAGCTGTGAATCCCATTTCAAGAAATTAAAACACCAGCCCTCCTTCCCCTCGACTCCACTGTTGACAAAGCCCAAGGGCAGGAGTGAGTGGTTAGAGAGAAGGCCACATTCACATGTACAAAGGCAAGCTCTAGTGTTAAGGACTTCTGTCAAGCTGCTTTGGGAGGGTGTTAATGAATTGTTTGTTGTTGTTCTTTATCTAGAGAGGCCTCTTCCTCACAGTTTCAACCCCACCCCACAAGGCACTTGTGCAAAGTTAGGCACCACTTAGGCCTCATTCACATCAAACATTTAAAGCTCTATGATTTCACTTCAAACACTCATGGGTTCCCTCAAACTATTCTGGGAGCTGTAGTTTCTTAGCGGTGCTGAGAGCTGTTAGAAGGTCCCTGTTCCCCTCACAGAGCTACAATTCCCAGAGTCCCTCTTCTCAGCTCTCTGGGAATTGTAGCTCTGTGTGACAGATATGAAATACAATTAAAACACTGCTCTGACAGCAACATTCTTTATGAAAATGCAAAGTCAGTTAAAGGCTGACATTAAGTTACACGTGGCTAATTTAACAGCTTTGGAACACAGTTTCCAAGGGTTCTTCACCACACATTAGAAGCCTTTTAGTGTTGTAGACATTCACGCCTGTAAGGGGAGAAAATTCCACTCATGGGGCACTACCACAGAGAAGGCCCTGCTCCAGGTTCCCCATGATGGGCAGGATCAGTTACTTGGGCTGGAAGCAGCCCCCACCTCTTGATTTTAAGCCCCAACCTGGCTGATTGGAAAGAGGTGCTATGACAAATATCAAGGCCACAAGTTATTGAGGGCTTTATAATTAATGTTAGCACTTTGATGTGGGCCTGGTAACATATAGGCAGCAACAATAGATTCCATAGAATATGTGTCACATAATAAAATAAATTCTTGTGACTCCATTCTGCACTAACTGCAGAATGGAAGAAGGAACTGAGCTGAAGGAATTGGAAACTCTGCAGCAAACTTGGCACTCTTTCAATTCCAGATTTTCATTCCAGAAATTCTCCTAGTTTCACCAAAACTCAGAGCTGAGCAAGCCTACTGAAGAATCAAGGGAAGGAGCCTAATAAATCTCCTGGGTGGAAACCTTGCCTCCTGTGTTGGTGTCTGTCTTTTTGCTGATTGTGTTCATCCCTCATAATAATAATTAGGGGTGTTACTTGATAAATCAATGTAGTGTGATTTTTAAAATCTTAAAAAAGGTGTTCCCAAACTAATCAGATAGACATTTTCCAAATTATATTGTTTATTACTTTTACATGGACAAATCCACGAAGGGTGCCCATCTTGAACGAGGCATTGTCTTCCTGCCCTCCATTGTCCCCTCTCTCACATACAGGAGGGAAACTGTCTTGCCTGCTGCAGCAAGTGCATGTACCATCAAAGTAAAGCCTTTTTAAAATAAAAAAATAATAAATGGAGCTTTCTTCATTTGCATCATGGAAGCATTTTGTCATTTGCAAATTTATTATTCAATAAATTAATTAAAACGCACATGATTCTTCCATTAAGATTTCTTTCAGTTGAGTGGCAGCCCTAATAATGATCCCATGTGGCATTCATGCAGCATTTGAGAGAGTTCAAGGCATTTTGCATGATCTAGTTCTCAGTACAACTACCCTGTGCGGTAGGGCAATGGTGTTAGGGACAAATGTAAGGTTCTGCACTTAGAAAGAAACAGATACACAAATATAGGATGGGGGACACCTGGCTTACTAGCAGTACATGTGAAAAGGATCTAGGGGTCTTGGTGGACCGAAGCTTAACATGAGTAAATGTGTGATGCAGCAGCAAAAAAAGCTAATGCTATTCTAGGCTGCATCAACAGAAGGATAAAGGTAAAGGGACCCCTGACCATTAGGTCCAGTTGTGACCGACTCTGGGGTTGCGGCGCTCATCTCACTTTATTGGCCAAGGGAGCCAGCGTACAGCTTCCGGGTCATGTGGCCAGTATGACTAAGCCGCTTCTGGCGAACCAGAGCAATGCATGAAAATGCCGTTTACCTTCCCACTGGAGCGGTACCTATTTATCTACTTGCACTTTGACGTGCTTTTGAACTGCTAGGTTGACAGGAGCAGGGACTTAGCAACGGGAGCTCACTCTGTTGCGGGAATTCGAACCGCCAACCTTCTGATCAACAAGCCCTAGGCTGTGTGGTTTAACCCACAGTACCACCCGCGTCCCATCAACAGAAGTATAGTGTCCTGATAAAGGGAACTAATAGTACCACTCTATTCTGCCTTAGTCAGACCACACTTGGAATACTGTGTCCAATTCTGGGCACCACAATTTAAGAAGGATGCCGACAGACTGGAACATGTGCAGAGGAGGGCAACCAAGATGATCAGGGGTCTGGAAACTAAGCCTTATGAGGAGCGCTTGAAGGAGCTGGGTATGTTTAGCTTGGAAAAGAGGAGACTGAGAGGAGATATGATAGCCATCTTCAAATATCTTAAGGGCTGTCATCACATGGAAAAGGAAGCATGCTTGTTTTCTCCTGCTCTGGAGGGTAGAACTTGAACCAATGACTTCAAGTTGCAAGAAAGGAGATTCCGACTAAACATTTGGGAAAACTTTCTGACAGTAAGAGCTGTTCAACAGTGGAACAGACTCCCCTGAGAGGTGGTGGACTCTCCTTCCCTGGAGGTTTTTAAACAAGAGGTTGGATGGCCATCTGTCATGGATGCTTTAGCTGAGATTCCTGCATTGCAGGGGGTTGGGCAAGATGACCCTTGGAGTCCCTTCCAACTCTAAGATTCTATGATTCTATTATTCCTGTCTGCAATATGAGTATGAGGCTAAAGGGGAAGAGGGGGCTTCCCTAGTGAGTTCCTGACAGGAGCAGGAATGGAACTGCAGGCTTCCAGATTCCCTACCTTAGTCCTACATCCTATTCTAGCTGTCTTCTTGGTGGGGAGTTTTGATTTTTTTTATGCACCACTTTCAGTCCACTTAATTCCAAACAGGACATTATACTGCCCATAACAAACAATGGCAGGCAAATTCAGTTGGAGTGGTTTTCCTGTTCCCTTTGGAACAACAGGTCTTTTGAGTTTTACTTCTTAAAAGTTAGGGGGAGCCATTTTGCCTGTAACAGTAATGTCTCACTCTGAATATGACTGACTTGTTTGAAGGATATTATGGCTTGAAAACAGAGACTCTGCATGTACTGTTATTACCCAAGAAAATATTTTAAGAAAAGCATATTTAAAAACAAAACAAAAAATGGGGGGAAGGGGTGATTGAGGAGGAAAAGAAATTGTGAAAGCACCCCAATTCAAAGCATTTTGTTTGGTTTGGTTTTTGTAAGGCTAGCAGGAAACTTCCTATTAGCAATTATTATTTAAAAGCTGCTGGAACTTTTTATTGGAGTGGTCATGCTTTGCAACAGAGGGAAGGCCAGCACTAGGTGTCAAGGACAAGCTGGGTGTATGTCTTTCCATGGTTATTTGAAGCAGTAAAAGTGAATGGAAAATACTTTCCAGTTCTTTGGGGGCTTTGATTGAGTCCAGGTTTCACAATCCCTTCAGGAAGGAGGGGAGGCATCCTGTGTCAGAGTGCAGGGCCAAATCGATTGCTTGTTTCTCATCTCTTTCCTTTGAGCTGCTGTTTGTGCAGCTAAGCTTTGCGGGAGAGAGCTGTTGAAGGAAGATCTGTTAGAGAGGCTTCTTCAGGTTAGCAGGTTAAAGTACCTGGCTTATTATTTATTTTGTTACATTTGTCTGCAGCTCTTCTTCAGTCACAGAACCCAAAGTGGTGTGCATGTAGTCCCCAAGCAGTCACCCATTCAGGCACTGGCTGATACAGACCTGCTTAATTTCAGCAAGGTGATGGACTCACAAAACTGCTGGCCTGCTTTTACTGCAGTGTCTTTAGAGCCAGAAATGTTCCCATGGGAGACATTGCATGTGGCTGGTTCTCAGTGAGTACTGAACGCATTCTAAAGGTTTTTGGAAAACCTCATAAGGGTAAAGGGACCCCTGATCATTAGGTCCAGTCGTGGCCGACTCTGGGGTTGCGATGCTCATCTCGCTTTATTAGCCAAGGAAGCCAGCGTACAGCTTCCGGGTCATGTGGCCAGCATGACTAAGCCGCTTCTGATCGGCAAGCCCTAGGCTGTGTGGTTTAACGCATCCCTGGAAAACCTCATAACAGCTAGCTATTGCTACCTTGCAGTGTGTTTACACTCACACAAAGCATAAGAATCTGAGGTTGGGCAGGTGTATTTATGTGCCTTCAATGTATGTGCCTTCACTGTACTCATTTATTCCGCCATAGCCCATTTTGCACAGATGTAGGACAGTGGTGCAGAACCAGCACAAACTCTGCAAAGAGCCCTGAAAGCATGCAGATTTTTTTCCCTAGTGTACTTTACCAGTGGCACAAAATGAACCATGCAGTGGGAAGGCTGTGTGTTGTATCAAGTCCTACTCAGAACAGGCCCATTGAAAATAATGGACAGGGCTAACTTAGGTCTACTCTGAGTTTAACTTTATTGGATCCAACCTTGTGCCTTAGATCTCCTATATGTGGGTTACCCTGGGCCTGGGGTCACGATGCATTTGCCACATCTGTCAAGAGATTTAACCTCTAGAGACTTGGGGGGGGGGGACAAGTTAAGGCAGAAGGACAGAGCCTCCTGGAGTCTGTGTTTTCTAAAAGCATCCACATCATCTCCACAAATCAAGATATAAGACAGTGGTGCTTATATGCAAGAGATCCTAGAAACTCAGGGCTGTCCCTGGTCAAGAGAGGTCATTGAAGATGATGTCCTATTCCAGTGCTGGATTTGCCCCTCCTGCAGGGGACAAGAGCGGGTGGTTTTTCACTGGGCTGGGAGAGTTGGCAGAAGCCAAAGGCAAGGATGCCGAGCCTGTAATAGTCCCTAATGACATTACAGGGATTTGCAGAGGGGATTTGCCATTGCAGATCAGTCCACTGGTCCTCAGGGCCTGGCCAACCGGCTGGAGAAGCGGCTGGTACCTTGATGTGTTGGGAGGGAGACAGAAATCCTCCTTCAGTTATGCCAGCCTGGACGGTCCAGTAATTCCTTCCACAGTCCTTGGTGCACACGGCTTACACCCTGGAGAAGGAGATTTGATTACCCTCTTCGTCTTAAAAGGTTAATGCCTCCAGATGAGGGTGAGGAGGCCTGACTAAATCCTATCTTAGCCCCAAACTGAGTAAAAGCCTTTTATCATTGTTCTGCCTTGTCCTCCCCTCTTCCTTTCCCTCCCACCCCTTAAGAGTTGGCTGCGTTGCTGCAGATGTGAGGTTAGTGCAGCCTTGGCCAACCTGGTGGCTTCCAGATGTTTTGACTGGCTGTTTTGGACTCCAATCACCAGCTAGCACAGCCCTAGTCAAGACAGCCCCAGCCATTGCTTCTGCATATCTATCGGCCCCTAACTTCACCACTACTGAAAAGACAGTGAAGAAATAAGTTGCTGGTTGGGGAAGTCTGTTCAGTAGCAAAATAACATCTGAATGTGATGTATGCATAGATAGGATGGACCTCCATTGCACTATTCCAGCTGTTAAGAACATACTTTTTATTTAATTTATGGTGTTTATGTTTCTCCTTTTTCTACAAGGAGCTGAATGTGTCATACATGGTATCCCCCATTTAATCCCCACAACAAACCTGTGAGGCACATTAGACTGTGGCTGACCTAAATTTACACCCAGAGAGCTTCCTGACTGAGTGGGGAATTGAATCCTGGTCTCTCCCAGGTCCTAGCATGACACGCCAACCACTACACCACCACTTGTTCTCTGTAGCTTAGCAAGAGCCTGGTTGCCCCATCAGGCCAAGGCGGCTTCATTGAGTTCAGCATCCTGTTTCCTACAGTGGCCAACCAAGCCATTGTATTCTTTTGGGGGGAAGGGCCACATCTCAGTGGTGGAGCATCCTCTCTGCATGGAGAAGTTCCCATGTTCAAATCCTGGGATCTCCAAGTAGGGCTGGGGAAAGACTCTGTCTGAAATGTTAGGAAATGCTGCCAGTCCGGGTGCACAATATTAAGTTAGATTGACCCAACGGTCTGACTTGAATTAAGATAGCATCCTAGGTTCCTAGCTGTTATCTGGAGACATGCTGCCTCTAAAAGTGGAAGGTCTGCTTAGGGGTGGTGTTGGCATGGTAATGAGATCCCCTAAACTGGTGGCTTTGGGGGAGTTCAGTATATGTTGTAAGGCTGCACTCTCAGAAGAATATATCAGGATTTCATGACATCTGTGGCAAATGATGAGTCTATTTGAGGCTCTGTCTGGTATCAGGACTTGTGCTGGATCTGTGTGTGTTCGTTCTGGATGGAAAGATGGTGACCTAGGTAGACACTTTGCTACCTGGTGAGGTTTAGGCTTACTGAAGTTCTTAATCTCTTTTGGGATAGGTGAGGAAGGTGTCTGTCTTTTATGTGATGGTTCTAGGAAACACCCTAGAGAGGTCCGATCTGGCCACAGTGATGTCTCAAATGGGACCAGGCATCCTTTTCCAATCTTGTACCCTCCTGGTGTTGTTGGACTACAACTCCCACCATTCTTGATCACTGGCCCTTCTTGTCATCCCGTTGTGAAAGGTTGGATTACTACAATGTGCTCTCTGTAAAAGGTAAAGGACCCCTGGACCGTTAAGTCCAGTCAAAGGTGACTATGGGGTGCGGTGCTCATCTTGGCGTTTTTCCACAGACAGCTTTTCTGTGTCATGTGACCAGCATGACTAAACCGCTACTGGCTTATGGAGGATCGTGACAAGTGCCAGAGCGCACGGAAACACTGGTTACCTTCCCACCGCAGCAGTACCTATTTTTCTACTTGCACCAGTATGCCTTCAAACTGCTAGGTTGGCAGAAGCTGGGACAGAGCAACGGGAGCTCACCACCGTTGTGCGGATTTGAACCACCAACCTAATGTTAGCAAGCCGAAGAGGCTCAGTGGTTTAGACCACAGCACCACCCGTGTTTTACCTGCTTTCTGTAGGGCTGCTCCTGAAAAGTGTCTGGAAACTTTGGCTGGTCCAGAATGCAGCAGCTAGAAGTGTTCTGGGGCCAGCAATGCTTTAGAATACCAGAATGCTGGAAACGGCAGGTCCTGCTGGACTAGATGGGCCATTGGCCCTATGCTCTTAGGTGAATGTGCAGTAAATAGCTGGTGCCACCTAACCTCCTTAGCGAACATATTTGGATGAATGCTCAATAAACATCTTGTCTAGAAGTGACCAGGGCTTAATTCCTTCTTACAATAAATTTCATTATGAAAGACAGGAAGAAAGGGCTCTCTGGGTTCTAGGAGTTCCACACAGCCAACTGGAGACCCCCTCTTCTTTCTCCAATCTTCAAGAGGGAGTGCGCGGTTGCTTGTGGTCTGAACAGGTGAAGGGGTTGTGTGCCAGCTGCCTTTTGACAGCTGAAGAAATGAAACTGGAGGAAGTCTGTGGTTTAATGGGGGAAGGGAGAGATGAACCCTAGGAGGGGCGGTGGGAGCTGCAGAATAGAAAAGAACCATAATTACCTCTGTGCCAAGAAACCTCGCAAACAATGGCAGCATACGGAGTTTGGAAGCCTGACAAGCTCGGTGTTTCCATAGCATCCTGGCAGTGAAGAGGCTGAGTTGTGAATCAGGAGGTCCCTACTTCAAATCTTGCCTCTGCCAGGAACTCGCATGGAGGGTGGCTTTGTTAAGCTGTTCTCCCTCGGCGCTCCCCTGCCCACAATCTGGGAGACTGACACTCTCCTACTTCATGGGGTTGTTCGGATTTCAGAAATTCATCACTGAATTTTTTATTTATTTTCTATTGCTTCTGACAAGGTTTTAGTCTTCTGGGTGGCCAGCCTGTAGCAATCTTGCTTCAAGGGGGGGAGGGGAGTAGCCAGTAGTTTTCACATTCCTTTGGAGGAGTCAATGTGTCTCTGCTGTGCTGAGTTAACATAACATTATTATTATTATTATTATTATTATTATTATTATTAAAATATTTATATACCACTGTATCATAAAAAATATATCACAGCAGTTTACAAAAATATAAAAATATAAAACCAAACAAATAGCAACATAAAAAGTCAAAAAACCAAGTTAAAGGCAAAAAGAAATTTAAAAGGCCATTGAGGGGGGTATACTCTTAAGCACCTGCATAAGCCCTGAGGAATAGAAAACTATTCAGCAGACGTTTAAAAGTTGGCATTTAAAAGTTGGTTATTCTGGGGAAATTAATAAAATGTTATTGAAAAAAATAAAAATAAAATAAAAGTTGGTGCCGTGAATCTCTATCGGTTGAGTGTTCCACAGCACTGGGCCAGTGAGATTAAAGGCTCATTGTTGTCAAATGGGCCCCACCAACACAGGAAGAGCCTGTTGGATCAGGCCAATGTCTCTTCTAGTTCTCACAGTGGCCGACCAGGTGCCCGCGGGAAACCCGCAAGCAAGACCAGAGCACAAGAGCCATCTCTCCTCCTGTGGTTTCCAGCAAATGGAAGCATTATTGCCTTTGACCGAGGAGGCAGAGCATAGCAATCATGGCTAGTAGCCATTGATATTCTCTTCCATAAGTTTGTCCAATCCTTTCTCAAAGCCATCCAAGTCTGTGACTATCACTGCTTCCTGTGGGAGCAAGTTCCATAATTTAACTGTACGCTGCATGAAGAAATACGTTCCTTTATATGTCCTGAATCCTGAGTTGCAGGGAGGGGAGGAGAGAAGTCCTCTATCCATTCCCTTCTGTTCTTGCAGTGATGGAGAGTTTTGAGATATTCCTGGTTGGGATGGTTTTTTCAGGGTTTATCTGTGCAAATGTGTGCACATGAACCCTGCAGAAGAAGGCGGGAATGAACTGAAAGAAAAGAAGGCTGTGCTGAAAAACTCCTAAGTGGTGCTCAGGGCAAATATGAGGAAGGGAGAACAAAATTGATTTTTTTTATAAAAAAAATTAAATTTATTCAAATAAACAGCACAGTGCCATGTGTGTGTGAAATATTGATACAAATACTGTATTAAATATTGATAGAAATACATAGATGTATAAATTGCATGAATAAATACACCATCATTAAATATTGATAGAAATGAAAAGCTGTTGGGTTGTATCCAGCTCAGACAGACTCAGAGGTGACCTATTGAAATCAATGGACTTGAGTTATTCATGATTGACTTAAGTCCATTTGATGTCAACAGACCTGCTCTGAACACTCCCCATTATTTACAACAAAGATAAACGTCTCTACTGAGCAGTATCTAAATTATTTCTAAAATATCAAAGGGTTTTGTGGCACTAGAAAATTTTATTGTGGCCAAAGCCAGCCTTCACCAACTTGGTACCCTCCAGATATTTTGGACTACAATTCCCATCATCTGGGGCTGGAAAGGACTTGTAGTCCAAAATATCTGGAGGGCACCAGGTTGGCTAAGGCTGGCATAAGATATTGTAGATTAGAGTGGACTAGTGCCTTAATAAAATCTTACATATGGCGCAATATCCTTTGCAGCAACAAACCAAACAGTACGCTGCCTCTTTAGAATGTATAGAAGTCTGGGTGTAGCCTTCAGAACAACAATAAATGGAAGTCAGTCATTCTTAACCTTTTTGTTTGTTTTTGTCTTCAGTCTCTCAGCTGTATAAATTCTGTTTTCCCCCATCTTAGCCAACTACTCTCAGTTTAAGTAGGGCTGGAGAGAGACCCATCTACCTCCGAGCCACCAGAGTAGTTTTAACAGGCAATCCCTCATCATAGGGAACTCTGGGCATTGTGGCTCTGAGAGGGGAATAAGGGGTCTCAGCTCGTTTGGCAAACTACAACTCCCAGGATTTTTTGGGGGAAGTCACGACTGTTTAAAATGGTATGATACTGCTTTAAATGTGTAGTGCAGATGGGGCCTAACTCAGCAGCTGCTTTGTACGAAAGGGTTGGCTGGGCCCCCATGAGTGAATGAGAACACTACCATTTTGCCTTAAGGAGAATGCTGCCAAGGCATGTGCAGATCTACAGATAGCAACTTGGATTGATCATGGAGAGAAACCAGAACACAAGGCCAGTTGGAGCCTATGGAGAAGATAGCCGATTTTGCATGCAGATAAGACACTGAGCAATGGAGGATCGCCATCTCTCGTTTTTAAAATATTTCTCTCATGCTGGTCTAAGTACTTCTCCAAAAGGAGATGTGAGTTTTCGTTTTTTAGCAAAAGGTCTTCAGAGCAATGCAGAGTACGTCCAGCTCCTCTCTGTTGGAGGGGGTGGGGACAGATTGACGGAGAGAGTGCCTCTGAGCATGTATAAAGTGCTCCTTCTACAGGGCTGACCTTACCATTAGGCAGTGAGGTGCTCTTTTTGTGAGGATGAGGTAGAATAATTTTTATTTCATTTTATAACGTATATAAAACAGAGAGAGCAGTTACAACCGCAGGTGAAAATTAAAAGATGAAAAACAAAACTATAAAATAGTCACATAGAATACGCACATGGGATAAAAATAACAAAGTCCAAGTAAAGAATATCAGCGTTATCTGATCATCAAGTATAGTTCCAGATTTGCCAGGCTTGTGACGAGGGTTGCATTGAAAATGATGGTTCCATTGTATATATGACAGTGAGGCCACGAAAGGGCAGCAAATTGTTGTTTATGTAATTTATTGCATTTTTACTCCTGGGGAGAGGCACTTGTGGGATTTTCTGCCCCGAGTGCCAAGATATATTGGCCAGCCTTGAGTATTACGCACCTTGACTTGGCAGGGGCAGAGAGACAGTACACAGGGGGTGTTTGGTTGGGGGCAGCAAATGTCTTGCTCTAGTCCTGCCCCTGTCTGAAGGAGCAGCAACTGTTAGCCAAGATAAATGAATAGTACTTCCATGTACAGTGGTACCTCGGGTTAAGTACTTAATTTGTTCCGGAGGTCCGTACTTAACCTGAAACAGTACTTAACCTGAAGCACCACTTTAGCTAATGGGGCCTCTTGCTGCTGCCGTGCCGCCGGAGCACGATTTCTGTTCTCATCCTGAAGCAAAGTACTTAACCTGAAGCACTATTTTTGGGTTAGCAGAGTCTGTAACCTGAAGTGTATGCAACCTGAGGTACCACTGTACTGAAGAAGTATATTCTGAATACCAGGCATGGAGGTAAGCAGAGAAACAGCATTCAGAGGTGCTGCCTGGACTAGATACAACCTCATGAAAGACTGAACAGATTTTAGGCCAGGGAGGTCTCTCTCCATGGCAGTTTGCTACCTTTAAGTGGAACATCCAGATTTAGGACCAGTGGACCTCAAGATGTCAGGGACAAACACAAGGGATTCTCACTTCCCTGTCCTCCTGGAAGTACCTGTGTGGAGTGGGTTGCTAGAAAAGATGGACCTGACTCAACATAACAGAGGCCTTGTACAGAGACAGGCCATTGGTCCATCTAGCTCAGTATTGTTTACACTGACTGGCAGTGTCTCTCCAGGGTTTCAGACAGAGTATCTTTCCCAGCCTCACTTGGACATGCCAAGGATTGAACCTGGGATCTGGTGCATGCAAAGCACATGCTCAAATACAGTAGTACCTCAGGTTAAGAACTTAATTCGTTCCGGAGGTCCATTCTTAACCTGAAACTGTTCTTAACCTGAAGCACCACTTTAGCTAATGGGGCCTCCTGCTGCTGCCGCGCCACCGGAGCACAATTTCTGTTCTCATCTTGAAGCAAAGTTCTTAACCCGAGATAGTATTTCTGGGTTAGTGGAGTCTGTAACCTGAAGTGTTTGTAACCTGAAGCGTATGTAACCTGAGGTACCACTGTACTGAGATACAACTCTTCTCCAGAGGCTGCTCTTATTAAGGGTTCAATGTTTTGCATTAACCAAACTCCTAAAGAGAGGGTTGCCCAAACTGTTAATTTTTATTTTCGATTCTTTTTTGCGAGTAACTGCTAGGAAAGATGGGCTGGTAACATTCCAGCAGTTTGGCGTCTCTGAAGGGGGCAGCTTATAGATGGACAGGAAAGGTCCAGAAGGGAGAGACAGGAAAAGGCAGGCAAGAGAGATTTGATGTGCAGCATTAACTAGTCTGCAGCAAAGCCTTCCAGATGTTTTGGGCTACAACTCCCATTGCCCGCAGCTTAAAGGGAGTTGTTGTCCAAAACATCTGGAGGGGCATTAGGTTATATAAGAGCACAAGAAGAGCCAGCTGGGTCAGGCCAATGACCTATCTAGTCCAGCAACCTGTTCTCACGGTGGCCACCAAGATGATGCCCGCGGGAGACCCCAAGCAGGACCCCAGCACAACAGCCCTATCCTATCCCATGTGTTTTCCAGTAACTGGTATTCAGAAGCATTGCTGCCTCCTGCTGTGGAGGCAGAGCATAGCCATTGTGGCTGGTAGCTACTGACAGCCTCCATGAGTCAGGCTCTTCTGATGTCGGATGAGATAAGCAAGAGAGAGATAAGCAAGGCTGGTGAAGTAGTGAGTGCCACTCTGGTGCCCTTTGGACTGAGAAGCACCTCACCTCCACCCTCTGGTTCTCTGTGGAACCACTTGGCAGCTACAGTGGAACCACTTTATCCCCCTCTCTTGCCAGGGAGCCAGATGGGCAAATAGCAAGAGGCCGCTCGGCTTAACGGGCAGCCTACAGTCTGCAGCCGAAACCTCCTTCATAACGCCGCCTGCCTAAGCAGCCTCGCCTGTCTGTCGGCAAAGGCTGGCGAAAGAGGAGGAGGAGGTCAGAGCCGGCCGCTGACCCCTGCCTTGATTCTGAAATGAAGTGATTCGCTTGACGCGGAGCAGGCCAGAGACCCTGGCAACGTGACTGCTGCTGGCTCTGAGGCAGCGAGCCCAGAAGACAAAGTATGGGGCGGCTTAGCCACCTCACGTGGCGGGGAACAGCTGTGTCGTGTGCCATCTTTGCGCTCTGAAGGGGTGAGGCGATTAGAGCCCAATCTTGTTAGGAGAGAGAGGGAGGGAGGGAGGTGGGGCCTGGGCTGCTTCTAGCAGAATGCAGAAAGAGAGGCATTCGCAGATCTGGGCCCTGCTTTCCTAGCTTGCCCCCCTCCCTTGCAAAAACAAACAAAAACAAAAACCAGCCTGTTATTTTTGCCTGTGGGATTGTGGTGAACCTCCTAAGGGCTTGGCCTCTTTTGCAAAGCTGCTTCATGCTCCAGCTTTAATAGCATCTCTGAAAAACAATGTACACCACCTTGAGCTCCTTGGAGAAAATGGGGTATCCAGTGTTAGAAACTCAGATATTTAAGCTAGGCGACAAATGGCTCCTTAAACCAGGGTTACTTACAGTCAGCAAAACGGGATGCCATTTTTGCATCAGACGGCTTGAAAGTCACATTTTTCAATACGACTTTTGACTTCCTGAAATTCATTCTGATTGTGCAGATCAAATGTAACGGGTAGAATTCTACAGGATATGTTGCCAGTGTGTGAAAACAGGCAAGACCCAAGGATCCCCAGGCATGCACCTCCAGATGGCAGAGACGTCAGGCACCATCTTGGCGCCCAGGTGTCTTCTCTAGGTCGCAAGAAGCTGATAGCCAGGTGCAAAATGTGCCTGGCGAATTTCAAACGCTGGGTATACCTGTAATAAATAAAATAAGAGGATCCAGGCTGGTGGACCAGACAAAAGACACATCTAGCCCAGCATCTGGTTCTTGCAAAGGTCAACCAAGGTGTCCTAGTAGGAGGCCAGTGAGCAGGACATGAGTGCAACTGTGCTGTCCTCAGCTGCAGGCCCCAGCAGATTGTATTCAGAAGCAGACCACCTGCAATAATGGAGGGAGAACATAGCCATTGTGACTAGTAGCCATTGGTAGCCTTAGTAAAGAGGTAAAGGGACCCCTGACCATTAGGTCCAATCGTGACCGACTCTGGGATTGCGGTGCTCATCTCGCTTTATTGGCCGAGGGAGCCGGCATACAGTTTCTGGGTCATGTGGCCAGCATGACTAAGCCGCTTCTGGCGAACCAGAGCAGCGCACAGAAACGTTGTTTACCTTCCCGCTGGAGCGGTACCTATTTATCTACTTGCACTTTGACGTGCTTTGGAACTGCTTCGTTGGCAGGAGCAGGGACCGAGCAAAAGGAGCTCACCCCATCGCGGGGATTTGAACTGCCGACCTTCCAATCGGCAAGTCCTAGGCTCTGTGGTTTAACCCACAGCGCCACCCGCGTCCCCATTGGTAGCCTTATCCTCCATTAATTTCCTCTGGGAAGCCCTCCAAGTTGGTGGCTATTGCTGCCTCTTGTGGCAGTGAATCCCAGGGTTTAACTACAGGCTCCATGAAGGACTTCTGTTGTCTGTCCAGAATATTTGGATACACAACGGCTTTAGAGCACTACACTGGATTCTAGTACTATGTGAGAGTGAGGAAACCTCTTCCTCCACTCCATATCTAATTCTGTACACCTCTGCTATATCCCCCCTTCAACCCACTTTTCTTTTCTGTAGCAGGGTTTTGTTTTGTTTTGTTTTAAATATTCCCCCCCCCCCGTTGTATAATGTATATAAAACAGAGAGAACAGAAGCAACAATAGATGAAAATTAAAAGACGAAAAGCAAAACTTTAAAATAGGCACTTAAAAATAAGTACAGTTACAGATGGTTTAAAGTAACAAAAAAAAAATCTAAGTCATAGAAGAAAGAAGCAAGAATAAACGTCTTCACAAAAAGAAAGTAACATTTGCTTATCAAGTAGAGATTGCCAGACTTGTGACAAGGGTTGTCCCGCTTTATACATAGTAAAGGAATGCCAAATCATATGAAAGATTTCTGGAGGTTCTCATCCTTGTCAAAATCTCAAATTATGTGCCATTTTTTTCCATTATATCTGTATTCCAGAGTGAGTGGTACCGAAAAGTTCAGTGTGAGATTTTTTGGCTGTTTCCCATTGAGTTGCAATTACTATTCGAGCTGCCACGGTCATATACAAGACCAATTCTTTGGACAAGATGTCTACAACGGCATTGTCAAGCAGGGAATTAATTCCTTGGACCTTTTGGTTGTTTTCTCTGCTTCTCCCTTTGCTTCTCCTATCCCTTTGCCCCACCTTGACACACAGGCAGAGAGCCTGGTAAGGAGTGAATCCTCTGAGGCGTCTCAGGTTTCAGCTTGCCTGCCCTCTGCAGTGGCGTGTTCAGGGGCATCCTGTCATGGATCAAGTGGCTTCATCAGCAGAGAAGGGCAGCCAAGCCTGTCTCCATTTGTCAGGAGCCAAAGCGGGAGGCAGGATCCGTCCAGCTGAGAATTGGTGGGGAGGTGACATTGCCAAAGGACAGCGCTGGGAAGGGTGCCCCCCCCTCTGCATGTGATGGGCAATAAGGAAAAATTCATAGGCAGGGTTAGAGAAGCGGCTGGGATGGAGCTTTAATCTGACTGTTTAACACAGGGGTCAGCAAACTTTTTAGCAGGGGGCCGGTCCACTGTCCCTCAGACCTTGTGGGGGGGCAGACTATATTTTTTGGGGAAATGAACATATTCCTATGCCCCACAAATAACCCAGAAATGCATTTTAAATAAAAGGAGACTCACGTAAAAACACGCTGATTCCTGGACCATCCACAGGCCGGATTTAGAAGGCGATTGGACCGGATCCAGCGCCCAGGCCTTAGTTTGCCTACTCATGGTTTAACCACTTTCAGGGGGAGCGGGAGGCGTGGGTCTTGCAAGGCACTCTGGGGATTCACCAGGACGGCTTCTTGCCAGTTCAGCCCAGAATGCTGCTGGACTCAAGTGACTCAAGACAACCAGTCTTATTCTGCTCCTTGGATGAACAAATATTGTCAATTTCAGTTTCTCTCATTTTTCCATTTCCAAAATCAACTTCCTCCCCCCCCCCCCCAAGGCTTCAGTATTTTTGTGTGCATTTCACCTAATATACACATTTGTGCATGCAATTTTGCCTAAAATGCACATTTTATGCAAGTAATTCCCACTATTATAATGTCTCTCAGTCTAACCTACCGCACGTTGTTGTTGTTGTGAATATAAGAAGAGCCTGCCATGTGTCTACCTCAAAGGTCCTGCAGGTGCAAAGAGCATTAGAGGTGGTTTGTCTATAACTGTTAACAAGCACAAATAATCAAGAATGCACAATTAAAAGATTTTGGGAGACAGGGATGCCCAGTGTTTTCAGTCATTGTATTGGGTAAAGTTATTGAAACTGAGCTGTATGGACTCTTCCACTTTCACCTGCAAGCTGGGGATTAGACATAAGAATGTCTCTTCTCCCGCCCTCACCCCAAAGAAACCCTCAAACCGAAACCTTCTCTGCATGGTGCAAACTAGCATATATGGGGAAAGTGTTCATCTGAGCCTTCTTCCTTGATAGGCCATGTTAGTGGTTCCCAAACCTTTTGGAGCCTCCTCCTCCTAGGTTCCATAAACTCATCCCCAGTGCCCCCTCCCTTACCCTATTAAAAACATTATCCAGTATAATGGCTTGCATGGTCCCCTAAGGAAGATAACACTGCAATACAATTCAAAACAGTAACAATTCATTGCACATTTATTCAAAATCCAATTAAAACTATTTAGTTTAATTAATTCAACACAGTTGACGAACTTGAGCCAGTGATCCCAGCTCTTTAAAGTCTCTTAGCACCCCCTTAGGGAATCCCAGCCCCAGCCCCCCCCCCATGGTACTGCCCAGTTTGGGAGACGCTGGTCTTTGTGAGAAGAGGAGCCTGTATGTCTGTGAGCACACCATCTCCACTGCCTCCCATTCTGAAGTGGGACTGCCTGGCTTTAACACTTGATTTGCTGCTAGTTTGGTTTCAGCCTCTGCAATGTGGAGCAGGAGACTGGCCCACCTGCTTTCTCTGGTTGCTCGTGCGTGCCATATCTCTCACTCTTCTCCTATCAACCAAATTCTTTGAGATCCTCAGCAGGCAGATGCTACGAAAACACACAGGCTGTTCTCACTATTGGAAGCCACGTAGCCCGGAATCAAAGGGAAAATAAATTTCACCCGAGTCCCCAGCTGAGCTTCCATCTGTCTCCTCCTCAGCACTATAGAATCTCTCCCCTCCTCTCTTCCTCCCCTTCCCCCACTCTGCAGACTCCATTGCCTTGGAGTTCACAGAAATACCAGGGCCTCTCTTTTACACTCCAAAAGCAGCATCTACATGCAGCAGACAGCTGGGCCCATAGGACTGGAAGAAATGTCATGCATACTGCCTTTTAGGCGTGGGTGCTTGGGTGTCAGGACTCAAGCAGCCCTGGCTGCCCCAATGAATCCCAAATTCACCCCTCCACCAAGTTATGGTGCTGGTTTTCCACAGTCATCTGTTTGACCACTGTGAGAACAGGAGGCTGGATTAGATGGGCCATCGACCTGATCCAACAAGCTCTTCTTACGTTCCATACATTCAGGATGTGAATGCAGCAAGGCTACTTGAGCAGGAGTCACGAGGAGTGAAGCGAGGCTGTGCTCTGGCTCCCACTCTTTTTAACTTTTATATTGATGATTTGGCACCATATTTAGCCAATGCAATCTCCCCTTCTCCAGTAATTAGGAACAGAAATATTTCAGTCTTTATGTATGCAGATGATTTAGTGCTTCTCTTTCTTTCCTGATTGGGCCTCAAAAATCTCTTAGAAGTGTTTAGCACATACTGTAAACGGGAAAGCCTATATTTATATTATTCTAAGACTAAGATTGTGAATTTTGGTAGACCCAGTCCTAGGTGTATATGGTGCTTGGATCATCAGGCTATTGAACAAACTCACTCATTTACCGGTAGATACTTGGGTGTACTTTTTAATGCAGAGCTTTCCAAACTTTCCTGTTGGTGACACGCTTTTAAACATGCATCATTTTGCAACACAGTAATTCAGTTTTACTGGCAAACTGGTGGTTAAACTAACCCCTTTCCAGCCCTCGGAGGATCACAGGGAGCGTTCGCACGACACACACACCTCAGCCGACACACTAATGTGTCGCAACACACAGTTTGGAGGCAGTCAAAGTCAAAGCATAGAAAACCATGGGGGCATTGATGAAGTTCTGTTACAGTAGGGGAGGGCAGCAGGATGAACCTGCCCTAAAAATATTTGGTAGCAGAGTGCTTTTCCAAATGCTAGTATATGTTGTTGAAATCTGGGGCTCTGATTCAAATTCCATTCAAATTTTAGAAACCGCAGAATACTTTTTTTCAGAAGCTATTCTCTCTACCATCAATAATTTCAGTAGCTCTTCTTTGTACAGAATCCAGGTGGCCAACAACTGAGACAAGAGTGGGCTGTGCTCAGTTAAAGTATACAGTTTTTTAAAAATTGCTATGATGCCTATTGAGCATTTTACTGCTCTGTGCTATATGGAATTGGATGAAAACCAACTCTGGAAAGCAGCTTGTCAAGATGTTTTAGCCTATTATTATTTTCCAGAAATGAATTCTGCTTTGACCTTGAATAAGTGTCAACTAAGGGATTGGCTCTTCTGTATAGAATCCAGAAAGGACCTGCAACTAATTAAAAACACCAGATTTCCCCCTTTGAATCCACTCTTGAGAACAGAGTATTTTAGAGCTAGTTATCTGACCTAACTCTCACCAGCTTCCTTAAGAAACGCCTTTACTGAGCTGCGTTTCCAGGTGACAGTTGGGTTTCTTTTGAGTGACAATAATAGTTTTGCAACACAGAGTGGCCCTCCATGCACTGACTGCAAAAATCAATCAATCAATCAATCAATCAATCAGGAAAAATGAGTTAGATAAAATCACTATAAATTTTTGTGGTGATTTGGAGGTTTAATTTGAAATCGAGCTAGATTCGAGTTTGTTGGTGTCTCTGGTAACCTCTTACATCATGGAAGTTGGCTCATATTATGGATGTATTTTTTATTGGTATTGTTGCTGGTTTGTCGTGCAAGGCCTTTGGCTAGAACGATAAACTTTGATTGGTTGATTCTTGAGCAGGGTTTGAAGATGGAGCTGGAAAGACTTCCTGTGATGGGGGCGGTATTTGCAATCCAGATTTTTACCCTCAAGGTGTCTGTGTAGGCCTTAACATTGCATTCCCTTAAAAAAAACCACACACAACAATTTCGGCACAGGAGCATGCCCCCAGTGTTCATGACTGTGTATGAGTAATGCTCCTGCTGATTAGTATGTTTGTGTGTTGCCTCTGGATTGGCTTTCCCCAACCTGGTGAGCTTCAGATGCTTTGCACTACCACTCCCAGACAGCACAGCTGTATGATGGTCCAGATGTGGAGAGCATGATTCTGCTGGCTGGGGCTAATGTGAGTGCTGATCCAAAATGTCTAAGGGCAGCAGTTTGGGGGAGGCTTTTCTAGAGACTAAAGTTGCCACCTCTTTTTTTGTAGTTCTGTTTTCAACAGCTGCATACCAGGCAGGGATTCAACTGGCATACATTTCCCAGGCTTGCTCAGTGGTGGGTAAATCTCCATATGTACTTCTGACTATCAGGGCAGCAGCTCCAAAGCATTATGGCCCCTCAGAGAAAGGCAGTGTGGCAATGTAGGGGGCACCCTCAGGGGCTAGTGTCCTTTGGAACTCCCTGCCTATTGACACCAGACAGGTTTCTTCACTGTACTCTTTTTGGCAACTGCTAAAAACAAGTAGCCCACCCAAATATGTGGAATGTTGACAGCTGTTTAAATCCAGTTTTAATTATTTTTCAGAGTAGCTATTTTAAAAATAATTTTACTGGTTTATTCTTTTTGTAAACCACATTGAGTGTCCCCCCCCCTTATAATCAGGCAGTGTATAGATTTTATTAAATTAAATAAGTTGTGTCCCAGTTACAGGAAATGTAAGCATTCTTTAAAGAACTCCCAAATGAGGCCAGGGTTGCAAGTACAGTGGAGTCTGAACAAACCAACATCTAAAGTTGAAAATCAGTCTAGGTCCAAGCAGGGAGTTAAGGTAAAGTACAGCCTAGCAAGACGGAGGAATTAGAATTGGGAACTAGGCTCCAGAGAACAAGAAGCCAAAGAGACCTGTGTTACTTCCAGCATCTGGACGCCTCAGGAGGGAGGCCTTATTTACTCTGGCATCCTAACCCAGACCCTTACCACAGTTGCTGATAATGAAGGAGTATCAGGGATTGGTTGCCTGTGGACGGCCCTTGCTTGCGAGTAGGCCAACAACTTGGGTCTTTATTTTATTTATTATTGCATTGATATCTAACCTTTTCTCAATAGAGCTCAAAGTGGCGTACAAACGTAGCCCCCTCACCATTTTATCCTCAGAACAACCCCTCAGGTAGACTAGGTTGAGAGTCAGTGACAGGCCCAAAGCCACCCAGTGAGCTTCATGACTGAGTGGAGATTTGAGTGCTGGACTCCTAGTACTAGTCCAGCAATCTACCCACAACTCCATCCATACTGGCATACTGTGTCGTGGCTCTTTGGCCTGGACCCGAAATTTTTGGTGCTCTCAAGGACTGGAAGACAGGCAGGCCATTCCACCTCCCCCTGCTGATCACTTCCTGCTGGAGCTCGTCCACAATGACCTTGCCTTCCAGGTCCCATATCCCATGGTACCACCCTCAGCATTGGATTCAGGATCATTGGTCAGTGGGATATCTGGGTTGTCTCCTTTGGACTCCCTGCCTGGGACAAAGTCAGGTGGGACAGTCCTTTTCATTGTCCCAGCAGCAGTAAAATGAAACAAAACAGGGAGCCTTGGTGGGGCTTCCTAAATGTAATTTCTAGGCTTTATTGAAGGGGGATTCATTTGCATAAAGCTTTAGCACTGTACTTTAGTCAAACACCTTTGGAAATAATCCTGATACGACTACATGTACAGTATGTGCGTTGATAAAGATCACACTGAAACAATATTGATGCAGCCAGCCTACCACATATAAAAAGATTGCTTCCCCCGCCCTTTTCGTAGTGTTCTTCAGTGCGTTGTTAATGTGGAGATGAAAAGACTTGAAAGAATTCAAAGCTGCAGCAAGCTGCCCACGCACCACACCTCAGGAAATATAGGTATGAAATATAGGTATGAAACAGAGAATTCCTAATGCATCAGTTCCGCTTCCGAATCACCTAGGGTGTAAGTGGGGAATATTGCATACGTCTTCCTGATTATAATGCTAGTGTTTTCTAATGTTAGTTTTGCACAGTTGTATCTGCTGTTTGACGGAACTGTGGCTGTTTGACCAATATACCAGCATGCCACGCTAAATTTCATTCACACCATTGGGTGTGAAGTGACACAAGAACCAACATCAAGGGACAATGACGTTGCTCCCCCACCCCTTCCACACATGCCTGATTCTGTTCCCCCATGAAAACAACACGACAGAAATATATATGCTGGTATACTTTACTCCTGCTATTTTCTAGGTCAGGGGGACTGCAAATGGACATTTTCTAGAATCACATGACACTGAAATGAGCACTAAACATGAACTATATTCTGGAAGCGGTTTTTGTACTGTAGGAAAGCTCAAATACAATCTGGAAATTAGCAGATATGGAAATATCAGGGAATTGGAATAAACTGCTGTGTGAATGTTGTGTGCCAGTGTGGTGTAGTGGTTAGAGTGTTGGGCTAGGATCTGGAAGACAAGGATTCAAATCCCCACTCAGCCATGAAGCTCACCCAAGGGTGACCTTGGGCCAGTAACTGCCTCTCAGCCTCACCTACCTCACAGGGTTGTTGTGGGGATTAAATAAGGAGTGGGAGAGCCATGTACTCCACCTTGACCTCCGTGGAGATGGGGGGATATAAATGCAAATAATAGTAATAATACATAAATGTAGCCATGGGTTTGTTTTTGACACCAAAACCAGAAATTTGGCTGAGAGAAATTGTAGAAGTATCTCTATGGCTACCCCCACCCCACCTCAAATAATTTGTGATATCTGCCATTCAGTTATGTTGCTGTCTCCTGATTTGACCCTCCTTGCTTTCTTGACTTGCTTCCCACAGGTGACATTCACCAAGCGGAAGTTTGGGCTGATGAAGAAGGCCTATGAACTGAGCGTCCTCTGCGACTGCGAGATTGCCCTGATCATCTTCAACCACTCAAACAAGCTGTTCCAGTATGCCAGCACCGACATGGACAAGGTCCTCCTCAAATACACAGAGTATAACGAACCTCACGAGAGCCGGACCAACGCGGATATCATTGAGGTACGATGTGCTGCCCGCAACCTGTGGGTTCCTAGCCTTGTTGAGCTAGCAAAGCATTTGCCAGTGCAATACCCCAATCTGTTGGGATGGTCTGTCTTTGCTGTTGACAGCTCAGTGTTCTAGCATTAGGTGGTGTGGTGCCTTCCAGGTGTTTTGGGCAGTTGGAATCCAAAATGGCCACACTTGTAAGGACTGGTAGGAGTTGCATTCCAAAATGGCCCCGCTGGCTGGGGGCTGATGGGAGTTGGAGTCTAACAACATCTGGAGGGCACCAGGCTGGGGAAGGTATCTCATTAGTAAGATCTCAAAGCAGCTGGCACTACCAAGGCACAAAAGATGAAGACAATATAGGAAACCCCAAATTTACAAGGGGGTAACATTCCAAGAGGGACGCGGGTGGCACTGTGGGTAAAACCTCAGTGCCTAGGACTTGCCGATCGTATGGTCGGCGGTTCGAATCCCCGCGGCGGGATGAGCTCCCGTTGTTCAGTCCCAGCTCCTGCCCACCTAGCAGTTCGAAAGCACTCTTAAGTGCAAGTAGATAAATATGTACTGCTTTATAGCGGGAAGGTAAACGGCGTTTCCGTGTGCTGCGCTGGTGCTGGCTCGCCAGCTGCAGCTTCGTCATGCTGGCCACATGACCCAGACGTGTCTTCGGACGGCGCCGGCTCACGGCCTCTAGAGCGAGATGAACACGCAACCCTAGAGTCGGACATGACTGGCCCGTACGGGCAGGGGTACCTTTACCTTCACCTTTAACATTCCAAGGCATCACACGCATTAGTGAAATTATGTACATTCGAAACACCCTCTAAACCACTGGAAATGATTGAAAAACCCTTTAGAAAACCAGCAGCACTTACCAGATGCCAAACTCTGCCAAACTCCCACCACCTCAAACTTAAAACTCTCCACAGGCCTCAACCGTTGGTGTAAGGTTTGGTGCAACATGTACAGACCATGTTGTTTTATGGATAATATCTGGTTCCTATGGATAAAGGAAGGGGAAAGCTGTAGCGTCTCAGACAAGTGTTGTAGGTTGAGCGCTTGCTTTGTACACAAAAGATCTCAGTTCAATCCCCAGTATCTCCAGGAAGCACTGGTAGCAAAACTATACAGTGGTACCTTGGTTTAAGCAGTGGCGTAGCGTGGGTTGTCAACACCCGGGGCACGACAAGTAATTTGTGCCCCCTAACCCGTGGATTTGCGCCCCCTAACCCTAACCCCCAGATGTTGCGCCCGGTGCGGCCGGCCCCCCCTGCACCCCCCACGCTACGCCACTGGGTTTAAGAACAGCTTAGTTTATGAACAACTTGGATTAAGAATGCTGCAAACCCGGAAGTAGCTGTTTTGGTTTGTGAACTTTGCCTTGGAAGCAGAAAATGTTTCACTTCCTGTTGAGTGTAAATTGAGTCCCCCGCTGCTATGGGAAAGCACACCTTGGTTTAAGAACATTTTGGTTTAAGAACGGACCTCCGGAACCAAGGTACCACTGTACTTGAAACACAAGGGTCTGACTAAGGCCACATTAACACCATACATTTTAGGCAGTATACTACCAGTTTAAACAGTCATGGCTTCCGCCAGTGGATTATGGGAGCTGTAGTTTGTTAAGGGAGCTGAGAGTTGTTAGCAGACCTCTATCGCCCTTATAGAGCTACAATTCCCAGAGTGGTGGAACAATCTCTTTCTCTTCGTAGAGAAGTCTAGGGATTGTAGCTTTGTGAGGGGAAATAGGGGCCTCCTAACAGCTCTTTAATAAATTGCAGCTCCCAGGATTATTTGGGGGAAGCCATGACTGATTAAAGTGGTATCACAGATCTTTTAAAGTACAGTGTGAATGTGACCTAAGTATAGGGCAGCTTCCTGTGTTCCTGTGTCTGGGGCAGAAACACTTCCAGGGTGATTGCGGCAGTAGGCCAGAGGTAAAATGTGAGTCTGAAGTGAGGGCACCCTGCGGCAGAGACTGGCGGGGTCCTAGTCCTCAGCCTCCCAGGTGGCCGCCTGCCTGCCCCCTTCCTGCTGCTTCTCCCCCTCTTTTTTCTCTAACGGATTTGCAAGCACAAAAGGTTTCGTTCCTGCCTGCGCTACGTTCCAGAGAGTGGGACAGAGCTGAGATTGGAGCAGTTGCTTTGTCACCTTTCAATGAAAAACTGTGTGTGGGCAGCTCCCTTTTATGCTTGGCAAGATTTAGACAAATGAACGGTTTGGCTGGGTAATTATTGACATTACAAGTGAGCAGAAATTAAGGCACGCAAAACCTTTAGTCATTCAATTTATCTGCTCGAGACGGCATGGAATAGGACAGCGGTGGAGAATGTTTATGTGGGGGGGGCGGGAGTAGACATTCCAGGGAGGGTTGCCTTTTGGGGGCACGATGGGCACATTTCTTACCAGGTTTGCGCATATTTTTGCAGTACTAAATACATTGCTTTTAATATATGTGTGTAATATATCTATATATTGCATTAACATTGATTTGCAGCAGATGGAATATATGAAGACAAAAAACGGGATATCAATTCAACATGCTGTTTTTTAACTGAAGTTCTTTTGTCATACTTTGTGAACGATGAGGCCTCCTTCTCTGGCAATTGTCCAGCTGCAGGGTTTTGAACCTGGGTTTCCTCAGCCCTGATGTCGAACCACGGCACCGTACTGCCTATGCCTTTGTCAGCAGGAAGTGTTGCCCATCCCCTGTAGTCAACTGGATGTCAGCTGGAGTCAAACTGCCTCTGCAGGGTGGGCCTCTTTAGACCACGGAGTCTGCTGTTCAATTCCACTGTTAGCCACCTAGGATAGAATAGATGGGAGGAAGCAAATGATACTTGAATGTCCCAGAGCCCAGCCGTTGTGTTTCAGGGTCTGCTTTGCATGGGGAAGATTCTGTGTTTAACCCACAGTGCCTTCAGTTCAAAAGATCTTGGTTGGCTGGGCTGAGCTGGGCAAGATCTGAGATGCTCAAAAGCATACATTTTCAGGCTGGATGGACCACAGCTTTGTAGGCCAGGAGCTGGGAATCCCTTTCAGCCTGAGAAAAGCAGTATGGGCAGTCTTCCAGGAACCACATGGCCCTGGTGGGTGGGACCAGAGGTCAAAGTGGGTGGAGCAATGGAGTATTGATTAATTTATGAATTGCCTTTTACATGTCTGCTTCAAGGCGATTTATAGAGAAATAAGAAATGGTTTTAAAAGTTTTTAAAGCAGTAAAAAAACAGCAACTTGAAAACAGGTTTTAAAACAGTTCAAAGTGAATGCCTTTCCACCCAGCTGGAAAAGGCTGTTGAAACTAAAATGCTTTCATTTGCTTCTGGTAAGTACACATAGCGTGCATCTGCCATATCTCAACAGGAATGCTTTTTCACAGGACAAGGGCAGCTGCACCAAAAGCCCTGCTCCAAGGTGCTGTGTAGTGGGCTTCTGAGATTTTGGATGTGACTCATCCCTTGGTACAATAGCCATGGAAAAGTTAAGAGGTTTTTGCACACGCATACACCTACCCCTTTCCTTTATTCAAGCAGCTTAGAGGCATTATCACAGCTTATGTGCACATACAAGCCATGCAAAGCATAAGAACCTCAGACAAGCCCTGCTGGATCAGGCCCATCTAGTCCAACATCCTGTTCTCACAATGGCCAGCCAGATGCCTGTGGGAAACACTGGATCAGGATCCAGGCACAAGAGCACTGTCCTCTCCTGTGGCTTCCAGCAACTGGCATTTGGAAGCACTATTCCCTCCATCTGTGCACCTAAGGAAGGAGTGGAGCAGGGTTGATGCAGGAACATGGCCTGGTAGAGGACCACAAGAGGACCACATTCAGCCCCCAGGTCTGAGATTCCCGACCTTTGATGTATTCCTTTGCCCGGTGGTATTCACTTCTCTTAGTGTACCATACTGAACACATTTGTTTTGGCCCAAAAGCATCACCAGCACTCGGAATGGTGTCTCCCTGTCTTCCTCACAGTATGAACTCTCCAAATGCTTTGAGTCCTTGGCACTGGGAGGAACCCTCTGTGGTGTACCATGCGAGGCTGCCTCCAAAGATGTTTATTGAGCACAGGCTTCTGGGCTCTGATTTTTCATATTCCTGCACCCTTTGTGAGCCTGACATGTATGTTTATTCTCAGTGAGTCTCACTGGAGTCTGCAGAGCTGAATCCCACACCTTGCACCTTTCATGCAAATGAAACACATTTGCTTTTATCTTCATCCACTGAAGCTGAATGTAGGAAATTATGTAGGAATGTAGGACAGATAAAAGAAATCGCTTCTTCACGAAGTACATAGCTCAGCTATCAAACTTGCTCCCACTGGAGGTAGTGATGGCCACCAACTTGGATGGATTAGACAAGTTCATGGAGGATTAGGCTACCAGGGTCTACTAGCCATGATGGCTATGCTCTGTCTCCAGGGTCAGAAATGGTAATGTTTCTGAATACCAGTTGCTGGAAGCCACAGGAGGGGAGAGTGCTGTTGCGCTCAGGTCCTGCTTGCAGGTTTCCCCACAGGTATCTGGGTGGCCAGGGAACAGGATGCTGGACTACCTCGGACATTGGCTAGACCCAACAGGTTCTTCTCATGTTTCTGTGTTCAGGTTCAAGGAGCCAAAGACTTGTGTTGTTTCCAATAACTGGGAGTCTAAAAAGGAAGGCCTTACATGGTGTGGCCTCCCAGACCACACTCTTAACCACACTCCCTCAAGAGGATACTCAATGCTGGTTCTGGGGGACCTTGCCTGTTCCCCAAGGTCCTTTCTTGTGTGTGTCTCTTGTGTTGGGTTCATCCTCTGAGGATTTCATCTCCTGTTCTGGGTCAGGGCTAGGCCTGCCATGAGCAGGCCTCTGGTTCTGTGGTTCTCTTCCCAAAAATATCTGACCTACTTTGTCTCCTGTGATCGTTTTGCCCTTTGCTTCTTATACGGTTCCCTATTTCAACCTCCACCGCTGTTTGTCAGCCAAAGGAGGCTCTCATCTGCCTCACATGCGAGAGGTTGCAGCTGCCGTGCTGTTACACATAGCTAATTCTCGGGGCTTTGCTCTTGCCTATTGTTTTTCCATTCTGAGATGTAGGGCCAGTGGAAGGAGGAGGAGAGGGAGGTCCACTGACAATTAGGACTTGTGCTTTCCACACAAAGTGCTAAGCGAATGGAAGACTGATTTAAAAATAAAACAAATGCCCTGTCCACAACATGGGAGATGATTGTCCTATTTCAACTTTTGGTAAAATGAGAGCATTGGCTGTTGAAATACAGGTGGGCGTGCGCTTAGGAGATTCTAGAGCCACTGCAATTGTTTACAGTAGCCCTCCTCAGCCTAGTGTAGTTCATATGCCCCAGCCAGTGTTGCCGTGGAGTTTGAATCCAAAATGGTTATGCTTTCTGGGGCTGATGGGAGTTGATTTGCTTGTATATTGGGTTTCTTACAATCATTTGACAAATATAACAATTACAAGTATAAAACAATAAAAGTGTAAAAACAAAGTATTATTATTATTATTATTATTATTATTATTATTATTATTATTTTCAATGTATACCCACCTTTCCTCCCAAAGGAGGCCAGGGAGGCAATATAAAAATAATACAAACTTATAAAACCAGTTAAGAATAGTTCCAATACAGCTGCAGCCTTGGTTGAAGATCCCCCCTGAAAAGGCTTTTCGAAGGTCTTCATCAGACACTGAAAAGATAACAGAGGAATTGCAAAGGGTCAGTGCCACCATTCTAAAAACCCAAATTGCACTTCGAAACATCTGGAGGGCACCAGGTGGGGGAAAGCTGGTTTAGATGATTGTTTCTTGGGTTTCTTTTTTACATGACTAATTATCTCAAGACTTAATGAGTCCTTTCCTGGCTTCAGCTTCTAATTTGATTACACCAGTGTTTCTTGACCTTTTCTAAGATTGCATCTCCTCCTTCCACTTCAGAGATCTTTCACCGATCTTGAGGGGCTGGGGGCCTCCTTGGCTATACCCACTTGACTCTTCTACCCTTGTGTCACCTCTGAATCCACTATCTGGACACTTAAGGCAAGACCATCCAATGATGACTTGCCCAAAGTGCCTAGAGGAACCCTTTCTACAACCCTGTAGGGGAAACCAGAATAGAAACATAAAAAGAGCTCTGTTGGAGTAGAGCAAAGTTCCAGTCTAGTCCAGCACCCCCTCTCTCAGAGAGTCAGACAGAGGATTCTGGTGTTCTCCCAAAAGCAGGGTGTTATGGCCATCCCTTGTGGCTTGTTCCCCAGCACCTGGTATTCAGTGGTAGATTGCAATGGGACGTGGAAGTTAGCTATCACGAATACTTCTGTCAGCTCATATAACCCCTTTCCCCGCAAAGACCCAAGATTCTGCTGCTGGGTCAGACCATCTAGGCCAGCAAACCCTTTGCCAAAGTGGCTGGCAGATACCTCTTCCAGGAAGCCCACACACAGGGCAGGAAAGCACCAACCCTCCACCGCAGTCTTCCCCCACCCCACATCCCTCTGTCATCATCCCCTTATCACAGATGAGGATTGTGGCTGAGAGATTTATTTAATCCATTTATATCCTACTTCTCCACAAGATTTGAGATGGTTTGTTTAAGGTCACCCAGTGGATTCATGGCTGAGGGGATTTGACTTCAGCAAAGGCCTGGCGCCAGCAGTAGCCCAGCTCAGGCCCTGGTCCCAGGGGCTCAGAAGGGGCTCCTCAGTGGCCTGGCCTGGCTGTGCTGCCACATCCCACCCTCCTCTCTGGGTGCCCCGGACGGCTGTTTTAGCCACATACTGAAGGTGCCTGGTGGTGTCATAGGGTGAAACAAGTCAACCCCCTGCCCCTGCAGTGTAGTGTGAATCCAGTCATGGGACACCAAGGACCCCAGGGGTGCCAAAGCAGTTGCGAGTGCTCAAAGAGCCTCACCATGCAAGCGCTAGAACATTCTGCAGCCCCTGTTTGCCTAGGAGCTGTTTCCGGCCTGAGGGTCACGTTTCCTCATGATCAACTTCCTAGAGGCTGCATCGGAGTGCTTGGCGTGGCCAAAAGTGGATGGAGCCACAAATGTTGCCTTTGGAAAGTAGGCACCGCTTAAGCCACACACAACTCAGAGAATCCTGCATAGCCCTCTCTCCATCCAGGCCCGTTCAGAGGCTCCTTCGCAGTGCAAGGACACATTCCAGCCTGGCAAAAAGCACTTAAGGAAGGGGTCGGACAGCATCAGGTTAGGGCTGTGGCCTGGGAAGAGGTTTGGCCTCGGGGAGACTCCCAAGGGCCACATAGAGATGCCTGGGATGCGCCACATTTGGCCCATAGACCTGAAGTTCACCAACCATGGTTTAGAGCAGAGTTTCCCAAACTTGGTCTGTTTTTGGACTACAATTCCCATCACCGCCAATTGCTGGTTCTGCTAGTTGGGAATGATGGGAGTTGTAGTCCAAAAACCGCTGGAGACCCAAGTTTAGGGAATCCCGGTTTAGAGTGATCCTCACTGCACTTTCTCTCTGTAAGGGAGGATTGACTGAAAGGTAGAGATTTGCTAGCTCATGGATGGGCAGGGATTTGCATTTGAACCTTCCCCATGTACTGCACTAGCTATGTAGAGATGGAAAAGGTTCAGAAGAGGGCAACCAGAATGATCAAAGGGATGGAGCGACTCCCCTATGAGAAAAGGTTGTAGAGTTTGGGACTTTTTAGTTTAGAGAAAAGGTGAGGTAGAGGCAACATGGCTGGCGCTTATAAAATGATGCCTGGCATGGAGAAAACTTACGGACATCCAGTGAAGCTGAATGTTGGGAAATTCTGAACAGAGAAAAGAAAGTACTTCTTCACACAGCACGCTGTTAAACTGTGGAACTCGCTGGCACAGGAGGCAGCCACCAACTTGGATGGCTTTAAAAGAGGAATGGACAAAATTTTGGAGGCTAAGGCTACTAATGGCTACTAGCCACAATGCCTATGATCTGCTTCTACAATCAGAGGCAGTAATACTTCTGAATACTAGTTGCTGGGTGCACAAGAAAGGAGAGAGTTCTTCTACTCGGGTCCTGCTTACAAGTTTGGCTGCTGTGGGAACAGGATGCTGGACTAGATGGGCCATTGACCTGACCCAGCAGGATTCTTCTGGTGTCCGTATGGTCTTATATCTGTTGCTGCCTTAACAAAAGCCCCTGAGCCCCCCAAATTCCCATGTGGTGAGATCTAGGAAACGGCAGGCTGCCCCTTCTTTTGCTTTGTTTTTGCTTGTGTTGACACTCTGCTCGGGTTACTGACATAAAAGTACTTTGCGTCTTTCTGTAGCAGAGCATGTTGCTTGTAGTGGCTGCCAGCTGGAACGGGCTGGATCAGCCCGGCCTGAGCTCCCTCCTTCCGACTCCAAGCCAGCTGCTCAGAGACCCGGCCGGTGGCAGGCCCCATTAGCAGGGCCTAAGGAATCTGCAGTCTGCGTTGCACATGGCTGAGCCCTTATCTGCTGCCCCAGGCTGAGCTACCAAACACTGGCTGTCCCTTGTGTCCAGAGAAAGACAGACAGCTGCGGAAGTTGGACGGTTGTTAACTGGCTCTCATACAGTCTTCTGTGATGGTTTGCAAAGTAACAGGGACAATTTAAAAATGGAGGTGGGGGAGAGAGGGAGAGAATAGAATAGAATAGAATAGAATAGAATAGAATAGAATAGAATAGAATAGAATAGAATAGAATAGAATCATAGAGTTGGAAGAGACCACAAGGGCCATCGAGTCCAACCCCCTGCCAAGCAGGAAACACCATCAGAGCACTCCTGACATATGGTTGTCAAGCCTCTGCTTAAAGACCTCCAAAGAAGGAGACTCCACCACACTCCTTGCCAGCAAATTCCACTGTCGAACAGCTCTTACTGTCAGGAAGTTCTTCCTAATGTTTAGGTGGAAGCTTCTTTCTTGTAGTTTGGATCCATTGCTCCATGTCCGCTTCTCTGGAGCAGCAGAAAACAACCTTTCTCCCTCCTCTATGTGACATCCTTTTATATATTTGAACATGGCTATCATATCACCCCTTAACCTCCTCTTCTCCAGGCTAAACATGCCCAGCTCCCTTAGCCGTTCCTCATAAGGCATCGTTTCCAGGCCTTTGACCATTTTGGTTGCGCTCCTCTGGACACGTTCCAGTTTGTCAGTGCCCTTCTTGAACTGATTCTGATGAGGAGCCTACAATCTGAATTTCTATGCTGAAGATTCATAAGAACATAAGAAGAGCCTGCTGGATCAGGCCAATGGATCCATCCAGTCCAGCCTCCTGCTCTCACAGTGGCTGAGCAGATAACTGCGGGAAACCCGCAAGCAGGACCAGGTCAGAATGAAGGGCAAAGACTTTCATATGTGGGTATGAACCCAGAGTCAGAGCTCTGCTCAAGAGCAAGCAATCCTTGTGGGTAGCAGCTTTGCTGGTAAGTCTTCCTTTTCAGACTCCCAGTTGCTGGAAACAGCACAAGTCTCTGGCTCCTTGAACCTGAACCTAAAAATACAGTGGTACCTCAGGTTACAGATGCTTCAGGTTACAGACTCTGCTAACCCAGAAATAGTACCTCAGGTTAAGAACTTTGCTTCAGGATGAGAACAGAAGCCATGCAGTGGTGGCGCAGCGGGAGGCCCCATTAGCTAAAGTGGTGCTTCAGGTTAAGAACAGTTTCAGGTTAAGAACGGAGCTCCGGAATGAATTAAGTTCTTAACCCGAGGTACCACTGTATAAGAAGAGCCTGGTGGATCAGGCCAGTGGCCCATCTAGTCAAATTCCTGTTCTCACTGTAGCCAATCAAATGCCCGTGGGGAAACCTGGAATCAGAATTTGAACACAAGACTCCTCCCCCCCCCCCCCCCCGTGGCTTCCAGCAACTGCATATTCAGAAGCATTGCTGCCTCTGACCATGAAGGCTTGTAGTCACTGGTAGCCTTATACTCCATGAAGTTTTTTAATCCTCTATAAAAAACCATCCAAGTTGGTGGCCATCAGTGTCTCCAAGAGTGAGGTCCACTGTCTTAACCATGCGCTGTGCCGTGTGAAGAAGTCCCTTCTCTTATCTGTTCTTTATCCGTGCATCATTTTATAAACGTCTATAAATCCATTGCTTTCCATGTCTCTTCTCAAAGTATTAGGATTGTTCTGCGGTATACATTTAAAGCAGTATTGTGCAACTTTAAACAGTCATGGCTTCCCCCAAAGGATCCAGGGAGCTGTGGTTTGTATAGGGTGCTGAGAGTTTTTAGGAGCCCCCGATTCCCTTCACAGAGCTGCAAGTCCCAAGAGTTCCCTGGGAAGAGTAACTGAATGTTGAACCACTCTGAGGACTGGAGCTCTATGAGGGCTCCACCTCCTTTGAAATCAATGGGTTCTGCGCATGGAGAAGCGCCATCATGCCCATTCATTTCAGTGGGCCTTGAGATTTCCTGCTGAGACAAAAGCAGTCAGGGTTCCCATTTCTAAAAATGATTCCTAGCCCCATTTCTGAAACTGCTGAGAGAAAGAGGAAATAGGGATAGGGATTGATTAATAACATTCATTAATTTCAGTGGGTCCACTCTGAGGATGACTAATGATGGATATAACCCATTATTTCTAAATCTTCAGCTATACAGATATATTAGCATATGCATTTTTCATGTATTTCCTTTTCTTTGGTGAGGTACAAGTGGCTGGCCTGGCCACAGAGACTGCTCACTTGGGTTTTGAGCTAAAATGGTTACCGTCGTTAGGAAAGTCAGGGAAGAACTTCTTCATTTTTCTTTTACTCATGCCCCTTTCAGTTTCTTATTGGCATGGAAAGAGCCCAAGACTTCCAGGAAACATTGCAGCGTTGACTTTTTAAAAGAAATTGGCAAGTGATGATCCCATAATATGGGCTAATTGCTTCTGGTATTTTGAAAATACAATGATTAAGTGTGGCTGAGGAAAGCAATCTTCAAATTGGCTGCCACACGTGGAACCAAAACTTCTTAGACACGGTATTTGATGGAGGTTTTCTGCCCCAACTCTCTGAGCCCGATCTTAATGATGTAGATCCAGCATGCATATGAAATGTATAATTGCTCTTCTTCATAGTGGTAGGTGACCCTTGAGAGAGAAAAGTGCAATCCTCTCTCACAGTTCATTAGTGCTTGAGTAATTCTGGAAATCTAAGATCACTGCAAATCCCCAGTATCAGCGTCTTAAGTCTCCAGTTAATTCCACCTCTGGAGATTTATGGTCCCTGGTTCAAACTAGCTCTGCTATTAGCTGCTTCGGAAGCCAGTGGTGACCTCAAAGCTAGAATCGCTGTAGTTTGGGGTTGCAAAACATCTGAAGCGGCTCAGTTTGGCTCTCCTACCTCCAAACCCTGATGTAGGATGCTTACAAACCATGGCTCAGCAAACTGGAATAAAATATGGCGTTGTGAAGGGAATTTGCAAATAGTGGTTTTATGTGAACCCTAGTTTGACACCACATGTGAACTGACAAACCAGGAGTTACTGTTGTCAGACTTTCCCTCCAGGGTTGGTGCACCTAAATATGGGAGTGTCAAGTAGATGGAAAATGAAAGCAGACAAGCCTTGGTACCGGTTTTGCTTGTTGTTTGTTTGGAAGTTCAGCCTGTGATCCGGAGTTCTAAAACCTGTAGTTACTACAAGCCATGGTCAAGGTGGCATCTGAACTGATCCACTTACATGGTGGCTTCCACTCCTTCCTGCCATCAACATACTTGGCCAATCATAACAGCAGGACTTGTCATCATAGCAACCATCCCAGCCTGATTCATACATAACGCTAAGCCTTGGTTTCTTAAACTATGGTTTTATTTGATCATCTGAACCCTACCTAACAGCTTAACTAGGGTTTATTTACTGCTCGCAAACTACAATCTGAAGCCATTGCTCATTTTGGCCTTACAAACCTTTGTTTTATTTGAACTGTGGCTTGGTGTTACATGAGAACTCAGCAGCCTTCCTTTACTGTGGTTTATTTTGCAAGAAAACAAACTGACTGTTGGAGAAATGGTTTATTTGATCACCCGTTGGACAGCTGGAGGTTGCTTATTAAACAAACCATGGTTTAGTGGTCTGTGTGAACCAGACCACTATCTCTTCATCACTCTCCACCTCTGGTTTTATCTCTGGACCTAAACTTCTCCTGGTTGTGCTTTCAGACATTAAGAAAGAAAGGTTTTAATGGTTGCGACAGTCCAGAACCCGATGGGGAAGACTCCATTGACCAGAGCCCTCTGATGGAAGACAAATACCGTAAAGCCAGCGAGGATCTTGACATCCTGTTCAAGCGCTACGGTGTAAGTAGCTCGCCACCCCAGGCAAAAAATTCTTCATTGTCTCTTTTCTTTTCTTTTTTTGTTCGTTCGTTTGTTGGATTTATCCCTCCCCTCCCAACCCAAACTACCTTCTCCCTCACCCTCCCCCCACCCTCCTCCCCCACCCGGCCACGTAACAGGCGCTGAACAAGAAGCATAGAGAGTGTGAGAGCCCTGACGGGGACGACGTGTTTACGTTGACGCCTCAGACGGAAGAGAAATATAAAAAGATTGATGAGGAGTTTGATAAAATGATGCAGACTTACAGGCTCACAGTGAGTAACAGCTGGTGGCCTGCCAACGCCTCCCCCTCCCACCCGCCCCATGGATAGGGCTGCCAACCTGCCCAATATTTCTTAATAATACAAATAACAGTCCTGTTGAAATGGCCTAAGCGCTGGTCAAGCCGCTTGTTCTGAATGCTGATGGCCTGGCCTGGATTTCTTACTCGGTTTTAGAACACAAGGAAGCAAACTGAGGAAGATGGGGGCTAGGAGAATTTTGAGATTATTTCCCTTCTTCATATAGTTAACAAAAGAAAGCAATCTCGCAGAAGCAGCAAAAAAGAGATGGCACCCTTCCAGGGAAATGGTTCTGCACATGCTTGCTGTCTTAATGGTGAGGCACTCTGCACATGCTCAGAGGTACCAGGACCATAAGCCAATGTAGTTGTGGCTACATATATAGTTATATATACATATATAGTTGCGGCTATATATAAAATAGCCAGTTCCCTTCATGAAGGAATTGCACTCAGAACATGCCCAGATGCCAGGATTTTTTGTTTGTTAAGCAAAAGTTGGCTGCCCTAACCTATGAGGGAGGGAAAAAGAATATTATGGAGGGGGGAATCTTGCATGGTTTGGCTTTCACAGAGCCTCAGCTAATTTGCACCCCTAAAGCAAAGGAGATGGTTAGGAGAAAGTCCCTCTGACACCCAGAAGGCAATGTGTACCTGGTTGCTAAGGTACTGGACAGCGAGGGATGCTTAGTTACGCCAAGGCCTTGCTAGGCAGCACTGTGAATTTGTTTGGAAATGCTCTCTTGAAAAATACTTCTGAAGGACAGGCCTTAGTATAAACCTCTAAAATACAAACCTCTCTCCCATCCCCTCAGCATAGGAGTAGGAGTAGGATGAGGATGTTTATTTTATTTTAAACATTTCTATTTATCTGTTTCCCACCCTCTTCCACTAGAGCAGCCTTCCTCAAGCCGGTGCTCTGCAAATGTCTTGGACTCTAGCTCCTAGCAGCCCTGGCCATTAACCATGCTGGCTGGGACTCAGGGAAACTGTAGTCGAAAATGGCTGTGCCGGCAGGAGATGTAGTCTTAACAACACCTGGAGGGCACCAGGTTGGGGAAAGGATCTCATTAACAGGATTTCAAAGCAACTAGCACCAGTGAGGCACAAAGGATCAAGACAATATCCAATAGTGTGATGAACTATTCTAGGGAAAAGCTGAAGCTTTGTTTGCTCCCTGCACCAACAGCGGACTAGCTACTAGATTTAAACTGGTCCAGTGCCAATAGCTGGACAGTGCTAGCATCTATAAAAGGTGCAACAGATTTATTAATCTATTAATCTCATTGTTTGAGGTTTGATGGCTCCATTCTTCAGGGGAGGCGGCGGAGAATAATCCTTATACAATCCTTACTTCAGAAGTGTCATATGAAGCTAAGAACACACACATGTCAAATAATCACCCTGTAAAAAGCAAGAACAGAGCACCAGTAATGATTTAGTCCCAACAAGGCAGCATTTTTAAAAAACGGAAGGAAGAGGGTGCAATCTGTGTGACGTTAAATCCACACGCTTCAAACCCTTTGGGTTCAGCATGTGCTTCTCATGAGAACTAACCCCAAATCCTTGGCCAAACTAACCTGTAACCCAAGAACAGCTCCCGCATTCTCAGGATTTTAATTTGCCTTGTTGGTGTGGCTAAATTTGTACCTGGCTGACTAAATAAATCCCCAAGCACTTCTGAGAGATGGACCAGGCCCTGCCCTGCCCAAGCCTGGGACTTTCTTGAGCAAGTCAAATGTGGTTTCTGAGCAGAAAGAGTCGGGGGATTCTCTGGTTGCCATTCCATAAGAGAGCGATCTCTCGACATTAAGCTGCCTAATGCAAGGTGAGACCTTTGGTCTATCCAAGCAAGGCACTGTTTATTACAGCCTTCACCGCACTGGCACCCTTCCAGAGGTTTTGGACTACAGCTGTGCTGGCTGGGGTTCATGGGTGTTGTAGTCCACCAACATCTGGAGGTAACCAAGGTGGCTAATGTCTGGTCTTCTCTGATGGTAGGACCTCTCCAAGTCTTTCCCCCTCTTTGCTACCTGAGATTTTAAAAAAAATACTTTGCTGATGAGTTATGGCCTTAACCCAGAGACTCATGTCTGAAAATTCCTGGTCCTTCTTGCCCACTAAGCCAGGAGTTGTGATCTCGAGGTAATGATCCCAAAACAGTTGCTTCTGAATCCTCATTGTTTGGCACACTTTTCTGACCTTGTGCTCTGAAATAAGACCCTCCTTCCCTTTCTCTCATCTTCCCTTTTCTTCGACTTCTGTAGTATCTGGCTAAGATACAAATAGGCAGGCAATCTTTTTCACCCCAAGGGCCACATTCCGTCATGGGCAACCTTTTGGGGGCCGCATACCAGTGGTGGGCATGGGCAGAAGCAAAAAGTGGGTGGGCCAGAGGCAAAAGATGAGCCGTGTGATGGATGCAACTCTCATCTTTCCACAGTAGGATATAGTCATGCAAAAGTCAGAGGTTTCCACACAGACCAATTTCTTCATCCTCTGTCCACGCCAGCAAGACACATTTTCACAGTTCAAGGACATACTCTGGCAAGGCAAAAGCACTTGGGGAGGGCGTGACGCAGGGGTGGAGAGAGTGTGTATCCTGGGGATATTCTCATGAGCCCAGTGGGGATGCCTGGAGTACCACCACCATCCCATAAGGCTGGTGTTCCCCACCCCTGATCTAGGACGCCCATCCCTGTTCCTTTCAATGACACTAAGCATCTTTTCAACTCCCCTATGGACAAGTGGGGAAAGGGGCAGGCACGAATGGTGCTCTTAAGGGCAACATTTACACCATACATTTAAAGCACCATGAAACATGTCTTCTCCCAAAGAATCCTGAGAACTGCAGTTTGTTAAGGGTGAGTTGTTAGGGGACTGCACTTCTCCTCCCAGAACTACAATTCCCAGGGTTGGTTTAACAATCATTCCCTCTTAAGACAACCAGTGTGGTGTGGTGTTTAGAGTGTTGGACCACGACCTGGCAGAACAATCAATCCCTTTTCATAGGGAACTCTGGGAATTGTCATTCTGTGAAGCAAATTAGGGTCTCCAATAACTCTCAGGACCCGTAACAAACTACAACTCCCAGAATTTTTTTTTTGGGGGGGAAGCCATTACGTTTTAAAGTGTTATCATGGTGCTTTAAATGTATGGTGTGAATGGTGACCCCCAACTGCTTTGGACTAAATCTCCCATCAGCCCTGGGAGATGTCAGGCATCTGGTTGGTGAAACCTGCCTTTGCAGGTTCTCTGTTCTTGTTGCTGGAACAGTCCAGAGATAGTGGCTGATAACAGAAAGCATCCAGCTGGAAGCCTTGGCTCCAATATGCACTTGTGGTCTTGTGAATGCTGCTTGCCAAACCTAACACCAAAACCCCTTCCTATCAGCTTCCTATTTTAAACATGTTTCTCTATCTCTCCCCTCAGTCTGCAGTTCCGGCTCCAAATTTTGCCATGCCTGTTACGGTTCCAGTGTCCAACCAGAACACGCTGCAGTTCAGCAACCCAGGAGGCACCTTAGTGACCCAGTCCCTCGTGACCTCCTCCTTAACTGACCCGCGCCTCCTCTCACCACAGCAACCAACGCTCCAGCGAAACACAGTCTCTCCGGGCCTCCCGCAAAGGCCAGCCAGTGCAGGTTCGCTCTTTCTTTATGTAGTTTTATTTACAAAAGTTTCTGCACCGTGAACAATTTGGTGGCTGTGGCAAGTGGGGAGGGGGGTATCATGGTAGTAAACATCAATTGGTGGTGAACATCAATTAAATTGCATTCATAAAACAAGTACCAGATATTTCACAGATGATGATGATGATGATGATGATTATTATTATTATTAATTGAATTTATAAGCCTGCCCTTCCTCCCCAAGAAACCCAGGGCAGCAAAAAACATGGACCGTTTAAAACAAAACATTTTAAAACAGATAAAAACATTCTAAAAGCAGTTATATTTAAGAACATTGAAAATTAATTACCATTAGATCAGCTTAAGACATCAACATTGTATGTGACAACCGAGATGTGTGTTTTCTGGTCCTGCACTCTTCTCATGAATATACTATGTTTTAGCTGTTTTTAAATCTGAATTCTAAATTGTTGTATCTCGCTCTGGGACCTCTTGGTTAATAATAATAATAATCACCAGGAGGTCCCAGGGCACTTTACGACATTTTAAAATTCAGAATTTAAAACAGTTAAAACATATTATATAATATTTCAATTATTATTTTTCAGCATTTTATTAATGTTGTTGGGTCAACATGTTTTGTGTTTTATTTGATACTTCTTCCATATATATCTGTGACCATAGTAAATGACCAAAAAGATTATCCATATCTGGTTTCACAAATGGATGAGAACATCGGAAGATCCTGGCTGCTGGATCAGACTAAAGGACTCCCTAGTCCAGCATCCTGTCTCTCTTAAGTAGGACATGAGAACAATGTCCCTCTCCTGCTTGTGATTCCTAGCAACTGTATTCTGTGACATGGGTACCGAAAAGTTTATAAAATTATGCCTGGCATGTAGAAAGTGTCTAGAGAAAAGTTATTCCCCTCTCTTGTAACACTTGAATTCACAAACTTCCAATGAAGCTGAATGCTGGAAGATTCAGGACAAGGAAGTTTTTCTTCACACAGTGCATAGGGAACCAGGCAGAGGGCCTTCTCGGTAGTGGTGCCCATCATGTGGATTGCCTTCCCATCAGATGTCAAGGAGATAAATAACTATACAGCTGTTAGAAGACATCTGAAGGAAGCCCTGTATAGGGAAGTTTTTAGTGTTTGATTTTTAAAAAGGTTTTTATATCTGTTGAAAGCCGCCCAAAGTGGCTGGGGCAACCCAGTCAGATGGGCAGGGTACAAATAAGGTGATGGTTCTTGTTGTTGTTAAACTATGGAACTCACTCTCACAGGATGCAGTGATGGCCACCAACCTAGATGGCTTCAAAAGAGGATTGTATAAATTAAGAGAAGGCTATCAATGGCTGCAAGCCATGATGGCTATGCTCTGCCTATACAGTTGGAGGCAGTAATGATTCTTAATATCAGTTGCTGGAAACCACAGGACGGGAGGGTTCTCTTGTTCTTGAATCTTGCTTGTGGGTTTTCAACAGGCATCTGGGTGGCTACTGTGAGAACAGGATTCTGGGTTAGATGAGCCCTTGGCCTGATCCAGCAGGCTCTTCTTCCATTCCTCTGGATCAGCATGTTGGAATGTGGTGGAACATCAAGTCTAACTCTCTTTGCCCATATTCTTTTCCTTAGGGGCAATGCTTGGAGGAGACCTCAACAACACAAATGGAGCCTGCCCGAGTCCAGTAGGTCAGTAGAAGTGAAGTGGAAGCTTGTTCTTCCAACAGCCAGATGTCAGGAAAAGGGTTCTGGAGAGGCTTCCCTTGGATGAATTGTGGTGGGAAGGTTGTTGGCCTTGGGTCCAAGCCATTCCATGCACATGGCAGTGGTGTAGCGTGGGTTGTCAGCACCCGGGGCAAGGCAAGTAATTTGCGCCCCCTAACCCGTGGATTTGCGCCCCCTAACCCTAACCCCCAGATGTTGCGGCCGGCCCCCCCTGCACCCCCCACGCTACGCCACTGGCACAGGGACAAGAAAGGGGGTGACTGGGAATGAGGGTGCCATGTAGATGAGGCCCATGCAGCAAACTCAGCCTAGGGTCAGCATGCAAGCTGCATCCTGGGCGCTGTGACTATAAGGGAGCAGCAGAGCTTTCAGCCCTTGCAATAGAGGAAGGAGCTCCAAGCTTAAAGAGCCGAAATAGAACTTAATGCAGTTTGGGGTGTAATGACTCATAAGGTCACATGTTGATCTAAGGAGCTGCTGATCTATGTGGGTGACACAGAGCAGCTTGAGAAATTTCACATCGCGAGCGGGTAGATGGCAGTGGAGTCAAGGAGGCCTCTTGATGGTTTTCTCCCAGGGCTGGTCATGCGGAGATGCATTTCAGTGTCAGCATCTAGGAGCCAGCTGCTTATGCTCCCCCAAGTGGGCCTTGAGAAAGCTTGGCCTGGAGAGCGCCAACCTCAGGCCCTCCAGACCTCTCTCACTGGCCCCTAGAACTCTCTCCAGGTCACATTCCTCCCCAGCCCTGCTTTGTACCTTCCTTGAGTGTTTTTGTCTTGCTGGAATGGATGCTTGCTTGGTCAGAGGAACGTAACAGAGAGCCAGGACTGTGTGTGTAGAAATTAGCCCACACTACAGAGGTAACCTTCACATTAGTGGCTCCATCCACTTTTGCCTCTGGTCCTGCCCAGCGCTGACTTGTGACTTCTGGAAGGTTGCCCAGAAAAGAGTCCCCACCCCAACCCAAAATCGGGTAATTATTGTCAGTTAATTAAACAAAATAAATCAGACAATATATTCTCATTTAAAGACTATAAAATAACAGTTTAAAAATATGGCAAAGCAACAGCAGCTCGACTAATGGTTAGGAAACACTTTCTGAAAAACTTATCTGCAAGGCTGACATAATTACCCACTTCAGAAATCTGCCCTTAGAGGAGGGAAAGGGGTGGAACCTGCATTATAGGGCCAAACCAGGCCGAGTCCAGACAAGCAAGTCTTTCCGCGCCAGTTTTAATTAGAGACTGCGCTGCACTTGGGATCACTTTATTTGACCTTGTCAGTTTCAAAACCAGCCCTTGTTTTAAAACTCCTGTTAAAATGACAACCCTTCTGGGTGGCTTCAGAAACCATTCCTGAATCCCTTTTAAACGACTCTTTGTTTGGTTTAATTGTCGCATGGCAATGGGCAGGGATGGCTCTAATTGGACATTGAGACATCCTGGCCTTGAGATGAAATATATCAAGGTGTCCTGCCTCTCGTGGCTTTAATAAGTGTGTAGCAGAGAGAATTTCTGAAGGTGCGGCTTCTCCCACCTTGATAGCACTGGGAGGCGAGGAGGCTGCACCCTCCCAAGGGCTGTCTACTTCCGCTGCTTTTAAAGGCAAGTCTGGCAGCAGTCCCCTTTGTTGCGCCTTGGTGCCCCACTTACGATTCAGTGGGGGAGGCAGATTGGAAGATGGATATATAAATGTGTGTTTATATGGATACACATGTCATACATACATAATGGGGCTGCCACCCTTGCTCAGCTTGCTCCCCAACCCTTGACTTTATCCCAATCCAGGATTGTGAGGTGGCCCTACAGATCGGGGGCTGTGTGATGACAACTTTACATTTTACACATCCTAGTGAAACGCATATAGATAAATGCCTGGTCTGCCTAAGGCGGTAGAGAGAAGGGATGACAGTAAGGGCTTATGAGAAGCTCAGGCTGTGACTGGATGGAAGGCCTCAAACCTCAAACACAGATCCCCATGGTGGAGAGGCAATTACTGCTTGTTTTAGAATTGCAGTGTTTAATTGGGTGTGCTTTTTTGAAGATAATTTAAAAAGGTGTGCTGACTATTCAGAGACCGGACTCATTGGAAAATAAAAAACTTTACAGTGGTACCTTGGGTTAAGAACTTAATTCGTTCCAGAGGTCCGTTCTTAACCTGAAACTGCTCTTAACCTGAAGCACCACTTTAGCTAATGGGGCCTCTTGCTGCCGCTGCGCCGCCGCTGCACAATTTCTGTTCTCATCCTGAAGTAAAGTTCTTAACCTGAGGTAATATTTCTGGGTTAACTGAGTCTGTAACCTGAAGCGTATGTAACTCAAGGTACCACTGTATTTTTTTTTAAAAAACAACCCCATAAATAACAGCAGCATCTTAAAAGAGGTATCCCCTTTTCTTTCTTACATAGGAGGGAATGCCTCTTAGGCCCCATTCACACCACACAGTTAAAGCACTATGACACCATTTTAAACAATCAAGGCTCCCCCCCCCCCCTCAAGAGTTCTGGGAGCTGCAGTTTGCTAAGTACGCTGAGAGTTGTGAGGAGACCCCCTATTCTCCTCACAGAACTGCAGTTTCCAGAGTGGTGTAACAAACTGTCCCTCTTTGCAGGGAACTCTGGGAATTGTAGTTCTACGAGGGGGATTGGGGTCTCCTCACAACTTTCAGCACTCTTAACAAACTGCAGCAGACTGGGTGGCAAGGGAAGGCAGATACTGCTTTAACTTCACCTGAGATCCCTGAGTGCCGAGCCTTGGCCCTTCCCAAGACTCCTAGGCACGCTTGCTGTCCCTGTCAATCTTCTGCACACACACAACGTCCTGCCTCTCCCCTCATCTCCCCCTCCCCAAGCATCTCTCCTGTCTCCAAAGCAGCCCCCATGTCAGCTGCCGTGCGCGGCTGTTCCGGCTTGTAACTTGGCAGGCCCTGTGAATGTCATCATTGACGTCACCCAAACATTCCCCTCATTCCAGGAAACAGGAGCAGGGAAGCAGGAGAGCCCAGGGGGTAGGCCCTCAGAGAGACCTCGCCAAGCCCTGGGACTTTCTCAGGACCTGTGGGGTGTGGGGAGACTTGACACTCCCCCCTCCTCCACCCGCCCTCTCCTAGCCTCTTGTTCCTCCTCTTGGTGCCAGGAGGTGGGTTGGTGACCTGAGGCCTGCCTTGATTTCTCCTGCTAGCCTTATTGTGACATTGAAACACAGCAGCCAGATTATTGGCTAGGGTTCCATTTTGATCTCGCATAACCCGTGTTCTAAAACAGCTGCAATGGTTACCAGTTCGTATCCGGCCCAATTCAAGGTGCTAACATTAGTGTTTAAAGAACTGTACAGCTCATCAACCTTGGCAGCTCCAGGAAGAGCTGGCCATGTCCCCAGCCTAAAACCCTGGAGGGCCACTGCCAGTCAGTGTAGACTATACTGAACTAAATGGACCAAGAGTCTGAATTGGCAAAGGGCAGCTTCCTGTGTAAACCAGGAGAAAATAGAGATTACTTGAGGCACACTTACTTTGACATACTTATGTTTGGGCATGGGGACAAGTTTAAGATATTTCCCAACGTTGTCTGAAAAATAATATCTGTTTTTCCCCCTCTCTCCTTTTTCTCCAGGGAATGGTTACGTCAGCGCCCGAGCCTCCCCGGGTCTCCTTCCCGTGTCCAATGGCAACAGCCTAGGCAAGGTCATCCCGGCAAAATCGCCGCCACCACCCTCCCACGGCACTCAGCTGGCTGCCAACAACCGCAAACCAGACTTGCGCGTCATCACCTCACAGAGCGGAAAGGGTCTCATGCACCATTTGGTGAGTCCAACTTAGGGCAGAGAAATCCTGTGTGTTTCCAACTTCAGCAGGCTCCTGGGCCTGATCCACCACCCTCCATTTTACTGAAAGGCTGAGCCAAGGAGGAGATACCAGCCCTGACTTTGGTCTGCATGGAAACCTCTTCCCACAATCCTCAGGATATCTTTTTGTCAGTGTTTCGCAAGAACGCATGACGTTTTTGACCATACTACACTCTTGAGAGCTCGTGATGATTGTAACAACTGTTTAGACTGGCACTGCAAAAATCCTATAGCTGTGCTTGCAGATAAGTGTATCAAGCAGGGCTGTTATGGCACAATTCTAAGCATGTTTATGCAGTAGCCAGTCCCTCTGAGTTCAATGGGAATTACTGCCTAACAAGCAGAATTCCATCCCGGGTTGGTTAATCAATTGCACCTGCATAAATGTGTGTATCAGAAAGGAAGACTGCCTACCTGGTGTAGAGATGATGAATCTGCCCCTTCTTCTCTCACACACACTCAGAATGCCACTTCTAAAACAAATAAAACTTCTGAAATAAAAGACACACTGGTTAGATATTTTTAAAATACATATTGAGTTGTCTATACATTGATTAAAAAAATTAAGAGCCTGTTTCTATTTTTTTTAAAAACCTGATGGCCAGTTAGTTGGTGACAAGCAGTGAAAGGTTTATTATCTATTAATCTAAGCAATTAATTGATTACATGTTGCAGCAAGAATCCCAAATATACAACACCAGCATGTGTGAAACTGAAAATACCTTTCTGCTCTCCACACATGTGACTCTCAGCAACTTGCATTCAGAGGCATACTGCCTCTGACAGTGGAGCTGTATCATCGCCATCGTAGCTAGTAGCCATTTCCATCTTGGATATTATGTGGCACTCCCAAGCACAGCCTGTTCTTTATGTGGTGTTCCTCCTATCGTCCTGTCCCCCCCAATGTTTTCAACCAATATCACACAGCAGACATTTGAACTTCTGTTCTGCCCTGCATGATAGAGAACAGGATACTCAATTAGTGTTGAAAGTGGCATCAAAATTAAGCATTTTAAACGTAACAATTTCATTTTGGTTTCATTTTTATTCCACACCCCAGACAGAGGATCACTTGGATCTGGTGAGTTTCCATGCTTGCAAGTGTTCTGTGTGTGTGTGTGTGTGTGTATGTGTGTCTTTGGGTTCTGTTCCCTTTTTAAAAAGAATAATTGTCTTGAAATTGTGAGACAGGGGAATGTAGGGACTTACTAGAGGAAACTCAGTCTGCTTTCAGGCCTCTTCTAGGGTGCCTTGATTGGTCCAGGAAGGTGGGTTGGCAGCCTGCCCTCCCAACAGCTGGCACGACTTTAGCAGCTGCATTGAATGGGTATGTGTGCCTGCACGTTGCCTCTCCTGTGTCCTGGAGCGGTGGAATTGCAACTCTAAACCAGGCGAGAATGGAAAATGCCCCCCTCACATGCTGTCACTGGGCCTGCTTAAGCAAGGCCCCCTTTGTCCATCCCATCTGGCTTTAGATATGGGTCTCTTCTGCCTCATTCCTTCAGCTGTCTGTACAACAGCCTTTTCTGTGTGGGGTTCTCTGCCCCATCTTTTCTGCTGCTGAGGGGCTACCTTCAAACAGCCCTCCTCCTACCCCTGTTCAGCGTTGTCACTGCATGTGATGCATTTCCCTGCAGATTGTGGGAGTTCCCACCAGGTTGGCAAAAGCTAATCTGGAGTGGTGGTGGGGAATGGTGAGCCTGCTGAGGGAGGTGGGGTGCCACAACAGAAAAGGCCCTCTCACCCCACACATCACCCTCCTCACCCTGGACAACAGCAGCACCCAGAGAACAGTGCGAAGTTGCCTGTTTGGCTCTCAAGTGAGTCCCTGCGGTGAGGCTGGCACCTTCATGAGCTACTTTAATTTGTTCTCTTTCACATTCTGCCTCAAACAGCCACCCAGATATCCCTGGGGATCAGGCTGACCCCATTTGTTTACTTGTCCAGTGGGATTTATATTCTGCTGAATAAAAACAAGCAAACTTCTGAAGCAGTTTACATAAAACGATAAAAGTACCCCCAAATGATCACACTTAAAAGCAAGCGGGCATAATAAAATCTTATCAACAAAGAGATAACAATTAAACAGTTGAAAAAGGAAAACACCCCAAAGATGCATCATATAAATGCAATAAAATTAGGATTCGCTTATAAATGAGCCTCAGGTGGAAGCGCAGTCCCCTGATCAATACTTAACTCCCCAGATTGTATGGGCAAAGGGAGTGCCTTGCCTTTGTGTTCATCTGCATGCTCTGTCTGGCTGCTGCTCTGCCCCCCACTTTCTTCTTGCCCCCTATCCAAGTTTCTTTTCCCGCCTGAATTACATCCTGCTTGTGTTCATGACTGTGTGACTTCTTGTGTTTTTCAAGCAAAAGTGGACTCTGAAATCTAGAGCTCAACAACTTATAGGGGGGAAATACATTGCAGACTGAGCAAGTCCATAAAGCTTATTCTTATTCTTTTAATGAAGTGTATGTGTGCGTGTTGCATGTGAGGTAGAGAATGTATAGAAATAAAACATATACAAACAATACAAATCCTGAAAACAGTATTAAAACATAAAAACCTAGAATAATGCAGGAAATTAAACCTGCAGCAGAAATAAAATAGACTCATTTGGGAAGGCGCGGGCAAAGAGAAAGATCTTTCGACAAATGCCGAAAATTATGCTGGTGCTTGCTCTGCTTCTAAAGAGGGAGCATTCCTGAGAACTGGTGCCACAATGCTGAGAGCACATGGCTTGAGCGACAGCATGCCTTACCCCAGGGGCAGGTCTACATGACCCAGGGTGGGGTGCAGTAGGAGAGACAGCTTTTCAGATACCCAGGTCCATAATCCTAAGGGGCTGGTAGCAGACTGGCAGCCAGTGCAATTCTTTCTACAGCCGTGTCACATGTTGGTGATAGTTTGCTCCAGAGAGCAACTGTGCAGCCGTGTTCTGCCCTAGCTTCATCTTCTGCACCAAATTCAAGGTCAGCCCCACGTAAAGCACATTGCAGGAATCAAGTCCTGAGGTTACTGGTCCATGGAACGCTGTTGCCAAGCTATCCCTGCCCAGGAATGGTTGTAACTGGTGCACCAGCCGAAGCTGGTGAAAAGCACTCCAGGGCACTACTTCAGTGACCACTTGGGTCAAGAAGGAACCCAAGATTACACTTTCTTCCAGAGGGAGTGCAACCCAGTCCAGAACAGGCAACTCACCACTCCCACCCCAGGGCCTCTGCTTTGCCGAGATTCCATTTCAAGTTTATTGGCTTTCATCCAGCTCAGGCACTGGTTCAGGAGTGGCTCAGCACCTCCTGGTTCAGATGCTACAGAGAAATAGAGCTGAGTGTCATCAGCTTACTCATGATGCTGGGCTCCAGATCTCTTAATGACCGATCCCAGAGGCCTTGTGTGGATGTTGAATAGCATTGGGGACGCAGTACAAACAACTCCCAGGGGGCTGAAAGGAGTTGGCCCTGTAGGAATTCCTATTACTTGAATTGTAGAGTTGGAAGGGAACCGAAGGTCATCTAGTCCAACCCCCTGCAATGCAGGAATCTTTCGCCCAACCCTCAACCCTGAAATTAAGAATCTCATGCTCTACCAACTGAGCTATCCCAGGTTATTGTTATTATATTTATTGTTCCTAATATTGTTATTAATTCTACTTCCTACTCACGATGTGGCCAAGGTGGTGGGAGAAACTGCCTCTTGTTCCGGTTCTTCCTTCGTTGACATTCAGGGGTATCCCTTAGGAAACGTGGCAGTTCCTAGGTTGAGACTCTTGTGGAGGCCTGATGGGGCCAGTGGGGACTCCTTCTACCCTTCAGTGCCCTTTGGGGAGGGTGGTGTTCCTTGCAACTTTTGGCTTGTGGGCTTCTTGGACGAATCCACCTGGCCACCTCAGGAAAGAGGAAGCTGGTCTAGGTAGGCCTTTGGCAGGAATGGCCATAAGGCCAGCAGATTCCAGCTAGATAATTTCCGGCGATATTACAGCCACTTCCAAGAAAGTTGCCTCTGTTTCTCAGCAGATCCAGATAAGGCCTGATTTTTGAACAGTGAGCAGGTCATTCGCATCCCAGCTGGTTGTTACAAGAACCTTGTGAACAGGGTTCTGTTTCGTTGCGTGGGTTTGTTTGTTTTCCTCTTCCCTCCTCATCACTTTTTTTTTCCTTTTGTGTGGTGTCTTCTTAGATTGTAAGCCTGAGAGGGAGGAACTGTGTTTATTTTTGTTGATATGTAAGCTGCAGGGCCAGATAGAAATGCTTCGACTCCATCAGCCGTGGTAGCCAGTCTCTCCATATGTTCTGCTATGAATCTTAAAAGAGCCTGCCTGCCGTCTCCCCATTCCTCCCCACCTCTGCCTCCCGCTTGAAGGACCTGATACGACCTTCAGAGCGAAGAAGAGGGCAGGGGAAATCCCCGCAGCTGCACCACGAGGGAATTTGTTCTAAATACCCCTAAGCCTATTGGGTCAGCGATCACATCCCAGGCTATTGTAAGCTGCAGGTGCCTTGCCAGGCTCCTCCAAGCTCAGGGGCTTAATGCTTATCTTCAGCGTCATCTTGACTCTGTAATTGGGAGTCAAGGGGTGCTTCAGGGTGGCACAAGCACTGCCAGCACCTTCTTCCTTCATCTTGAAAGCCCCAGCAGTAAAAGGGCCATAGCTCAGTGGCAGAGTTTCTGCCTTGCACGCAGAATGTCCCGGGTTCAATTTCGGCATTTCCAGGTAGGACTGGGAAAGACCCCTGCCTGAAACTTGCCACTGCCAGTCAGTGTGGGCAATACTGAGCTAGATGGGACAGTGGGTCTGACTCAGGATAAGTCAGCTTCCTGTGTCACTTCTGTAGGGTAATGGTTAGAGTGTTGGACTAGAACCTGGTAGAGATCAGAGTTCGAATCTCCCACTTAGCCATGAAGCTCACTGGGTGACCTTGGGCCAGGGTCTCTCGGCCTAGCCTACCTCACAGGGTTGTCCTGAGGACAAAATAGGGAGGAAGAGAACCGTGTACTCCTCCTTGAGCTCTTTGGAGGGAAAGGTGGGATATAAATGTAATTAAATAATAACAAAATTAAAAGCAGGGCTGGCAAACCTGCAACCCTCAGGCCATATAAGGCCCTCAGTGAGCTTTTCTGTGGCCCCCAGAGAGACCCCATCAGCTTCACCACCCAGTATATTCAAATTGAATGAATAAAGCAAAAGGGTTTCACAGGCCTGGCTTGTACCTCTGCTACGTTATACCCTTTTCAAATACTTCCTTAAAGTGGCTGTGTCGCTTTGGCTCCAAGCATATATTGCCTCCTTCCATATATTTTGACCTCCTTTCTCTTTCTCTCTCCCTCTCTTTCCCTCTTCTTCCTTTTCCCAGCAAAACACGCAGAGGCTGATGGTCTCCCAGGCGACTCATTCTCTGACCACACCGGTTGTTTCGGTGGCGACTCCAAGCCTCCTGACCCAAGGCTTGCCCTTCTCAGCGATGCCGACAGCGTACAACACAGGTGAGCCCGCCGCATAGGCCAGCGCGTTAAACACAGCGGGAGGGAACTCTCCTGCACACCCTTCTGCTTCCAAAGCACTCCTGCGGAAAGCAGACGGCAACCCACTTGGCGAGGGGCTAGCTGTGTGTTGCGTTCACGGTGTGCAAGCCAGACTGTGTGACGAACATCTGGAGATCCCGCCACCCTCGAGACAGACAGAGCAAGCTGGAAGGGGCTGCAGCCAAGCACAGGAAGCCCATAGCCACTAGCTGCCTCTCTCTGGTCCTTAGTTATTTATCTATACCACCCTTCATCAACCTAATGCTTCCCAGATGTTCTGGACTACAAACCCCTTCAGCCCCAGCCAGCAAATTGATGGGAGCACAGTTGTGCTCGCTGAGGCTGATGGGAGTTGTAGTCTAATAATAATAATAATAATAATCTGCCAGGGACCATGTTGGCAAAGGCTGGTTTAATTTGACCTATTTTCTTTACAAGTGAAAAGCAGTGGGACAGGAAAAGTTACTACTCAGTGGAGAGAACTGTGTGGACGAGAACCCTGTTGTATTTTGGACCATAGCTCAGTGGCAGAGCAGGTGTTTTGCATGCATAAGGTCCCATCTTCAATCCCTGGGCTCTCTGGGCAGGACTGGGAGAGAGAGACTCGTACCTGAGACCCCTGAAGAGCCACTGCCAATCAGCGCAGACAGTAATGAGCTAGGTGGACCCAATGAGCTGACTCAGTACAATAGGGCAGCTTCCTATGTTGCAGCATTCTTGCGTGATTGTGGGGTTAGAGGGGATGGTTTCAGAAACCAGGACTAGAAGCCTGAAGCTGACGCAGAAAATGAGAGGGAGCCGCTCTTAAGGAGCAGCTCTGATGCTGAGGAATGGAATGAGGTGCGAGGTCAAACACACCCATCTTAATTAGCAGACGGAGCTAACACCTGTCTGCTCAGAAGCGATGCCTTTCTCGGGGTGACGGCAAATCATCCTGAGGTGTGTGAGAGCAGTTGGGCCGTGGGGCTCGGTATATTGCAAATAGAGACGCCCCTTTGAAACATTATAATTATGGGGCTGAAGCTCAGCGTTGGCCATAGCCTGCTAGCCAAAATGAGTGCCTAGAAGCTGACACCCAAGCCCAAGAGCTACTTTCTCCAAAGTGGCTGCTGTTTCTATTATGGTACTGCAGCCTTCACCAACTTGGAGCTCTCCAGTTGGTTCGGACTACAACTCCCATTAGCCTCAGTCAGGAGCCCAGAACCGCCATGCTGCCTCGGGCTGATGGGAGTTGTAGTCCAAAGCAGCTGGGCTGCCTGGGTGTTTGTCATCCCAAACACCTGGAGAACAGCATGTTGGTGAATACTGCCATTTTCTCTGGCTGTTGCTTCAAGCTTTTTTCTCTCTCTTTCCCTGCATGGCTGATAACATTCATATAGGAACATATGTGTGCATTGGTTATAGTTTGCAATGCAGGGTGTTTGCTTTAAGCCTGTCGGCTGTTCTCTCTCTCCGTCGCCCACGCTGGCCCTTCTCCTCTGATGGGCTGGCAGGCAGAGGTGGATAAGATGCCTAGTGTGATGCAGAGCATTGAAACCTGACCCTCAGAGCAACTAGAAACCATCCACAGCCACCTCTCTGCCTTCTGAGACATCAGCAGGCCTTGTTTGCTCAGCAACTGATGAGCATACCTTCAAAAACCTGATTTTGAAAAACAGAAGGCAGCTGAGATTCTTCAGAAGTAAAATCGGATGGCCCCCTTTCCTGTCTTCGACACACTAACTCCTGCTTTGATTCTGTTGCCATTTCAAGCGCAGAAGGTCTCTCTCTCGTCTCACTGATCCTTCCTGTGGAAGAGAATCTCGCAGATCCCATCCAGCCTATTGCACCCTATTGTCCGGGCGGGGTGGGTGGCAGGCAGGTCGCCTCAGAATTTCCCAGCAAAGACTTTGGCAGCTGTTCACGCTTTGCTCTCAAGCAGTTTTGACAGCTGAGGAGGGGAGGGGCGACAGAAACTGCAGACACCCTAAGCAAGAATGGGACAGTGCAGCCAAGCAGACGGGTGGGGGGATGGACGGACAGACAGGACAGGACGGGACACCCGACATTCAGGTTGCATTGTGTTCACATCACACCCAGAAAGGCATCTCAGCAGAACTGCCTCTAGGGAATCCTGATGGGAGCTTGACAGCTCCTTGAGAGGCAAATGAATTTTCCCCTTCTTCAAATATTTGAGGCATTGTCTCTTGGGGTTTGATTGCAACCCTAAGAGGGTTCCCCTCCTCTCCTTGTCATGGGAGTTTCACACAAGGAAGACAGAGACCCATTTTTCAAAGCACAAAAAGCTTTTTAAATTTCAATAAACTTTGGGTGTTGAAACCAACATGAAGCGGAATTATAACAGCAGGTCTAAGAAGCGCTGGTGCCTCTTCCCACCCCAAAACACTGGGGGGGGGGTATAATTTAGTGTGGAAAAAAAATCATGCCAAAAACAGGCCCAAACCTTATTGTTTCCCCAGCCCTGAGCACTGCAGTTTTCTGTTGACTGTCTTGGCGATTCAGGATGGTGTGTTCTCAGGCCACCTTGGCCTGTTCAGCCTTGATAACTCTCCTTGATTTTCATGTGAGATAGTTAGCACACTTTTCAGTCCTGTCGTGCTGAACTGTATGGGTTGTGCCATTTGTTGTCATATTACCTACACTGACTGGCAGTGGCTGCCCATGGTCTGGCCAGCCCCACCTAGAGATGCCAGCGGTGATGATGCTGAGGAGTGTGATAATCCATTTCCTGCCCTTCACCCTAAAGTCCCAGGGTGGGTTACGATATTAAAACACAACATTAAAAAAAACAACTGCTTACAGCCACGGAAATAAGGCAGGGTCTAGAAATAACACCTCTCAGGTGCCAAAGGCCAGCATAAAGAGGGGCCTCTTCAGCATTCAATGGAAGCTGTTAAGGGAAGGTGTCAGGCTCACCCCGGTGGGGAGTTCCAGATCTTAGGCGCTGCTACAGAAATGGCCATCTCCCAGGTCATCTCCATCCTGAACATCTAAGGGCAGCGGAACAACCAAGGCCCCCCACCCACTGACCTTAGCAGTGGGTCTAGAGGATCTGGAGAGGAGGAGGAGGTCTCGCTGATATTTAGGGCCTGAGTCATTAGGGCTTTAAACACTTACATGAGCATCTTGAATTGGGCCAGGAACCTAGGTTATACACAGTCCATAGTGAGAGAAGTGCACACTTTATTTAAAATAAATAAATAACCCACTGTATCAGCCAGGTTTTTCCCCCAACATCTACATAATTCTGTAACTAAATTTCCCACCTTCATCTTCATTCTTACCTTTATCCCCTCCCCTGTTGTCCAAGATGCCTTTGTCAACCTGCTAGTCGCTTTGGACCAGAACACTCCCATCAACTCCAGCCAGCACAGCTGCTTTGGACGCCCGACTTTCATCAGTCCCAGCCATATGATGCTGCCACTGGATGGAAGCCTGGTCGTGATGACTGGGGCTGATGGGAGTTGTAGTGCAAAACACCTGGAGGGCACCAGGTCGGGGCAGTTGTTCTTGCACTCCCCTCTTTATCTCTTTTTGTTCTTATAAAATCTCTGCAGGCTACCGCTGCACACTCTGCTACTTTTAACACCACCACCAACAGAACTTTCTAAATTGCGTATTGTTTGTAGCTGTAGATCTGTATCCTCCAAGCGTATCTGTTTAGTAGACAAAGTATCCATTCTTCCTCTGTGTTTAAGCAACTGATTAATGGCAGAGGTTCAACTGCATCTCATAACCAAACCAACCTGCCAACTCTCACTCTTTGTTATATTCCAAGTGAGGTGTGGCTGGTTATATATAAATGCAATGAACGAATTTGCAATTTAAAATACACTTCCTGTGCTGCATAATCTTGCAGTTAATACTTCCTACCTTTTGTTTGATAGGAGCCATGTCACTACTAGACCTCAAGGAACATTTTGACTCATTGGGCTTGTTTGAGGTCACAGGCGACTGCGACAAAATGCTCATAGAGTGCACACGGTGTGCTGCTCTTCACCCGTGGTGATCCAGCTGTGTTGCTTTTAGAGCAGGTTGGGAAACGCAATTGCTAATACTCCTAAATGTTCCCTGAAAATGGATTCCTGCACATACTCTGCTTGTGAAGCTGCCAGGGGCAGTTGGCTGCTCACAGAAGACAAACGCTGGACTTGAGGAAGCCTTGATCTGGACCAACAGAAGGGCAGCTTCCTACCTTGTTCATGGATACGTCATCACAGCTGGAGGGGGGAACTGTAATATGCAGGCTTCTTTGGCAGCAATCCTGCATCCAGATGGTCACATGACCAGGTCCTCAGCAGCCCACCTCCCTCCCCTCTCAACCTTAAGCAAAGTGTGCCTATTTTTCCATTCTAATGTTAGCAATGGGCATGTGCATAGGGTGCCATCTTGTGGTAGGTAATTTTATAAACCTTGCTCATGCCTTCCCTTCAGTAGTGTGTGCATTTGCATTTGCTAGATCTGATGAACTGGGCTTCTGGTACACTTAACAGGCTCTCTGTCAGTACAATGTCTGGGTGTTTTTTGGCGCAGGGTTTGGGGCACCCTTGCCTTCCAATGGGCCCCTTTTCCAAATGCCGGTGTGTCTGAGGCTGGTCTGGAGGGATCAGAGACTTGCTCCGTTGGCATTTTAATGGGAGCCTACCGAATTTCCCCTTCTTGAAACAACTTGCCAACCGAAATGCCACTGACCTTTGAAATTTGCACTCTGCTGAATCTTGCAGTGCAGTTTTGTAAATGGAAAAAGTGTACAAAAATGCGTTCTTGTGGGGAAGGCATGCACAAAAATATGTATATTCATGAAAATAACCTGCAAGAAAATATTGCAATCTTTGCATTTCAGGGGGTTGGACTAGATGATTCTTGGGTCCCTTCTAACTCTACGATTCTATGATTCTGTAGGAATACATCATACTAGGGGAAATTGCTTGCAAAGGCCCTACTGGTGTGTCTTCGGCTTCTGAAACCTTGTCCCCCTTTTCTTTTCAGACTACCAGTTGACCAGCGCGGATCTCTCATCCCTCTCGTCGTTCAGTTCACCCACTGGTCTGTCTCTGAGCAACATTTCTGCTTGGCAGCAGCAGCAACAACAACAACAACAACAGCAGCAGCAGCAGCAGCAACAACAGCAGCAGCAGCAGCAACAACAACAGCAGCAGCAGCAGCAACAGCAGCAGCAGCAGCAACAGCATCTGGTTCCTGTATCACTAAGTAACTTAATGTAAGTGCATTGCAATAATCCACCCCTGTTGCAAAATAGGGCAGAATAGCAGCATGGCCAATGTGTACACGTTACATGTGTGCAAACAGATAACAAGAGTGTGCATATAGGCGACGCACAATCACCACACACACACATTCAGCACACATCCTCACCAAACATACAGGCATGAAGGACTCAATGTCTTCCTTTCTCTCCCTTGTAGAGTCTAAAGGGTTGGAGAGACAAGACCAGGAAGGCTGCATTTGACCCCTAGGCCTGAGGTTCCCCATCCCTGAGATAAACCATCCTCTCTGCCCCTTTGAGATTTTCCTTTGAGACCTTGCTTTCTTCATGCATGCTTTTGCTGCCATCTCATCTCCTCCCTGCCTTTCCACTGCTGGGCACTGATGTCATTTTTTACAGCAGCAATAACAGTCATAGAATCGATAGTATCTTGTTCTGAGAGATGTGAGGAAACAGGTAAGGAAAGTCACTGGAGGAGGAAGGATGCTAAATTATTCCAGTGAATTGCAAACAGATAACTTTTTAACAGGACGTCCCCAACCTGGTGCCCTCTGTGTTTTGGACTAAGGTTCCCCTCAGCCACAGCATCATCTGGCCATAATGGCTGGGGCTGATGGGAGTTGTGATCCAAAACATATGGAGTATGCCTGAAGAGGGACATAGCAGTTAAGGTTGGGGCAAAGCTTCAGCCCTCTTGCAACACAGTTTGCCGTTCTAACATAAGTGATGCACAAATAGAGGCAAATTGCCACAATTCAGGCAGGTCGGCAGAATTCAGAATGTAGAATTCTGTCTTGCCTTTTGAGTGCATATGCAGCTCTGCCCTCAAAGCTCCCCAACCTCTGAATTTCTCCCCAGTGTGCAGTGGTTGAGTCAAATAAGATTGGTGTGTGCCATGTCAGCAAAATGGATGGTGTGTGTATGTGTAGAGGGTGGCTGAGCCCAAGCAATACTACCATGAGGTGGAACGTGGGTCAGAACATTCCCGCCACTTGCAAGACTGTGATCCAAAGTTACGTGATCTAATTGGAACACAGATTTTGCAATTGCTTGCTTCAAGAACTAGGCTTTTTTGTGGGGCAGGGTAGAAACTACATCCTGGCCTACAGTTACCAAAAAATGTCAGTGCTGAGCTCTGCTTTCTGTCCCAGAGCATCCTTCAGCCATGATCTCTCCTCAGTCACATGTTGTGCTGCTGGCAGAAATTTCTTGACGGGCGGCTTGGGGGAACTGACATGAATCTGTCACTGGAGCAAACAACCCAACCATCTCAACTTCCGACCTGCGAGAGGCCAAGGGCTGGTTGGTTACATAAGCAAGGCCAGCCAAATGACTCTGTGTTGGCTGAATCTAGTGGAAGAGGCACCTCTTTTGCCCCAGGAGCTCTGCAGCTCATTTGCAAAGCCCAGAGCTCAGCAGCAGAGGACAGTCTTTGCCTGCAGAAGGTCCCACGTCCCCTTGCTGGTATCTCCCAACAAAAGGGACCTCAGTTCTAGGCAAAGGACCCCTTGGAGAGCCCCAATAATCCAGAGCTAGATGGACCCAGGGCCTGATGGAGTTGAAGACAAGTCTCTGAATGCTGACATTTTCAAGGCCACAGCTCAGTGCTAGACCACCTGCTTTGCATTTGTTTCTCCTTGCAAATTTATATAGACAGAGTACACCAGACATGTAAAATAACCTGCAGCTGAACAGATCATAAGAATGCCAAATTAAAAAGTATATACGCTAAGACATTGAGAGACCCTTGTTGGTTCCAGAAAATTTATGTGCACATCTCTGGTCTCACTTGCAGGTCTCGCTATCCAAACACAATGCATTCTCAGGAAATTGTTTGTTAAGCAAGCATTTGCATAACGACGATTTCCATTGATTCCTATAGAGAGATTTCTAATGCGTTCCCGACCACGGAATTTCAACCCCCAGAATAATGAAAAAACTTGGAGAAACCCTCCGAAACCTTGCAAAAGGGCAAACAAGTAATGAAACAAAAATGTTCTCTACTCCTTCCTCTCCCTCCCTTCTACCATGGTTTCTGGCAAAATAACTGCCACAAACCACAAAAAATACGGGTTGTTTAAGGCTGCTTATTTGTTTACAGTCCTACATGCAGGTCCAGCTGTTTGGCTGTCTGAGTCTGCGGTGTGTATAGCGAGGTGTGGGTACTAATTCCTCGTGTTTTTGTATAACGAGCATTTGGATAGCAGGACCTGCGTGTAACACTAAACCAAAGCATAGCGTTACATGTTAGTGTTCACCACACCTGGTAGTAGGCAGGGCCAGGGGAATTCTAAAAGAAGTCCAAAAGAAGAAAATATGTTTTTTCATGTACTTTTCTTCTGCTGCTGTGTGCCCCCCCCCCCAATAATTTCTCAGTCAGCCTCTAGCTCTTTCCGTACTCAGGCTTGCAGTTCTCACTCAGTTGCTCTTTCTTCCCTTCACTCTTTCCTTTTTAAACTCACTTCTCTGTAAACGACTGTTTGCTGTGGGTTTCCCACCCTATCTTTTCTTTTTTGAAGCTGCCCCTTGCAAATCAACCCCAAAGGCCCACACTCCCCCTGTAGGTGGTCCCAGCCTTGGGGCATGCAGGAAAAGGTGTGAAATCAAACTAGGAGGTCCTGGCCTCCCAGGCCTCTAATTTCCAAATCTGTGAAATTTGGAATGGTTCATTCCGCCATCTTGATTCAAAATTGCGCCCATAGATGAAAACTACCTCCTCCATCTCAGGAACCTTCAACTTTTTATGTGTGTGTATGATGTTGTATTGTGCTTTTACTATTTTTTGTTGGGAGCCGCCAACAGAGAACAGATGGACAGTCCCATTTCCGAAACATATGCTGGATAAATAAATGAGCCCCTGTGTGCCTGTGTCTCCCCCCCCCCTGCAGACAAGGAACCCACCTGTCCCATGCCAGCACCTTGACCGTCAACACCAACCCCAACATCAGTATCAAGTCGGAGCCTGTTTCACCCAACCGGGAACGCAACACGGCCACCCCGCTCTCTTCCTTCCCTCACCAGGCCCGGCATGAGCCTACGGGACGTTCACCCGTCGACAGCCTCAGCAGCAACGCCAGCTCCTACGAGGGCAACGAGCGGGAAGATCAGTCCCGGGCCGACTTTGGCTCCTCTCTCGGCCTCCTGAGACCCACTGCCGAGGCCGAGGGGGAGAACCCGTCCGTGAAGCGCATGCGGTTGGACGCTTGGGTGACATAACTGCCTCCCCCGGTGGCCCAGCGCCCTCCGTCAGAGCTGGTTTCCGCTCTCCTGCGTGTGTGTCTGGGGGGGCGGGGGAGGCAGTGGTAGGGGAGGTGGGGGGGAACGAGGAGGGGAGGTGTGGGAGGGGGGAGGCACAGGGTGGGCCGGGTGGGTGGGAGGGGGGCTTATTATAAACTGCCTGAGAAATAGCTTTAGGATTTTGTAGGCGTCCGTTCTAGCGACATTATGCAGTACATTTAAAAAAAAAAAAAAGGCTCTTGAGGACCGTTTTGAGAGCCACTCAAAAGTCTGACTATATAAACCCCCTCACTGGTCACCAAACTCTCTCCCGGCCCTGGGTCCCACCTGACACAGCCCCTCGTGCGAATGCCAGCCCTGGGCTAGGCCGAGGCTGGTGAAAGGAAACGTCTAGGGTGGGAAGGGTGGGGTATCTTGGGTGGCAGATGGGGCGAGGCTTGGCAGGCTGCCATTTATTTGTCTACGGCTGGTCCTAACGTAGAGACGAGAGAGAGAAGAGTGCCTTTGGAAAGTCAGAGTCGTTACAAAGAGCTAGGAGGAAGAGTGTCTGTTTGCAGGCTTTGGGTGGCAGGGGCAATAAGCAGCTCAAGGAACATTAGCTTTAAGGTGGGGGGCAGTTTCTAGTTTGGCACAACTTGGCAGAAGGATGGTGGAGATTGGAGACACCTGCTTGCTTCGAATCTTGCCTGACGATGTCTTGTACGGAGACATGGTTGTGTGTTTCGTTTTGCTTTGTTTTTCGTTTTGTTTTTTTTAAAAAAAGAAATTAGTTTATCCAGGTAAACGAAGGCTGGAGAAATGCAATAGCTTTAAGAGAGCTGAATCTCTAATCCGGTGTTTCCCAAACTTTTGATAATCTGGGATGCAGGGTTTTTTTCTGGAGGGAAAACAAGAGGCACACTTTTTCTATAGCGCTCCAAAAAGGGACAGCTCCGAGGAAAAGGGGCATGAACTCTCCTTGTCCAGTCCGTTTGGCCCCCTGGGATACAACCCGCCCACAGGATTGGACCTCTTTGTGGCAACCCAGACGTCAGTAGGGTTCTTCGCTCGTTTGCGTTGATGTCACTGCCCTTGCATTGATGGATGCATCCGACATGATGGCTTAACGCTCCCAGTCATGCCGGGCTGCTTTTCTCTTCTGTGGCGCCCCAGAGTTGGCAACTGGGAATTGTCCCTCTGGCAGGGACAAAGGAACAGGGAAGTGGGTAAACCGGGGCAGCCACTGAGCTGGGGTGCGTGAACATCCACAGATAGGGAACAGTCAAGGAAGGTGGTCCTTCCATTCTAGAAAGCTTTCCCTGAGTTGATGTGGTCACGACTTTGCATTATTGCTTCAGGGTGTGCCCATGGTGTGTGCTGTCTTCTCTGCAAGGCAGCACACCTTGAGAAGTCCTCCTGAGAAGGTCAGGTTAAAAATGAGGCACCTTGCAATCTAGATGGGCCACCGCTGTCCTGCATCACAGGGAGCTCTGCTTCAGGGGGGCTTGTTGGGGCCTCTTCACACTTGCCATCACATGTTCACTCGCAACCACAGTTCCCATCAGGGTGCTTGCCTCCCCCCCCCCCCCCGCAATACCTACTTACCCTCAGTGCATCCTTCCCCTTTTTTACTAGGCTGAAATCTTAGGCAATTACTTGAACAGGTTTTGGCTGATCCAGCCATCGAGTAAATATGCATAAATTGGAGTAGGAGAGAAAACAATCATTTTAGAGGAAAGGGGGGGGGGAAACAACCCCTGGCCTCACTTGGACTGAGTATGCAGCCTCTGAGAAGGACCAGGGGCAGTTTTTTTGCTTTTGTTTAATATGTATTTATTTAAATAATCGGTGCCCAGGCAATGGAGAGGGCGAGGTTTTTATAAAGTCACTTAAAATGTTTTTGAATGGGTTAACTTAACCAATTACCTGACTAAGGCTGCAATCCTCACCTCACTTACCTGGGAACAAGTCTCACTGAATTCAACGGGGCTCACATCTGAGTAAAGATGGCTGTGAAATGGGTAGCCCTGATTTTTATGGGTTGCTTTTTTTTTTAAGAATCTGCTGGGTGAAAAGGCTCTCAAGAAGATGTCCCTGGCTGTGTTGATTAGGAAGCACATCAAAGGGCCCCACTTCAGTTAATTCATAAGGGAATCAAACACTTGTAGGCTTCCCCTTTCTCTTTGGTCTGAGTAGCTGCACAGAACAGTCCATGCCCATCTTTCCAGCAGCAATCCTGGGAGCAAATCTTAATGGACTCTCTGGACATCTAGGATTGCATGGTTGTCCTCTTACGAGGAGGAGGGGTAGTCAACCTGCTGCCTTCTGGATGCTTTGGACTACAACTCCCATTGACCCCAGTCCTCACAGCCAATAGTGATGGGAACTGTAGCACGCAACATCTAGAGGGCACCATGTTAACTATACATGTCCCAGAGCATTCCAGCTTTTGCAAACTCACTTTGCTAGTCTCTGTCTTAGCTCCTGGCTCCAGGACAAGACGGGCATCCCTCATCAAATAGAGCCTTGAGAGTCCAGGGCAAGCGGGTCAGATGATTTGGCACCAGCAAAAAGCCTGTGGGCAGGGGGATTTGCCTCTTCCCTTTCCCATGGAAAAACCCTGTGTCCCTCCACGGGGAATTGAACTACGAAAGGAGGGCAGTCGTGTTGTTAGCTCAGGAATCTTGTATCGAAGGGCTGTCTGGGAGCTCCTGGAGGGGAATGGTGGGGCGCATTCCTCCACTTGAGAGCTGCCAAGTGGGGCAGGGGGTATCAGGGCTCAGTGTGTCGTTTTTTAAAAAATATTTGGGAGGGTAGGGGGTTAGGCTTTGTTTACGTTCATTCTTGTCCAGAGTTTGTGGGCTTCCAAGCCCCGTACGACCTGCAGGCTTGCTTCCTTGGCTGTCTCAGCACGCAGGGCGTCCTTTGGCATGGAATCGTTCTGGCTCTGCCCCTCCTGCGGGGAGGGCAGCTGTTGCTCCTGCAGTAGCCCCCCGAAAAGCTTTCATAGTGGTTGGGGAGAGAGGCAGAGAGGCATGCAACTCCGGGCAGGCAGAAAGGGGGTGGCTTGGTGCATGGAGAGAGCAAGACTGCTATGCTACTCCCCTGGCGTAGCTCAGTGTGTGTGTGCATCCAGTCGTTGCAAATATCCCCCCACCCTGCCCTGCCACCATTGCCGTGGGACGTTGCAAGCCGCTGCCGCTGGTTTTGTCTTTTGTGCATCCACAAATCCTCTGCGAATCTTCCACGTTGACTTCCCTTGGCCACCCACCCTCTTCCCGCACAGCTTTGCATATTCCCCCAGCTAGCCTGCAAATAAATGTTTTTTTCCTCCTCTTGTCAGGAGACTTACGGCAGGAATCGCGGACATTTCACGAGAAAACCACCCCCATCGGCTAAATAAGCCTACCTGAACACCAAAGTTGACGTAACTTTGGGTGGAGAAACATGGGTGTTTTCATACTTTCTTTTTGAGGGGCTGTTTTGCTCTCTGACGCCCGGTGTGTGGCTTACAACTTGGGAGCCCTGGTTTGGAATGGAGGGGGGTGTTTGAGCAAGAGAGAGAGAGAGAGAAATGGACCCATGGCTTATGGGGCAGCAACTTACAGAGGAAGGAAGGACCAAGAGCCAGCTGGCCAAAAGTCAGCAGTGGGTTCATTGGGGATCCGGGGTAGAAACAACTCAACTTTATTAAGGCGGATCAGGCTTGCAATATGGCAACTCTTACCATTTGTGGGAGAGCACTGCAGAGGGAACTGGCATTTGCACTCTTGGTTTTTTGGAAAGAAGGCCTTTGTGGTGTTTCCATCCATCTGGGTTAATTCATTGTTTCACACCCGGGACTGTGTAATTCTACCCGTCCTCCTCCTCCACCTTCTCATTTTTGAAAGACGAGCAGAAGAATGACAATCTGAAATCAACACCCTTGTTTGTATTTCTATAAATATATTTCTCAAGATCTTTTAATTTTATTTCTTGTGTTCATCCGTACTGTTGACAGTTACATTGTGTATATTTTTTTTTAATTTGGAAAAAAATAATTTTTTTTTTGGCGTTTGTATAGGGTTTTAGTTTTAAAAAGTTATCTATATATAAATATAAATATATATATATTATATATATTTTCCATTTTTAAAAAGGGGTGTTGCAAAGAAACACAAAATTGCACGATTTAAATATGACTTTAGTTGAAAATGCTGCAGTTTTTAGAGATGTGGGGGGGAAATGGAGCTTATTTATTCTCAAAGGCTACAAAAAAAAGTGTACAATGCATGAAGAGAAAACATTTACAAGAAAAAAGACAAAAAAAGACAAAAAAGTGTAACCTGAACAAAGTGTAGCGTTTTGAAAAACACACAAAAAAATTTAAACAACAAAAATGGCTAATATATTGTGTTTGGCTGGTTCGCTTTTGGTTTTTAAATGTTTCCTTTTTTTTCTTTGAGAATGAAATACAATAGTGTATATTTTCATATAAGAAGTATGCACTGATATGTTTAAAAAATGATATATTACTTTCTAAAAGCGTGGTTACTTAACCAAAGTCTGTTTCTGCTCTTTTCCTTTTTTTAAAAAAATTAAGAATCTCTCTATGGTTCCTCAAACATTCAAATGTTGTAGTTTAAATATAGGTGATGTTGTCCATAGGTTCCTATACACTGCCCTGAAATTATGGTGGGGCCTTACAATTCTTTATAAAAAAACAAAACATGTATATTAATAGCCCTAGTAGTGAATGAAAGCTTGAAAATGTAGTTGCAGCATCCTCTAGAGAGAGGCTGGGGGACCTTTCTTCAGGGTTCAGGGCAATATTCCTTCAAAGGCAACCTTTCAGGGGCCGTATGCCAGGAGTGGCTGGGGCCAGAAGCAAAAGTGGGTGGAGCAACAGATGCAACTCTCGCCCTTGTTCATTCCAGCTTCACAGAAGCCGCAGGTTTCTACACCAATGTCTCTCTATTCACCCATCATGCAAGAGGTGCAATCACAGTTCAGGGATGCAGGGCCAGTGTGTGGCCTTGAGAGAATTGGCCCCCCAGGCCTGAGATGCCCTACTCCTGCCCTAGAGGTATAGCTTTAAAAACACCCCTACATAACACATTTGCTACAGACGTTGGGCTGGTTACCACGTGAAGCTCCTTGATGAGGGATTGTGTGAAATTCAGCCCCCTTCTGTATTCCAGCATCCCTCCGCCCCTCTTCCATTGAGATTTGGGGCTGAGATGCAAGTAGGCAGCCCTTTCCAAAGCCCTTTTCCTTCTCTAGTGTAAGAACACCAGGCTTCAACACCATGCTAGGAGTTGGGATGATGGCAGCTGCAAAAGGCCTCTGGGTTCCTCCAGACATGGTGAAGTGATGTCTCTGATTTTACAGCTCTCGATATTGGTAGCACGTTCACTTCTGTGTTAAAGGTGCCAAGTTATAGCCAACATTTGCCATACTAGGAGTAAACCTATCAATTGATGGCCCATAAATTTCAACACACTTATTTGGAGTAGAACTGTTGGTGATAACCCACTGTTTTGAAACAGATCTAAAAACAATTACCCATACTGAAAACTATTCATGAGGAGTTTAGTATCATTAACTACATTTTATCAGTCTGTGGGTCCCCTTTTTATCCTCGCAAGAACAACCTAGCAAGGTAGGCTAGGCTGAAAGTGAGTGTGAGCAACCCAAGGTCTCCCTGTGAGCCAAATGGCTGAGTGCAGATTTGAACCAAGGTCACACCACTAGGCCACATCTAGTCCAGCCCCTTGCAATGCAGGAATCATTCCTCCAATGTGGGGCTCAAATTCACATCCCTGAGATTAAGGGTCTCATGCTCTACCAATTGAGCCATATTAGTCCACAAGGCTTATGCTGTCTGGGGCTGATAGCTGTGCTCCAAAATGACATTCCTGGCTAATGGGAGTTGGAGTCCTAGATGGTTGGAGGGATCCATTCACAGTGCCACGTTCCACATTGAACCATCCCTGGAGACTCTTTCTGCTTCGGAAGGCAATACTGGTGAAGTCTTGCATATGCTCCTTTATGCTACTAAAATAATATCCTTTTTTGCAACTGCCAAAGAACCCTAAAAACACAGGAGAGCCTCACTTTACAGCCCTTTCATGAATTAAGAGGGCTATTGGTTGATGCACTGGGAGAAACCAGCATCCTCTTTAGGTAGCCTTTGTGTGAGCTGTCGCTCCATCGTTTGTTTCTAAAGAAGGTCTGGTGGGAAACAGAAATTGGACATCCCTGAATTTTTCTGTCACTTTTTTACTTTTATGTATTGCATTTATCTCCTACCGTTTTCTCCAAGGAGTGCAAAGTGGCATACATGGTTCTTTTCTCCTAATTTAATCCCCACAACAACCCTTTGAGGTTGAACTTACACTGAAAGGCAGTGACTGGCACAAGCTAACCCAGGGAGCTTTATGGCCAAGTGGGGATTTGAGCCCTGGTCTCCCAGGTCCTAGTCTGACACTCTAGCTCAGAGCTTTCCAGACTTTTCATGTTGGTGACACACTTTTTAGACATGCATCATTTCATGGCACAGTAATTCAGTTTTGCATCATTTCATGGCACAGTAATTCAGTTTTACTATCAAAACAAGCAGTGCTTTTTTTCTAAAAAAATGTTTAGGGTACTCTCATTTTCCTACTCATATTGAAATGCTACCCCTCAATGAGGCCGAACTTAGATTCACAAAGTGTTTAGGGGTATGCATACCCCTGCATACTCCCAGAGAAAAGCACTGAAACCAGGGGTTAATGCGAACTTTCCAGCCCCGGGAGGAGCATGGGGAGCATTCGCACAACACACCTACACACTGCAGCTGACACACTAACATGTCGCGACACACAGTTTGGAAAGCTCTGCTCTAGCTACTGCACCACATTTGATCCCTTTGTGTAGAGTGGCATCAGCCTGTAGGAACAGACAAATCAGCCAGTTTCAATTTCTCTGTTTCTCCTTTTTCTAATCTTAAATTCAATTCTCTACGTTCCCAAATCGGTTTGTGGTTAAAAAATATTTTAAAGTCTTCAAGGAAAGTTCATTAGCATTTTAGTGCCGATTTCTTCACAAATACACACATTTTTGTCTGCAGGTTTGCCAAATCAACAACTGCAGTTGCAAGACAGCTGGAAATAAACAGGGCCATAAAGGTAAATTTAAAGGTACCCCTGACACTTATGTCCAGTTGCGAATGACTCTGGGGTTGCGGCACTCATCTCCATAGGTCAAGGGAGCCAGCATTTGTCCGCAGACAGCTTCTGGGTCACGTGGCCAGCATGACTAAGCTGCTTCTGGCGAAACCAGAGCAGTGCACGGAAACACGGTTTACCTTCCTGCTGGATTGGCACCTATTTATCTACTTGCACTTTGACGTGCTTTTGAACTGCTAGGTTGGCAGGAGCAGGGACCGAGCAACAGGAGCTCACCCTGTTGCAGGGATTCGAACCGCCGACCTTCCGATCGGCAAGCCCTAGGCTCTGTGGTTTAGACCACAGCACCACCCGCGTCCCTAAACAGGGTCATAGAATCATATAATTGCTCCCAGAAGCAACCATGGGGCCTGGAGTCTTGCAGAGGAGATGGGCAGAAGCAGGAGGGAGGTGGCGTTAAACCAAACCCTGATAGTGAAAATCTGGGGGAAGCAACTGCCGGTGCTACCTTAGAAGCAAACAATAATTAAGTTTTCTTCTCCATTCGTTTCAGTGGGGACATTAGAATGGCAGTTCTTTCCCCACTGAGACCTGGACATGCTCAGCTTGGTCTGGGCTGCGCCCTTAGTGCTTTTTTTGTGGTCGACTGACCCTTCTTCTCCATCTGCCTTCCCTAACCTGATGCCCTCCAGCATCATGCATCTCCACTGGCTGGGACTGAGGTGATGGTGATGGAGATGGTGTTCAAAACATGTGGAGAGTGCCAGGCTGGTTCACCCCAATCTCCAAGCAACGAGAGGTTCCTGCGCTTACCCAGGGTTCGGGTTCCTTGTAATGACAGTTGATGGAGACTGGGGAGTCTTTAGGACAGTGGTGGCCAAACCTGGCCCTCCAGCTGTTTTGGGACTACAACTCCCATCATCCCTGACCACTGGTCCTGTTAGCTAAGGATAATGGGAGTTGTAGTCCAAAAACAGTTGAAGGGCCAGGTTTGGCTACCACTGCTTTAGGATATGTGGTTTTATTTGCACATATATACAACCTGAGCATAGGATGGAGGGGCTCAGAGCATCAATACTCCAACGGATCTTGCTTCCCCCATTAGTTTCCAGGGGATCCTCAAGCAACAGCTCTTGGGTTCACATTTCTGTGTCTCCAGCTTGCAGTATCAGGCAAACTCAAATGCACAGTTCTCCTCTTTGTCCTGCTGTACTCCATCCTAAGGTGACATCCAGCCAGGTGAGGTGGGAAACGGCCTGCCCGTTTGTCTCTCTGGTAACAGGGCTCACCAAGATGGAAATGATGGGTACTTAGCCGATTACATGGATTTGCCCACTAGGTGGCAGCAGAGGTCGGTAATATTTCCACTCAGATATAGGGACTGGGTTTTCTGTCACTCACTCTCCCCACAGAGCCTCACCCGAACTGTCTCCAGAAGAGCGGTCCTGTGCACCTGCAGCTGAGAGGAGGAGGAAAGTGGAACCTCAGAGCTGTCTGACTCACTTTTAAAACTCACCGCCCTTCTAAATGTATGCACCCTTCAGCTTTGCTCCCCACACTACTTTCAATCAGTCCCTGTCTTCCTGGCCTGGGTTTCATCACCAGCTCTGCTCTTGGATATGAATCTGGAGGCGGAAGAGGGCTTCAGCGGAGGGACTACTCTTTACTGAGGGGAGAAGCACCAACAGCGCCGGCTAGACCTGTAGTTCCCAATTAGGGGTTCAGGAACCCCTGGGGGGTACGCGGAATGCACCCAGGGGGTCTGTGGCCCCATCGCTTGCCTCCCTCCCAACTAAATTTTTGCATGGTATTGTCACAAATTTTATGGTCTGTTTTAGCGCTGTGCGATTTTTCATTATATCGGCCAAAATCGGTTTTGAAATCACAGCGTAATAACGATTTTGACCTGGCAATGCGCAGCAGTATATCGCTCCTCGTGTGAGGGAGAGCAGCGCAGCCAGTTTCAAGGCACCACCAATATCGCATGATGATCTCAGCTGATAACACTGCTTCTTTGTTGGCTGCCTTGCTGGCTTGATGCAAAACCCACCCCCCGCCATCCTCTCCCACTCAAACCATGCAGCAGAGGTGACCCCACTTCTCCCCCCACCCATCTGCAGCTGCTTCTTCCCTCATCCCCACGCAGGAGTGCCAACTTGGCCCCACGACCGTAGGTGCCTGTGACCGTGGGTGCCATCCTGCACCCACATGGCTCTAGCACCAAAATTTGTGGGTGGCTGGCCCCTTCATGGGGAATTTTGTGGGTGCTCTGGCACCCAGGGCTCCAGGAAGTTGGCAACTATGTCCCCACACCTGATCTGCACACACACCACCCACAATATCTCTGTGACTGCTCCTTCCCTGGAAGTGGAAGAAGGTACCAGAGGCATCTCTATGCAGAGGAAATTCTACAACTTAGAGGCTGCCACAGAGAAGGCCCTTTCCCAGGCTGCCGCCACCCCTGAGCTTCCCACCCGGATGCAGCAGGTGAAGTTTAGGCAATACATTAAAAATGACATCCAAATAAGATAATAAATTCCTATCCCTGGCAACAATCTGTAGAGAAGGAAATGTATAGAATTTATGCTAACCAATTATTATTATTTTGAAGGGGGCCATCTGCTTTCATTCATAAGAAGCTGAACCAGCCTATTGCAAAGGAGTGTGTTTTATTTTTTTGTTTTATTTTATTAGTCCATTTTCCCACAATTGCTATTTGCCATACTTTATTGTACCATATTCACAAAGTGCATGGTTAAATTATGGAACTCCCTGCCACAGGAGGCAGTGATGGCCACCAACTTGGATGGCTTTAAAGGGAGATTGGACAAGAGGCTATCAATGGCTACAAGTCATGATGGTTCTGCTCTGCTTCCAAGGTCAGAGGCAGCAATGTCTCTATAAATACCAGTTGCTGGAAACCACAGGAGGACAGAGGGCCCTTCTAGAAATTTAAGCACCACAAAGTTTTGCTGCCTTCTTTCTGTTTCCCTTAAGCCACCACCCCAACCCCCAATCTTAAATTTGCTTGAAACATTTCTTTAGCTAAAGTTGGTCTTGAAACAAAAGCGGGGAGGAAATCTTGTACTCTATAGGAGTACAAGAACAGGTGCCAAAGTGCCCTGTGTTTGCGGTAAGACATATCCAGACATTCAAGCACACATTTGAATCCCTCCCAGTGAAATCCACAGGACTTCAAAGTACTCAACTCAACCTGGTTTATTCTCAGATTCTGCTCTGTCTCATTCAGTCCGTACGTTGGGACTTCCAGTTTTCTCAAATGTGAGGTTTTGCTTCTAGGACATTTACAACATGTGGTCACAAGGCGGCGCTAGATGGCAATTAAGACATGTTTGAATGGTAAGACTGGCCACAAACCACGAAATCTTGGAGCGCACCTTTCCGGGGCCAGTTTGCAGTCACCCCACCTGGGGCGCTGATCTGCCCTGTCGAAAATGTTTTCTCAAATCAGATCCTTTTAATTTATGGCACAACAACTTCCTTTAAGAGAAGAGAGCTTGTTTTCTGGTAACAGGACTTGAGGACTTTCCCAACTCTCAATCCCAAAGGCTGTTACTGACTTGGACTTTTCAAGATTGCACTTCCTTATTTAAGGAAGATGTTTGTTAGAAGTAAATAGGCATAGATAAAGCTCTCATTTTATTTCAAAACAGACCCCATGTGAAAATTCATTTTACTGCATGTTTTCCCTAATATACACGAATGCAAGTACAATTTTGTCACACATACACAAAAATATATGCATTTTCGTATGTTTTGTTCACTAATATATGCACTTTCCCCAAAATATGTATTTTTTTGTTGTTGCATCACAAAATTTTCCAATTTGCTTGGGAACACTAAGAAACGCAGAAGGATGGGTGAAATATTAGTGTAGTTTTGAAATGGGGCTTTGAAAGGTTCAGTTCACCGTCTTGATTCAAAATGGCGTCCAGTTGTATCCAAACATAAATGAAAACCTGCTCCATGATCTCAGGAACCATCATGTCAAATCTAGTCAAGATGGCTGCATACATGTTATACCTACCTTTATGGCACATTCAGAACTCATCCTTTCCCTCAAAGAATTCTGGGCAGTGTAGTTCATCCCTTGTAAAACTACAATTCCCAGCAACCCTTGACAAACAACAGCGCCCAGAATTCTTTGAGGGAAAGGATGTGCTTCAAACGTGCTTTAAACTTATAGTGTGCACACAGGGGACCCCTTAATAGGTGTCCAAAGGTATTGGGAATGGTGCTTTTCTCAGAGGGTACTCAAGGCTACACAATGCCAGAATCTCTTTGTTGTTGTTGTTGTTGTTGTTGTTAAAACGTGTAGCACTTACTGTAACAACTTCATGGTGAGTACCCCCTAGGAAAGCACCTGCTTTCCGGGAGGGGGGGAGAAATAATTGGAAACAAACAGATGATACCACTAAATAAAATCACTCATGGTGTTTTGCTGTGCTTCCTAAAAGAGGCTGAGGAAAATGTGGGGTCTCTTGCTCCGTGGTATTTTGAGCTAATGCTGCGGCTGATTTTGAGTTTCTTTTGCCATCTGTTATTGCTTTAATTGTTTCTCTGTGTGTGATTTCACTGGGATATTTGATAATTTGCAGGGAAAGTTGCTCAGTAGTAATGCCCCATTTCCAACGAAAAGGGTTTCACAGGCAAGAGGAAAGGAAGACCTCCTCCTCTCTTCCCAAAAGCTGCTGCCAGTCAAAATAAATAGTGTTAAGTCTAGCTCAGGGGTGAGGAACCTTTTTCAGTATAACCTTATAAGCATCCAGTAGTGGGTGGGGCTATGATCCACAGTGGGCGGTGCCTGAGGCACAAAGTGGGCGGGACCAGGGGGAAATGGGCACAGCTATGGAGGGGGCTCTTCCCTTTATACATCAGCTGCATTCCAGCCATGCCAAACTTTGAAGCTCCTTGACACCTACAGGCCTCTCCAATCCCTATCCAGGCAAGGAAATGCATTACAGTGGTACCTCGGGTTACAAACGCTTCAGGTTACATACGCTTCAGGTTACAGACTCTGCTAACCCAGAAACAGTCTTCAGGTTAAGAACTTTGCTTCAGGATGAGAACAGAAATCGTGCTCCGGCGGTGCGGCAGCAGCAGGAGGCCCCATTAGCTAAAGTGGTGCTTCAGGTTAAGAACAGTTTCAGGTTAAGTACGGACCTCCGAAACGAATTAAGTACTTAACCCGAGGTACCACTGTATTTGCAATCCAAGGACACATTCCAGCCAGGAAAAAGCAATTGAGAAGGGTGCAGAGTCAGGCCAGTGAGGGATGTGGCAGCGGGGGGGGGGGGGGGCAGGGCACATTTTGCATCCAAGCCTGATGTCCCACTCCCCTTGTCTCAGTTGATACACATCCTGATTTACAACCTGAACCCAGAGGTTCAGGCTGTAAATCAGTATGAATAAGACGCAGGAAATCAATATTTTAAATGAATAAATTGTGGCATGGTGAGGCCTAGACTGTTCTGAAACAAACGGTGCATTCAGACATGGGGAATATTGTGTTCGTTTTTGTGATTATGATGCTAGCACTTCTGTTTTCTAATGTTCAAACTTTCAAACTGCAAATGCCTGTTGAGTTATGGAAATGTGACTTTTTGACTGATATACTGCCAGGTTGTGCTAAAATTCATTCACACCAGCAGGCATGGACCTACACAACGATGAACAACATCGCTACTCTCCCACCTATTCTGCACAAGTCTTAAAAACAACAGGAAAGGATGGCATGCCAATATACTGCCCCAGATTTCATCACTTTACTACTACCATCTTCTGGGCTAACGGGGCTGCAAGCAGATTTTTATTTATAAATTTATTTTATGAAATAACATGGAAACGAGCGCCAAACGTGAGCTGTATTCCATCACTTTTCTGGAAACTATGCAAAAGCTCAAATATAATGCAGAAATTCACAGTTGGGAAAACATTGGGGATACAGAATAAACAGCTACACAACCCAGTTTGGACTCTGGTAGACATCTGTAAAGCAACTCCTATATAATTAAATTAATCACACCTCAGAACAAGCAAGAAATGTACACCTCAAATCCGGCGTGGCCACTCAGGGACTAAAAGATCCCGCCTGATCACTTGGGAAATCTGGAGATAGGGCAATAAGCCCCCTCCTCCCCCCCCCCCAATTTATTTTTAATTTTTTACACACCCAGAGAGAGGCACACATTAAGAGGAATGTACCAAGCCATGTGGAAAAGAACCGCCATGTTTCTAATCAAAAGGCGCTGAGCCCCATAAGCAGGTGCTGGTCTGCCAAAGAAGGCCTGCAATTTGCAAGCAACAGCTGAAGAATTTTTGTCGCCCCCTCCCCACTTCCCCTTCGGGCACAGAGGAAGGGGCAGAGTGGTGGGAGGGGGGAGAGAAGGGGGGCTAATTAGCAATTAGCCTCCCATCCCAGCTGAAGGAGCCCTCTTAATGCGGAGAATGGGTTTTTGAGCCTGTAATCGTGAGAGACTCGAACAATGGCAGCCAGAAATAATGTTGGCAGATGTCCCGTGGCATTCTCACACCCCCCCCCCAACTTCCCTCCCTCCCACCCCTCCAGCCCCTCTGCTCCTCACCTGATTCTCACTGTACACTCAGGGAAGAAACATGCCAACAGCGGTTGCCTCTTCCAACAGCTGGGGCCCTTGTTACTTATTATATCATACTTTACTGCTTTGCCAATACATCGCTGCTGAGATAACTGGAAGCTTGTTCTTCACCAGGCCTGCTCTTATACAGAGTTCTCAGGTCCCGAAGACAATTCCTATACATGTGAGAATGCAGGAAGAGGCTGCTGGATCAAACCGGTGGCCTATGGTGTGGTGAGCCAGTGTGGTGTAGTGGTTAAGAGCGGTGGACTCGTAATCTGGTGAACCGGGTTTGATTCCCTGCTCATCCACATGCAGCTGCTGGGTGACCTTGGGCCAGTCACACTTCTCTGAAGTCTCTCAGCCCCACTCACCTCACAGCGTGTTTGTTGTGGGGGAGGAAGGGAAAGGAGAATGTTAGCCGCTTTGGGACTCCTTCGGGTAGTGATAAAGCGGGATATCAAATCCAAACTCTTCTTCTTCTTCGTGCATTTTGTTCTGAGGCAAACCAGAAGCACACAAGCAAGACCAGAGCACAAGAGCACTTTCCCTTCCTGCTGGTATTCAGAAGCATTACTCTGCCTCTGACTGTGGAGGGAGAACATAGCCATCATGGTGAGCAGCCACTGACCGCCTTCTCCTCCTCTATGAATTTGCCCAGTCCTCTTTCAAAGACATCTAAGTTGGTGGCCGTCACTGTCTCCTGTGGGAGGGAGTTCCATAGCTTAACTCTGTGCTGCAGGAAGTACTTTCTTTGATCTACCCTGAATCTTCTCACCCTGACCTAGCCACTGTGATCCACGCAACAGTCACCTCCAGATTGGATTACTGTAACTCGCTCTACGTGGGGCTGCCCTTGAGACTGACCCAGAAACTCCAGCAGAATGCGGGTGCAGACTCCTTACGGGGTCCTCGCTGTGAGATCACATCCACCTAGTGCTATACCAGCTGCATTGGCTTCCGGGGGAGTATAGGATCAGGTTTAAGGTCAAAGCCCTATATAGCCTAGGACCCTCGTACCTACTGGACTGCCTCTCCTGGTATGTCCCACAGAGGAACTTGCGGTCTTCAAACAAAAATATCTTGACGGTCCCAGGCCACAGAGAGGTTAGGCTGGCCTCAACCAGAGCCAGGGCTTTTTCGGCTGTGGCTCCAACCTGGTGGAACACTCTGTCACAAACGACCAGGGCTCTGCGGGACTTGACATCTTTCCACAGGGCCTGCAAGACAGAGCTGTTTCACCAGGCCTTTGGCCAGGGCACAGCCTGACTCCCTCCTTTGGCAATCCTCACAGAACTTCTAGCCCAAACGGTTGCCATTAATTTGATTGGAATTAATTTTATAATGAAATGATTTTAGAATGTTTTACCATTTTACTGTTGTTAGCTGCTCTGAGCCTGGCTTCGGCTGGGGAGGTATAAATAAAAATTATTATTATTATTATTATTAGTAGTAGTAGTAGTAGTAGTAGTAGTACTATTCTAACATTCAGCTCTGTTGGATTGTCCCCAAGTTCTAGTGTTCTCAGGGATAATTTTACAAAATTCTATCATATCACCTTTTACTTCCTTTTTTTTCTAAACTAAAAAGTCCCAAAATGCTGCAGCAGAAGGGGAACCTCACGCCAAGGGGACAAATGAGGTCCTCTAGGCCTTCCTGTGTGGCCCTTGGAACCCTGCCCAGTCTTCCCCACACCTCCACATCATGCTCCTCACTGGCCCCATCTCACATCACAATTACATGTGGATAGGTTGTGTCCTTCAAGTCTACCTTTCCAACTTGGCGCCTTTTGCTTGTTTTGGACTACAACTCCCATCAGCCCCAGCCAGCACAGCAGTTTCGAATTCAAAACCAGCCCTTGAGGGCACCAAGTTGGCAAAGGCCGCTACAGATCCTCAGGACAACCGTGTGCCCAAATTAGAGCTGAAAAGCCACGCTTTCCAATTCCATTTACATCAGGGCTTGTCAGCCATTTTAGGTCATTTGGATTTTGGAGTGAGGAGTCCCATGGGTGTGCCACACCAGCAAGTTGTTTCCCCCAGATCAGATCCCCTCCCGTCCAAAAAAAAGTGGGGGAGGAGAAGGAGAGAAATCACACACATGTTCACTTTGCTTTTCCAGGGTATTTGAATAAAAATTGCAGCTAGTAGAATTACCGTATTTTTGGCTCTATAAGACTCACTTTTTCCCTCCTAAAAAGTAAGGGGAAATGTGTGTGCGTCTTATGGAGGGAATGCAGGCTGCGCAGCTATCACAGATGCCAGAACAGCAAGAGGGATTGCTGCTTTCACTGCGCAGCGATCCCTCTTGCTGTTCTGGCTTCTGAGATTCAGAATATTTTTTTCTTGTTTTCCTCCTCCAAAAACTAGGTGCGTCTTGTGGTCTGATGCGTCTTATAGAGCGAAAAATACGGTAATCCCAGCTTTCAGAAGCACATAAAGCTGAAACAGGAAGTGAGAAAGAGTGTCACTTTTTCTAACTTCCTCCTTCAGCTCTATTTACCTCTCAAGGGAGAAAAAGGTAAACACCTTCACCAGCTCATAACCAAAGGGGCTGTGAGTGAGGGTGGGGGCTCAGAGGTTTTGTGGGCACAGGGTGGCGGTAGACCTCAAGAGTGCCACTGCTCCCATGGGTGCTGTGTTGGTGACCCCTGATTTATAGTTCAAGACAGCAGATGCAGTGATTTTTTTTTTCCGTTACAGAATTGCTTTTTTTTTAAATCTGCATATTGTATATATTTGAGTTTCCACAGCCCAAAGTCTGGATTTTTCTTGGGGCAGGGGTCCCAATCCAATCCAGTTCTCTCCTGCCCCTGTTCATAACCTCTTTTCTGTTACAGAACAAGTCCCTTTGGCCTTCCTTCCTTTGCCCTTAAAGGTAATGGGACCCCTGACCATTAGGTCCAGTCGTGGCCGACTCTGAGGTTGCGGTGCTCATCTCGCTTTATTGGCCGAGGGAGCCGGAGTACAGCTTCCGGGTCATGTGGCCAGCATGACTAAACCGCTTCTGGCGAACCAGAGCAGCGCACGGAAACGCCGTTTACCTTCCCGCTGGAGTGGTACCTATTTATCTACTTGCACTTTGACGTGCTCTCAAACTGCTAGGTTGGCAGGAGCTGGGACCGAGCAACGGGAGCTCACCCTGTTGTGGGAATTCGAACCGCCGACCTTCTCATCAGCAAGTCCTAGGCTCTGTGGTTTAGACCACAGCGCCACCCGCGTCCCTCCCTTGCCCTTACATACTGACTATTGGACACCTAGCTCAGCATTCCCTACACTGACCGGCAGCGGCTCTCCAGGGTTTCAGATGGGGGAGATGCTGGAGGATGAATTGGGGCCCTTCCGAGTGCAAAGCAGGTGCTCCACTGCAACTCTTCCCCAAAAGGCATATGAACACAGGAAGTGGCGCTGCACTTCCTGCCCGTTGGTTTACTTAGCTCAATACAGTACTGTCTGCGCTGACGGAAAGCGACTCTCTGGGGCAGCTTTTTGAGCAGGGGGGAAAAAAGGCCTTTTAGACCTCATTTCGCTTATCTGTGACAATCCTCTTAACGTGTGTGTGTGTGTGTGTGTGCGCGCGCGCGCGTACATATAATGCGTATGTACATACATAATATTTCAACTCAATGCGCCACGCTTTTAAAAATATTTAGGAGAAAGGAAGGGAGGGTTCTTTTTTAAAAACGAAATGAAATGAAAAGTTGAAAGGCACGGAAGGAAGGGCGAAGGCGACGTGTAGGTGAAGAGAATGATACGGGAAAGTGTGGACAGAGGAAGAAACGACTAGAAAGCAAACGAAAAGGAGCAAATAATTTTGGAGAGAGAAGGTCATCCCTCGCCTCCTCCTTGCCAGGGCTAATATTTTTTAAAGGCTATTTCCCCCACCCCACCCCCTATGACAAAATGCAGACCAATCCTAAAACGATGTCCCCGGAAAGGGTGCATGGCCCTGGCAACGAAATTTCATGGGAATTTTGTGGGTGCTCGTGCACCCAGGGAGTTGGCAGCTATGCACCCGCCCATCCTCGGAGTCAAAGACACAGTCCCTGAACTCCGTGGGGCGGAGGGTGCGGTACCCGCCAGCGAAAGGGCGGACTAGGGCGGCGGGAGCGCCGAGGACGCCTCTTCCGGCCCTGCTGGGCTCTTGCGCGGGGCTTGGAGAAAGGCCAATCTCAAGGAGTGCCTTGCAAATTTAGCGTTGCGTTCAGACTCACGGGCGTCCACGGAGGAAATCGTCCCTCCCTGAACCCCAATCGGCAGCTCTCCAGTAAGAAATAAAATAATAATAAAAGAAAGTTTCTAGCATTTGTAGGACCTGAGCTACAAGGCTAAATGGACAGGCAGGATCCATCTCTTTTTTTAGTGAGAAACGAGCAAGCTCCCACATTTTCAGCGTTGGAAAAATCCTGCAGGACTTAAGCCAATGTCAAGTCCTACTCAGAGTGGGGGGAAATGGGCACGGCTAGCAGAAATCTAGTCCTTTTTGCTTTGAGTAGGCTGGATTCATTTGCTGCTCAATTTGTGCGTCTCAAGTCACACTTTGCTGCTCCTTCTAAATCTAAGACCTAACAAAAAAAGCAAAGGGGGTGATTTCTAGAGAACGGGAGACACTTTCCCTTTCTCAGAGTCTCCAGTCCCTCAAGAATTCGAAGGAGCCCTACTTCTGAGTAGTCATGTAGAGCAGGTTGCCCTGAGAAGCTATCCTTGGTCCTTGGCCCCCGCTCCTGTTGTGCATCTAGACATCCTAAGGCAAGTCTGTGTCCTCAGAATATTTTATACTCAGAGGGTCTTTCCCTGAACTCCTTGTAGGGTCGCGTTTGGACCACTACTTTAGCTGATAAATTAACCTGTCAACTTCGAAGAGCACAAAGACCCCCCAAAAACACAGGCAGATTTCTAATCACTTGGTTTTATTCCATTCATCAATTCCTCGGAACAGAGGCAGGCATCCTTCTGAGCCACACTCGGTCACACGTGGAGAGCAGACACACTTGGACAATGATCTGCGCTCCGGAAGATACTCTGATGTTGCAGGCTCGTTCCAGGGAAAGGTTTCTCACTTCCAATTGCTTGCAATGTTTTTCTGTTCTTGTTCGAAAATGACAACAACATATTTTACAACACCTTCCCCCAATGTTGTATAAATTGCATTTTTAATAGTGAGCGTATTTTGAAAACGGGTTCATCGCTACCTGTTTTTGTTAAGCTGTAGAAAAATACGTAAAAACAATCCTCGAAAGTGGCGATTTACGCGGTAGCACAATCCTATAGGCTTCATTCAGGAGTCAAATCCCACGGAGTCCAATGAGGCTTATTCCCCCTTAATCTTTCTTAGTAAAGCGTGCCCTGGGTAGGCTTACATGAGAGCAAATCCAATCCAATTCACTAGAACCGATTTACAAGGAAACATTTAGGAACCTTCTTGGATTAAAATTTTATGTTTGCTTTGTTTTTAAAACTATTTGTTTACAAATGTTTGAGATACTGGGCGTGCAGAGAGAGAAAGGTGTTTGGAACTTTCTCACGTTTTTTCACTTTTTAAAACCCCCTCTTCTTTCCTGTGCCTTTTCCGGCATGTCAATTCCCCGCCCCCAATACATAAACCCTCCCAAGGTGGCTTCTCAGATGCGTTTCTTCATATTATGTTAGCGTAGGTGGGTTGGCGCACCTTCCTCCCAAGTGCATGATCCAATCACCCTAAGCAAAATTCCCCTGTCCTTTTAATATTCCCTCCTTGTGATTTTGGCTGCGGCAGAAAAAAAAGTTTAAGAAAAATGAAAGTCGACAGAGCGCTGGGGTGGGCGGAGAGATTTCTCCATTTGGCTAGCTTAGATCGTCCTGATAGGGGTGCAAGTCATCAGATGACCATTTGATGAGCAAAGAGAGCAACGTACAACCCCCCTCCCGCTCATCTGTGTGTGTGCCCCCCCCACCCAGAGAGTCACCCACCACTCGCATAGGTAGAAAAAGACCCACCCCCTGGTATAAAGCTTATTCCCACTTATCCACGATATAATTTAATTTAAAACATTTGTGCTTGCCTTTTCCAGCTCAACAGGTCGCTCACGCGGCTAGCTGACGAAGGAGAATAAAGTAGCCATAATGGAATTCTAAATAATACTTTTTGGGTCTTTGCTTTCGAGGTTTCTGGTTTAGAAAGGCTTAAAAGTTGCTGCTGAGAGGACATGACATTCATTCATGCTGCGTCATCGGTGTGCCTTTGCTTTCTACAGAAGAAGCAAACCGCAGGTCCTGGCCCCAAGGCGCTTACAATCACAGTTTGACTGCTGTGGGGAGAGGGAGAGAAAGAAGAACCCGGAACAACGGAAGGCGCAGCGCGGGTGGGGAGTGTACCTGGGTAGGTAAAGGACAGGATGCCGCCAGAACGAAGTAGATCGTTTTAGAAAACCAGGCAGTGGTCTGTTTCAGTTGGAGAGGTTTACGCACAGGGTTATTATAGATCTCTCAATGAGATTTTTAAAAGTGATGCTTTGTAGACAGTGCCCCTCCCATCTGTGGAAACCCTACCATTATCCCTCAGTTTCCCTTATGACGGTGCAAAAGCAAATAGCAGATAGTAGCACCCTCCGAATCGCATCAGCTGCGCTATGTCTCCAAGCGCCTTCCTGAGAAGGAGTTCGTTCCACTGCGCACGAGAGGCTCACCTACCTCACAGGGTTGTTGTGAAGATAGAGTGGGGGAGAGGAGGACCGCGTGCAACGCCTTGAGCTCCTTGGAGGAAAAGGAGGGGTATAAATGTAAGAAATAAAATAAACAAACAAATAATAATTGATAGGTTTCAGCTGATGACGACGGGGAGGGAGGCGCCCGGATCACAACCACAGGCGCTTTACGCAGCCACGTCCAGAGCCCTTTTCAGCAGAGGAGCCCCAAGCCTCATGTGCTCCTACTTCCCAGGGAACATAGACAACTAACTACCTTACACCGAGACTATGGGACCATTGAATTCAGTATTGCCTACACTGGCTTGCAGCTGCCAGCGGTGCTTTCTCCGTGGTACTTTCAGAGAAGCGGAGCGGAGGTCTCAGCCACAGAGGGAGATTGAATTTGAACCTGCAGGCAAAGCAGACGTTGAGCCAAGGCCCTTTCCTTCCAAGACGAGGTGGGCTGTTTCGCCTGCTCCAGCAGGGCTCTTCTGGAGACGTAAACCCCATTCAATGCTTCAGCGTGAGAATGCGCGCGGGACTGGGGTGCTGGAGCTTGTACTTGGGTAATATTTTTGAAAATGCAAAAATGAAGATTATACAATGAATCTCTTCCCCCACCCACGACCGATTCAATTTCAAAGAGCCCCCAAGGTATAATAATAGGATCGTGCACCTAATATATAATAGAAAATAATTATCATGACGTCTCCCATCTTCCCTCTAACGACCTGGTGGGTGGCGTTATACCCGAGGGTCCTGCTCCCCCAATTTTTCGTCTCTTTTTGTCCACCTCTTCAAGAGTAAAGGAAACTTCTGGACAGCTGAAACCATGGCGACACCGCACGGCGCGCGGGGGGGGGGGAGAATCTTAATTTTAAGGTACAGAGCTGGTGGGATTCCTCCCCCATATAGATTGAGATGCGTTCATTGCCGAAGCGGTTCGCTTTGCAGACATCCTCACCCCCTTTGATGGTGTATCAGCGCGTAAAGAAGACGTGCGGGGCTGCGGGCCCTACATTGGGTCAAGGGCCACATTCCTTTTTTTGGCCATCTTGCCGGGGCCATATTCGAAAGAAAAATGCGTGTAAATTTTCCCTTTTGGTAGCTTCTACACTGGCGCCTCGCTCTAGCCTCCCTCCAGGCCAACAAAAGGCACGTTCCTGCCATGCAAATGCGCTCAAGGGAGAGCGCGAAGTAAGGCTGGTGGGTTTGACTGGGGAAGGAATGTCGCGAGGGCCAGACAAAGGGGTTGCGAGGGCCACATGAACTTCCCCGATTCTGGCTTAAAGATTAAGCCAAACGTGACCAGCCTTCCTGGAGAGCGTAGTTTTTGACGCGCCCAGTAACTAATGAAGTCGCATGAGCAAAGCATATACTGTACAGTGGTACCTCGGGTTAAGTACTTAGTTTGTTCCGGAGGTCCCTTCTTAACCTGAAACTGTTCTTAACCTGAAGCACCACTTTAGCTAATGGGGCCTCCTGCTGCCGCTGCGCCACCGGAGCACGATTTCTGTTCTCATCCTGAAGCAAAGTTCTTAACCTGAGGTACTATTTCTGGGTTAGTAGAGTCTGTAACCTGAAGCGTATGTAACCTAAAGCGTATGTAGCCTGAAGCGTATGTAACCTGAGGTACCACTGTACAAATTAATATAGAGCTTCTTTCTTTCTTTCTTTCTTTCTTTCTTTCTTTCTTTCTTTCTTTCTTTCTTTCTTTCTTTCTTTCTTTCTTTCTTCAAAGCTAGTGGGCTTAGGGATGCAGGGCGATCCCGTCCATTCATCCCTTCCATCATCAGGACATCAGGACAGAAAGGGAGAGAGAGATTTCAACTGCAATGGGGTAGGAATTCACGTTCGCCATGGGGCAGGGGTGCCAACTTGAATAGAATATTGGGGGGGGGGTAAGCCCCGCCCTGCATAATCGATCACAAGATGCAGTGCTCACACACCAATTGAATGGCAATACCCATCAACTGGGGTGGGGGCGGGGGGGCTGGTCCTCTCAGATATTTTATTGGGGAGGCTAAGGCCCCTCGGCCCCTAGGAGTTGGCTTCCATGCGATGTGGAATTGGGGGGGGGGAGTATTTAAAGACTACAGTATTTGGGGGCGAGGGTCTTTGAAGGAAACCAGAGGAATATGACACAGAAGTTGGATTAGGGCTCGGGACCAGATTTTAAGCGTCACCTGAGAAGAGGTGGGTTTCTCCGAAGAACCCCTTTGTATCCATCCTATGACAGAAGTAAATGAAACTGAGCCTATTAACTTGGCCTGAAGCAAACCTCCTCTCTCTCTCTCTCTCATCCATATTTGGGAAACTCTGGATCTTGTCTCAAGGCCGTGACGACTGAGAGAAGGGAAGGGGGCTTGGGCAACGCGATGTGCTCCCCGCCGCACCCCACAAGTTATTTACACCAGAGCGCCTTCTGTGCCTTGGCGCAAAGGTGGTATGCAAAGCGCGTTTGACAAATAGGTGGGTTAAACAACTTTCCCCCGCAGGGAGGGAGAGCGAGAATGCAACCCAGGCCAGATCATCACAACAATAAAGTTGCGGAAGCCGACTGCGCTGCTGCCCCGGTCGCGGGCTTTACTTTTTGTCTAAGCAGGAAAAAAAATTCAGGTTGCCTTGCGCTGGTTGATGCAAGGCGGTTTGCGTAACCGGATTTCGTCACAGCATGCTCCGAAGGCAATTTAATGGGACTTGCTCTAAATAAAATGTCCATTCACATCATTGTTGGTGCGGACCCAGCTTGGTACAATGTCAAGCGATTGTCACTAATTTCATTCGGCCCGGTATACCTGAAGGAGCGTCTCCACCCCCGTCGTTCAGCCCGGACAGTGAGGTTCCCTCACTGCGAGAAGTGAGGTTACAGGGAACCAGGCAGAGGGCCTTCTCGGTGGTGGCGCCCACCCTGTGGAAATGTCAAGGAAATAAATCAACTATCTGACCTTTAGAAGACATCTGAAGGCAGCCCTGTTTAGGGAAGTTTTTAATGTTTGATGTTTTGTTGTATTTTATTATTTTGTTGGAAGCCGCCCAGAGTGGCTGGGGAAACCTAGCCAGGTGGGCGGGGTAATTATTATTATTATTATTATTATTATTATTATTATTATTATTATTATTATTAATTATGAGTGGGATGGAGGAGAGAACAAGGCAGCTCTGCCTTTCCCTTTCAACTGGTATGGAGGGTGGAGGGGCTTTCTTTATTTTCGTTTCCACCCTCTAATAATTTTTAATGACTTCATATATATATATATATATATATATATGCAGGTTTTGGTGTCCTCGGGTGTCTTCCCGTGTAAAAGTTGGGGTGTCTAGGCGACGTTTCGACGAGGTCTCACTCGTCATCTTCAGGCTGGTGCTTTCGGCTTCTTGTTACGTCGCCTAGACACCCCAACTTTTACACGGGAAGACACCCGAGGACACCAAAACCTGCATTCCTGTACCCGTGAAAATCTACGAAAGCATATATATATATATATATATATGGCAGACCTAAGAAAATCCAGTTACAGGGACAGATTGCAGAATACCTAGTTTGGAATCGGACCAGATACATTGACTTAGAAGAGTGGTTCCCAGTTATGTGTGATGATTGAATCAGTGTAGCTCCTCTAAAGCAAGTTGTGGGGGCTGAGAATCTCGAGTCCCCATTAATAAAGGGAAGAAGAAGAAGGCGTGATGTGGGGGGGGGGGAGAGAGAACCACACTCCCCTGAGCGCTCAGACAGAGCAGACATGGTTGAAATTTGCCTCTTCAAGGGAACAATATGACGTCCACTGTTGAGCAACTACCATCGGAGCCGCCACCAGTAAGAGAAGCGAGATTTGTTTTCTTTGTTGCCTCTCTAAGGCTCCTGAACCGAACTTTGCCTCAGGTGGAGAATGTCCAATGTAATCTGGGATGACACGGGGACTCTCCTCCAAGTCCAAGACGGCAAATGTGTGTGGGGTGCGGGACAAGCCGTGAGCCCTTGGGATTTATTTGTGAAAGGGTTTGGCAGGACCAGAAAACTGAGAAACACGCGGTATGTTGTGAACCGCCCTGGGATTTTAGGATGAAAGGCGGTATACAAAGTTAATACATAATAATATCAATAACATCTATAGCTATCTCTTGGAACAACAACAGGACATATAGATACATCACACACTCCACGCCACCCCCTGCTGTCCTTGTTCCAGGAGATGGGGCTACTTTGTGGCTGCTACGACTGTTGTAGAAAAGAATTAGCAGGAAGGGAAAGAAAATTAAGATTAAACCGACAATAACGCAGTGTTTTTCACAATCAACATTTTCCTCTTCCAGATCGTCCTCCCTTTCACTTGACAGTCTTGGGCTAGAATAGAACAAAACGCCATCCTGCCTGCTAATTTTTGGGTTTAACCTAGGCATGTTGACTCGGGAGTAAGCCCGGCTACATCCCGTGCGTGTGACTCCATGGACGTGTGCCCGGCGTTATCGTTATCAGTAGTGGTAGCAGCATTTATTAATTTTGTGTACCGCCCTTTATCCGTAGATCTCAGGGCGGACCGCGCAGCCTTACAGTGCAGCCCTAGGCATGTCTACTCAGAAGTAAATCCGCGGGAGTTCGACGGGGCTTGCTCCTAGGGAAGCGAGCCGGCAAGCTTTCCCTTGTGGAAATAAAGTCTCCTTTAAGCCTCTCTGCGCAAACCAAGCCGCCAGGTTCAATAAATTTGAAACAAATGAAAAAATTCACTCTGTGGGGTCTAATCCTGAACACGCACACAGTCATCTAATAGTAAAAGTCCCGTTGCCTTGCATAAGATCCGGAAAGGATTCTGGGACACCCATGCCTCCAAAGGGTTAAATACTCGCAACCCCTCCATCATAGAGATCCACCCCCTGCTGCATACAAAATTGCTCTGTTTTAGTCAGTCTCTACACCTTTGGTTTGTTTTCATCCCTCTCTGACTTTTTGGTTTGACGTGTTAATTTCATCCTGTGCCAATTTCTGCTCCAAGATTCTAGTCCCTTGGGTTCTTCCGGACTCTCTCTCTCTCTCTCTCTCTCTCTCTCTGTGTGTGTGTGTGAGAGAGAGAGAGAGAGAATCTATCTTCGTACATGCTAAACCTTGACCATTGAAGAATTCCCACTAACCCCCACCCTTCCAGCTTTAGGAACAACCCCCCCCATCCTATCCCCCAATACAGGCGGCCATCCGCCACTGCAGGCAGAATGACCCAGGGATACCTGCACCATCTCCCAGCCGCTGCCGTGGCTCGCGGTTGCCACATTTTGCATACATGGTAATGAGAGTCTAATTGAGCGGCCGAGAGGATGTGCAGCTCGTTTTCTCACGGAGGTGTTCAAACCATCTCCAGCCGCCTTTGGCCCAAGATATCTCTGCTCCCCTGTATTATGCGCCAGGAGGACCTGACACCTTTTACACCTCCTCGAAAATACAGGTGCAAGACGCTTATTGGGGGGGGGGTGAGGGGACAGAAGATCTAGTGGTGGATCTGTAGCAGATTACCAAGGGCCGGATTCTCAGTTGTCTAATAAGCGCTACTCTCCCCCCGCAAAATCGGCTGCTGAAATGAAGAAATCTGGTGGGGAGAGGCAAAAGTGAATTTTTCGTGTGACAGGACTCGTGAGCTCCGTTCTGGTCCAGGAAAAAATAAAAATAAATTCCTGACCGAGGTTGAATATATGCTCAGAGGCGCCCTGGCCTTTAAGTCTATGCTGCGCTGTTTTGCATCTGGCTCCATTGAGAAGCGGGGAACTTGGTTTTTTTGGGACACGCATGCACAGAGAATAGATCTCCCAAGCTCGCCCCGGATGCCAGCTTCCTCCAAAGGCTTCTGCGGGGTCGTCCGCTTACACGTATCCTGCCAGAATAAACGGGGAGCCCCCTCCCCCCACGACATCATCTTCAAATCCGTCTCCGTTTATAAAATAAAAAAAGATTGCTTTCTCGTTAGAGGATCAAAGAGGCAGGGGAGAACCAGGAGGGAGAAATTAATCTGAATTAATTAAAAAAAAAAAAAGAAATATATTTTAAAGCTAGAGACCTGTCCCAGTGAAAATGACTCCTAAAAATCTCCACGCCAACCTTTCAGAGTCGTACAGGGGTAAGGAAGGGATCCTGGTCTTTTGGTAAGCTGTGGGAAAGGCCACAAGAATATGAGAAAAATATATTTAAAACAACAGCGGGAGAGGCAAAGCTGAATTTTGCTCTGTGTGTGTGTGCAGAAATAATATTCCGCTTATGCTATTTTAGTCATTCATTTGTTTTAAAGGGAGAAAAACTGGGAGGGTGTTTTTGCCTATTGCGTAAAATGGATGGCGTTTGTTGCCACACACAAACACACACACACACGCACACACACGAAATTATCTTTACCAATCGGGAGAAATGACAATAGATGTATAATCAGAATAATGAGCTCAGAGGCGGAGATGGGATGCTTGCGAATTTATTGTGGGGGGGGGAGAGGAAGAAGGAAGTGTGTGTGTGAGAGAGAGAGAGAAAGAGACAGAGAGAGGCAATCAGGAGGTGTCTAATTATAATTGCCCCCCTCTCTTAGATTCTTTTCTGCTAATGAGCATTTTCCTAGGGTGGGGGGGAAGGAGGAGGAGAGCAGGGCGACCCACGTGGTGGCGGCTGCCAACGCCGCGTTTAAATCAAGCCCTGTGGAGGAATTGAACAAAAGGTAGCGCGCCTTGGTTTGCTGGACACGTCTGAGGCCAGACAAGAAAGCCCAATTTATTGGGGTTGGTGAGAACATCATCGTCATCATAATTCTTTTTTTTTAAAAAAAATCATGCTCAAGGAAAGACTGGAGAGAGAAAATAAGGTGGGGGCACCAACATTTGTCTCCCCCAAATGATGGAGAGGTCCAGAGTCCGATGTGTGCCTCCGAACTAGTCACTGGCTGATGCTCCATCAATAAAACTTTGGGGTATTTTTTTGGGGGGGGGAGGGAATCCCCCATAACTTTAAACGCGGGCTCATTTTTAATATGGTGGTTTAACCCGCCCCGGGACCTTAGGGTGAATAGCGGGTAATTCATACAAATAACAATAACAGCAACGTACATTAAAACCAGCGTTTTTATAAATAAATTAGAAAAGCAATCTAAAATACAATTTTGATTTTAGTAATAATTCTTAGAGCAGGAGTGAAACGATGGGCTTTTTATCACGGACTGTTCCACCATATACATATATTGGGGGGGGGGGGAGAAATGAAGGGAGAACTCAATAGAACTGCCATGGCCCGAGGCAGTCTACCCCTGGGTCCCAGCTGCCGGGGATTCACGCCCTGCTTACGGGCTCCCCCGGAGACATCCGGTCTCCTGTCGAAATGTGGGAAGACTTTGCAATTGCGCTGTCCGTGGCCTGATGCGCCAGGCAGGCGGTGCCGCGTCCCTATGGGGAGCGTGTTTGGAGAGGGAGGCGCAGAGGATTCCAAGATCACGTGCAGAGTTTTCTCGGAAGCCAGCTTCAAGGACTGCAGTGGGATCTACTCTCGAGGAAGCCTGCAGAAGGTGGCAAGCTGGCTTGGAAAGAAGCCCCATGAAACTGAGAGCAGGGCTGACTTAAGAATAAGACGTTGACTAGGACCAAGCAGAACCTTTTGGCCTTAGAATACAAACCCCGCCCCGCCCCTCCACACACTCATGCACACACCCCAAACACACACTTCCTCCTCGCGAGTAAGTCCCATTGAGCCTAGTGGGAATGGCTTCTGAATACAACAAGCAGAAGACCTGGGCTCTGTGTTTGTATGTTTCTGTGTGTAATGTAAAAACAAGAGACAAAGATCAGGTTGACATGATTCTATGAACTGTTCGCAAAAATACTTAGTTTAATGGGACTTAATAGCAAGCAAAGTTGCAACCCTGCGCACAATTTCTGAAGCCTAGATCCTGTCGTTATCAGACCATCTTCCACAAAGTCCTACTCAGAGTAGACACTTTGCAACCAATGGCATCGTCTCTTGGTTTCGTGGAGTCTGCTCTGAATAGGACTTAGCTGGATTCTTACTTCAAGTAATTTTAAAAGCAAAACTCCTCGCCGAGGAGCGTGGAGGGGGCTTGGCGCTTGCAAGGCGGTGTGTGTGGTGTGTCGGAGATTGCTTGTTGTCCCCCAGAGTGTGTGTGATGCAAAAAAGTATTAGACTTTGGGAATTGGGGGCCGGGGGCTGTCTGATCTGTGGCTGACAATGAACTTGAGACAGCCTGCTCGCCCATTCTCAAGTTCAGCTCTTATTTTCGGTTCCCAGGCATTGTGAGGTTTAGGACGTGCCGGGGGTGGGGGGAAACGGGGAGGAGGGAATGAATTAATTGCCCATTTTCTACGGGCCGTTAGATTCTGCTGTTTTGTGGAGAAATCTGCCTTGGAAACCAGACTGCCTAAGAAAACGCACCATCTATTCTGTGAAGTTGATATTCTCCCCCCACACCAACACCACAAACACGCCAGAGAAGGAGGGGGCAGTGAAATCTCAGCTCATTGGCTCCTTGGAACAGGGGAGGGGGCAGAGATTTGCAACCCCCCAGGGGCATCTCTCCTCACCCCTCTCTTCCAGTCTAGACGCTCAGTCTTATGTGTTTTCCTAACGCCTCTATTCAGAGCGAGGCGTTGGAGATGATATTATGATGGAAATTTCGGTGTGTGCTACCCTCTCCCCAGCCCCAGTCTGGAAAACTCCACTTGGGAAGGAGAGAGAGGAGGGACAGAGGGACAATTGAGCCGCCACATTTCCACGGTCTTGGATCTGACCCAGACACATTCCTAGACTTAAAGAGCGGGGGAAGGGAGAGCTTTGCAAATACGTGTTTATTTTTATTTATTTATTTCATTTTAACTGCTCACACATCTCCTTTTCCATTAAAATGTTTCGCCTGTCTATCTAGCTATCTGTCTTCATCGCAAACAAGCTGCCTGACTCTCCTTCCTTGGAGGCGAATGACCACCTGTCAGGGATCCCTGAGCCGTGTGATTCCTGCATTGCAAGGGGTTGGGCTGGATGACCTTTGGGGTGTCCCATCCAACTCTACCTTTCTATGGTTCCATGTCCCAAAACAGCCCGTCAAGGGGAATGCAATGGAAAGATTTATGGTTCCTGGAAGAAGCCGTTTTGATGCTGGAAATGGCTCTAGAACAGCTTTTCTCATAAGAACATAACAACAGCCTGCTGGTTTAGGCCAATGGCTCACCTGGTTCAGCCTTCTGTTATCCAAGCAGTTAATCCCAGGCCAGTGGGAAACTCGCAAGAGGTCCCACTTGCCCTTCCTTTGGCTTCCAGCTTCAGGTAATCAGAACCTACACAGCCTCCATCCGCGGAGGCGGCAGAGGATAGAGATCATGGCCAGTAGTCCCTGACGTGCCCTCTCTTCCATGGACCTGTCCAATTCTCTTTTAAAGCCATCCCAGTTGGTTACTATCACTGCCTCCTGCGACAGCGAGTTCCACAGTTTATGCGCTGCGTGAAGGAGGGCTTCCTTTGACCTCTCCCGGCTCTTCTCTGATTTTCGAACCAGAAAATCCAGCGAAGTCCAAGGGTACTCAATTGCTCCGTTCAGGGTGAAGAAAAAATTGAAACTGGAGATGGCACCATTAACTGATGGGTACAGGGGTCCCTTTACCTTTACCTTACAGGAGTAAACCCAGTACTTTCTGGGAATAAGCCTTCCATGAAGTCAGTAGGGCTTAAACTCTGGGTGAAAAGGGGTGGAGGGGTTAGGAACTCTGCTTACTCTCTGGCGCCTCTAGAGTAAAGGAAGCAGGATCTCTAAAGCAGGATGCAATGGCCTATGTATGTATCTTTGTGTGTATGTATGTATGTATGTATGTGTATATTGATGGATGGATGGATTGAATTTGTATACCGCCTTTCACCCGAAGATCCCAGGGCGGTTCACAACAGAAAAATACAAAATGAGAATACAAAATACATAAGATCTGAAGTCGGTCAAGATTAATAAACATTTGTTTATTAAGCACTTCAGATAAGCACTTCAGACTGCACGATTTAAATCGGAGAGATTTTGGGGGAAGGGCTTAACCGCTGTGCTATACCTGCAAAAATGCTTCCACTGGCTTACTGGATCGGTTATCTATTTGAAATACAGTACTATAGATCTCCCCTGCCTTTACACCAAATGATCCCCAAGTCGGTGAGATGGGGGTCAGACCTCCTAAGTATGGACATTCCTCAGGCAGAGACTGGTTTCATGAGCTTATGTACTACATTCTAATCAAGAATGTACGTTTTCTTGGAAGCAGATAAGATACACGCACACGAAGACGCCGATTTAACGAGACTTACTCTCAGGTCAATGTCCCTAGGATGGCAAGTTTCCTGCTGGCGATCCTATATGCAGACTAACTTGGGAATGAGGCCCATTAGGCGCACAGAAAGACTTGCACCTTAGGAAACGTGCACAGGATTGGGCTGTTCAGAGAAAAAACGCCACATGAGCTGAGGACATTCTAATAAATAACAACAGCAATAAATCATATCATATGATCATCATCTGCGACGTGTGTGTGCATAAATTCATCTGTAAGAGTCTTTCTCGTACGCGCAAAAAGATCAAGGTATCTCTAGTTTCCTTCCCTCCACCCACCCAGTCTAGGCATGCAGAGAGAGAAAAGGGGGGACAATGAGCTAAAGGAGGCCCTTGTGTTTGTGTGTTGGGGGGGGGGTGAGGTCTGAAGCCTCCTGAATAGACGCTCCTCCGCGACGTCATCCCGCCTGCCCCCACCATCCCTCCACAAGAGCGAAGGGAACGGGAAGAAAACGCTCATTCCAAGGTCCGCCTGGCAGGCTGCGAAATCCCCTCCCGGGGAAAGGCAGCCTCTTCTTCTTCTCCTTCTTCCTCCTTCTCTCCCCCTCCCCACCTCCACCCCACACACCCGGCTCGCTGCAAGCCCAGGAAAGGGTAAGGAGAACTCTCGTCACCTTCGCGATCCGCAGGGCGAGGCTCGGAGGTGGGTGGAAGGCGCTCGGATCCTGAAGCGCCTAGCAAGGCAGAGGCTCGCTCGCTCCTCTTCCCCCTCTTGCTGCAGAGATGGAGCGGCTGCTCACTGCCCTCCGAGGCCGGAGGGGCTTTCTCTCGGAGCTGAGCGACCCCTCGGCTGCGGCAGCTCGCCGTGGAATTATTTAACCCCCGTAAAAATCAGGGTAGGATTTGGGTTTATTGATTTATATTTTAAGGAGAGGAGGACTTGAAAGGCAAAATGGAGTGGCTCCTTTTTGCAGTCAGAATGAGATTCCTCCTCCTCTACCTCTTCACCGCCTTCTTTTTGAAAGCAGGTAGAGCTGGGCAGGTATAGAGTTGGTAACACCCACCCACTTCCTTTCTGGATTATTGGTCCTGGCCCCAGAAGCATATCTGAAGTTTTTGAAGAGTGGGTGGGTGGGATCTTTTTGCCTTGTTCAGAAGCAAGCAAGGCCTTTGCAGATTTCAGAAACTAGGTGGGTTTGGGTGCTGTCCAATTAAATTTCTCCTCTGGGTATGTGTTTTAAACCCCTCTTTCCTTTAAAATGTGGGGTCCAGGGCGACTTGGAAGTGCAATTTAAAATGTTTGGATAAATCAATCTTTTAAATCTCCCTCATATATTACTTTGCCAGAGGCGAGGGACCTCACCTTTTCCATTTTTGGCAGTGTGCTTGGACTACCCCCTTGCCCCCCCAAACAACAACAACACCCCAAACCCTTGAGATATTTAAAAACGATTCCCCCCTACTCAACGTCTTCTTTCTGTTTGGGTATAGTGGGATTTATTTCTGAGTAAATGTGTCTAGGATCAGGTTCCCAGTTTATTTCAAATACACTAAATTTTCAGCCTGGTGGCATTGATACTGAAAGAGCGAAATCAGGAGATAGGGAGGGACCCCCATCCTGCAGCCTCATTGATATCTGTATGATGTTGTGGGCAGAGTGAGGTGTTGGTCAGGTGGATTGGAGTTCATATTTGTGGTCTACCAGGGCTGCAGTTGGACCACTCACTCTTTTTGGCCAGATACAGGAATGTGGTCAGCATCAAATGGGGAGACCCAAGGATACCCCCACAAGCACCTTAGAAGGATTGTAATTCATTGATAAATACAAGCAACCAAAAGGGTTTATTTTTTGGGGGGTGGGGCAGCAGCAATTAATTCTCTCCAATTCAAACTAATAGGATATAACAGTGCTCAGTTGGGGCTGTGACCCTCACATTTGGGAATAAACCACATTCATTTTGATAGGATTTACTTCTATGCAAATATGTGTAGGATCAGGTTGAAAACCTTTCCCAGGTCTCCAGTTTCTGTTTTATTTTCATTTTGACTTCACCCACCAGCAGCACAATCCTATATGCCTTGTCTACTCATTTGAGATTTTCTCCCAGGTAAGTCTCTCAGATGCAGCCTTCAGCTCATGCACTTGGAAGTAAGCCCCATTTAATTCAATGGGATTTACTTCCAATTGGACCTGCATCTGAGAAATGCTATAAGGCTGCAGCCCTGAGCGCAGCTACAAAGGAGTATGTCTTTAAGAACTCGCTTGGAAGTATTTCAGAGTAGATGTGCTTAGAAAACTGCATTTGCATATTCCCTGTTTGTTTGGGAATAAGCACTTCCGATCACAGTGGGGTTTACCTGTGAGTAAACATGCACAGGATTGAGCTGGGAAAGGGATTAAATGGGCATTATTCTTGAGGAATGGGCGTGTGGAGAGAGCATTGTTCAGTAGCAGAGAAAGGGCTTTCCATGTGGAGGGTCTTCAGATCAACCCCAGACATCACCAGTTAAAAAGATGTCAGGTAGCAGATGGTGGGAGAGGGGACTCCGAGAAGACTGGGCTGGCAGGAGAAAGATATCTGGTCTGGCATAAAAAGAGCTTCTTGGGCACCTAAATATCTTAAGTAGGATTAGGAAAACCTGCCCATTTCACTTTCATCTCATTCTTCCAATCTGCAATTAACTTCCACACATTTCCATAACAGTTTAGGATTTTTAAAGAGAAAACTCACATTTTTTTTCTAATATGCACCTTTTTTGCAAAGCAATTTTGACCACCATAATGCATTTTGCATGTTATTTTCTCCAATATATTTGCATCTTAATGCACACTTCCTTCTAGTATATGCAATTCTGTACATGTTACTTGGCAGGAGAACTGCATGGCAAAATTCAGAAAAGTGCAAATTTCAAAAGATAGTTATTGTTTCAGAAAGTGTGAACTGGCATAGGTTTGCCTTTAAATATGGTATCTTGCATCCCCCTTAACTGCAAGATACCAAATTGTAAAAGAAGTACTTTACTTATATCTTGGAATAACCCTCACTGAACACTGTGGGATGTTTGTAAGTAAAGATAGGCAGGGTTGCACAAGTCTAATTTATCAGCTTCTGCAGCCGCAGGGCTCGGACCTTTACACTGGGAGATGAGACACCCTCTTGGATTCATTGGGCTTGAGTAAACATGCATATTTGATCCCAGAATTAAAGATCAGACTGTGAACATTGTGGTTTAATTTTTTTAGATAATTTCAGTTTCCATTCCTAAAAGAAAGGAAAATCCTTAAATAGTTTACAGCATATGATTCGAACATTACAAATGCAACATTCAGGAATATCTGAATACACAAAAATCAGTTACAAAAATGCTCTTTAAATCTCTTGAATTGACCAATTGTATCAATGGGGGCAGTGGAAACAATTGCTAATTACTAGAAAAGAAAGAGAAATAAAAGATTACAGATATTAGAAGGCTACATATGTTTTCTGGAAGGTAAAACCATCCCATTTTTTTCGGCGGCTCCTAAAGTAGTCCCTAATGTGGCGCGATCTGGATTTCCACCCAATGGGTGCTCATTACATAGAGGCCTCCTCAAAAATGCATTTATTTTATTTCGTTTCATTCACAGCATTTGTGAGCCACTCCATGATGTAAATAATTATTTAAAAACAATTATTTAGGTGCAGAATAAGACATTACTCATTTAGCCAATGGATCTAATTTAAAATAAAAAAGATTACACCGTGTGTGTGAGGGGGTGAGAGAGAGAATGTTTGGATGCGAATGCAGCAGACAAAATGGCTATGAGGCAGCCCATCTGAAGTCCTGGCCTGAGGTAAAAGCCTTGGCTTTTTCCCCCCTCACAAAATGGACATTTCCAGTTGTCCTGGATGCTTCCCTCACGCTGAATGGGGGACTGGATTGCAGCGGGCATCAACTCTGCCCACACAGCCAACCTAACGACGTTCTGGGCGAAATAGTTTCACAGGGCTCAGAAGACATATAAATAGAAAAAATGGTTGCGAGTCTGCCTTAGGGATGATGTTTGTGTGTGTGTGAATCATGGCAGAACAGTCTGTATAAGCAGAAGATGCCTGGTTCATTAGGTGGGGGGGTTTCCCTGTTTTACTTTTAAATCTTAAAGGTAAACATCAAGTGCATGTTGGTTATTTCGGTGCTTTTGCAAACATTGGATGGTGTATGTGCTGAGAGGAGTGGGAGGGAAAATGCTTAGTGATCAGTTGGCTGGCTTTTCCTTCCATGTTTTTCTGCTGCTGTCCTCAAATAGACTTGTTGGTGTTTCTAGCCCCCCCCCCCCCCATTGAAGTTGAACATTCAGGAAAAGGGACCTGGAATATCCCTATGAAGGCCGGACCCTGTATGGCTTTAGCTGCCAGATTCAGGCTTTCATTTTCCCATTCCCCCAACTCTGATGACAGTGACTCAGGGGCTCTTTTTCTATAACACAAAAAACAATATACACAATGACTCTCATAAATACTTTCTCTCTCTCTCTCTCTCTCTCTCTAATAATAGACTACAGTAGAAATCAGCTTACTGGTGTCTTGCGGCACCTTCAGACTTTTAAATTTATTGTGGCTTCAGCTTTCTCAAACTACAGTCCCACTGGGCTTAAAAGCCAACGCCGTAATAAATCAGTCTGTTTTGTTTTCTGCACAAGACAGGCAATGCAATCCTGCGCATGATTATTCCAAAAGTAAACACTGCTGTGGAATTGGTCTGAATGATACTGGGCCTACCTTACCAGATTGTTGCCCAGGTTGCCGAAACAAATGTCTGGGATGGAAAATGGTTTGAACATTCGGTAGGGGGAGGATGGTAAACACACACACACACACACACACACACACACACACACACACACTCAATGCTAATGTGGTAATTTATCTGATAGTATAGAACTATCTGTCTGCTATTTGCTAGCAAACTCTTGTCTGGTGCCAATTGCAATAACCTACCCTTATCATAGCTACAGCTTAATTTTTGATGAATGGTTTATAACAGAAATATGCCAGCAAATCTGGTCTGCACATGTGTTACATAAAAATATTGTATATGCAGAGAAAGAGAATATGCAGGCAATTGTGATGTAAATGTTTATGCTATCTAAAAATATGTGTGCATTAAGAGTGTGCATTTAATAGTGTATTGTTAAAATAAGAAAATAAGTGTATACTGTATTACATTTACAGCACAGCCCTATACATGATTACTCAGAACTAAGTCTCATTGTTTAGAATGAAATTAACAGCTATGTTTGTATAAAACTGCAGGCTAAGAGGCAAGAGGGTCATGATTTCTAATGGAAATAATTTATCGATTGCTTAAAAATAAAAATAAAAAAGGTAAACAGAATAAAATGAATCATGCTCCCCCTTCAAAACTAATTTATTTTGAAGGTGATTTTTTTAAAAGAATAAAATCTATTGCCACACTATGGCATTTTTTAAAAAAAAATGGCTTCCTGATCAGTTTGTCTTTCACCTGGATTGATTATGGATTCTTTAAGATGGTAAAAGAAAGGCAGGGAAGAGAGGAAATTAAAAACCCAACAGGATGGCCTGTTTAAAATCAACTCACTGCTGCCTTGATCTCTGACTTTGACTCCAGTGAAATAATGGACAATAATTTTACTGTTTGGGAGGAAGTCACATGATCATGGGGTAGGGATGTAGGATTTTCACAGGTGACTATAATAACTGTGATTGGATGTAGAGGAGTATGTGTTTGCAAATAATTTGAAACCATGACTGCAATCCATTTTTAACGTTGAGTGACGGCTTGCTGAGTGACATGGTGATGGGGGTGGGGGGCCTCCAGTTTGAGAAATGCAAGGCTATAACTTGGTTTTCCTTTGCCCAGAATTGGTTAAGTAGTTCTTTTGATTCCGCCTTCTGTAGGCCTACATGGCATTTATACATATTGTGTATCATGTGTGTGTCAGCATACCTACATTTGCTTCATATAGGGAGATATGCAGGTGGCAATGGTGCTTAAGGCGATCCCTTTCTCAGCTCTGACTGGCCTGCCTTCTTGACATACCCATTCAGGTCCTGGCGACCTCCAGGTCTGATTCCTGCAAGGCGCTCTTTGAAAAGCAGCTGGAAACTCTTACTAATGCAAAATGCTGCAGCCGAGATGCTGATGGGCGTGAGGCATTTTGATGAATGCAAAGCAGAGTTAAGGCGGCCTGCAATGAAATGCAGATCCATAACATATAAAGGCACTTGAAATAAAATTTTATAAAAACAGTCTCGTAGCCAAATGGCCAGTGGACTTTCAAGATACCATATTATCAAACAGGTGTATGTGTGGACATTGGGGGAAGTGAATTCCATAAAGCTGATGTCTTCTGAAGCCCATGTCTGAGCCAGACATGTTTTGACCATGGAAGCTTCTTCAGTAGCTGATAGACATCAGTCTAAGCATGAACCCAGAGGGCAAGGTCATACTTAATAATGCAATGAAAAATCCTTTATGGACTGGAAAATATAGACCCAAAAGTCTGCACAAATGCAGCACCCAAAGAATTTTCTTTGAACAATGACTTTCATCACAGAGACAAGTTGCTCCTCTACCTTCTTGAATCCCCCCCCCATTATAAATGTGTGTGCACAAACACACACCTGCTTGACAATGTCATTGATGAGGATGTGAGCTTGCCTTTATTTCATTTCAAGTTGCTTGATTTGCTATAGATTTGTGTTTTATTTACAGGCTGTTGTGGTTTTGTTTAGCATCTAGTAGGACTCATCGGGGGACACATTCTCTTCTTTGTTTTTGCGGGGTTTTTCAGTCCCTTCACACCAGTCTTGGGTGATCTGTGCTGGTTTCCAGGCATGATGTGAATGGCATAACCTTTGAAATCGTAAATGACCTTGGTACCTTAAGAACCACTTTCTTCCATAAGTGTTTGCCAGTGAGCTCCAGGGGTCATCTGAGGCCTGCTCCAGATCCTACAATACCTAGAAGGCACACTTTAGCAGTGACCAAGGCTGGTGACCCTTTACTTTAGGCTGGGATGGGCACCCATCCTGCGGCATTCTTTGCCTTCCAAGCTGCATCATATTGTTTTAGAGGGGCATTAAAACAGGCCTTTGGCTTTGTGGTGATTTTGCTGGCTGCTTTGGAACTGCTGTTGATTGGGCTATGCAAATTTTTTCATTTATGATTTGATTTGAAACCGTGGACTGATCTGACTCTTGTTATGATTTTAATATGTTAGCTGCTTCCAAGTTTCTTTTGAATATTTGGGGTGGGGGTGGGAGAAATTGACTTGACTTGTCATTTATTTCAAATGGGAAGTAGGACAGAATAGGACTGCATTGCAGAATATATTGTATATTATTGTTAACCAATCAAAGAATGTTTGGGTCGCAATTCATTTTCTCCAAGTCACATTTTGTTCAGTTGGAACCTACTCCCAAGGAAGTGCACATAGAACTGCACAGTTAATTGTTTAACTACCTGCCTTTTAACTGATTCATTAAATTTAAATAAACGTCCATTTTACCAAAACTTCACTTTGAAGCATTAGGAGTGAAAGGACTTGTCAATTTCAGGTTCTCATTCCTCCCCCCCCATCTTAAATTCAGTTCTCCACATTTCTGTAGCAATCTGCATATTCTATTTATCTATCTATCTATCTATCTATCTGGGGGAAAAAACAGCATTTTACTCAGAATTTCTCCAAATAAGCAAATTTTTGCAGTTTTGGTGTACCTATTTTTGCAAGTAATTTTCTTAATGTAATGCAGTTTTGTAGGTTATTTTAATTAATGTATATTTTTAATGCATACTTTCCCCAAGCATATGCATTTTTTTTGTAAATCATGGCTGGTTGGAGAACTGCACCACAAGATTTGATAAATGTGGAAATTTCAGTGGATGGCTGTATTTTGGTTCTTCACAAAAGTGTGAATTTAGTAGATCCACCTTTAAATGCAGACTGAATCAAATTTCTCCTCCATCCCTATGAAGCGCTGTGGGTGCACACACACACACACACACACACACACACACACACACACCTGCACCCTCATAAAAAATCAGCCTGAATTAATATTTTCCCCTTTTCAGTTTCCTTTGTGGTAACACAGAGTGGAATCCAAGCCACCTCAGCTCCAACACCTGAAATTTACTTATTGAAACTGGGTCCCCTCAGTCAACAAAAGTTCTAGTTGTTTCATCTGCTGATTTTTAAAGGTTGAAATGTGTTGCATGCATTTAATGAAAATCTTAGACTGGAAAGTCCCTCAGAGTCTCCCAAACCAGTCCTTCTTTTCCCCTCCTTTAAGGCAGGGCTATCCAACCCCTGCCTTAGTGAGAAAGGCAGGACTCCTAGTGCTAAATTTATATTATGCATCAAAGGGCAGCATAAACGCACATAAACCAGGGAAAGGAAATAATCTAGCTTGTTAACAGAGGATCTGGGTGTATCAGGCCAGGTCTAGCCTGTAGACTTAAGGAAGCTTGGATATCTCACTTAGTAGAACAGAGACTCCTAATCTCAGGGTTGTGTCTTTGAGCCCCACACAGAGCAAAAGAATCCTACATTGCAAGGGGTTGGACTAGACACCCTTGTGGTCCTTTCCAATTCTATGATTCTAAGATACTTAAAGATGCAAATGGACTGAGAAAGAGAGGAATGCTGTTTTGGAGTTCATTTAGGGCTGCCTGCCTTTTTTGTAGCTGTTCCCTAAATGCCGAGAACTGCAATTTCACCTAAATTTACCAAGGGAAAGATTTCTCCTGTACGGAGATAAAAATGATTCTCAGTGGAGGCTTATGATGGAACAGGTGCATGTTTGTCTCAGCGTCATGTAATCTCTTCCCCATCTGCACATCTTTAATATGGATTTACCCTTTCTGGGGTAGGCATCCTGGCCCATTCCACCTGTTGTTAGACTACAACTCCCATCAACCCCAAACAGCATGGCCAGTGGGCAGGGGGTGATGGGAGACGTAGTCCAACACCTGCCTAACCCCACCTGATCATACCTGCCTCCCCCCCCCAATCCTTTCGGAGTAAGCTTTCTTTACTGGTTTCCCTTCACAAATTTTAACAGATCTTCTCAGTTACTCAACTGAGTCCTGTAAGCCACCAGCGAGACTTGTATTTATGTATTTATGGGTGGATAGAATACTATTATTATTATTATTATTGTTATTATTATTATTATTATTATTATTATTATTATTAATAATAATAATAATAATATTCCATTTATGAATAGCTTCCCACAAGGCATCTCACAGCAATCTCATGGCATATGTGAAACAGTTCCATACATAAAAACAGTTAAAAACAATTGCATATGAATATATATATATATATATATATATATATATATATATAATTATAAATATAAAACTCATTTTAAAAAACAACTATAGAAATAAAAACATTTTTGGGGGAAAGACATATGTTAAACCAATTCAGATCCAGGAGAGATAGAAACTGGAATGAAGAGAAAGTACTTTTCTTCATGAAAACAGGATAGAACCCAATAGCACATTTAATAAAAAATCAATTCACGAAGAGTTGAATGAGGCTTTACCCCATGTTATGTTATGTTCGGAGTCCCAACAGCATCTATGGATTTTTTTTAAAAAAAGCTACAATAAACATATTTGGAGTTGAGGTGTCCATAGGCCGAACTACCGACCTCACAGACTGATTTTTTTTTAGGATTGGTTTTCACAAGGGCTGGGTGGGATCCATTTCATTCAGTGAGCGTGGCCTTTGAGTGAGTCATGACCGCATGAAGACAACAGAGTTTTGGCTGCATGACATTCATGAAAGATAGGTTTTATGATCTTTGTGATTCTGCAACTAGTTTTTTCTGTGTTAAAATTAAAAATGAAACAAAGCATTTTGATGGCATGAAAACAGCTTTTGTGGTAAAGAGCAGGGCAGACAGAGAATGCATGGACTTATTTTATTCCGCGGTTACTGAATATCAGTCAAAGCTACTCTCTCAACCCCTTTTGACCAATGAGATGTCTTCCACCTTTCCACAGACCCTCCAAGTGTCCCTATTTTCTAGCAATGCCGCTGAATTAGAGAAGCCGTCCTGGTTTCTGGTTTGATCCCAGAATGTCCCACCTTTCTTTAGGATGTTCCTATTTTTATTGGAGAAATGTTGTGGGGTATGGAGTTATCCATCCCCCAAGCCATCTGAAGGCAATCCTTTATAGGGAAGGTTTTTTAAAAAAAGTTTAATGTTTTTATATATGTTGGAAGCTGCCCAGAGTGGTTGTGGCAACCCAGCAAGATGTGTGGGGTATAAATAGTAAAATTATTATTATGGAATGGAAGAAATGTTGGAGGGTATGCAATCACAATTTCAGGTTATTCACAATTATACTTGAAAGTGACAGGGAAATGTACCTGAAAGTGTGGGATAAACTTCCTTGAGGCAACGTCATCTAACCACCCCGCAAACCAGTCAGAATTAAAGCTCAGCAAACAACTGACATTGTCCAACAGCCCAGCAAACTTGGTACAGAGAACTCAGCCTGAACGTTCAATACGCAGGTCATCTGGAATGACCACAGGCAATTTCATTTATTCCAGTTTGACTGGCATGTGGAGAAACCTCCCACCTCTTTGTGATGTTGGCGCACGGTAGCGTTGAACTGCTTAGGTAGGATTAAAGCAAAGCATCTATGCACCGCAGCAAATTTGTGCAGCACAGATTCTGAAGAACTGGAGCAATGGAAAAGGTTTTAGCAGGTGTGCAATAATAGCGTATAGAATGTATACCAGCTAATATGTAGCTGGCGATCCAGCCGAAGTCCAGCACTTGGGGATTCTGTTTATTTCAATGGAAGAGATTTGCATCACAATCTTTTCTTAGGGTTCAAAGGAGCTCAAGATGAGAACTCCCCATACATGCCTGTTCTTCACTGTGTCCACACAACATTGTTGTCCTCACAATGCCAGCCAGCATTCCTGCCCCACATTTAATCCAAATTTACAGTGTCCATTCAGGCTACTGGCCCACGTCTGTGCGACGCCCTCCTGACTGAGATTAGAGAACCTCCTTGCTTGACCAAAACTTCCTTGTTCCAGCAGGCATTCTAAGGTAGTGTTCGATGATTATGTTTGTACTGTCCCATTTTCTATGGGTTGTTTTTTCGTACACAGCTTAGAAATGCAAATAATTATTCAGTGTAAGAATGCCATGTAAATAAAATAAATAAAACAGCTATCCTTTACATGGAAAATACAGTGTTTTAAAAATACCTCTTGCCAAAGAACCATTTGCAATATTAAATCCCTATTGGGGAAGCACCATTGCTCCCTCGTAAATGTGCATAGCATTGTAGCCATTGAAGCTAAGGTGCGTATGCGTGATCTTGCCCAACAATGTAACGCAACGCAACATAACATAATTTTATATTTTTATATTTTCAGTGTCAACTGGTGTGTGTATGGATGTGTGTGTGTATATGTGTGTGTGTGTACACACACACACACACACACACACACACACACACACACTGCTTGATTATAACACCCCACAAAGCAGTTTGCAAAGAATATATGTGTATGCACATATCTTTGCTGATAGTGTTTGGAGCTTATTTGCATCAGCACAAGTTGAGCTGGTTCCTATTGCTGTCTGTCTTCGTGCAAACCCCATCAGCCTTAATGCAAGCTGAGTTGCACTTAAGTTGCATTACACACACACACACACACACAGATATATATATATATATATATATATATATATATATATATATATATGCATTTACATATGAACCACAATATACTCTATACTGCCAATTATCTACATGCCAAGTCAACTGAGAGAGGTTCTCTTCACCCCTGCCCCCATTTGGACATCCTTTGAAACAGCATGTACACAAACACACAACCTCCACCTCATCGTGAATGTGGTGCCTTACTGTTGTAACCCGAAACCCACTTTCTCCATTGCACCCAGTGAGTTGCCTTCGAGTCTGTCCTACGCCTTTAAAAAATCAACGGGCTTCTGTTAGTTGTGGCAAACATCTCGCTCCCACTCATGATCTGCAGCAGGGATGCCTCCTCCAATGAGGCCATAGAGCCAGGCCGACCAGGAGCCATGGACAGCCTTATCTGCAAATTTGTCTGATTCTGTTTTGAAGTCACTCACTTTGGCTGCCATCGCGATTGCCCTGGTCTACCCATGTGAACAAGTCCTTCCCTTTGTCTGCCCCGAATCTTCCACCCTGCAGCTTCACTCCCATCCACCAGAGCTGAACAAAGGAAGCTGCCTTAGACTGAGACAGACCATCGGCCCATCTTGCTCAGAACTGTCAACACTGACTGGCAGAGACGTTCCAGGGTTTCTGGCCAGGTTCTCTCTCAGCCCTAGCTGGAAATGCTACTGGGGATTTGAAATATACTCGGAGTCCTGTAGTGATTTCATGCTCTTTATTGCAGCTTGTGATTGAATTGCCCCCCCCCCAAAAAAAACCTCAGGCTTTTATATACATTATTTACACAATGAGTCTCGTCTGGTTGGCTGATTCTGCTTCCCTCCTGGAGCCTGACTGGTCTTTTCCTGCAGGCCAATCAGTTGTTGCATTCTAGGATCCTACTTGCCTATTGTTCTAGGATCCAAGCTTAGTGCATAACAGGATTGAACCTGGGACCTTCTGCATGCAAGGCAGATGCACCACTGCTGAGCCACGGCTCTTCCCCATATGCCATGATGAGCGAGGGAGGAAAGCTTCTCTCTGCCCATTTCATGGGAAGGCAAGGTGCACATCTCAGGAGGAAATTCCATGGTGTTCAGTGGGGCTGGGGGCCGGATTTCTTGGGTTTGTGACTGCAGCCTTAATGCTTAATAACAGGAAAGCCCATGTTCACAGGCCACCAGCATGAAATTCAGGCATTGGGGGCAAACCAGAGGGAAATCACAGCATCATAGAATCATAGGGTTGGGAGGGGACCCAAAGGTCATGTAGTCCAAACGCACGCCCCCCCCCCCGTAATTCTTTTTTGGCTTCTCGTCTGGCTGCCCTATGTTGGAAACATAATGCTTCATTGAAAAGCAGGCCAGACCTGATGCATGGGTGGCAACTCCCTGGGGCCCTGGCCTGGGTGCCCAAGCACCCACAAAATTCCCCATGAAGGGGCCAGGCACCCACAAATTTCAATGTCAGGGCCATGTATGGTCACAGGGCCGTACGTGACACTCCTGGCTGATGGGAGCTGTAGTCTGCAACATCTGGAGGGCACCAGATTGGAGAAGGCAGGGGGCTTCAGGCATTTGATGGTGAGCTGTGGTCCACAAAAGCATCTACCAACATAATTTTTTGTTTGTTTTTAAGCCCACCCCACACCAATTATTTATGTTGCAGCAAACCAGCAAGGCTGCTACCCCTCTGAAATTAGGTTCAGCCAGTTTCACTCCTCTCCGTGGAACGGCAGATTTACTGAGAAATGACTCCAGTCAATGATGAGGGGCTGGTTCCCAATTCATGTATTTTTAACAAGTCTGTCTAAATGTCTTGAGAATCAGAAAACGCACAGCTTCAAACTGAAAGAGTTTTTGCTTAATGGGGATGTGGACGACATTTGCATGCTGCCCCATAGTATAAAAATTTCTGTCTCCGTTGGTGGTGCTGGTACTGCCTACCCTTGCGTACCACCGGGGGGAAGCAACACTGATGACATCCATGTAGAAACATCCTGCCATGCTATGCTATAGAAATAAACTGGCTGCTTTACCAATGCAGAATATGTGCACAGTATAAAATACGATGCGATGTAACACAGCCGTGTCATCCTATCCACACTTATGTAGTGGTAAGTCCCATTGAGCTGAACTGGACTTACTTCCGAGTAGGGATCGCAATGTTTTCTAAAGAATCAATGCACACATTTCCAAATAATGAAGAGTGTGCGTTGTGGCACCTTAAGGTCTAACAAATATGTTGTAATTCAAGCTTTCATGGACTAGACGCAGCGGTCAGCAAACTTTTTCAGCAGGGGGCCGGTCCACTGTCCCTCAGACCTTGTGGGGGGCCGGACTATATTTTGAAAAATAATAATGAATGAATTCCTATGTGCCACAAATAACCCGGAGATGCATTTTAAATAAAAACACGCATCCTACTCATGTAAAAACACCAGGCAAGCCCCACAAACAACCCAGAGATGCATTTTGAATAAAAGGACACATTCTACTCATTTAAAAACATGCTGATTCCTGGACCGTCCACGGGCCGGATTTAGAAGGCGATTGGGCCAGATCCGGCCCCCAGGCCTTAGTTTGCCTACCCATGAACTACAGCCCACATCTTCAGTATTCTGCTCATTTGGGGAGCAGGTGGGCTAGGATCCACGCACACACAACACACACACATATACTTGGAGGGTGGATGCAGATGTTGTGGCCAAATGGCCATGACATGCAAGATGTTCATTCTCAGATGCATCTCCTTGAAGCTTCAGGTGTATCCAAGACGAGCCCAGCATCCATTCACAACAGCACTGAATGGATGGCAATACAATCTTCCTAGCTTAGCTATGCTAATTCAACACCTGTGTTTGTAAGTAATATGAATTATATGAGTGTTGGAGGAGGGAGGGTGTCGATAGGCAGGCAGATATCTATAACAGAGGAAAAGGTGCAGCAATCTGAGGAATCCTGGCGAAGGTGGACCCATTCTGTGTGGTCCCCTCCTCCTCCATCACGTCCTCAGAAGGGGTTGGGCTACAGGAGCCAGCGCAGTTGTTTTCCAGCAAAAGAAACAAGCTCGTTACAAGGAGATCTCTTCAGAGACAAAGTCGTTAACACTGTACATTTTATGGACTTGTTTATATGGAGAAGGCACTAAATAAAATCCTCTAGTCAGCCTCTGCCAGCCTCCAGGAGGTGGGCCAAAGGATAGCAGGAAAAGGCTCCTATTATATTCCCTGCTTTCTCTCGCGCTGTTGAAGATGGATATTTCTGGGGCTTTTGCCAGCTTCATGTTTTCCCCTTTGTTTTTTGTAAAGTGTGTTGGCAAGGATGCCAAGTGGAAATGAGAAAGAAAGGCTGTTTAGAATGGAGAGCTCAAACAGGAACAGAGGAATTATTCTGAGGCTAGAATCCTGTGTTGGGGAGGAAGCCCTATTGAATTCAGGGGGACTTACTTCCAAGTAAAAAATCAGGCGATCAGGCGACACAGTGATGCAATTCAGTGTCGCGTAGATTTTAGCATATAGGCAGACCTCAATGGCTGGACTAGGAGGAGAAATTTTCAATGCACACTTGGCAATGATGGGGGGGGGGCTGCAGGTAAGCAAGGGTGGGGTGTGATAAGATTCTCACTAGGCAATTCCAAAGCCCCACTCCTTTGTAGATTCAAGATTATCATTTTTTTAAAAAAAAAATCAGTGTCCGAAACAAAAAAGGTCACACAGCGTATTAACATTTTTTTTCAGTGCCAGGTGAAGATATTCCATGTCTCCAGGCATTTTGCAGTTGAGATTATTTTTGAAATTTTGCCCTATTTCGCTTTGCATTTACCTTCAATCTAATTTGTTTACTTGCTGTTTTTAAACTGGATTTGTAGGTTGGATGAATTCACATGAGTCGTACTTCTGGCATATTTTGATGAGGGGCTATTGAAAAACATTTTAAATCAATAAAATGAAATGTATGCTTTGCTAAAGCTCTATCTAGTCATGTTGTTATCAACACATAATTCTCACCCCCCCCCTCTCTCTCTCTCTCTCTCTCTCTCTCTCACACACACACACACTTTAAGGAATATGTGCCTTTGACTCACACTCCTCTTACAGAGGCTCCTTGGAGTCTCCCTAAGGTTGGGTTGATGTAGCAATGCCATGGTAGCAAGCCATCATTGGACGTGGAGAGCCGTCAAATGGCAAACCACCTATAGGCGAACAGTCCCCAGGTCCAGGCCTGCTGAAGCTGGGATTTGGCAAGGCAAGTTCAGCCCCACAACCACATCTTCCTGCATTGCAGGGGGTTGGACTAGATGACCCTCATGGTCCCTTCCAACGCTATGATTCTATTATTATATCTTGAAGCAACTCTTTCTGTTTTTCAGTTCAAGGCAGGCAGGAAAATACAAGGTCTGCTGAGTCACCCCACCCTCCCACATTACTGGTGGCAGTCATAACTGGTGTAGCGTGTACACTACAGGCTGTGCAAACTGGTCAGCTTTCATGATGCCCTCTGCTATTATTTAGAGAAAACTACTAGGTGGCGACAGCAGGATGGGTGAACTTTTATTTAGTTCTCCAGTTCTCCAGTTCCATGGGGGTGTAGATGTAGTAGGGTCGCCATATTTCATAAAGTAAAAACCAGGACACCCAAAAGTGGAAGGAAGACCCCAAAATGTGATTTATTTATTTTATTACACACTCTCTATATCACAAACTACTTCAGAAAGTGGTTTTCCATGCAGGATTGTGAGATGCAACCCTAGAATCATGGAATCTTAGAGTCCTCTAGTCCAACCCTCTGCAATGCAGGAATCTCAGCTGAAGCATCCATGGCAGATGACCATCCGACCTCCCTAAATAGTTAGTGTGTGCATCTAACCAGATGGGGAGTTCTTTGCACCCTGGCTTTGTTAAACACCCACAAACACGCTCCCACACTGTGTCCACCATAAGCCTACAAACAATGCAAGCCCATCAAGATATCATTCTGAGCAGTAACACATGCAAAAGGCATACCTGTGGGTAGAGGGTGGATGAAGGGTGGTATACAAATGTAATTATTATTAATAATAAGATGGTTAGATGCTTGCATGTGGTGGGAGCAGAGTTGTGGAAGTCTCTTTGCAGTCAGGAGTTTCATTCAGCGCTTGATGGCTTTTGCTGGCACCTGAACACTTGAATTGCCTTCATTGGAAAACAGTGTATGAGGTCATACAAAGGTGCTGGTGTGTGTTTGTGTGTGATCTGTGAACACCACCCTCACTGCTGCCATCTGGTGCTGCTGCCATAGCCATTAAATGGTGAGCATGCATTTCCGCTAAAAGGATGCATGCAGCTCGAGTGTCAGGGCTGATTGACACATGCCTTGCACATGGGGACCTTGTATTGTTGGATAATTCAGGCTGAACATGTGAACTGTCTCCTTTAGAAGGTCGTTCTTAAGGGTGTAGGAAATAAGTGGGGGGAACCATGCAAAGCACCTTTGAGCTCCTTGGAGAAAAAAAAGTGGGAAATGATAATATAAATAATAATATCAACTGCTGGTGTCAGGTTGAGGACTCTAGCTCCTGTATGCCTAGCAAACAAAGAATGAGCTAATAGAGGAAGAAAGTTACCAGTCTAGAATTTTCCTCCTAGATGTGCTAGTTTTTATTATTATTTTCCTTTCTTTTAACATGGGGAAGCTTTCAAAAGTGGCATCCCCCCCCCAACTGTGGTCCATCACCTCAACACCATCATATATGCAGAACCAGTCTATGTTGCAGTAGAGGCTGAACATGCAATTAGGTCTCTCTGGATCAGGGTCATTATGGTCATTTAAGCTGAATTGGTCCTTCCAGCAATCCAAATTATGGTTGGTGTTTGATGGATGGGAAAGGGGAGGAGAGAGACACTTGTAAGTCCCATTGAAGTAATTGGGGCTTAAAAGTGTTTCACGTCTGTCTGGAATGTGCTCAAGATGTTTTAACATGTTGCTAAGTTGACTGCCTTAAATTCACCAATCTAGACCTATTTTTAAAAAACCGTTTCCAAATATTAGTACCAATGATCCACTTGCTTTTAATACATTGCATTGGGGTCGTGGAGGGGAAACAACCGCTAAGAATATTTCAGCAAAAGTGTCCCCCCTGCGTTTCAGTAGAAGGCATAAGCACTTGCTAAAATCTCTCCCACTGAAATAAACGGGAGTCCCAGTATTCCACGTTGGCATGATTGTACCGCCGTGGGTCTTACTGTTATTTTAAAAACAACAACCACAAAAACTTTATTTGAGAATACATATATAGAGTTATCTTCATTGGCATTTTTTATTTTGCAGATAATAGTAAAGAATAACCATTAATAAGTGTAATCATTAATTTAAAAAAGCACAAGTAAACTGTGAGTAAGTACCGAGTAAACATAAGGTGTTGTAAGAAATGTAAGCTTCATTTCTCTACATTCCAAATTGTGAGAGATAAATGCTTTTGGAGGAGGGAATCAAAATTCGGGTTGCACAGAATTCATTTTTGGCTCTGAAATAGACGCGGGAGTGCTGCTCAGCTCGAAATACGTCCCGAGTGAATTGAAGGAACGCGCCACAATTCCGGCCCCCGGAACTGTAACTCCTTCGGGCAGAGATATCTGGCATCGTCAGATTAAATCCCAGCACGTTATGCTTTCTAGAACCGCGGATCGGGTCCATTGGAGGGAAAAAACCCCAGTTCCAGTTCCATTTGTATCATCGCTTGTGGCGGGAGAAGAGATCACAAACCAGCAGTCCTCCCCCAATTTACTGAAAGCAAAGAGGTCTTTCGTTTTAAGCTCCTAGTGGTTTATTTTTCTAAGACACTGTTCTTCCTTAGACCTCAGACGTGAATAAAGGCGAGGAGGAAACGCAGACTTCACGGTATTACATTGCAAGGGGCTTCTGTACCCCACAATGAATCCATCGCGTTGCGTTTCTTGATTCATCGGACGGAAACGCATTTTGAAAATAAATTTGTTAGTTTTTTAAGGTGGGCTCCGAGGCTCCTTGTTGATGCAACAGACAGGATAGCGCGGCTGGGAATCTTGAGATCTGTTTTCATCCGGTCCCACGCAGGATATGTGGCTGTTCCCGTTGCTTGCGGATCAATACTCTGTTCACAAGCGAATTAAACAGAGAGCACTTGGGCTGCAGCCGGTTTAAACCGGTTAAAACCGCAAAGCAGACAGTCCGGATTAAAACAGAATTGGATTGCAGTTTCAGCAGAGTTTCATTTTCATTTTTATTATTAAAATCTCTGGAAGGAAGAGGTCTCTTGGATTAAAATTCCGGCCCGAATGCGGGTCGGAGTTGCAATCAAATACCCGCTTGCGCGAAAGGCTGGCCACAGTGGGATTTGCTTCCGAACCATAGGATCGGTCTGCGAGGCTGCAGTTCTGTACGCCTCCGGATAGGCTGAACCTTTGCATGTTTGCAGGGAAGTGAACCACACATACGTCAGTAGGGCTTACTCGCAGGTAAATGTGCATTAAAAAAAATGTCCTGTACTTGGCAAAAAAAGACTGCAATCCAATACATACTTACCTAAGGGTAAGTCCCATTGAACTTAGTGGGACTGACTTCTGTGTAATAGAACCACGCTGTTATATCCCTTTGAACCCAGTGGATCTTTCCTTCTGGGTCACAACTGCAGAGGATTAGTTGTAAATTGGAAATGAATTCGTCCTGGTTTGAATGAAATTTTCCTTCATCAGTTCATAATTCATTAGGTTTGGGATGTAAGGGCTAAGGGGGAAAACAAGAAGCAGATCTAAAGTTGTTTGTGTGTTTTAAAACAGGACTTTGAAATATTCCATATACAGACATATACGTGTGTGTGTGTGTGTGTGTGAGAGAGAGAGAGAGAGAGAGAGAGAGAGAGAGATGTTGTTATAAATATTAGCATAAAATGGCAAATATTCAGGATCCGTTTCACCTTTGTTTTCAGCTTCCTTGCTCCTTTGGCCTGGGAAGGGAAGCGGCGATCCTCGGATGCAAACGCCCCGGCCGCCGATTGCGCGGAACCGGAGGAGACACCCGAGGATGCGGGGTAGAATTCCGCAAGGGAGAGCTGGAACTGGGCGCGCCCAGGTGCTGGCCGGATCCTTTCCTTGTGCAGCCCGATCCTAGGCGTCGTTACCCTCTCGGTTCAGAGGGAAACGACCCTCAAGTTGTGTAATTTTAAAAAATGGATAGGATTGCGGGCAGGGCCAAATCCTCTTCCCTCGTGGGCGTCTTTTGGGAGGGAAGTTCTCCCGGGCTGGGGGCTGCAGGTAGATCTCTAAGCAGGTTATGCACAGCTGTTAGGATCACAGATTTACACGGGGTGGGTGGGCTCAAGAGAGTATAGGTGGAAGCAAATTAAAACGGGTTTGAATGGAGGGATTTCGCAAATCCTGCTCCAGAGACATGATCGGGAGTCAGGGATATTCTTCCCAACGCAAACCGTGAGATTTGTTCTGCGTGGGTATGTAGACCGGGAAGGAAAGGACACCGTGCGGCGGAACCTACTCCCAAGTAGCACATCTATCTAATCTATGTGAAAAATTCGAGCCAGTGCGGGCAATACAATAATAACCTTATAAAATACTGAAAGTCTGTATGGCTACTATTTGCGATACGTTTATTAGTGTAGTTCCTATAATAAACATCTCGCTCGCTCGCTACCCCAATAGTGGGGTGGCATCTGCTGTCGGAGGTCGGAAGAAGCCTCTCGGTGAGTGGGGAAAGAGGCCTTGCATCTTCAATCCAGGCCAATCATCTAGGGACCCAATCCACCGGCGAGAGAGGCTCCTGCTGACACCGGTGGATGAGCCCCCACCCCGGCGGATCGAGCCCTTGGAGAGATGTACAAGATCTGCCTCCTCTTTCCTTAGACGCAGCCTCCCCGCACCCGCTTGCTTATCACATAAGCTGCAACTTTTAAAGGCGAGGAGGCGCTTTATTAAAGCCAGGCTGGGACGCGCGCGAGGGGCGAGGACTCCGGTGAGGCCCAGAAGGCAGCGCGAGTCCTGGGCAACGCAGCCCCTTTGGGATGGAGGTCTGCGTGTTCGCTATGGGGCCAGGAGGCCATGGCTTTTCAGAAGCGAGTCTCCCCACCCCTCCTGCAGTTTCTGCGCCATTCCTTACACGAATGACGCACGAGGGCTGCTGCCTGTGTCCGCCGGATTCCACAAGGCTCCTCGCTGTTGCCTCGCCGGAGCAGACTCAAAGCCACGGCATTTACTCAATAGTATTTACTGGAATTAAAAGGGATGGGGGTGGCTTGTGTTCGCGCCTGCGCAGCCGAACCTATGCACGCTTTCCTGGCTGAATTCAGCGAGTTTTCTCCCAGGTAAAGGCGCGTAGAGGTGCAAGCTAAAAGCTCTCCTCCTCCTTTCTCTTTTCTTTCATTTTCGACGGGCAACAACAGGAAGCAGAGGCTGCCCTGAACTAGGGGGAGATGTACCCACTCCCGTTTTCTGTATCCTTGTTAAGGAAGTAGGAAGGGCGGCAGCTCGGTGGCCCAACCTGCGATTTGACTGCAAAGGTCCTTGGTTCAATCCCCGCATTTATGATGGAGCAGCTCAGTCGGTAGAGTATGAGACTTTTAATCTCCGGGTCGTAGGTTCGAACCCCGCGTCGGGCAAAAAGAGTCCTGCATTGCATGGGATTGAACTAGATAACCCTCGTGGTCCCTGCCAACTGTACAATTCTGTGATTTGCTTACGTATATATTTGTTAAATTTATATGCCACTTTTAGGCACAGCAGGGCTTTTATTTATTACTTACATTTATACCCCACCTTTTTGTCCAAGGAGTGGAGTACATGGTTCCCCCGCTCTCTTTAAGTAATCCCCACAGCATCCCTGTGAGGTGGGCTAGGCTGAGAGACAGGGGGTAGCCAAAGGTCAAACCCAGGGAGCTTCATGGCCGTGTGGGGATTTGAACCCTGGTCAGCAACCCGGCATTACACCACGCTGGCTCTCATCACGAGGAATGTCGTCAGGTGGACCAACAGTCTGACGCAAAATAGGGCAGATTCCTATTTAAATTTGCCTTTTGGTCAGAAACATGTGGACTAAAGCGCCTGCTTTGCGTGGAAAAGTCCCCAGGTCCGACCTCCAATTCAAAGTAATTCAATGAATCTGTACCCCGCCTTTTCTCCGCTAGGAGCCCAGGGCGGCAGAAAGCAACAATATATTTCAAACAATTTCCAGTGCTGGTTGAGAAAGCTCTAGATTTAAACGGCTTGTTGAAAGAGGAAGGTTTTCAGGAGGCGCTGGAAATACAAGGGGGATGGCGCCTGGCTAATATAGTTTCAAAGGGTTAGGAAGCCACCACCACCAAGGCCCGGTTCCTACATCAGGCAGAGAGCAGACCTCCAGGTGAGATGGATTCTGCAAGAGGCCCTCACCGGCGGAGAGCAGCGATCAGGAGAGTATATAAGGGGTGAGGCGATCTCTCGGGCATCCTGGGGTCCCAAACCGTATTTGGCGTTATGCGCCCAAACCAGCACATTGAACCTAGCCAATCGGCAGCCAGTGATGGCAAAGGGTTTTTCTGAAGGCTGCTTGTGGCATAGTGTTTAGGATTAGTGCTAGGACCTGGGAGACTAGGGCTCAAACCCTCGCTCCTTAGGGTAATCACTCCGTCTCAGCCTAACCTACCTCTCAGGGTTGTTGTGGGGATTAAATGAGGAGGTGGGGCGGAACCAGGTGTGCTACCTTGAGCTCGTTGGAGATTGCGGCGCGATACAGATAAGCAGTTCCGAGCCGAGGTGTCCCTGTGGTCTGACGCGGTATATAAGAACGGACTCCTATTTTCCTAGACGCTCGACAATGCGCTTCCTTTCGGATGCTGCGCTCTACTCTAATATTTACGGCCCTCGCTCGCTCCATTGAGGAACTGGAGGGGCAGCTGCGGAGGGAGAGAGCGCGAGAGATTGCGGAGCTGGGGGGGGGGGAGGAGGAAGGCGAGAGAATCAGGACGGGTGACGTCAGCCTCAGGGAGCCAATCGGCAGCGGGCGAGTGGGGCGCGAGTGTGAAAGAATGAATGGGTCGTTCGCTCCTCCGCCTCCTGCCTTTTTCTCTCAACGGAGGAGCTGCGGGCAGCAGGGAAAGTGCTCGCCAGAGGCCGGAGCTGCGCGGGTCCCTCTCCCGCTCCGCAGGGCGCGCAGAATCCGCGCTCTCGCTCGGCCTCAGCCTTGCCCTTCGGGGGATCGTGCCTTTCTGGGCGGAGGAGGAGAAAGGAAAAGGAGGGCGGGAGTCTGGGTGGGGGTCGTGGTGCCTGGGACCCCCAGGCGCAGCGGGATCCGACGCCCATCTTCACCGGAGCGAAGGCTGCGCTCGGCTTTCCCTCCGTCCGCGTAAGTTCAAGAAGCGAGTTTCTTGCTGGGTCCCGGGAGGCGGCGGGTTTCGTTTCGTTTCATTTCTTTGCGGTGGCGGATCTGCGAATTTTCTAGCTAAGGCTGCTCCCCTTTGGGCCGCGAAAGTGATCCTATAGCCCCGTTGAATTTGATACGGTTTACTTCGGAGCAGGCATGGCGAGGATCGCGTTGTAGCGCCAGGAAGAGGGAGCTTCCCTCCTGCCCAGATCTTCACACCCTGCCACGTTTTGACAGAGGCTCTATTAATTGCTTGGAAATCTATTTTTGCACGATTTAAAAAACAAAACAAATTTTCTTTTTGCTATGGTTCATGCCTCCCCTCCGCGCCGCCCTGGGGTTCGCAAAGGATGGAGAGCGGCTTGAGAATATATAACTATAAATTAGACTGTACTCTCACAGGCGAAAAGAGGGCCGCCCTTGCGCGCTCGGGAAAAGGCTTCTCTGCCTTCATCCCGCTCCTCCCAAGAGCAGCCTGAATCCTGCGCAAGGTTCATGATTTAACCGATGGGTTCCTCTGGTCCCGGGTCTGGGGGTCCTTGGTTCAAAAGAGCTGGCAGAGTTTTCCCGTACCTGGATAAGCAGCGCTGAGAAAGGAGGATCAAGGCTGCTCGGTCTGCGATTTTAGCTTCTAGAAACCGCAGGAAGTAGGTAACGACTAGCTGGTTGAAGACATGCACCCTGAGATAGGGACCCCAGGAAACGGGGATAGCCAAGCTTAAGAAAGATAGGAAGCTGCTGCCTCATCCCGTTGGTCCACCCATTTCAGCGCTGTCTTCACTGACTGGCAGCGGCTCTCAGGGGTTTCAGGCGCGCGCGGTCTTTCCTCAGACCTACCTGGAGATGCGGGGTGGGGGCTGGCCTGAACCCGACACCTTCTGCATACAAGTAGATGCTCTTCCCCTGAGCTACGGCCCTTGGCCCTTTCGTGTGAACACGCAAGTATACAACAATGTTATTTAAGTTTCCCCCATCATCCTTCCTTTTAAAAGTAAACGCAAGTAGTGCGTGCCTCTGAGAAACCGGGGAAGTAGCAGCACGGCTTAGCAGAAGTGTTTTTAAAATTTAAAGAGAGGGGAATTTCGCACTAAAAAAAAAAAAAGCAAGCACCCCGATAAAGACTGAACTTGTTCGGTAGCTGCAGGGTGTAAAATGACCGGGGGGGGGGGGATAAAATGGATTATTGGCAAGGAGACAGATTTCTTCCTCTTGGGCCCGGCCCTTTTCTGTGGGGCTTCATAGATGGAGGTTTTCTATTTGGGAGGGAAGAATTGTGACTGAAGCCCTGGCAACATTTTGAAAAGATGAGATTTGGGTGGTATATACTATTTGGAGGGAGGAGGAGTTCTAGGTTTGTTTGTTTTTTAACCTAACCGTTTTCCTGAGTGGTGTGACCAGCCACAGAATTGTTTTGCAAAAGCAGCCAGCAAACTGAACAAAAAACAACCCTCGACCTTTTTTTTTTTGCTGGGTTCTTCCCCCCCCCCCCCCCGCGCAGTGGCAGAGTCAAAGATGGGGCATGATCTTTGGGTTTGTAAATGTAGCCGTGGGGATGTGTTGATGGATCTTGCAAAGCTAAAGTAGTTAGACTAGATAACCTCTGGATTCTGCGGCTACGCTGGATAAAATGAGATCCTACGCGTGCTTCACCAGCAGAATCCACACGCCTCCGATTTTCATTTTGGCTAAATAGGCTGCAATCCTATGCACACTGACCTAGGTGCAAATCCCACTGGCCTCCTTGGGACTTCATTTATTTAGAAGATTTTATACCCTTTGCCATAATGTTCTAGGGCACATTGCAGCATACAGATGTAAAAACAGGCAAAACCATTACAGCTGTAAAGCAAATGTAATGCTTTGTAGGATCATGCCTTCAGACTGCAGTCCTATCACCACTTACCTGAGTGTACATTCAATAGGATTTCCCTCTGCATTGACATGGTTAGGTTTGCGCTGTTAATTTTATTTCCTTTGGCACTTCCTTCCTATGTCTTCTTATGTGTGATGTACATTTAAATGGGGGAAAGGAGGCCAAACCATGATGTTTATAATACAACCTGCATGAAATAATGTATAAGTTTAAATGAGAAGTTTAAATGAGATCCTCAATTTAAATTTTCCTGGGAGGGGTGTGCGCATTAATGTACTGAAGTTTTTATTTTATTTAAACTGTATTTTTATCCCAGCTATATATATATATTTGCATTTCATTTCCCCCTATTTCACTTTTTATATGCCCTCTCCCAACCATGTAGGTATATGTTTGCATATAACCCAAGAGTAACCTTCTTGCGTCTGACAGTGGACAGTGTTTTGCAAAGGTTTTGCCGTAATAAATGTGTTCATCTTTACGGGGCCACAGCACTTTAGCTAAAAAAGAAAGAAAGAGAAGAAACCCTCAGCCTTGTAGACAAAATCCAGCACACACCCTCACAATAGTTCATATTTTCTGGGGCGCTGTCCTTTGGGGTTGAGAAAAATGAAATGGTGGCAAATGGATGGGTTTATGTGTTAATACATTTATCCCCTTCCTTTTTTCCCCCCAACCAAGAGACCCCAGAAAGAAAGACCTGGAGGAGAAAGGGAGGTCTGTTCCTCCTCCTGGCGCTGCTGCCCTTGCTGGCGAAGTAGATAGCCGGGGTTGGTTGTTATCTTTGGTTATCTAGCTGTATGAGTGGGGTCAAGTCTTCATAAAGCTAGATAACCGAAAGTAAAAATAACCCCATTACACGCCTGAGGAGGAGAAGAGAGAAGACTTTTAGAAAAGCAGAAGGAAAGATCTCTAAGAAAACAGAGACCGAAACAAAAGCCCTCTTGATGCTCAGGCAGTGAATAGAAGACGTGGAAACAGAAAGAAAGAGAAAATCTCATTTCTGGATGCTAGAAGCTGGAGGTAAGCATTCTGAATTCCCAAACCCATTTCATTTTCATCCTTGGAGTAGCTGTGCTTAGATGCAGCTGTGGAGTAACGGCCACACGAGGCCTGATGTTTGACGATGTTGTGTAGCTAGATCTTGCTTTGCCGTTGTTATTCAGACTGCTGTGGCCGGCGGGTGGGGTGGGGAGGGAGCTCCCTGGCTCTGGCTTCCTCCCCCACTGAGAGACCCCTTGTGCTGACTTTTCATGTTCCATGGAAGCTACATTGCAAAGGTGTAATGGGTGGCACATCTGTAGGGAGCACAGCACAGCAATTACTAGGATTCCATGTATCATGGAGAATTCCAAAGTGGTGCATGGAATAAAATCCACAAAATGCCAATAAAACATCATAACGCATTGATTTGAATGCATGATGAGAGAGGCATCATGGAAAGCCTGTGTCTTAAGTAAGTGCCAAACACTTTGCAGTGCACATGCCTATCTAATATTATAGACATGTGTGAGATTCTTTAGATGCGATTTCTCCATTGCAAGGGGTTAAACTAGACTCTACAGTTCTATGAGATTGCACTGTAAGTAAATGCTAAAACATAGAATATGACGGGTTTAGTATGTATTTGCTTTTCAGGCTCTTCTCCTTAGCTACCACAACAACGAGCACATTTCTAGTAACAGGCCTGTTAGTGATCATTGCCACAGTGGCACAATTCTCTCCTGTAGATTTTGGAGTTGAGAAATGAGCTGGCTTGATTTGCCTCCATTAGTCGGCTTTGACCAGAGATCCCATTAGGGAAAGTGCTTCTGCCATAGGCAGCTTGTCCCTGTATACCGGAAGGAGCGTCTCCACCCCCATTGTTCAGCCCGGACACTGAGGACCAGCTCCGAGGGCCTCCTGGCGGTTCCCTCGCTACGAGAAGTGAAGTTACAGGGAACCAGGCAGAGGGCCTTCTCGGTAGCGGCGCCTGCCCTGTGGAACGCCCTCCCAGCAGATGTCAAGGAGATAGATAATTATACAACTTTAGAAGACATCTGAAGGCAACCCTGTATTGGGAAGTTTTTAAAAAATAAATAAATGATTTTTTAAAAATACACAAAATACAATAAGAATCAAATTAATCAACAGAACAATAATATTTAAAAAAGCAGAAAAAAGTAAGGAGAGGAAAAAAGGGGGGTATCTATACATCCCTTTACCATACAGTTGTACCTTGGATTCCGAATGCCTTGCGTGTCGAATGTTTTGGCTCCCGAATGACGCAAACCCGGAAGTGAGTGTTCTGGTTTGCAAACGTTCTTTGGAACCTGACCATCCGGTGAGGCTTCCGTAGCTTCCGATTGGCTGCAGGGGCTTCCTGCAGCCAATCGGAAGCCACTCCTTGGTTTCCAAATGTTTTGGAAGTCGAACGGAGTTCTGGAACGGATTCCATTCAACATCCGAGGTACCACTGTATTTCTATCATATATATCCTGTCATTTATCCACATGCAGAGAGGAAGAGCCTCTCATCTGCCAGCTTTTAGAAGACACCTGAAGGCAGCCCTGCCTAGGGATGTTTTAAATATTTGATGCTTTATTATGCTTTAAGATTTTGCTGGAATCCTCCCAGTGGCTGGGGCAACTCAGTCAGATGGGTGGGTGATGATGATGATGCTTTTTAGACAAATGGTCCACTGGTCCATTTAGCTTGGTGTATAATCCCAGCCTAAATCCTGCTTGGAGGTGGCATCTGGAACCATCACCATGGGAAGAAGTTACCCTCAGCCTTCCTTCCTTCCTTCCTTCCAGCTTTTCACCAGCCTGAAGGAAGGAGCTTCTGCTTCCCAGGGACAGTTGAAGTATGTCAGGAAGAGAAGACAAGGAGATCCTGGAGGAGCCAGCCAGCAAGGGGAAAGCATGCAGTCAGGGCTGGCGTCAGACAAAGGCACTGGTGGGCACCTGTCAGCAGAGTGGAGGAAGGGCCATAGCTCAGTGCTTTGTATGCAAAAGGCAGGTGCTGCTTGTCAGTGTAGACAATACCAAGTTAGATGGTCAGACCTATGTATAAGGCCGTTCCCTATGTCCCTAAATTTTTTATGAGGTTCTTCTAATTCTCTCTTGGTCTCTTCTTTCTCGCTGACCTGGATTATCCCAAGAAGTTGCTCCTATGGGGAACCTCGTATCGCCTCTGCATTCTTCTGACTCTCTTCTACAAGGAAATATTGGACTTCCAGCTGTCATCTGCATTCCCTGGAATTACGGTCAGTATGGTTTCCCCAGTCATTTGGAAAGATTGCTTAGCTTTGGTGGAGCAGAACTGGGAAAGAATAATAATTATTACTGGTGCACTTTTACAGTGAATCTTGCCACCCTTACACAACAGAGGAGTGAGTTTTCTTAATTTTAAAAGAAATTTTAAACTGAGTAGCAATTCACACAAAATAGGCAGAAGAGGGAATAATTCTCCATGGTGTGCGTGCACACACAAAAATACGTATGTGGAAATAATTATTTAATCTTAGAATTACTGTTAGTTCTTCCTTATAAGAAATGAACACATTAAAAACTAATAAATCCTATAATATTTTGTAGTGCAGGGATTTGAATGCTGTCCCTCCTGCCCCTTGATTTAGACTCCAAATTCCTTAATTCCTTCCCCATTATATGCCCATTCAGCGGCTTCAATCTGCAGAACTGGTAGTGATACAGATGACACATAATACCACTTCCACATTTGCAAGAACAGTTTTGTTTAGACAAACCCACCCAGATAATACAGGGTGTTTTGATCTGTTTTTAGTTTATCAGTGTTTTTGATTTTTTAGACGTTTTAAATAGTTGTCTTTAGCTGTTTTTACTGTTAACTTTATTCTTTTTGTAAACTGCTTTGAGGTGCCAACAAAATCTGTTTGGACCAGCTTTCCCCCCTCCAGAGATTTTGGACCACAACTCCCATCAACCCCCAGCCAACATGGTTGTGCTGGCTGGAACCATGGGGCAACATGGCTGTGCTGCAAGAGGCTGATGGGAGTTGCAGTCCAAAACATCTGGAGGGCACACGGTGTGGGGAGGAGGCTAAGCTAGTGGATGTAGGCACATGGAAGTGAAATTTTAGGTGGTAAACTCCATCCTCAGGACTTGGGGGCGGGGAATCATGCCAGGATCAGAGGCTGCAACAAGTGGTCCTTCCCCTCCCGCCTCCTGCAAAAAGGCCTTGTGTCTCTTTCTAAAGCTGTTGTCCCAAGCATGTTTTAGGGAGGGGGAAAACACTACTGAAAACAGTGGGGTGCTTGCAGTGGACATTGGCCTAGGAGTGGAGTGGGTAGTGGTGGTGGGTGTAATAAATCCAACGCAGGAGTCACTCTGGGGTTGCACATCAGAGGCTGTTGCATGATTCGTAACAGTCCACAGTTTGCTGATGCTCAAGAGTCGCAGGTCGAAGTGCCTTTGCTTCGGATGAGAGGAGCTCTTTATGCTAAAGACCCCAGCTGATCCCCAACCAAAGAGGCAGTGCAGGCCAGGGTAAAGGTAAAGGTACCCCTGACCGTTAGGTCCAGTCATGGACAACTCTGTGGTTGCACGCTCATCTCGCTCTATAGTCCGAGAGAGCCGGCATTTGTCCGCAGACAGTTTTCCAGGTCATGTGGCCAGCATGACTAAGCCGCTTCTGGCGAACCAGAGCATTGCACAGAAACACCGTTTACCTTCCCACGGGAGCGGTACCTTTTTATCTGCTTCACTTTGACATGCTTTCGAACTGCTAGGTGGGCAGGAGCTGGGACCGAACAACAGGAGCTCACCCCGTTGTGGGGATTCGAACCACCAACCTTCCGATCAGCAAGACCTAGGCTCTGTGGTTTAGACCACAGCACCACCTCTCAGCAAAATTTGAGGGGCAAAATTTCCAGGATCATCAGGAAAAGCTCCCAAGACAGGGGTGGGGAACAGGGTCTGAATGCGGCCCTCCAGGCCTCTCTGTCTGGCCCCTGGAACTCTCCCTAGACCACACTCCTTGCTGGTCCCATTGCACACAATTTTTGGGTGCTTCTGCCTGGCTGGAATGTGTTTCCGAGCTGTGATGATGTTTGCTTGCCTGAATGGACAGTAGAGGAGTGTGTGTAGAAACCTCTGGTTTTTGCATGGCTGGGATGGAGCCTTCTGCACAAAAGACAAGAATCTCATTTCTTGCTCTGCCCATGTTTGCTTCTGACGCCACCCCTAAAAGGTTGCTTGCAAAGGACTAAGGGTTCCCAAACCCCTATTCTAAATGAAGCCCGGCTTCCCCCACCCCACACATATGCACACTTGGGACATCAGGGTCTGGGGTACAGGAGCAATGATATGAGTCTCTCTCAGGTTTCCCTGATAGTGCCCCTCTTCCAGATTGCTTCATGCAATGAAAACCAAGGGCTGTCCACATCTTGGCTTAATGTGGATTGTGAGCCCTTGTGACTCTTTTAAATGCCCCTCCTCCATTAAGGTGTTTTCCTCCAAGTACTGCTGCACCACACTTTCTCCTCCCTAGAGCCAGAGATTCCCCATACTTTGGAGATCTGAACAGGAGAGCAACTTCAACTGCGCAGGGAATAGGAGGGGGAAGCAGTAGGGGGAAAACCTTCAAAGAGGAAACACAAATTCTCCCCTGAAAAGGAGATGTGAATAATTTCTCCCTTGGGCGGCAGAATACTTTGAGCCCTCCCTGTCATTGCTCCTCCTGTTCCAGAGCCCGTGCTGCTCCTGGATTTAGCAAGCAGTGGCAAGATGACCAGGTGCCCAACTTGGGCTGCACTGTGCTGGCATATGCCCCAACTGTCCCTGCTAACCTGAGGCAGTTCCTCTTCTGTGGTCCCTGCCCCTGGTAAATCAGTGCCCCAATCATGTCTCAGTTTGGCCCTTTGGGGAGATTTGGGACTGGAAAGTGCCTGTCATTAGGAGTTGCTGCTCTTGAGGTTCAGCCCATCACCCCTCCTCTCTAAAAGGGGACACACACACACACACACACACACACACACACACACACACACCCCTATCTAGGTAGTAAATGTTGCTGTGTAGTTTCAACTTGCAGCTGCTCTGGAATGACTGCCTTCAAGATGCATTGCAAGAGCGGTTCCAGAAAAGCAGCCATCTTAATCTCTTGAGACAATGCAAAAGAAAAATGACCGGTCGTACTTGGAAGCTGATGCTGTAGTAAATTTGTCAGCCTCCAAGGTGCCACAAGACCCTCTGTTGCTGTGGCAAGACAAACCAATTCTTCCTTTTAAGAGTGCAATTATAGTTAAGCTTACTAGCACAATGTTCAAGTGGGAAGTGAAATAGGGGGTGGGTAGCATTCCTTGCGCAAAGACAGTGTTTCCAGTTTCATCTCTGAAATGCTGGCGGTGGGGAGTGAGTTTTGCAGTGGCGGGATTCCGAAATAACAGGGGACAAAGGCAAAGAACAGGGAAGTTTGGTGTTAGCTCTCTGTCCTCGGTGCTGAATCTATTTCCTTAAAGCAATATGCCTCTGAATGCTGGTTGGTGGGAACCACAAGTGGGAGAGCATCATAGCTTTCAGGTCCTCCTGGCAGGCTTCCCATTGGGGCAGCTGTTTGGCGACTGTAGAAACAGGATGCTACACTAGATTGACGCCCTTTGGCCTGATCCAGCAGGGCTTTTAAAGCAGTGGTTGGATGGCCATCTGTCATGTATGCTGTAGTTGAGATTCCTGCCTTGCAGGGTGTTGGACTAGATGACCCACGGGGTACCTTCCAACTCTATCTTCTATGATTCTATTATTCCTGCCAGTAACAGTGAGAGAGGGCCCTTGCTTCCATGCCCTGCCTATGGGCTTCCTGGAGAAATCTGATTGGGCGCTGTAAGAATAGGATGCTGGGCTAGATGGGCTTCTCATCTGATCCAGCTCTTATGTCCTGATAAGCTATCAGAAGAGTGCATTTGTTTTGTAAACATTGCCAGTGCTTCTCCCCCAAATTCTGAGTCAGGGACCCCAAATCTGGTCAATGAGAGGAATGAAGCAAGGCCAGCAAAATCACGGAGAGTTTATTCTGCTTCCCAGATCCAGGTTTTCAAATGATTTGGGGGGAAATACAAGCATGGGAATTTGGAAGAGAGGCAGACAACTCCCCCACCCAGCTTCAGCTGCAAAGTAGGTCAGTTTGGTGATGAAAAGTTGGCTCAGAGGCCCACTTTGCAAGGGGGGAAAATATAGAGACAGTCCCAGACAAAGCATGGGATGGTTTATCTCCAAGAGAGTTCTGTAGCCTTAGAAGGAGAGGCCCTTTCTCTGCACAAGGTATGGATAATGTAGTTTTCACTTCTTGTCTTATGTCACACGAGTTGATGATCCATATGCCACCCCTCATAAAGAATTTGTGGGAGTCAACATATATTTAGATTTTCCAGGTCTGGGCTTTGACTTGGAGGCCATGCTCAGGTCCTTAAGAGGGAAACTTGAGAGTTGCCTCCAAGTTTCAAGAGAGCGAATGTGGCACATGAGTAATAATTGATGTTTTGATCAGGACTGCGTTGGCATTGGGAGCAGGTTTGAGCATTCCAATGGCCAGTGCTCAGCACTACCCACTTTGGAGTCATTCATCATGACTGTAGCAGGCAGCATTCAAAATGTACAGGGCTTGTGGAGTTAGCTTGGGGTACCCAAACACCAGTCTTTCATCTGTTGCTGGGTAAGCTGCATCTTCAGAAAGCTCAAGTGATCCGATTTTTCTCACTAGGAAAATGCATTGCCCCCCCACAATGAAACACAGAAAGCAACTGCATGTTCTGAAGGCACTGACTGGACTTGAGGTTAAGCCCTCCAATGTTTTTGGACAAATAAGCTTGTGTGTGTTTGCACATGTGCCAGATTGTGGCACAATATAGCTTAAAAGAGGGGAGCGCTTGCAGGCAATGCAGCGATTTCAGGATTGCTGGCACACGATCCCATTTCATTGCCCCGATCTGCAGCTGGGCAGCTGCATTCTGCACTCACTGCAACGTCTGGGCCATTTTCAAGCAGAGACACATTGCAGTAGTCCAGCTGTGAGGGTTGCCAGCCAGGGCATGGTTCACTGAGGCTAGGCAACCCCCACCTTCTGTGTTGCACAATAAGCTCTGCTTAGTTATATTTGACCTGCCTGTGCAGAGAAGGGGTGGGAGGAGAACAATGTGACCCCAGTTTCAGAGCTGAGGGGAATTAAGGCACTGAATCACCTGGTGCAATGGTGGCTTAGTGGTCTAAGCACTGGCTTTGGGCATTCCTGCATTCCTTAGACCCGTCAACTCAAATTCTTCTGGATCTGCTGCCTCTCTTTAAATTTTAAGCCCATGAGATCAGCCCCAGCACACAAGGGCAACGGAGCAGCTTTGGATGTTATGTGAAAGACCACCAGATGGGTGTGTGAGCAACTCCCAGCAACTGATATTTCAAGTTGTCCTGTTTCCAACAGGGGAGGGTAGGACATAGTCATTGTGACTTTCCAAGTTGGCCAAAGGTTGCTGTGATGTGCTTCAGGATGACGTGCCAAGTGGAGAAGAAGCCCCTGGCCAGCCCACCCTGTGTGGATTTAGGGTTAGCTTTTGATGAACATGGAGCTGAGAAATATAATCAACTATAGTTTTAGTTGATTATTTGAGATTATTGATTATTTGAGTCAATTTTTCAGAAACTAGGTCAGCATTAGTAGCTTGCATTGGAGCAAGCTCCAAGGAGAAGACATTCTGGGATGTGCATGGCATTGAATGGAAATGCTTTTCTCAACATATGAGGGGTGGGGGATGTTTTGTGTCCGCGGTGTGAGTTAAGAGCAGGTATACTTATTTATCTGAAACTAGTTTTTCCCCTCTTCTCCTTTTGGCTCCAGTAATGTGGGAGGGGAAAATAAAAATCTGGGCAGCCGGCTGCCTGAATTCATGTCCCTCTGTAAATCATCAGCAAAGATGATTCATTGTGGATCCTACATCAGTCAAATCACACATGCGCAGTTAAGAAGAGGTGAAGCAGTCTTCCGCAACCTTTTTCCTTCCAGATGTTTTGAACTTCTACTCCCATCAGCCCCTGGGGCTGTGCTCTCAACAACCCCGGCATCTTGGTGGCTTGGGCTGATGGGAATTGTGGTGAAAAATATCTGAGAGGAACCAGATTAGGGAATGCTGCAAGTGGAGTTACTACAGTTCAGTTGCTTTCACACATTCAAGGCCCCAGACGGACATGTGCGAGATTTATTCCCAGAAGAGGTAGAGAAGGCCACCAATTTAGATGGCTTTGCAAGCGGGTTAGACAAATTCATGGAGGGATGCTATGATGGCTATATGCTCCCTCAACTGCTGACATTCAGAGCCTTGCAACCCCCAACTTCAGGGAGGAAGCACAAGGGGGGAACAGGCTCTTAAGCTCAGGTCCTGCTTGGGGGCTCCCCATTGGGGCAGCTGGCTGGCCACTGTGAGAGCAGGATACTGGGTCCCCTTTGGCCTGATCCAGTAGCCAGGCTCTTCTGATGTTCCTATACTCAAATTCGACCTTGTGACCTGCCTGAGGCATCATCCTGATTCATTATGGCCATCTCAGCCTGAAGTGGCAAATATTTTGGCTTTGGGCGATCTTAGAGATACAGTTCTGCTGCCAGACCTGTCGCCCTGATTATGCCCTGGCTGTTATTAGATGTGATGTTGGCAGAGCACCTGACATTGGCCTGGGTCTGTTTTGTGGGGGTCTTAAGCCTGCCTGGATCCTCCTGGTGATGAAAATTCAAGTTGTAGCGTGTCTAGAAACCATGACTCAGCAGCATCCCCAGATCACCCACAAAACTGCATTTGTTCAGCTTGTAAAGTAAGCAGTTGCGAACAATATTTGTTTGCAGAGGGTTAGGAAATAAGGTGGCTTGTGTAAGCAACTGTTCCATTGGAATTTGGGCAGGAGGGGAAGGAACATTAAATCAGTTGCTGGCCTTTGAATCCAGAGATTTCTTTGAATCTCAAGCTTAATTTTTCTCTGTCGTACAAAAGCACATTTGAAATTACATGTAGAATAATGCATAATATAGCCTTATCTATAGTCTGAAGTACTTCTGGAGTGATAAAGAATATGATATATTGGATTTTATGTTAAGTTTAGTGAGATCCTGAGGGCAGCAGGATAAGACAGGTCAGATATTTGTATAATTTATTATTATTACTTTTATAGCCCAATCTTCACCAAATGGTTCCAGGGAGGGTTTCAAACAGTCCCCCAGGCTTATTTCATTGATTTTTCACAAAAAAAGCATTAAATTGCTGACCATTATCATAACTTGCGTTACCTAAACAATACAAGAGTGCCCTTATTTGGGCTTTGGACAAATCACTTACTTAAATAACCGTTCCAAATATTTTTCTGAGTAGTGGGCAATGGGAACTCGCTTTCATAGTCAATGACGTAATAAATTAATGGATGCTACTCCATGTCAAACTTGTCTCTTTTGGAAGTTCCTTGTAGAACTCTTCTGTGGCAGGTGAAACTTTCTGATAAGGCCACATCCCACACAACATTAAACAGGGCTGTTCTTAAACGGAGGTACCACTGTAGTTCTTTATGACCCTTAGCACTGCTTGAGCTAAGGTCCAGGGCGGGGAATGCAAGTTCTAGGTTAGGCTGCAAGGATTGCTTAGGGACAATAGAAATAACCGTGAAAACATGGATCCAGAATTTTGGCTCAATAATACATTCCTGTCATAATATCCAGGTTTCCCATTACAGATAGGTAGCCGTGTTGGTCTGCCATAGTCAAAACAAAAAAAATTCCCATGGACACGGAAGGATGGAGATGCTAGGAGATCCTGCTCATGCCTTTCCTTGCACAACTGTCTTGCCAGAAAGACCAGTTGGGTCCCCAAATATCTGGGGATGCTGCCGCCACACACCCTATTAACCCTTAAAGCCCCCTGGCTGGGTGAATTCTGGGAGATGGTCTTCTGCCCCCTCCAGAGCCAGTGTGGTGCAGTGGTTAGAGTGTCAGACTAGGACCTGGAAGATAAGGGTTCAAATCCCCACTTGGCCATGAAGCTCCCTGGGTGACCTTGGGCTGGTCACAGCCTCTCAGCCTAATGTATCCTCATGGGGTCATTGTGAGGATACAATGGAGCTGGGGAGAGAACTTTGTACATCAGGCATAGGCAAACTCGGCCCTCCAGATGTTTTGAGACTACAATTCCCATCATCCTTGACCACTGGTCCTGCTAGCTAGGGATGATGGGAGTTGTAGTCCCAAAACATCTGGAGAGCTGAGTTTGCCTATGCCTGTTGTACATCATCTCAGGCTCCTCGGAGGAAAAGTGGAGCATAAGAGTTGTTGTTGTTATCATTGCTTTTATCTCCAGTAATGCCCACACTGAAAGGTCTTCCTGCTTGCAGTGATATCAGCGAGGGGCTGGCAGAAAGGCCCCCTTCTTCCCCTTGTCTTATCCTGCTAGCCACTGGCCTCTCTCGGAAGTGTGTGGGTGTGCTTGGCTCATTGAGCTGAAGCACTTGCATCTGGAAAACCTTGAAAGACGCTTTTGTTGAGACTGCAGGGTTTGGAGAAAGACGTGTGGATTGCGCTTTGCTAGGGAGCGTGGGTCTTGGGTAAACGCAGCGACTCTCCACCATCTCAGCATTCTGCCTTCGGAAATGTTATTGTCTTCCCGCTCTCCCTCCCTTGCTTTCCAAGAGGGTGATTTAAGCATTCCTTTTCTTTTTCTTTTCTCCTCTTTCTTGGTGTGACTCTGCAGACCGATTTCTGCAGAAGTTAAATTTTAAAACAGCAGCAGCAGCAGCAACAACCACCAGGCTAGTGTATTAATTGAGAAGTGGACTCTTCTTTTCCACGTGCCTCGGAAATTTTAAAGCTCCAGGGAAACACCTTTTCTTTATTGTAAAATGCCCTGCGTTTATTGAAAAGTGTGCATAATATGAAGTGCAAACTTTAGAAACAGCAAAAGGGCAAAAGCAGCAGCCATGCAGCAGAACAATGAAAACCGTAACATGCATGGAATAAAAATATTAAAAGTCCTTGCCACCAAAATGACAACAGGCAAGCACCGCTGGAGAGTCACAGACTTGGACTAGTACCTTGAAGGACAACTAGTCCAAACTCCACTTTCTCAAGAGACACCCCACTCAGCCTCAGCTTAGAGGCCTCCAGCCAGCGAGAGCCTGCCCAGCCACTTCCTCTGGCTGGGGGGGCAGCATGGGTGTCGGGGCTCCAATTCTCTTCTGTCTTCCAAAACCACGAGGCACAGCTGCTTATCAAGAGGCAGGGGTGCCAACTTGAATAAAACATTGTGGGAGGGGGCAGGTAAGCCCCCCCCCGCATAGTCGACCACATGGTGTGGAGCACACACACCATTTGAATGACAATGCTCTTCAACTTTTTTGAGGGGTGGGCCCCATCACATATTTTATGGGAGGGGGGCAAAGATCCCTCGGCCCCTAGGAGTTGGCTTCTATGCTAAGAGGGGAGGGCTGATGGGGTGCCAAACAAGAATATTTTTAGCAGGTCCTGAAAAGAGTACAGTGAAGGGTGCCAGCTTGATCTCAAAAGGCAGGGAGTTCCAAATTTAGGTGCTGCCACACTAAACGATTGAGTTCTTATTTTATTTATTTATTTATTTATTTATTTATTTATTTATTTATTTATTTAAATTCTATACTGCCCCATACCCGAAGGTCTCAAGAATGCGGAATGAGTACAGTGGTATCTCTGGTTAAGAACTTAATTCGTTCTGGAGGTCCGTTCTTAACCTGAAGCTGTTCTTAACCTGAGTTACCATTTTAGCTAATGGAGCCTCCCGTTGCTGTCACGCGATTTCTGTTCTCATCCTGAGGTAAAGTTCTTAATCTGAGGTACAATTTCCAGGTTAGCGGAGTCTGTAACCTGAAGTGTCTGTAACCCAAGGTACCACTGTACCTTGTGTGGCACCTGTAGTGGTACCAGTTTCACAGATCAAAGCAGTTGAGTGGAAACATGTAGGGGAATGTACAGAATGGAGTCTGATTGGCTGGTTTTGTTCCCTTATGCACGAAGGCACACAGTGTCTCACAGTGGAACCCTGTTTGTGGGTATTCAGATGCATGTACCACTGTATTTGATGGGGCTTACTCCCAAGTCCATGTTCATAGCCACTTTCTGTGTGGCATCAGATTGGCTGCGTAGACCTGCACAATCTTATTTGCAGAAGTTGTTGCCAAAAACGGGAGGGGGGAAATAAACATTTCAAAGAAGGATTGCAATTTATTGAGGATACTTTTAGCTTGAGCTCCATCCTAAGATTTCAGGGTGGGGGTGCAACAGTTTTAAAGCCGACAACTGCAATTAAAAGAGCAGATTGAAAAAGCTGCAAATAGTTAAAATTGCAATAAACAAAAATAAAAATAAAAAGCCATTCGAGCCACCACATCTGCAGGAGTATCTCACAAAACTTCTTGCAAATAGTTAGGTCTTTACTGTTACTTTCTGGCAACTGTTGGCTGTGCTGTGCAACCCCATTTGGACTACAGTTTTGGTATTGTTGAGCTGGGAAAGGTTCAGAAAAGGGCAACCCAAATGATCAAGGGGATGGAGCGACTCCTATGAGGAAAGGTGGCAACACCTGCAGCTTATTTGATTAGAGGGAAGAAAGGTGAATAACATGACAGTGGGGTGAAAAAGTGTTCCCTGCCATCTCTCATAGTGAGGGTGTGTGTGAATCTGCCATTTTGGGGTTTTCCTCTGTTTTCTAATCAGAATTTCAACTCTTCACATTTCTGCATCAGTTTGTGAATATTTTTTTTAAAAAGTAATACTGAAAATTCTTGAGCATTTTTGTGTGAATTTCTTCTAAGAGACACAAGTTTGTGTGCAGTTTTGCCCTGTGCACACACAGTTTTGTAAATAAATTTTCCTCAATATAACGCATGTTATGTTATAATGTGTGTTGTTTACACCAACATATGCATTTATATGCACACCTTGCCCCAGTAAGTGTGTTTTTGTACTGGAGAACTGCACTATAAAATTCAGAGAAGTGCAAATTTCGAAGGGCGGTTGTTTTCTGGTTCTCTTTATCATTTAGGAAAGCATGAATTACGTAGGTTCGCCTTTAAATGTGAACTAAATTAACTTTCTCCCTCATCCCTCCTCATATTATCGTAATCCAGCAGGGTCATCCAATGAAGCTGAATATTGGGAGATTCGGGGTAGACAAAACAAAGAACTTTTTTCGCACAGCACATAGTTAAACTATGGAATTTGGTTCCTTTGGATGTAGAGGGAGACACCAATTTGGAATAGTTTAGATGGGGTTCGGACAAATTCATAGAGGATAAGGCTATCAATGACTATTAGCTGCAATGGCTGTGCTTACTACCCCCAGAATAAGAGGGTGACATGTTTGTTTGTATTTTATAATGATGTTTTTTAATGTAGGAATCCCAACTTGGGAGAAAGGTGGGATATAAATACATTAAATGAACAAGCAAGCAAACAAACATACAAATTAATAAAATGAAACTAGTTGGAAAAAACAGTTAAAAAATCAAAACACATTTAGAACAAGCAATTAAAATACAGCAGTTTGGTGGACAGCATCTTTTGCCCCTTGGTGTCCAAAGGCCTCCAAGAATGAAAAGGCATTGGTCTGCCAACAGAAGGATAACAAAGAAGGAACCCCACAATATGGGAGCAGCCACAGGCCCCCCCCCCCCCGTAATACTACCAACTGTTGCCCTTAGGAAGCTGGACTAGATGGGCCTTGGGTCTTAGGATTTTGGAGCAGCTTTTAAGCAATTTGGTTTGCCCACTGACAAAGGCTGGTCCAACAAAAGATTATAGTTGACCATTTCCACTTGGTGGTGGTTGCCTTTGCCAATTTCCTGCTGAACATCTCTTTGTCATGGCGGGACTCGCATTCGAATCATAAATAGCTAGGTGCAAAATGGACGTTGGAAGAACCAGCTGCAATTTCCAGCACTTCAGGTAAACCTGTAGCAAAGGGCTATTGTTAAACTCAAGAGCTTGTCTCACAGGGAGGCAGTTATGGTCGTCATCCTGATATATGGCTCTTGCAGATTTCATCTCAGTGCCCCTAAAGGGACTGGAGAAATGATGTAAAGAGCAGAAGTGGAGAGAGAGAGAGAGAGAGAGAGAGAGAGAGAGAGAGAGAGAGAGCGCTTGGGAACCTGCAAGAATGAGGGCACTCATTTGTCAATTTGTTAATACCTAAAGAAGTGTCTCCACCCCCTTTGTTCAGCCCGGACACTGAGGTCCAGCGTTGAGTGCCTTCTGGCTGTTCCTTCACTGCAAGAAGTGAGGTTACAGGGAACCAGGCAGAGGGCCTTATCTGTAGTGGCACCTGCCCTGTGGTATGCCCTCCCTTAAGGTGTCAAGGCAATAAGCATCGATTTTACTTTTAAAAGACAACTGAAGGCGGCCCTGTTTAGGGAAGTTTTTAATGTCTGACACTGTGTTGTTTTTAATATTCGGTTGGAAGCCACCCAGTGGCTGGGGAAACCCAGCCAGATGGGTGGGGTGTAAATAATAAATTATTATTATTATTATTATTATTATTATTATTATTATTATTATTATCAAGGCCTTGGGAAAGACAGACAAATTCATGGAGGTGTGTGCTATCAACAGCTCCTCCCCATGATGGTTATGCTCTGCCTCCATGGTTGGAAGTAGCAATGCTAGCTGCTAGAAGCCACAGACGGGGAGAGGGTTCAGGGCCTGCTTGTGGGTTTCCCATTGGAGCATCTGGTTGACCCCTGTGAGAACAGGATTCTGGACTAGATGGGCCATTGCCCTGATCCAGCAAGCTCTTCTTATGTTCTTATTATCCTGGAGTGGGAACAATATATACTTGCCTTTCCTTATGGGCAGAAACGTTTGTGGCTACGTTTGCCACCCTACCCTCTGTTCGAGGGGATTCTTTATTTGACGTAAAGAACTGTGGCTGGGTTATTAGTTATTTTTGTCCTCCTGGTGAGGAGGATGAGAGACTGTGCCCCCCCTACCCCCGCAATTGGAAGAGGCTTGAAATCCCCTCCAGGTGGCAATGCGAAGCAGCCGCCAGTTTCCCAGCAAGAGCACATCCCTCATTCAGTTGCACGGTCGTTAAATCCACCCAGTGCACCATTAATCCAGGCAGTGCTGCTCAGGCCGTTTCTGGAATCCTTAATCCAGCAGGTGACTGGCGGGGATAACGGATTAGCGATGGCGTTCCATCCAAGGCTTCATCCTGCCGGGCTCTTGAGCCCTCCATGGGTCCTGGGCAGCTGCCTGTCTCTACCAAATGTGGATGCCAGCCATGAGATGAAGAGCTAAAGCCAAGATGAAATCGCACAAGATGTGCAGGGTATAAACAGGGTGCTTTATATGAACATGAGAGGAGGCCTCTGGATCAAGCCAAGGGCCCATCTAATCCAGCCTTCTGTTCTCACAGTGGCCAACCAGGGGCGCCCAAGGGAAAACCAGTGGTGGGAGCACACTGGGTGTGGAATGAGCTGTCAGGTGAACACACCCTAAACTGTCTAATCTGTTTAAAAAGATTTTGATCAAATGAAAAGGTGGCCGCAGAGAGCTGGGCAGCAGATTTTAGAGTTGTTTTTTAATGCAGCTACAGTGGTACCTCGGGTTACCTATGCTTCAGGTTACATCCACTTCAGGTTACAGACTCCGCTAACCCAGAAATAGTACCTCAGGTAAAGAACTTTGCTTCAGGATGAGAACAGAAATCGTGCTCCAGCGGCACGGCAGCAGCAGGAGGCCCCATTAGCTAAAATGCTGCTTCAGGTTAAGAACAGTTTCAGGTTAAGAACGGACCTCCGGAACGAATTAAGTACTTAACCCAAGGTACCACTGTATTTGTATTCTCGAATGCCATCTCAAGAATCATTCCTTTTGTGTTTAAGAGGATGGGCAATGCCTCTCATCTACAGCAACTACCAGTTCATATCAGGCTGGATCCTGGTGCTGATGTTGAGTTGTAGTCCAAAACACCTGGAAGAGGAAGCAGGTTGGCTAAAGCAAGGACATCTCAAGAGGTGGCTAGGATCCTGGTCCACCTTATCCCTGATGCCTTGGGAATTAGCCTAGAGGTTGTCATGCCAGACCCTTCATCATTCCAAAGAAAAATCATATTGCTTCCAAAAAGATTGTCAGGCTCAGTTCCCGAAGAGGAGGGGGGGAAATGTAGGAGAAGGACGGTAACAATTGTAGAGAATTGTAGAACTCTAGAGTTGGAAAGGGATCCCATGGATCAACAAGTCGACCCCCCCCCCCCCGCACAGTTAAAGAATCACAGCTAAGGAAGCCCTGACAGATGTCCATCCAACTTCTGCTGAAAAACCTCCAGTGAAGGAGACTCCCCCACCTTCTGAGGTCGTCCATTCTACTGTCAAACAGCTCTTGCCCTCAGAAAGTTCTTCCTAATATATAGTCAGAGCCTCTTTTTTATCACTGGAATCCATCGGTTTCAGGTTCTGAAAACAAGTTTTCTCCATCTTCCACGTGACAGTCGTTTGGCGGCTTTTTTGAGGACCATTGGCATCTTGGGTTTTAAATCAATGGTGGGCAAATGAGTGCAGAACCCATGAAATCAGGCAGGGAGGCACAGAATGAATTGGGGGCGTCGAGGATGGAAGGAATCTGGTCTGAACACTGGAGTGTTCCAAACAGATCCTGATTTCCATCTGCAGAGATGTTGGAGGCCCTGAGACGCTAGCCTAGTTTAGACAGGACCAATTAGGCCTCCCATCACGATTGTTTGGTTTGTGTGCAGATTTTAACGGTTAAACTGACGCGGTCAATGTTTGACCGCCAAGCCGTCCTGTTGTCTTTTGGTTGTGGCTACAGTACCATTTGAATTCGAGGCTTAATTTTGCTTTGTCTCTCTTTCTCTCTGCACACGCATTTTAATTACAGAACTAGCCAATCCCAGGCCATCATTTTGTTTTCCTTGCCATTGCCCGGGTCCGTTATCATGTTCCACCTATGCGCTTGCGCATGAGTCTCCCTTGGCAAAGCAGACTGCGGTGGGGAGGGGGGGGTAGAGAAAGAGGCGCTACCGTTTGCCTGGTGCGCCTTCCTAATGACCAGTCTGTTCCAGATTGGGAGTGGCAGGAGGAAGGGAGGGTACCTTGTGAGAGGCAAGCGGTGGTGGGAATGGTTTGCTCAGGATTTGGGGGGGATTAGATAATTCATCACAAGAGCGGCAGCAGCAGAACTCACGCCAAAGGCAGACACAAGCTCCTTTCACCACGATCATGGTGGAGAGCAAAGGCATTAACCCCCCCCTCTCATTAGGCATTCCAAGCCCATCTCTTCTCCTTTTCTTTTAATAGTTAAACCTGATTTGCATGCATTTGCATAATGAACATCATTTGCATTCCCGGTTTGTTGGCTACCTCTGTGGGAAAAGTCAAAGCGGGCGATCTGGGGAGAGGGATTTCAGCAAAGACAAAAGGGAAGATTTCAGTTACCCCCCTTCGCTTGCTCCCCCCCCAAACAGTGAAGAATTTAACACACAACCAGTTCCCCCCTGCCTCTTTGTGGAAGACAGAGAGGCCTGTCAGGATCAGTGTGTATCCTAGCATTTGTTACTGTCTCCCCCAACCACTTCCTGCAATGCTTCATCTCCTCCTGAGCTCTTTCCCCCTTCCTTTTGGTTCCTTCTGAGGGTGTGAGGTGAGAGAAAACAAACTGTGTGTGAGGGAAAGAAAGGGAAAGAAAGAGAGAAAGAGAGCGAACGAACCACCATTTTAGGTAGCTGGCATCTATAAAATGGCGGATCCCTCACACAGGTCTTGAGCATGACTGGTGATGTGTCTCAGTTTTTGGTGGATTTGTACATTTCAGAACTTATCTCATGAATTGTCCAGTGTGGGCCCACATACAAGCAACACTACATGCACGAACTCAATCTGCTTTTAAAAAGATTATTTTGGTGTGGGTTGTTGTGGCTGGACGGTTTCACAAAACGACACAGGCACGTCTGATTGTGTGATTACCAGGCAAAGTGACACAAGCTATGAGCCTGAACATTCTTGTCTATTCGCTATATATATATATATATATATATATATACACACACACACACACACACACACACACACACACATATATATATATATATATACACACACACACATATATATATTCTTTTTTGATGTTAGTCTGTATGTTGCACCTCTTCCAAAAGCAGAGTGGTTCTAGGGGAAGTAGTGCTCAGTTGTTGCTCACCAGAGGAGCATTTGAAGCTGCCTCATGCCAGGTCAGACCTTTGGTCCATATCCCTCAGTACAACTTGACACTGACTGGCAGTGGCTTTCTTTGGACCTGCCTGGAGTTGCTAGGGATTGAATCTGGGACCTTCTGTGGGCAATGTAGATGTTCGACCAATGAGCCCTGGTTTTCCCCCAGGTGTTTCTGAAAACAGTATTTTGTTATGGGGAATAATGGAGTCTCCCTACAGACAAAGAACAATAATTAGTTTCTGAGTAGAAGAGGGCATGTGCTCTTTCCTTCACCCCTAACTCACACAGGGGGAATGGCTGAAAAGCAGTGCCTATGAAATTTCTAGTGATGGGTGTGGTAACAACATTTCTTCTCCCTTGAAAAAGTTTTGGGTCTTATGCAACTAAGTCCCACTCAGAACAGACCGACTAAAATGGATGGACTTAAGGTAGTTATGGTCCTTGATTTCAGTGTGTCTGTTCTGAGTTATTTAAATGCATTATTCTTATTATTATTAGCACAGCTTGTCATCATTGTCATAGTGCTCCAAGAATGAGATGTTGTGCCTCCTAAAATTCATTTCCCTACATAATTCTTTAGGGAATTATGTCTTCATCCTTCTCAGCATGTTGTTCCTAGTTTTAATGACACAGTAGCACCATGTATCCTGTGGTTGATGTGAAAGACATTTGTGTGATGAGGTTGACTATCTCCAGAGCTCTTCTATTCTTTTTCTCTCCCCCCCCACCCCCGACCTATATAATCTGACAATGACAAACCAATGGACCACCATAAAGCCAAACAACAGCAAAATTCTGTAAAGTTTAGGACTTCAGGGAAGCTATCACTCCTTGATTTCTTCAAGTGAAGAAACAAGCCAGTCTAGGATGTCCATAAGTTTGCCACTCTGTGGTATAACCTTCAAGTAAAAAATGCCTAAAGCTTCCAAATTCAGCGATTCACCTGAGAACTGTCCCATTGAATCAGGTCAGTGATGCATCTCTGCGGCCATTCTGGTTCTGGAAGTGGCCAGCCAGATCCATCTGGGAAGCCCACAAACAAGTCATGAATATGACTTCCTCTTCTTTCTTCCCAGCAGATGTAAACTGGTGGTTCCATTCAACTCTTGTGACTAGTACAGTATGGGCAAGAACCAGCCACTTACAAAGCTACCCTAGAAGAGTTGCCTGACTCTTAACTTCAGTTATTACCTAAATGTCTGTCGTTAACTAAAACTTCTGTCATTAGTTGATGGACCACAGGAGCACTCAGGGTCTCTCTGAGGGAGACAGAATTCACAGCTTGACTCATGAAACAGCAAGCTGCAGAGCGAAAGAGCCCATGGAAGAAGCATTGTTGCATCAGGTTTTATAGCATTAGACACATTAGTGAAGGTCAGATCTCTCAATTATTTGCATGCTATTTTATTGAATGCGTTTCATATCCCTCCATTTTCTCCAAGATCAAGGTGACGTACGTGGTGCTCCCCCTCCTAAATTAACCCCCACAACAACCCTGTGAGGTAGGTTAGGCTAAGAGGGGGTGACTGGCCCGAGGTCACTCAGTGAGCTCCATGGCTGAATGGGAATTTGAACCCTAGTCTCTCAGGCCTGGTCTGAGACACTAACCACTATACCACACTGGCACTCATTGTGTTTGCTGTTAGAAGGCCTTCCTCCATTACTAGAGGTGAACAGGAAATGTTGCAGCTGAGACCTTAATCTAAACATTATCCAGGCTGGAAGCCATTTACTGCTTCAGCTGGGCTGGTGTGATGCCCTTTTCCTCAGAAGACTGTGTTGGCCATGGTGGCATCTTCTGGAGCAGGGCTAGGCAAACCTTTTTCTGTTGAGGAGTTCATTCTCTCCAGGATTATCTAGTTGAGGGCCATGAGCCAGGAGCAGAAGAATTCTGGATTAACTAATCTGGAATAAAGACCACCTGCTTCACTTTTCATTATAGCTTACTCAGACTTGAATTCCCAGTCCTATGCAAATCTATTCAAAATAAGCTCCCACCAGCCAGGATGGTGGCACACACAAACCTGGCCAATACAGCTACAAATGTAGAAAGCAAGTGAATGTAACTCCTTTCTAACTTTAGTGTGGTGTGTGTGTGTGCTGAATTTCACAGTGCATTTTTTTCCAGCTAGGTAATGGTTACAAAAATGCAGTTACCAGGGTAAAGCATATGTTATTGAAAATAATATAAAATTACTATGAGGAAATTGCTTTGCAAGAATGTGTATATTACAAGAAATTTGCGCTGAAATGCTGATGAATTTTTTCAGGGACCCTTTTCTTTCATATATACCATATATATATATATATATATATATATATATATATATATATATATCTCAGATGTGGAACTGAGGAGAACTGAATTTAAGAATGACAAAATGAGGAACTGAAAGAAACCAACAGTGACAGATTTGCCCATCCCTAACACACACACACACACAGAGAGAGAGAGAGAGAGAGAGAGAGAGAGAGAGAGAGAAGGAGAAGGAAGGCTATCTTTATTTTTTAAAATCCATTTCTTTTTATCAAATAAAATAACTCTGCCCTTCCAAATGTTCTGAAACTACAGGGTGGGGGAGGCTTAGCTCAGTGGCAGAGCATCTGCCTTGAATGCAGAAGTCCCCAAATTCAGTCCCTGGCCTCTTCAGGTGGGGCTGTGAGAGGTTCCTGCCTGAAACCATGGAGAGCTGCTGCCAGTCAGTGCAGGGCATGAGCAGGAAAGAAGGACCTCTGGTGGGACCTTCTGGAGCGGCTTCAGGAGACATCTGGGTCCATTTGTGTCCATAGCATCTTCACACAAGAGAGATATTTATTTTAGTCGGAGCATTTGCAGCTCACTCTTCAGCCAAAAAGGCTCCTACAGCTGTTTACATACGAACAAAACAAGACCATCCCTACAATTAAAAAACAACAACCCTACATGACACACAAGGGAAAAGGGACAAGGAGGGAAGAGGAAGATCAAAATCACAACTTGGGCATCCATTTCTAAACGGCTGTTCCAGAAATGACCAGCTGAAGATGCCTGATGGAGCTGGGCTTTCAGAAAGCTGATGGAAGGACCCCTCTGCTTCCCATCTCTCCCACAGAGGCAACCCTGATGTGGTTGGCCTACGATAGCAGAGTCGATGAAGTGAGTCCTGCTTTCTGTATTCTTCTTCACTCCCTCAGCAAGCCCCCTGTGTGTGCTCACACTCAAACCCCCTTGCCAACAAGAGGTATTTCCCCCCCTCTGTGGTGCTGGTAGGCTTGTCAAAGGCTGACCTGAGCAAAAGGTTAGTTAGCTGAGTGGAGGCCAAAGGGTTGCTGGGTGAAGGGAATTGCAGGGCTGGGGTGGGGGGAGGAATTGTGAAAGGACCGGGCTGCGGTGTAGACGGCACATTGATTAACGAAGCCCCACCATAGCAGTTCCATTGCCAATGACCTGCTTAATTCACAAAACTCTTAATTGTTCCAGAGTTGGTTCAGTATTCCTTCTCCCCCCAACTCCTCATACAAAGATGCCATTGTGTGTCGTGGTGATGACAGCGTTGTTTTTTGGGCCAGAGAGAGAGAGAGAGTGAAGAAAGAAAACTCTTGCAGGGGGGGGGGGGACGTCTCCCAACAGGGTGAAGAGGTTTAAATCAGCTTAGCCCAAATGCCAATTAATAAGGAAGAGGATTAGCCTCTGAGATCTATGGAATAGAGCATCATTGTATTCCTGGGAGGCTGTGGAATTTTATTTCCCTTTCCTACAACTTGGCTGCGCTCATGTTTTCCTCCCCAACAACAGCCAACTGATTTTCTTGACCTCATGTAGCTTATGGAGTTGGAGCCACAATGTGCCTCTGTGGGTTCTGCCATGGTCCAGTCTAACCATTTATATGGTTCTGCAGTCGTTTACCTGGGGATGATGGGAGCTGTAGTCCAGCACACCTGGAAGGCGCCAGCAAGTTGAATGCAGATTCATCTTCTTCACACGGGACTTAGTTGAACTATGGAACTCTCAGCCACTTGAGGGAGTGATGGCCAGCAAACTGGATAGCTTTAAAAGAAGGCTATGCTCTGACTTTGCAGTTAGAGGAAGCAGTGCTTCCGAATCCCATTTGCTGGAAACTGCAGGAGGGCAAAGGGCAGCCACAGGCATCTGGGCAGCCACTGTGAGAACAGGATGCTGGACTAGATGGGCCATTGGCCTGATCCAGCAAGCTCTTCTTATGTCCTTAACCCTATTTTTAAAAGAACTTTATGCTAGAGACCTGTGAATATATGCGTGAATATATGCATTTTGTCCTCAAAGAAGGATCCAAATTTTGCATGGCGGAGAGCCAAACTGTGTGCAGAATGCCGTTATGAGAGTGAATTATATTTTCTGTTATTTTGCATAGATTTATTTGGCTTCTGGGAGACCGTAGAGAGGCTTTGCATGCTGGACAGTTCCAAGCGTGTCTCTTAATATTTGTTGCTACAGCACAATGACCCTAAGGCTCATATTCCATCCCTCCCTTTACACTGGATGACTGATGAAGCTCCTAAACTCCACTGGCTAGTCTACCATTGCCTCCCCTCGCTGATAGCAGGCCTGGCTGAACTCTTAAAAAGAGCCACCATCCAACTTGATCCACTGGGGACTAAACCTTGGAAAGCCTTCAGCATGTGCTCTGTGGACTGATCCATGAAGCTGACACGTTCTGAATCAGGCAGTTGGCAACTTTGAGGCAGAGGGAGGGAGGGAGAGAGAGAAAAAAAAAACCTCTTTTTTTTTTTTAATAAATTTTTATTAGGGGTTTTTACAAAATAAAGTACAAAGATAAACAACCTTTCTTTTATCTCAACAGAGTTTCATAACTTCTTTGGACTTCCTCACATCTCCCGCTGCCATTTTCATCATCATAAATTTTTCCCAGCAATTTATCATCTAATTTGCAAATTTTATAACCACTTATTTAAATATAATCCTCTGTAAATTAATTTCTCTTAATCTCACTTTACATCCCATTTCAATCCGATTTTGTGGTGGCCAATTATTTATGATCAAACATCCTACTTAACTTTCCACCAAGTCACAATATTTTTGTAAATAAGTCTTAAATTTCCTCCAATCTTCTTCAACCCTCTCTTCTCCCAGGTCTCGAATTCTGCCAGTCATCTCAGCCAGTTGCATATAGTCCATCAGCTGCATCTGCCATTCTTCCAGAGTGGGTAGATCTTGAGTTTTCCACTTCTTGGCGATAAGTATCCTTGCTGCTGCTGTTGCGTACAAAAAGAATGTTCGGTCCTTCTTTGGCACCATCTGGCCGACAATGCCCAGAAGGAAGGCCTCTGGTTTCTTAAGGAAGGTATACTTAAATACCTTTTTCAGCTCATTATATATCATTTCCCAGAAGACCTTCACCCTGGGACAAGTCCACCAGAGGTGAAAGAATGTTCCTTCATTTTCCTTACATTTCCAACATTTGTTGTCTGGCACATGGCATATTTTGGCTAGTTTAACTGGGGTCATGTACCACCTATATATCATTTTCATTACATTTTCCTTCAGAGCATTACATGCCGTGAAGTTCATCCCCGTGGTCCACAACCTTTCCCAATCCTCAAACATAATATTATGCCCAATATCCTGTGCCCACTTTATCATGGCCGACTTAACCATTTCATCTTGTGTATTCCATTTCAACAGCAAGTTATACATTCTTGAGAGTACTTTAGTCTTAGGTTCTAACAATTCTGTTTCCAACTTCGATTTCTCCACCTGGAATCCTAACTTTTTATCCTTTTTAAAAATTTCTTGAATCTGAGCGTAATGTAACCAGTCTCGCACTTTGTCTTTCATTTTTTCCAAACTCTGCAATTTCCAATTGTTGCCCTCTTTCTCTATTATTTCCCAATATTTCGGCCATTTGGCCTCCATATTGGGTCTTTTTCGGGCCTTAGCCTCCAGAGGTGATAGCCATCTTGGAGTTTTATTTTCCAATAGGTCTTTGTATTTTGTCCAGACATTAAACACTGCTTTCCTGACAATATGGTTCTTAAAGGCCTTATTGATCTTAACTTTGTCATACCATAAGTATGCATGCCAGCCAAATGCATTGTTAAAACCTTCTAAATCTAACACGTCAGTGTCCTCTAGAAGTAGCCAGTCTTTTAGCCAGCAGAAAGCTGCGGCTTCGTAGTACAACCTTAAGTCTGGCAGGGCAAAGCCCCCTCTTTCTTTCGCATCAGTTAATATCTTAAACTTAATTCTGGGCTTTTTGCCCTGCCAGACAAATTTAGAAATATCTCTCTGCCACTTCCTGAAGCACTCCGTCTTATCCACAATTTGCAATGTTTGAAACAAAAACAACATCTTAGGCAATACATTCATCTTAATAGCAGCAATTCGGCCTAACAAAGAAAGCTTCAATTTTGACCAACTGTCCAAGTCTCTCTTAATTTCAGACCAACATTTTTCATAATTATCCTTAAATAGACTCAGATTTTTTGCTGTTATGTTTACCCCTAGGTACTTTACTTTTTTAACCACAGTTAGTTCTGTTTCTCTCTGAAACCGTTCTGACTCTGCATCTGTCAAGTTTTTTCCCAACACCTTAGTTTTCTGTTTGTTTAGTTTAAAGCCCGCTACCCGACCAAAGTCCTGAATCAATTGTAACACTCTTTTTGTACTAGATTCTGGCTCTTGCAATGTCAAAACAAGGTCATCTGCAAAAGCTTTAAGTTTATATTGTTTCGCTCCGAAAAAAAAAACCTCTTACCCAGTCACTTTAACTGGAGACAGGGCCGGACCACTCGTGAGGCAGTGGCCTCAGAACAGCAGGCTCCACAAAGTTAGGAGAGCAGCAGCCTCTTGCGCTTGTTGGCCTAGTCTTCCTCTATGGAGGTGCCCCACCCTAGCATTTTTCACTTTGCCTCTAGTAGGAAAATTTCCTGGGCTGACCCTGACAGGAGACTTCAGAGATACAGCCTGGGACTTCCCACTGAACTATGGGTTCTGACATACGATGATGTCTTTGACCTGGTCTACACATACTGAGGGACGCAGGTGGTGCTGTGGGTTAAACCACAGAGCCTAGGATTTGCTGATCAGAAGGCCGGCGGTTCGAATCCCCGCGACGGGGTGAGCTCCCGTTGCTCGGTCCCTGCTCCTGCCAACCTAGCAGTTCAAAAGCACATCAAAGTGCAAGTAGATAAATAGGTACCACTCCGGCAGGAAGGTAAATGGCGTTTCCGCGCGCTGCTCTGGTTCGCTAGAAGCGGCTTAGTCATGCTGGCCACATGACCCGGAAGCTGTACACTGGCTCCCTCAGCCAATAAAGCGAGATGAGCGTTGCAACCCCAGAGTCGGTCACGACTGGACCTAATGGTCAGGGGTCCCTTTACCTTTACCAATACTGAATTATGAGTGAGCATAGTTTTCAGTGTTCCCGTAAGAGGGAAACCTGCTCAGCAGGAAGCAGGCTAGGTGTGCTAGTACTCTACTTGCAGGGATTTTGTACGGGGGAAATGGCACCTCAGCTTGCACTGGTGCCAGCCTAGTCTACCACTTCAAATATTTAATGCCTTTCCCCACCCCTGCATATGTTCACAGGGCCTTCTACTGAGTTAGGCACTGCGAGCTGAAGAGATGCTAGGAATTGTAAGAGAAGCATACACTGGGTCACTAAGTTATGGCCCCCTCCCTTCAGAACAAGTCCCGTTGCATGTGGTATAAAAGTAACACAAAAGATTTTGGCTCCATTCTCTTAGAGCAGATCCAGCTCCGTGGTGTTATGGGAAGGTTGTGTGTGCACTGAAACAGCACATCTAAGGGCTCACCCACACTTCATGCCTAGAAAGCATGGGTCCAAGCAGTTTTCCTCTTGCCCCCTTCCTTTCCAAGGGAAAACCTGCTCTTTAGCAATAGATCAGAACAACTGACAATGGAGGGGAAAGACGAATTGCCGTTTGCTCCAACTGTGTGTTAAAGAGCGGTTTTCCCTGGGGGGGAAGCAGCAGGAGAAGAGGAAGTGTGGATAAGCCCCAAGATTTGGAACGCTGCATCCCCATTACATATTTGGGATGATTTCAAAGTGGTGTAAGTGTCCTGGCTTCCGCTGCCCACCAAACCGATGTGACATCATTCTGTAAGTCTTTGTGGGGCTGGGAAATAAGAACATAGGAAGACCTGGCTACTAGCCCAAAGGCTCATCTAGTCTAGCATCCAGCTTCTCACACTGGCCAACGAGATGTCCGTGGCAAGCTCACAGGCAGGTCCTGGTTGCAATAGCAGTGCCCTATCCACTTGTGATTCTCAACAACTTGTCTAAGGAGGTAGCCATGGAGGTAGTGCACAGCCATCATGGCTAGTAGCCATGGATAGCCTTATAGATAAACTCAGAATTGTAGAGTTGCAACCACCTGCAATGCAGGAATCACAGCTAAAGAACCTCTGGCAGAATCACCCTCCACCCATTTGTCTAATCCCCTTGTAAAGCTCTCTTGAGTTGCTTTACAACTACATCCTGTGTCACTGAATCCCACAGATTAACTGTAGAAGCTCTTCCTGTTTTTTTGGTCCTGAACCTTCCCACGTCCAGCTTTATTTGGATGTCCCCGTTGGCTTTTAGCATTACAAGAGAAGGGGAGAGAAAGAGAAGAGGAAAGAGTGTTGAGGCTCTCCTCTAAAAAGCGCCCATGCCACTAGTGCATGAATGGCCAGAACATCTTTGCCCAAGATGTTGGAGGAGATGGCTCGGCTGTTGTAGCCGCCGTGTAATTTATGACAGGGGTTTGCGCCATTGTCTGGGTCTCTCCTGTATTTTCGTGAGGGCTCTGCCTCTCTTCCCAGACCCCTGCTGCGCCCTGGCTACTGTACGGTTGCTAAGGGACATGTCATGTTGTCTATCACTATGCGGGGAGGTGGGGACGGCCTTCAGTGGGCCCATCTGGAGCCTGAGGCCTACATCCCCACAGGCGGGACTGATCGTGGCCCCAAGAAGTACAGAGGGCCTGGGAATGGGACATTTAGATTCCCCTCAAGTTCATGGCCACCGGAGGCTTTTGGTTCTCAAGGGTGGGTGAGGAGGGGTGAAGAGTGGATTGTTGGCTGTTCTGCTCAGGGTTTTCTGGGTTTTTCCGCCCTCCCCCCCCTCAATTCCGTCCGTATCCTCGCCTGCATACTGATCCCCCTGGCCTATTCTCCTCCCGACATGTGCCCACATAAATAAATTACCCCCACTGCTTGCATTTTGCGGAACAATTGGCCCCCTAAACTCTATTCATCTCCAGACAGCAGCTATTATTCCCCCGATTAAAGCCAACAGAATGGTTTGCAAGGGATACTGTTAACTCTGTCAAACTGTAAATAAGATGCTAATATAAAAATAAATAAGGGAGAGAGAGAGAGAGAGAGAGAGAGAGAGAGAGAGAGAGAGAGAGGGAGGGAGTTGGTTAGCACGGAGGGCTTGCGAGGTGGGGAGAAAACGGAGAAGGGACAAAGAGAGGGAGACTTCTGCGCCTGCCGCCTTGGGAAAGCAAATGAATCTGTAATGACCACTGTGTACAAACTGCAGGAGATAATATAATGGCAGCCTTTGCGAGCACTTGGGGCTGTTTTCACCAAGGCCTGTTTATTATGAAAGCCTCATTGAGACCTTGGTTGTATAAATGGCAATGTTGCCAGTGGGGACCTTCTCCCTATCCACTCCTCCTCAGCCTGATTCACCACCTCTCCAGATAACACCTGGCAAAGGCTGGGGTTTTAAAGGATTGTGGAATTGTTTCCTTTTTTCATTTTGACTCCATGCACCCGATTCCTAGCATTTAATACCACACGATACACTGGAATGAAGAATTATAGGCATTTGATTGATCAGTTGAACATCATGGCTTTTCTTCCGCAACCAGAAGGGCAAGATTTCAGCTGGGGCTCCTCCTTCCACCCTTTGGGCCTCCCTCTTCTGCTCAGGGGTGGGAGGAGAAACCCATTTCAGTTTACATTCAAAGGCAATCCTACAAAAATTGCGCTTTCTGAACAAATGCATAAAAACCAGAAATGCAGCCACCCCCCCACCCAAATTCGCACTTCTATGAATTTTGCAACGAAGCCCTCCATCCCAAGTAATTTGTTGTTTTGTTTATTGACTAAACTTATTTGTTTATTGTCACCCAAGGATCTCCAAGTGATTTACAGTGCATAAGATATAAAACAATAAAAAGGGAAGTCTCATATTGCATGCAACGTATTCGGAAAACAGAAACAAAATACCAGCCCCCTCCCAAAAAAGTAATAGAAAATATTAGCAACAATAAACACAGCAATGCTCCCACCCACTTACCAGCAGAGAAACATAACATCTAAGGATTAACACCCTGCTCCCTAGTCCCCAGACCATTCACATTAACCCATCTCCCCCTTCTCATCTCCCCAAACAACCCAGAAGTCCAGTGTCAAGGCCAGCTGCTGTAAATCAGCGGTGGGTGGGTCTTTCTCGGGATTGTCTGGCCTCTCTCCTTTCAGTGGAATTGGAGGTTTTTAAACAGAGGTTGGGTGGCCTTTTATCAGGGATTTGTTAGTTGTGGTTCCTGCATCTGCAGGGGCTTGGACTAGAGCAGCCTTTCTCAACCTGTGGGTCCCTAGATGTTGTTGAACTACAACTCCCATCACCCCTAGCTAGCAAGGCCAGAGCTCAGGGATGATGGGAGTTGTAGTCCAACAACATCTGGGGACCCACAGGTTGAGAACCGCTGGACTAGAGGACCCTTGAAGTCCCTTCCAACTCCAGTTCAGGGAGTAGCAGCAGCAAAAGCCAACCAGGACGATGGTCAAGGGTTTCCCTGCTCTTCAATTGCTCCTGTTGTAACATACAAAAATGCGTTATATTTGGGGGAATTGCTTTGCACTTATGTGTGTATATTAGGAGGAATCTCCACTGCTGATGAATTTTGGTGGTGATTTTTTAAGAAAGCAAACACTTGCAGAAATGTGGCGAAAGGGATTGCAAAAATGAGAAACTGGAATGGATGGATTTGCCACCCCTACTTCTGTTCTTTGGTCCACATTAATCTAAAGCACCTTGACAGGCACACACGAAAAATGGTCAGAACTATGTTCAACAAGCATTTAGTTAATTAATACACATACACCCCCACCCTTTCCCCAAAGAGCTCAAGGTGGCCTATACAGTTCTTCCCCTTCTCCATTTTATCCTCACAACAATCCTGTGACACGCTTCTCCTGCATGAATTTGTCTAGTCCTCTTTTAAAGCCAGCCAAGTTGATGGCCACCACTGCTTCCTGTGGGAGCAAGTTCCATAGTTTAAATTATACGCTGTGTGAAGGATTTCCATTCATATGTCCTGTTCTGATGAAGGTAGGATTTTGCCCAGTGGTCGATGGCTCCCCATTCAGTAGTGAGGGACCAAGACTGCAATCTGGGAGAACTGACAAAACCTGTCCTGGAAACCAGAGGCAGCTTTAGAAACTTTGAGGAACCCTGGTGTACTCTTCCTGTATCAGTAGCATCTCCTTAACTCCTGGGAAGGAAAGCGTTGCCACGTAGTGGGGGCAGAATATGACCTCAACCAACAGGAACGTGCCTCTGTGGACACTTCCTTTCCTGCTGTGCCTTTGCAAACCTGCAGAGGTGGAGAATCTATGGTCCTCCAGCTGCTCTTGAACTCCTTACCCCCTTCAACCCCAACCAGCTTTGTCCGTGGGCAGGAACAGAGGCAGTCTTAGCCCAGCAGTATCTCGGTGGCCACCCCACCTTGCAGGCACTTCCCTCCCTGTAAAGACAGGCTCATCGCCAGCTGATAGAGAAAGAAGACATCTCAATTATATGCAGGTTGTCCATGAAAGGGAATTATTAAGCGTTGCTCGTTCCAATGACTGCAGCCAGAAAGAGTCTGAGAAATAAGCCCCTTCATTATAATTATTCGGATTTGCCCTCCATCAAAGGCTGGGTGGGGGGATTGAGCCTTTTAATCTGACCACATGCTTCTGCTTTGGGGATCTCGACTGGTTTGTACCACCTGCTTCCAACTCCGTGTGCCTTTTGGTAAAAAACCTTGGCAATTTTATAAGGGAGGCATGGGACGTGTGTGTGTGTGTGTGTGTGTGTGTGTGTTCTCCCCTGTTTGTTTGTTTTTTAAATAAGAAAATAATGTCATTTAATTTGAAAAAAAAGTAATAAATAAGGCTAGGATGTGGCTAGTTAGGTGCAAATGCATTTGCTCCTGAGAAGACACCGTTCTGTCACTGTTGACCATACCCTTTGCCACCTTAGCACCCTCCAGATGTTTTGGACTTCAGCTCCCATAAGACCCTGCATCTTAAAGCTGTGTAGTTCAAAATGGCTGTGCTGGCTTGGGCTGATGAGAGCTGTGGTCCAAAACCACCTGGAGGACACCAGGATGGCAAAGACATAGGTCAGTCTTTGCCATTCTGCTTTCCTTCAGATAGAAATATCAATAGTAGATGTTTACAACCGGGCTGGGATTTTAGTGTGGGATACAGATATGCAATTGTGGAAATTCTAGATGGGATCAAAGTACCATCTGGATCATTTGTGGCCTGCCAGATATACTTATGATTCAAGCCTGGAGGCCTTCATACGAGGACTGAGAGGGTTTCACCCATTCATCTAACTTCACTGTTCCAATATGTATGTTCTTGTCCGCATTCTACCCCCCTGGGATTCCATATTAACTTGGAGAACTTCTAAAATTGATTCTTGCCATGGATTCTTGAATACCAGTTGTTGGAAAAGCCACAGGAGGGGAGAGGGCTCTGGTGCTCAAATCCTGTTTGCAGGTTTCCCACAGACATCTGGTTGGCCATTGTGAGAACAGGGTGCTGGACTAGATGGGCCATTGGCCTGATAGCCAGCAGGCTCTCCCTAAGTTCTCACGGAAATGTTACCTTGGTACGGTAGTTTCTAAACTCGCTCACACATCCCTCTCTGTCCTCCCATCCAGACTAGCAAGTTGCATTATCAGAGTTCACAGGCAAAAACTTTGAAGGAAGAGGAATGAACAGGGGAAAACTTTGAGAGTTTGAAGCAAGACTAGTGAACAAAGGGGAAATGGTGTGTGGGCTTGGACGTGTCACAAGTGTCAAACTGAGAGTCCTGGAAGTTCCCAACTCTGTTTGATAAATGGTCCACTGGCTGCATCCAGCATGATACACACACAAGCGGTGTAAGGGCTTAACCTCCCTCAGTGTTGTTACTTGAAACAAAAGTGGCATGGCCTAGAGATGGCTTTGAATTTGGTGGCAGGGGCGCCAAACCGAAATGAACAGTCCGTTACATAAATTTGTTTTTAAATCTCTTTCTCTTGCCTCCCCCCTTCCTCCTTGTCTCCCTCAGGTGGTTGCAGTACAGAAGGACAAAAGTGATTCTGCAGCAGATTCTTGCAGTGCAGCTGCTGAAAATGATTCCTGTGATGTCCTTGCATGTGCTTCATGATGGCCAAGCCTGTTTCTTTTTGTCCTTTTTAATTGGACCAGGACTATGACGACTTCAAAAATGCAGCGCTGTTGAAGCGAAGAGACTTATGAGTGTCATTATTTTTGTAGACTTTGCCTTCGTTGTCGGCGGGGTGTGTGGTTTAAAAGGTGGGGGGAATGTACCAAATTATTTTTATATGAATAATAAATGCAACTCAAATGACTGGAAATGTTTGTCGTGGCTTTACTGAAAGAACAAGGCAAAGCTGGCAAGTTGACAGGGTCACCTCACAGGAGGGTTCTTCAGGCAAATATGGAAGGCTCAGGTGTTTCCTGAGAAAATACAAGACCAAAACAATGTGTTTGTGTGAGGGTGTCCTGGTCTCAGCCAAGCTCTCCATCCTCTCTATCCAGATCAAGGCCTGAAAGACCAAGGAAGTGGGGTCAGTGGGGTCACATGGAGTGCAACTTACATGAAAGCCCAATATGTGACATTGCACCACATCCATAACTAATCATGGGGCACCTCTCGTACTTTAAGCATCAGCCTTAGCTTCTAATTTTATCAGCTTTGCAGAGATAGCCTTAACTCCAGTCTGAAATCAGCAGCTTTTTCTTTTAATTACTGGATTCCCCTTGGTTTTTGAAAAGGAAATGTACTAAAATTCCACTTTATTTATTGACTCATTTGCATTTATAGTCCACCTATCCTCTAGGAGCTCAAGGCAGCACACATGGTTTTTCAACCTCAATCAGGCAGCAAGTTAGTGCTGTGAAAGCTACAGTACAAGTCTTTAGAAACAACTCTGCATATAAGCACAGTTTAAAATGATTCCAGCACAGATGCGGAATAGACTAAAGATGCTTAAAGGGATTGTTGAAAGAGGAAGGACTGTGGCTCAGTGGCAGAGCATCTGCTTCGGTCCCCAAAGGCATCTCCTGGTAGGACTGGGAAATACTCCTGCGGTGAAGACAATACAGAGCAAGAGAGACCAATGGTCTGACTCGGTATGAGACAGCTTCCTGTCTTCCTAACATTGAAAAGGCATACAGAGCCGCTGCCTGTCTAAATGTCTAGTGGGAGGGAGTTCCAAAGGGGAGGTGACCAATTCCTATATCACACGGTGCTCCTGTAAAGCACAGTGACCCCTGGGTTACATAAGGGGTGCGACTCCCAACATTGCCTCCCTCTTGCCTCAGTTTCCTGCAACTCCACACCCCCACACCCTGTCAAAACATTGACAGAGAATTGACTTGCCACATAATGCCTTTGCCCTCTGTTTCTCTTAAAGTCCACTGAGCTAGTCTCAATGAAATGTAGCCTATTTACTGGATATCTGCAAAACCCCATTTATCCAACCATCCCCACCACTCTTAACTTCTGTCTTCTATCTCTGAGACCTCAGCAAAAAGGTCTAGATTTGTATATAAGGAAGACTCCTATGCCAGCATAAATTGCCATAAGGGTTTATCCAAACCATGGGTAGGCAAAGTAAGGCCCAGGGGTCAGATCCGGCCCAATCGCTTTCTAAATCCAGCCTGCGGACAGTCCGGGAATCAGCGTGTTTTCACATGAGTAGAATGTGTGCTTTTATTTAAAATGCATCTCTGGGTTATTTGTGGGGCATAGGAATTCGTTCATCCCACCCCCCCAATATAGTCTGCCCCCCCCAAGATCTGAGTGAAAAAGTTTGCTGACCCCTGATCCAAACAACTGAAGAAGAAAGCGAGCAATTCAACAGGTGCATTTTGAAGAAGGAAGCTAGCAACTCAGCAGGTGCAATTTGCTGGCTCTCCAGCCATATACAGATGTTCAAATTTTACCTGTTCCCTGAGGGAACTCTACAACCAATAAATATAAACAAGTAACTATAAGCTAAATGCAATAATAGATGTACCAACCATCCACACATTCAACTCCTTCTAATTATTTTATTAAATCTGGTTGGGAGATTCAGGACAGACAAAAAGGAAATAGCGAAATCCCCTGCAGTTAAATTATGGCCACCAATATAGGTGATTTTAAAAGGAGGTTGGACAAATTCATGGGGAATAAGGCTGTCAGTAGTTACCAGTCATTATGGCTGCATCCTGCCGCCAGTGACATAGCATGGGGGGGGGGGAGGTCGCCTCAGGTACAAAACGTGAGAGGGGCACAACAAGGTGCAATGCCCACACAATGCCCTTGGGCTGGCTGAGCTGGGAGGTGGTGGAGCGGCCAAGCCAAGAAGGCGTGTGGTCACTGCCACCAGCAGCAGTAGCGCTGGCAGCCATGTGCCTTGTGGGCTTCACACACACTCCCTGACATGAGCTTCTGACCCACCCTGGGCACTGGCAACCCACGCTACGCCACTCCCTGCCATGAAAACAGAGGCACCATACCTCTAAATGCCAAACACTAGGAACAACAGTGTGGCCACATTTGCACCATACGATTAAAGCATGAGGTGGTATCATAATGCCTTTGATGTATGGTGTGAGATAGGTCTAGGCTATTATTCGCACACTTGGTCTTAGCCAAAAGGCCAAGAAGTGATTCTTATATTGAATTGCTTGTAGGCTTTCCAGAGGCAAGAACTGGACCAGAAAGAGCAACTGCGATGGTGTGGATGAGCCCAAGGGGAAAGGCCTGCAGGGCCCACAGAAGGGCCTTAGCTCTACTTGGAGCTGCCCTTGAAGATTACATGGGAACTTCAACTGGCCCCAGATGCAGTGGGTAGAGTATTGGCTGGGTTTCCCTTTAGAAATCATAGAACCCTTGTACTAAAACAGCCACACTGACTGCCAGTTTGTTTCCAGGCTCCATTCTTCAAGGTGCTCATGTGAGTGTCTGAAGCCCTAAACGACTCAGACCTCAAATATTCGAAAGGCCACCTCTTTCCCTGTAGCCCATCCTGTGTGTTAAGATTGGCAGAGGGGTACCTCCTGCTAATTTCACCTCCCGCAGAAGCAGAGGACCATCTTTCCAAGTTGATTGAGGGGCTCCGATGTGACATCTTGACATTGCATGACGTCACAAGGAGCCAGGGAGTGGAGCTGAACATTGGCAGGTGGGGGGTGAAATTGCCTTGGCCCCTAGGAGTTAGTGTGTATGCTCAGAAGTATGGTAGTAGCTGGGGAGAGGGCCTTCTCTGTGGCAGCCCCTGAGTTGTGGAACTCCTTCCCCTCAGAAGTGCACCTGGCACCTTCACTGTACAGCTTCCAACAAATTCTGAATACACATTTGTCAGAGCTGCCCCAAGGTCCCAGCTCACAGAGGACCAACGCCAGATTGTCGTTATATACAAAAGTCTTTATTGAAGTTCAGTTTCCATTTCAAAGCCGTAGCGCGCAGCTCTACGTCTTAAACCCTAGACCGCCGAAGCTCCGTCTGAATCTCCTCCCCTTCCACACCAGTTTAAGACTCTAGCCTTGCTCCACCTCTTCCTTAGCTCCTTCCTCCTCTGGGCCCTCCTGCCCGCTGGGGTCTCACCCTTTCTGGACTCTTCTGACGCTGAGTCCCCGGATTCACTCCCCACCTTCCAGCGGGCTTTAGGACCTGGTTCCCTATCCGGGCTACCTGCTGTGCCGCTCGCCTGTACATTTGAACTTGGCGCGCGCGCCCAGTCGGCAACCTTCCTTTTGACCGTTCCCTCGCTCCCCGATGGAGGCGTGGTCAGCCCTAACTCATCTTCTCTCCCTCCTGGAGGAGACGCTGGCCCTGATACCTGGGATTCTTCCCCCCCATTACGCTCTGGGGGGGAAGCTGGTCCTGATCTCCAGCCGCTGCTCTGGGAGTCACCGCTGGCCCCTTGCTCCTGGCGTGTCCCCCCTGGGACCCCCCTTGCCCTGGCCATCAGCGCCCCTTTCTGTGAATCTTCCGATTCGCTGGAGAGGCTCATGGAATCTCTCGGGCCACTGTCGTCTTCTCCTATGCTGCCCTCAGATTCTTCCCCTTCGCTCTCCATTTCCTGTGCTTCTGCTCCTGAGCCCCTGACAACATTTCTTTACACTGGCCTTTGACACTTGAAAAGTGTATTTTCAGGGCCCACCCTATTCCTGTAAAGGTTTTAACTGCTTTTCATTCTGGGTTTTAAATTGTTGAAACCTGTCCTGGGAACTGTGAGAAATCAATTTAATAATTAATAAAGCAGCAGTCATCCATGGAGAAAGCACTTGGTTCAGTTCCTGGCATCGCCCTGTAAGGTTTAGAGAGACTGAAACCTTGGAGAACTACGGCCAGCTGTTGTCAGCAAGACTGAGTTATATTGTTAACAATCTAGAACGAGTGTGGTGTAGTTGGTGAGATTGTCAGCAGAGGCGGAGCTACATGCTCCAGCACTTGGAGTGGGTGTGCACCCAGGGGCGGGGCTAGCAGTCTGCAGGGGAGGGGCTAGCATCCCAGCAATGTCACTCCTCCTCAGGATGGCACCCGGGGCGGACCACCCCCACCGCACCCCCCTTGCTCTGCCTCTGATTGTCAGACTGGGACCTGAGAGACCAGGGTTCAAATCCCTACAAATCCATGAAGCTCGCTGGGTGACCTGGGGCCAGTTGCTGCCCCTCAGCCTAACCTACCTTGCAGGGCTGTTGTGGGAAAGAATAGTGAGACCTTGAGCTCCTTGGAGGAAAAGGGGGGGGGGAGATATAGAAGCAATACATAAATACAGTGGTACCTCAGGTTACAGACTCCACTAACCCAGAAATATTACCTTGGGTTAAGAACTTTGCTTCAGGATGAGAACAGAAATTGTGCTCTGGTGGTGCGGCAGCAGCAGGAGGCCCCATTAGCTAAAGTGGTGCTTCAGGTTAAGAACAGTTTCAGGTTAAGAACAGACCTCAAAAATGAATTAAGTTCTTAACCCGAGGTACCACTGTAAACAGTCCTCATTGGAAGAAGTGTGGCCTAGAAAGGAACCAAATAAACAAAGAAATACCAAGGAGCTCTCTTTCAAGTAGGCTGTGACACGGAAGAAATTAAGTCCAGTTCCCCAGTTAACACAAACCTGCCCAATTCCTGCTTCCTGGAACAGCAGCGAATGGACCCATCCTTCCACTTTGGTATTTTTCTGAATTTTGCAATGCAGCTTTCACCACCAAGAAATGTGTTAAAAATAAAGTGTGTGTATTGTATTAACAATAACAATGCACAATGTACAAAAAAATCACTATGTGAGGACAAATTGCTTGCAAAAATATGTATATTACAGCATACAAAAATGGGGAAAATGCATACTAAAAGGCTGAGAAATATTTGAGAGGGGGTTTCCCCCCTTTCCTTTTCTCATACTGCAAACTGATGTGGAAATGGGCAAGCTGAGTTTAAGGTTGGAGAATGATAAACCCAAATGGACAGATCTGCCCATCCCTCGGTCAGAATGGGACAGCTTCAGTTGGCACCAGATTGGCGGTGCCCAGCCAGTGGAGATAACTGGGGGGCAAAGGGGTCTTTGTTCTCAAATTTACTGCATTAATCTTTTCCCACGGTGGGCAAGGAAAGGGGGGTTGTCATGGGCTGGCGTTGGGCTCTGTTTGTTTTTTTGTTTTGATGTAAAGGTCTTTCAGACGTCTGGGTTATTGCTATTGCACCATCTGCCATCGTGAAGCCAGCGCCTGGGGAGGTGGACGCAGCTGATGGAGGCGGGCACCATCCCTGCAAGTGCATGGGATCGGGTCAGCCACAGTTGGGAAGAGGCATCTTGATGACCCACATAAAACCCTATGAACCTGCTTTCTCTTTGAACGTGGAGGGCAGTGGTTCCTCTGGCCCAGAACAGGGCCTGAGGCCAAGAGGGGTCTCCCCTCCCCAGTCCCAGGACAGGCTCATGTGTCCATTGCAGTTTCTCATTTTTTCCAGTCCTAGGAATACAGGGAGTGGCCTTATATTGGGTCACATCTGTATTACCCAGTCTGGCTCTCCAAGGTTTCAAGCAGCGGCTGTTCTGACCTGGAGATACCAAGGATTGAACATGAGACCTTCTGCACGCAAAGCAGTTCCCTCTGAAAAACCGCTTTTCTACATCAGTTTGCGATTTTTGTTATGGTCCTCTGGCAAATGGTAGCTTACATTTCTCCTGATCTATGCATTTCTGTACACAGTTTTGCCAATCATACACATTTTTGCAAGAAACCCCCGCTAACATTAAGTTGTTTTAAACTGTTATTAATATTGTGTTTTAATATTTATGTTGTGTTTTCATTGTTGTAGCCCACCTGTTACCCCTGAAGGGCAGATAATAAATTGTAATAATAATAATAATAATAATAATAATAATAATAATAATAATAATAAATGTTAGTAAGCTATTTTCACAAATATATGCATATCTATGCACATTTCCCCCTAATGCACATAGTTTTGCTCACATTTTCTTGGCTGGAGAACTGCATTTGCAAGATTCAGAAACATCACAGCTCTATTCAGACCTGTTTCCTAAAAAACACCCGTCAGTTCCCAAAGGTCTGTTGGAATAAAACAGTCTTCACCTGCTGGTGGAAGAACAAGAAGGAGGGGGAAGCTTAGAAAAGACATGTGTTTGCAGGGGTATATGTGTGAAAAATGGGTACGAATTAAGTGCAACAGTTTGATAAATTCTTTTTTAATCCAGAAAAACAGAGGATGAGATGAGGGAGCGCATGTGAACATGACACAAAGTGGAAACAGGCTGTTCCGTTCACCTGTAGCACACTCTAAGGTCTTATCCACATGTAACTTTTGTTTGCGCTTTCCAGGCACAACCCACACTTTAAAGCTCTGTGCCTGAGCGCGCGCGCACACACACACACACACCCTGGAGCTTTCCCTGCAAAAACTCACTCTTTACCACTGAATTGGAGCAAACAGTAATTCATGGAAAACTCGAATTGCCATTTCAACTTTAGAGACCAGGTTTTCGCAGAGAAAGCTCCAGGCTGTGAAAAAAAGAGTTCTCAGACACAGAGCTTTAAAGCGCAAATCTGTGCTTGGAAAGTGTAGGGCAGAAGTTAAGTGTGAATAAGTTCAGAGTGAATCAAAAAACTTTTTTCTCTCCCTTCTTCACATCACCAGAAATTGGAGCTGTCCATTGAAACTGAGTGGTGATCTATTCAGGACAGGTGAAAAGATGTCCTGCCCCTGGAGCAGCAGAAAACAAGCTTGCTCCATCTCCCATGTGACAGCCCTTCAGGTATGTGAAGATGGCTATGGTGATGTCCCCAAGCTCAGACGAGGCAAAGGTTTATCAGGTGGTGCCAAAGTGCTTAGCTGTATCTAGAATGAACCATGGTTGACGTCACTTTAATAGCTATTGTCAGGACTGCCGCTAGGTCCCAGCTCACAGAGGACCAGCGCCCAGTGGATATTATATACAAAAGTCTTTATTGAAGTTTAGTTTCCATTTCCAAGCTCTGGGCGCGCAGGCCCACGTCTTAACGCTAGACCGGCTAAGTCCCCTCTGACTCACTGCTCCACCCACACCAGTTTAAGATTCTAGCCCGGCTCCACCTCTTGCGCTGCTCTTTCCTGCGTTGGGTCCTTCTGCCCTCTGGGGTTCCCTCCTTCCTGGACTCCTCTGACGCGGAGCCTCCTGAGTCTTGCCCCTCCCTCCGGCGGGCTTTAGGACCTGGCTCCCTTCCCGGGCTCCCCGCTGTGCCGCGCTCCTGTACATTTGAACTTGGCGCGCGCGCCCAGCCGGTGACTTTCCTTCTGACCGTTTCCCCGCTTCCTGATGTGGGTGTTGCCAAACCTGACTCCTCTCCTCCCTCTGGTGGTGAGGACACTGGTCCCGACTCCTGGGACTCCCCCTCCCCACTGCGCTCTGGTGGAGACGCTGGCCCTGATCTCCAGCTGCTGTTCAGGGACTCCCCGCTGGCCCCTCCCTCTTGAGGTTTCTCCCTTGGAATCTCCCTTGCTCTGGCCACCGGCGCTCCCTTCTGTGAGTCCTCCGATTCGCTAGAGAGGCTTGTGGAATAACTCTGGCCACTGTCACTGCCTGCGCCCCCCTCGTACTCCTCCTCCTCACTCTCCATTTGCTCCCCCTCCTGTGTCTCTCCTTCTGAACCCCTGACAGCTATGATCAAAAATAGAGAAGGTTCCCATGGATCGGTCTTTCCCAACACGGTACCCTCCAGATGTTTGAGATAGCAACTCCCACTGGCCAGCAGGGCTATTTGGGATGATGACTCCCATCACACAACTATGGTGGTTGGGACTCTTGAGAGGTGTAACCCAAAATATCTGGAAGGTAGCAGGTTGGAATAGGCAATCGTTTTGAATTCTGCCAATTTTCAAAAGCAGCTTGTAGGGGAAGAGGCCACTGTGTGAAAGACAGTCCGATTCTCAGCAATTTGATAAAGCAGTCCTGTTTTGGATCAGGTGGCCAAAGATCTCAGCCACAGCCAGAAATAATTATTCTTGTCTTAGGAGCATAGGAAGCTACATACATTGAGTCAGACCCCTGGGCCATCTAGCTCAGAATTGCCAACACTGACTAACAGTGACTTTCCAGGGTTTCAGGCAAAAATCTCTCCCAGCCCTACTGGGAGATGCTGGGAATCAAACCCAGGACATTCTGCATCCAAAGCAGAATTCCGCCACTTTGCTACAGTCCTTACTTTGAAGAAGATCACATATACATATACCTAAACTATGCAGAATTCCAAAAGTGCAGCTCTCTTGCTCATTTACTCTTCTTAAAAGTCTGGCAAAAATTCAATGAAAGAAAGAGGCCTTAGAACAGAATTTGCATTGTGATAATGCCCATTTAAAAAAATTAATACACTATCTGCCATCCCACGTTTGTTGTTCAGTCTTGTTCGTTTTCTCAGGAAACTCACCAAAGGTTCCTGGGGTGTGTAGATATTTGGGGAGGGGGTCCAAAGGAGTGGGGCTCTCTCTCTCTCTTTAATTAATCAAGGTACTTGACTCGGGTGCATGCTTTTCCACATGAAAAGGCATGAGAAATCAGGGGAAGGGGGTGTTGAAGTTTTTTTATTTTTTGTCTCATTCCATTACAGCTTCAAATGGTTAATTAAGACAATAGAGCAACTGAGACCGGCTCCATGAATGGACGTCTAGACTCTATAGTCCGGCCTGCACGTTCCCCATCAGAATGTTAAGGTGGCTTGTCGGCCTCCACCAACACCCCCCCCCAATAGCTCACCACCAACCACTCCGCCCCACCATCCACTTCCCTAAGCCCCCTGCCCGCTCCCCTTTGTTTTTGTCCTCAAACAATCATGCCTTTGAGAATCCTGGCCAGATTGGCAGTTCGTCTGGTGTGAGGCCGGGTGTCTACCTCAAAGCGAGCCTTCCCAGAGCCTAATATGATGAGGAGAACCATTAAAGACTGTAAAGGGGGGGGGGGGCTTTGCATTGTCTAGTCCTTTGCTGTTGTTGTTGTTGATGGCTGAGGTGGAAACAATCTTGGCGGGGCCTGATTAGCATGAATCCCCTGCTTAACTCCTGTGAAGGAACCATTGCCTCAGCAAAGGGGCCTTAGAAATGGAAAGCTGAGTTTTTGAAGTGAAATTTTTAGGAAATATGCCCCCGATTTCTGACTGGTGAGTCAGTGGTGGTGCAGCGGTTAGAGTCGGACTAGGACCTGGGAGACCAGGGTTCAAATCCCCACTCAGTCACGAAGCTCACTGGGTGATGTTGGTCCAGCCACAGTTTTTCAGCCTCACCTACCTCACAGGGTGGTTGTGAGGATTAAATGTATAAGAGACATGTGAGCCACCTTGAGCTCCTTGGAGAAAAGAGAGGGGATAAAATGTAATAATAATGTGATAACCACAACAAAGGAGTAGGAGTTAGATGCATGTATCCACTAGTTAGCATGTTTATCATATAAGCACTTCCTTTGGAAGATGCAGAGGGACCGAATCTTAACCACAGTGTGTTTTCGTGATCTCAGAAGCCTGTTCCATAGTATCTCAGAGCAGGGCTTTTAGAGTGGCTGCCCTTCTTTTGTGGAATGGCAGTCCTGTGGAGATACGACAGGCATCCCCTATCTGCACTTCCCGCAATCACATTTTTGTTCTGTCAGGCTTTCCCGGCTGGTTAAATGGGTCTTTAACATGAGTGTCCATCTTGGTCTTGCTTTAAATGCTTTTGTTGTTTTTGTGTTTTTAATTATCTTATAAGTAAATGGCCTTCAGTCGGTGGTTTAAAAGCTGATCAATACTGTACATCAATAATAATAACTTAGCATTTCTATTAAACCATCGGTGTAGATGATGCAGTACTGCAAACAGAACATACAATGGCTGGTGGCCATTGATAGCCATAACCTTTATAAATTTGTGCCATCCTCTTTTAAAGCTGTCCTAGTTGATGTTCATCACTGTCTCTTGATGGAAACTAATCCCGTGGTTTAACTATGATCTGTCCTGAATCTTCCAACATTGTGCTTCATGGTGTGTTCACAATTTCTACAATTCTATGATTCTATGAAGAGGGGGACTTTTCTCTATCCATTTTTTCAACCGCTCCTGGATCCAACCCTGCTTCCAGGTGGTTAGGTGGCAGCAGTGGCAAAGAATGTATTCTCCCAGCTTGATCTGATGTGCCAGTCCAGGAGTGCCCCTTCTTGGAGAAGTCTCAGTCAATCACATCCAGGTTAGACAACTGTAATGCTCTTCATGTGGTGCTGCCCTTGAAGACAGGCCAGCTCTGGTCAGTTCAAATTAGGATGCCAGAGATCAGGCTTGAGCCAGCTGATCCGATCATATAATGCTGATCTCGTAACAGAGTCATTGGTTGCCAGCAGAGAAGTGCAATTTCCATGTCAGTTTCTAAATTTTTTAAATATAAAAATCAATTTATCATGAGTGTGCACAGATGAGCACTGGTAACATAGAAGAGGGTGTAAGACACATATTAATCAAACACTGCATATACACAGATCTCTACAATATTTCAGAAAAGAAGAATGGGCCATGGAGGATTTGTAGAGTACCACAAACAGAATCAGAAACAGGATTCAGAACTCCAAAATCCAGGAGATCATAATTGTAGAAACTTCTAACTCTGTCTGTTGAGATGCTCACTGTTTTCTTTGTTTGGGGGGGGGAGTTTTTCAGATTGTATTTATTGTCATATTGATACTGCTTTAATGCTTCTTGTACAGTTTTCAATGTAACACATTTCTTTTGTACCTCTTGCCTCCCTCCTTCCTTCCTTCCTCCCTCCCCACTGCCTTTCTCATTGTAAACGTCTTGGGGCAGGTACCTGTCCTCACTGGGCATGAATATGCCATGCATGTTGATGGCACTTCAGAGCAGGGGCAAGGAAAGTTTTCCAGCCAAAGGCCACACTCCTTCATGGACAACCTCTCAAGGGCCACATTCCAGTGGAGGATGGCCTGGAGGGAGACATGGGCAGGGCAAAGGATGTGACACTTATCTATAGCCAACAATGTTTGCCACACTAGAACCAGAAAGTTTGACACATAAACACACACACACACACACACACACACACACACACACACACACACCAGCTTTGCATTCTCCATCCAGGAAAACAGGAAGCATGATCAAAATTCATGGACACATCCCAGCCGGACAGAAGGACTCATAGGAGTTGTAGAGCATGGTTGATGGGGGATATGGCTGGGCAGAAGGGGTATCACCTGATAAGGGGGTGTACCCTAGAGCTAGGGCCATATAGAGAGGCCTAGGAGCCGCATTTGGCCTCTGTTATATGCGGTGGTGACAATAGTGATGGTGATCCGTTGTGTGATGGCCTCCAGATGCATCACATTGTAGATTAGATGGATAAGGGATACAGAAAGGGGTCATTTTGTTGGTGCCTTTGGCTGGAGTGGGATCTGCCAACCTTGGCAGCTGTTGGAGCAGCTTAACCCTTCATCAGGATAAGGCAAGATCCACCAAACGGGTGGTTAAGTCAAGATCCAGACAGTTGTTGAGCTTTTTTATTTTTCTTTTTTTCCAAAGCTGTTGAGCAAGATCTCAAAAAAAGAGATATGTTTGTGAGCTATTTTTTGGAAATTCTCCATACATATGGGTTGCCATACGTCCAGATTTTCCCACACATTTAAGCAATTTCCTGGGCACTGTTTCCAAGGGCCAAATCCCAGCAATGTCTGGGAAATTCCGGACAATCCTGTATGGCAATCCTAGGTTAAGCGGCTCCTATTCTATGATCATGGCAGAGTGGGCTATCAATGGCTACTAGCCATAATGACTATACTCTGCCTGCATGGTCAGAGGCAAGAATGCCTCTGGAAGCCGCAGGAGGGGAGAATGCTCTTGTGCTTGAATTCTGCTTCTGGATTTCACATAATGGGCATCTAGTTGGCCACTGTGAGAACAGGAAGCTGGACTCAATGTGCCCCTTTTGGCCTGATCCAGCAGGTTCTCCTTACGTTCTTTACCTTTGCCACACGGCCGGCAGGTAAAGCATTCCAGAAATCTCCTGGACACTCATTGACGTGGTCCTCCATCCTTTATTGCTCACTGATTTGGATTTCATGAGGAAGCACACCTGCCAATCAGTTGTTGCATTCTAGGATCCTACTTGCCTATTGTTCTAGGATCCAAGCTTAGTACAGTGGTACCTCGGGTTAAGTACTTAATTCGTTCCGGAGGTCCATTCTTAACCTGAAACTGTTCTTAACCTAAAGCACCACTTTAGCTAATGGGGCCTCCTGCTGCTGCCGCACCGCCGCTCACAATTTCTGTTCTCATCCTGAAGCAAAGTTCTTAACCTGAGGTACTATTTCTGGGTTAGCGGAGTGTGTAACCTGAAGCGTATGTAACCCAAGGTACCACTGTACATAACGCCGTACCAGGACACTGTTGCAAAAGAGGCACCTCCAATTTATCCTCATTCAGCTCCCCAAATCACAGCACCTCCATCTTATCATAATGAACTTCAAGTTCGTTCGCCTTGCTCTTTCCCAAAACTGCCCCCAGATCCTGTATTCCCTCTGGGGTTTAGAGATATACTTGACATCTCCGGAGGCGGCCACCACAGATTACTAGAAATGTGGCTTTGGCCTAAAATTTAGCTCCACTACCATTTACCACTGGTTCTATTTCTCTGTGAGATTTTGGCTATCAAAGCTGTCACGCTGCCATGACCTCCCCCCGCAACTCCAGTTGACTTCCTTCTGCAATGATGTGCCCATCTCACTTTTTGCAAGTTCTTTAGAGCTCTCATGAGCCTCGCCATGTGAGCGAAAGAGCCAAAGGAATGCCGCTCCACACGTTGGAACTTGGGCCTAAATTATTCCCACTGCATACTTGCAAATGAGCTCGCCTATAGATGGTAGAGACAAAAGGTCATTAACTTCCCATGCACAGGCCCCGGCCTAGCTGCTAATTTGTCACCATGCTAATCTGACCCCCACTCCTCCTCCAAATTTCCACCCCGCCTCCTGGCATTTTTCTATTTCAATAATAGGGAGGATACACCCCCCCCCCCAACCTTAGTACTTTTAAAAGAGGTATTTAATAGATCAAAATGCGGCGAAGAAATAAAGATTCTGCAGTATGTTTAAAGTCAGGAAGAATTATATGAGAGGAAAGAAGTGAAATAATGTGATATCTAGAAAGAAACTAGGCTGCTTTGTTTGCATGCGTCCCACACCCAAATTAGTTTGCTAGGCTTTTTATATATAACAACAAATATATAACATCACACACACATTACAGCATCGCAGACAATTGTTCCCAGGGGAGAATACACTTCAAGTCATCTTGTTCAGGATAGCAAAGATGCTTTGGAGGGTTTATCTTTTAAGACCAGATTTGTTTGTATGTTAAATAAAGGACTACCTTATTGCATACAAATTTTTCGGTCTTTTCGTTTCCTTTATTGCTTTTAAGTTATGAGTTATTTTCTCATATGTAGCGAATCACCAGGCATTTTAAGTCCAGGGATAGTCCTTTAAGGCCTCCCAGGTTTGAGCTCTGGATAGCCGAGTGATCACTAAAAGAATAGTTAGTAAGTCCTTATTCTTTATAACAGCATTTAGGTCTTTGAAGAGAGACAATAAACAGAACAGGGGCGAGTGATCCAAGGCCTTTCGAATGATCAACTACCTTATAGCATTTGGGATTTTTATTTTAGAGAGAAGGAGAGCTCTGTTCATAAAAGTCAAATAAACAGATTTTTTTTATAAAAAAAAGGAAAGGAACATAAGATAGAAGCTTATAAAAATATGCATGGCATGGAGGAAGTGGATAGATAAAGGTTTTTCTTCCTCTCCCATAACACCAGAACTTGTGGGCAATCCAATGAAGCCGAATGCTGGAAGATTCAGGACAGATAAAAGAAATTACTTCTGCATGCTGCAGATAGTTAAACCATGGAACTCCCTCCCACAAGAGACAGTGATGACCACCAAACTGGATGGCTTTAAAAGAGGACTGGAGAAATGAATGGCTATCAAGGGCTATTAGGCATGACAGCTTGCTCTGCCCCCTGAGTCGGAGAAGACATTCTGAATCCCAGTTGCTGGAAGACACAGGAGGGGAGAGGGCTCTTGTGCTCAGATCCAGTTTGCAGGTTTCCCACAGGCATCTGGTTGGCCACTGTGAGAACAGGATGCTGGACTTGATGGGCCATTGGCCTGATCCAGCAGGCTCTTCTTAAATTCTTATGTCCGGTTAAAGTAAAGGTAAAGGGACCCCTGACCATTAGGTCCAGTTGTGGCCAACTCTGGGGTTGCGGTGCTCATCTCGCTTTATTGGCCGAGGGAGCCGACATACAGCCTCCGGGTCATGTGGCCGGCATGACTAAGCCGCCTCTGGCGAACCAGAGCAATGCACGGAAACGCTGTTTACCTTCCCGTCGGAGTGGTACCTATTTATCTACTTGTACTTTGACGTGCTTTCGAACTGCTAGGTGGGCAGGAGCAGGGACCGAGCAACGGGAGCTCACCCCGTCGCGGGGATTTGAACCGCCGACCTTCTGATTGGCAAGTCCTAGGCTCAGTTGTTTAACCCACAGCGCCACCCGCATCCCACTATGTCCAGTTATATACCACCAATTACCAGTCACTGGGGACCATCCGTGAGAGAAGGTGATTGCCCTCAGGTCCTGCCTGTGGGCTTCCCAGGGGAATATGGCAGACCTTGTGGGGAAAAGGATACTGGATGAGACAGGCCCTTGGTCTGATCCAGCAGCAGGATCTTCTAGTGTTCTTACCTCACAAAGGAACCAGCCATTTCTGAGCAGATCACAAGAAATTTAGCATCCCCTCCTGATGCGATACCTTTTCCTTGATTATCCCTTTAATTATAGGGAAATTAAAAGCGGTTCCTCTCTTCTAATTGCTTTCCGTTACCGAGACACACACCCCTCTTGCCAGCCCAGCCCAGCTCCCTTTCATATGTCCTTTTTTGATATCTCTCCTGCCTTCTGTCACCTTCTGTCATGTTTGTTGCTATGGCAACCCCAGTCAGTGTGGCTCAGATAAAGGGTTGGTATCAGAGTCGGTCTCTGTGCCAAGTCTGTGGAGGCTGGGCAGAAATCGGTGTTCCCCACCCCCCAGTCCTGGTTGAAAGGTCTGTGTGGGCATGGAGGCCGAAAGCAAATTAAATGGGGCTTTCTGGCATCCTGAGAGTGGAGCGAAGGCAGAGCATTTAGCATTTCCAGTAAATCTTATTTTCAGCATCTTGTAAATCTTACCTATTGCATTTTGCGCTGTTTTATCCTGTAAGCTTTAGCGTCTGCTTCAGACCAAAAATGGTTTCAGTCAAATAAATGGCTTATTTCACCTCAGAAAAAGGATCATTTCTCAAAATAATTCTGGCAACTTCAATTGGTTGGCAGAAAGATGGTATGAATGTATCTTCTCCTTAATTCATTTCCCCCCAAGCTTCTGAATGATCGATTTTGCTCAATTATTACATCCAAGTTACTTCATGAGACAAGATTTTGCATCGCTTTGCATACTTGTTTCAAATCATTCTTCAGAAAGTGAAATTTGAGGTGTTTCAAAAAGCTGAGTTCAGAGAGCTGCAAAAACTTTATAGTGTCTGTGTGTGTGTGTGTGTGTGTGTGTGAGAGAGAGAGAGAGAGAGAGAGAGAGAGAGAGAGAGAGAGAGAGAGAGAAGCAGAACCTGATATTCAATTCTAAATTATACCAATGTCTAAAGAGTTTGGATCCGAGTTGAATTCACAATTCAACAAATATTTCACAAAGTTGTTCAAATCAGTTTGTTTATTTATTTAAATCTTTTTTTTAAAATCCCACCTTTCCTCAAATGTGGGAACTTGCACAGAAATATTAAGACAACAAAATCAACATATTAGATCAATCATATTGAGTTGTATCCAGCTCAATTATACTCTGGGTAGGCTCCTTTTCCCCCCAACAGGTTTACTCTGAATAACATTGGAAAGAACCCATTGTTTGCCTTCTCTTTTTTTTTAAAAAAATATTTATTTTGGTTTTATGTAATGAAACAGACATTACAATCGAACCAAACAACAGAAAAATACAATAAACAACAGCATAAAAAACACAGTATAAAAACATATAACAGAAAAAGTAAAAAAGAACAAAAACTAAAGAAAACTTAGTTTTTTGATTCTTATCTTTATAACCCTCTTTCCTGACTTCCTCACGTCTCCCTTTCCTGCGTTCCCCTTTACTCAATCAAATTTAGCAGCTCCTTAACCTCTCTCAAATCTTAATCAATATTATACATTTCAACCTATTATGTTTTCTATTTCCCCTTTCTTTTTAAATACATTCTTAAAATATTCTTAATAACTTAATTCCTTATATCTTTTGTTTAATTTCGACATAATTTTACTCTGGTCTTACCCTCTTTTCTTCAAACATTTTTACATATTTCTTTTTACTATGTCACTGGTGCCATATTATCTTTATATCCAACATCATTTTAACATTCATACATTTTGCAATGTTTTTGGAGATATTCTTTAAACTTCTTCCAGTCCTCTTCCACTGACTCTTCTCCCAGGTCTCGGATTCTGCCAGTCATTTCTGCCAATTCCATATAGTCTTATCACTTGCATCTGCCATTCTTCCAGAGTGGGCAAATCTTGTGTCTTCCAATACTTTGCAATAAGTATTCTTGCTGCGGTTGTTACATATATAAAGAGTGTTCTATCTTTCTTTGGCACCAATTGGCCGACAATGCCCAGAAGGAAGGCCTCTGGTTTCTTGGGAAAGGTATATTTAAATACCTTTTTTAGTTCATTATGGATCATTTCCCAGAAACATTGTTTGCCTTCTCAAGTATGTTCAGTACATTAAATAATATGAATTAATGTCAATCCAGGAGGGAAATCATTGGGACAGTTGGCAGATCTCTGCCTGTCAGGACTGAAGTGAGGCACAGAGTTAGGCCTGGGGCCTGTTGGGTTTCCAAACCCTGTCAGCCATCTTGCCTGATCTTCTCTTTAGGGCTGGCTTGTCTTAATTTGGCTTGACATATGTGAATTCTGAAATACAGACATGCGTGACTGAGGGGGTGGGGTTGAAAATATTCCCTTGCTTTCAAGCTTTTAAATAAATAAATAAATAAAATCTGAAACCTAACTTCAGAGAGGATGGAAGAGGAAGAATGAACAATGAGCTGGGAAGGGGTGGGGAAAAGCTTTTGACACAGAAGAGGCATGAAACGGGATTAGACGGATTTGGCTGTGTCCCGGATGGAGAGCTGGGGACGTGGGGTTGGAGGCGAGTGGGTCGCCATCGCCAGAGGACAAGTGTTTCTCTTCTTCCCAGTTCTTGAGATCCCGATGAGGGGGCGAGGGGAGGCAGAATCTCCTTAGCTTTGGCTCACAACGAGAGGTGAAACGTATTACCGCAGGTGTTAAATAAATTAGCCCCGTAATGGGTGGGATGGGGGGGGAGGTAGAAAGGTGGGTGGGCAGCCTTGCCCCTCCCAGATTGAAAGTTTATTCACTGGCTAATCAAAATGACATGATGGAGGCTCACAGACTATAGCCAATTACTCTCCAAGATGGAAGAGGTCAGGAGGTTCTCCACGTTCACAAGGCCTGAAACTTTTTGTGATGTAAATTGGCTGAGAGCAAGCGCACTACTGCAAAAGCCCAGACTGCTAGGAAACCCGAGGAGGCCCTCTGCTTGCTTCTGAGATATACCACCAGCTGCTAGCCTTAAGGTCTAGAAACTTGTTTACCCAAAGAGGGATGGAATAAGTCAGGATGCAGAGTTTTTGCACTCAATACCAGGCGCTGAACTTTCAGTTAAACCAAATTATGGAACATCCACTCACCCTGGCTAAAGAACAAAAGCAAAATCCTGCATATGGAATATGGCAGCAATGAAGGGAAGATGGGCACAGTTAGAGGTTCACGGCTTTGATATCAAACTTTATTAGCAGTTTGGGGAACAGAAAGTTGGCCCTGAAGCTTCGGAGCCATTTCCAAATCCTGCCTTCATGATTTCACTTTCAAACTCAGCAGGAGGGCTGACATTTGAGGGTCTTTTTCCTCCCCATTTTTTTTTTTTTTTTTTTTTGTAGAAAGCTGGGATTAGGTGGCTTGCAGAGAGGAAGTTTGCTCCAGGAATGGAATGGTTGGTGCATCTTAAAAAGCCTTTGTCCCGGGAATTCGAAATATGGGGTGGGGGAGAGGTAGGGGGTGACTGAAGGAGGCTGTCGAAAGAGACCAGAAACATGAACGGCACCTTTCTCCCGTTCTCACATTCCCTCATTCCTTCCTTTCGTAAAGAGGTCTTAGACTCCTGGTCACATTGGCCTCACATGATGCTATCGCAAGGGGGAGATTATCCCAGGATGGAGGAATCTACTGAATGGTTGTTAAATCAAGAGGTCGTTTGGGAGTCAGTAAACTGCTCTTTTGTTTCTTCTAGGCCCAGCTGCTGAGAAAATGGGGCACCCCCTCAGCCACCCCCCACCACACATACACCAAGTCCTCTGTCTAAAGGAAACTCAGGTTTTTCCTCCCTGCCTCAAGTGGAATTAACTGAAGAAGGGTCCCCACCACATTCCCTTTCCCACCTTTTGACTGACAGAAGAATCCACTTCTCAGAGTCCATGGAATCATAGATTGGGAAAGGGCTTTGCAGACCGTCACTCAGTCCAGCCTCCATCTTTGTTCTTCTTTGGCCTTTGTCTTTAACATAGAAGTTGTAAGGTAAAGATAAAGGGACCCCTGACCATTAGGTCCAGTCGTGGTCGACTCTGGGGTTGTGGCGCTCATCTCGCTTTATTGGCCAAGGGAGCCGGCGTACAGCTTCCAGGTCATGTGGCCAGCATGACTAAGCCGCTTCTGGCGAACCAGAGCAGCGCACGGAAACGCCATTTACCTTCCTGCCGGAGTGGTACCTATTTATCTACTTGCCCTTTGACATGCTTTCGAACTGCTAGGTTAGCAGGAGCAGGGACAGAGCAACGGGAGCTCACCCCATTGCGGGGATTCGAACTGCTGACCTTCTGATCGGCAAGTCCTAGGCTCTGTGGTTTAACCCACAGCACCACCCGTGTCCCACATAGAAGTTGTACCTGTGACTTAAGTTTCTATATCCCTCATAAGAAAAGCAGTTTGTTACCAAAATTTGAAAAACACCCCCACCCCCCATACACACACACAGAGGGGGGAGGCACACTGCTCCAGCATTTGGGTTTAGGTGTTGACACATCTCAGGTTACCAGCTAAGAGGAAAGTGTTCTTGCCCACCTGGAGATTTATGTGTTCCCACCTGAAGGAGGCCAGGCAACCTTGGGGACAACCTTATATGATGATAGTGGACATATGTATATTAGCTACTCTGTGGTGTGAGAGCCCACAAGAATGATGAACATAATGTCCCTCTGGGTGAGACCCAGGTGGGAGAGTTTGCAGCATCCCAGGTAAGAGATGGGGAGGAGCCCCTGAATGTTTGAAGACTGGGTCTTGGATCCCACTTACTGAATACAGGTACATCATTTGGATCATAGTGATAGGGGAATCCTTGACAGCAATTACTTTGTGATGTTGCTGAAGGTAAGACAAGAGTTTTAGCTGGTGCACAGCTGTTATGAAGTGAAGGAGGAAGAGCTGGAGGAGGGTTTCCTTGGCTAGCAGGTCAAATTATAATATTCTGGGACTCAAACTTGGCATGAGGTTTCTAAGTGCTTTGAGAACAGTGCTGGAAGTACTGGGGTGCCTCTTCAAATATTGATTTCATAAAATCTATGCACTGCTTGATTGTTTAAAAAAACCTCAAAGTGAAGTGGTTTACAAAGAGAATAAATGAACAGAAATATCAGTAAAACCAGAACCCCCCCCCAAAAAAACATTCAAAAGATAAAACCAACAATAAACTAAAGGAAAGATTAAAACATACATCAACATTCTATATGTCTATAGAAAATGACTAAACAAAAATGTAATAGCAGGCACGAAAAAGAGTACAGTGGTACCTCAGGTTACAGAGGCTTCAGGTTACAGATTCCACTAACCCAGAAATAGTACCTCGGGTTAAGAACTTTGCTTCAGGATGAGAACAGAAATCGCACAGCAGCAGCGGGAGGCCCCATTAGCTAAAGTGGTACCTCAGGTTAAGAACAGTTTCAGGTTAAGAACGGACCTCCGGAACGAATTAAGTTCTTAACCAGAGGTACCACTGTACAGTGAAGCTGCATGCCTGATGTCAATAGGTAGGGAGTTCCAGAGTGTAGCCCCCATTTTTGAAGCTGGACTCTTAGATCTTCATTTGAGGTCCTCCAGGTTCCCCCTCTGAGGGAGGCTTAGGGGGTAATGACAAGGAAGAGGGCCTTTTCAGTTGTGGCTCCCTGTTTGTGGATCACTATCTTCACTGAGATCCACTTGGCACCATCCACAAAAGATGAGGTTCTAGAATATTGTGGAGCTAGAAAAGGTTCAGAAAGCGGACTTCATAACATTAGAACCCAGGGACATTCAAGCATGTATATACATTAGGAGAAATTCTAATATGCTGGTGGGTTTTCATGAGGACTTCTTTTTTTAAACAAAAAAAAAAAATCACATACGTGTGCAAATGTGGAGAACTGACCTTAAGTTTGGAAAAAATGAGAAACTGACATTGACAGACTTGTCCCTATAATATATTGTATACCTTTTATTTTATTATTTTGTATGTATTTACTTATTGTCAATAAGCTGTATCCAGTTGAAGAATATAACATGAGCCTGCTGAATTAGGCCAATGGCCCATCTAGTCCCACATCCTGTTCTCACAATGGCCAACAATATGCCCCAATGGGAAGCCTGCAAGCAGGACCGGAGCACAAGAGGCCTCTCCCCTCCAGCAACTGGGATTCAGAAGCATTGCTGCTTCTGACTGTGGCTTGTAGCCTTCTCCCCCATGAATTTGTCCAATCTTCTTTTGAAGCCATTCAGGTTAATGGCCATCACTGCCTCTTCCGGGAGGGAGTTCCATCGTTTAACCACATGCTGCACAAAAGCTTAAGAGCAACCTTTAAAACTCCCCTGAGAGTATTAGATAAAACATATCCAAGTAAAATGTAAAATAAATGTGAGGTGATGATCACCCCTTCTTTTTAAAGGTATCTTTATCTTTTTAGATTTTGTTTTTAAATAAATTTCTCTACTTTACAACGGCTGGGGCTCTTGGTCCCCTACCCTGAGGAAATTCTGATCTGAAGAATGCAAAAGGCAAGAGGACGTCTCCTTTCATGGAGCACCCTAGTCAAACCCTCTTAATTAACTTGGTTTGGGGGTCCTTTTGCCCCCAGCCTGTTGTCTGCTTGATTAGTGGGTTTGTCCCATTGTCCGTCTGGCACAGATGCCCCCTGATGCAAATGCCAACACGAGGTGGGCATGGAGAAGCCATCTCCCAGGATTGGCTGTTCCCTCTGCTACCATAGAAACCCTGTTTAGCGGGGGAGAGAGAGAAAAAACATCAAGGGTGTCTGCTGCTGGCAAGATGAATCTGTTGCATTGTATTCCCCTCCTTTGGACGGACACACACACACACACACAACCTTCAAATACGTCCTCTGCTCTCTCACTCCTTGCAACTGCTTTATGATTTGGCTTCTCTTTCTATTTGTCTCCCCTACCCCACAAAACTGCCCACCCCCTTTGAGACGCACATTTCTATGTATTTTTTCATCAGATCTACTGACACCCCTTCACCATTCTCCAGTCCCGTCCCCGCACCAACCTCTCTGCTTTGTCTTAATATTGAAAAACCAGCCATGGTCTAAGGACAATTAAAATATCTTTCTTTGGTGGTGTTGGTGGGGCTAATATTCAGAGCCTGGGGGTTGCTCTGTCCCTGACGAACCTAGTACAGTGGTGCCTTGGGTTACAGACGCTTCAGGTTACAGACTCCGCTAACCCAGAAATAGTACCTCAGGTTAAGAACTTTGCTTCAGGATGAGAACAGAAATCGTGCTCCGGCGGGAGGCCCCATTCACTAAAGGGGTGCTTCAGGTTAAGAACAGTTTCAGGTTAAGAACGGACCTCCAGAACGAACCTGAGGTACCACTGGTATTTCAAATGGGGAAAGCCCTCTCTCACCCCGACCACCTTGTCAGGCATCAGTGTGAAGATGCACACAGACGCAGCTCATTTCATGTGATGAGGCTCAGAGTTGGCATGGCTGACGTGTCTCATGCCTGGGAGACTCTAGTTCCAACCCTCGCTCTGCCACCATGAACCTCAAAGCAGTGGCAAAGTGTGGGGGACCAGGGGGGCCATGACCCCAGGCACAAACCTATGAGGGGGGGCCACCAGGTCCCTCCACGCAGGTGCTGGCTTCTGCGGAGATCCCTGCCCCAGCAAAGGTGGCAGAGCTACCACCCAGATCCATCCTGGCAGGCCCTTTCCCCAGCTCCCCATCCTTCCCTGCTTGCTTGCCTGCCTGCCCTCAGGAATCTTAGGGCCGTGGAGCCCTGCCTGCCCTCGCCACCATATCCCCGGCAGAGGTCAGCAACCACAAAGGCTCTGTGCAGGCTGGGAGGAGGGCACTGTCCATCTTCCTTATCATAGCTGTCAACTTTCAGATTTGAAAATAAGGGATCAGCAGCCTCACCTGTCCCAGGGACAGTCTATGGGATATCTAACAATCTGGGATAGCAGTGGGAAGCAGCGGGAAATGGCACTGAAATAAGGGAATTTCCCACAAATAAAGGGAAGGTTGACAGCTATGTTCCTTATGCCCCCAAGGGCACATTCCTAAAGCCAGACTGCCCTTCGGTCTCCAGGCTGGGCTGGACCAGGGCTGGCCCCCTCTCACTCCTCGCTCAGCACTCTGTGCTCCCTGGACAGCAGTGGGAGCAGCACAGTCACACAGTGAGCGGGTGCAGACAGAGGGAGGTGGGCAAGGGGCAACCCCAGTCGGCGTTCCTCTCTGTGGGAATCAGGGGGATTCACGCACCAAGGCCCATATTGGTTGGCCAGGCTCCCCGCTTCATGGGTGGGCAGGTGGCGTAGCACAGTCCCGCTTGGCTCCAGTGGGGGGTTGCTCTGGTAGTGGCTTGCCTGCCTGAGGCACCGGCAACTCACGCTACGCCACTGTCTCAAAAGACCATCAGAAGAGCCAGATGCCTATCTAGTCCAGTGACCTCATTCTCACAGGGGTCAGCCAGTTGCCTACTTGAAGCCATTCAGGACTGGTCCAAAGAGCCGCAGCCAGACGGTTGATCGTGGATGGTTATAGGGAGCCTATGACCCCCTTTTTACAACAGCACCCCTGGCTACCAGTGTGTTTATGGGCACAATTCAAAGTGCTGGTTATAGCCCATAAAGCCCTATGTGGCTTAGGCCCAGGGTATGTGAAGGATTGTATTCCCTCATACAAACACCCTCAGGCGCTGACATCTTCAGGGGATAAGAAAGAGGGTTTTCTTGGTGGCTGCTCCATGCCTCTGATGGCTGCTGCTGTGGAATGCTCAGTTCACAACCTGGTAGGCAGCAAGACACTTTAAGACTGTGGAAAGGAAAAGTAGGTGGAAGAGGAGAACAGCCAGCAAAATCCGTCAGCTTTGAGAGCCTCTGCTGGTAAACGCCTGAGAACTGCAGTCTGGATTCCCTTCAACTGATCAGGCAGAGGATAGGAGGGTGGTTTGGGAAAGGCCTGGCTCCATCCTCTGATGCCATGATGGCTACCTAAATAGGATGTCCATGTTGGGAGCTTCTGGAAACTTCAAGAGAGACCCAGTGGATGTCGGCTTGCAACACTTGCAGGTATGAGGGACACCGTGTGACCTTACATGGGACCACACCTACTCAGTTTCTCCACTGTGTAAGTGGGCAGGCTGCCAGGCCATGTAGATATCAAGACCCATCTTTTTGATTCCCATGCAACTGATTAAGCTGATCATCAGTGGTTCAGAAGCAACCAGGTATGTGGCACTTCCAACTAAGATTGGTATTCAGCTTGTGCTCAGCCCTTTTGGCCCATCCTGGCCAACTTTTTATTTGTCAATACCTCATGTTATATATGATGTCAGGTGACTGGCGGTTGGGTGTGTCTAGCCAAAATAGCTTGGTGGGCCAAATGTAGAATTAATGTGGCCTGCAGGTTAAGGTTCCTCATCCCACTCGGTATGAACAGGAATGTACAGATCTCCACCAGGAAGGAATTTCCCAATTAGGGAGCCATTACCAACAAGGCCCTGGTTGGCACAATCCGTGGTTGACGATGGAACTCCCTATTGAATTTGTTTTACTCACCCTGAGGTGCTGGATAAAGGGTGGGACGTGTGTGTGTGTGTGTGTGTGTGTGTGTGTGTGTGTGTGTGTAAATAAATGTGGATCTCTCTCACCAGCACTGTGGTTTCCCGCGCAACCCAGCTACGCTGGAAGAAAACTTTTCAAAAAATGTTTTACAGATGGGAGCAAACAAGGAGGAAATCTGGATCTCAGTAGAGATGACCCAAGGCTGCATGGAATTATTTTTCTGTGCAATTTTGGGCGAAGCTTGGACACCATTCTCTTGTTAGCCACAACAGCCTAGCAAAAAACCAGGTGGCAATAACTCTCTGGATTCCAGATGTTGGGGACACAGGGAGACTAAAATGATGGAGTGACTCCTTTATGAGAAAAGTTTGTAGCATTTGGGACTTTTTTGTTTAGAGAAAAGGTGAGTAAGAGGCGACATGATAGAAGCTTATAAAATTATGCACCGTGTGGAGAAAGTGGATAGAGGAAAGTTTTTCTCCATCTCTCATAACACTAGAACTCAAGGACATCCAATAAAGCTAAATATTGGAAGATACAGAAAGTATTGATCCACGCAGTGTGAGATGTGGAAATCGCTCCCACAAGAGGCATCTTTAAAAGAGGATTGGACAGATTGATGGATGATAAGGCTATCAGTGGCTACTAGGCATGATGGCTGCACTCTTTCTGAATACCATTTACTGGAAACCACAGGAGAAGAGAAGGCTTTTGTGCTTGGTTGGCCACTGTAAGAATACAGTGCTGGACTACATGGGCCACTGGCCTGATCCAGCAGGCTCTTCTTCTGTTCTTATGACTGTGCACTACCTTTAGGCTCTGCTTGTGAACACCCAGAGATATCTGGCTGGCCACATCTGGTGTAATGTAAGAATATAAGAAGAACCAAAGGGGCCCATCTAGTCCAACCAGACGCACCAATGGGATGCCCACAAGCAGGACTTGAGCACAACTATCTTCAATGGGGCTAAATGTATAGGTAGTGTAGAATTACAGTCCTAAATAATCAACACTCAATTCCTAACAAATTATTTGGATAGAACAAACAGCCACACGAGGATGACAGCATTAATCAGACAAGCAAGAATCACCAGCAGACGTCACGTGCAATAAAGCTACAAGCAATTTAAGGTGCCAGATCTAAGAGGTGCTGTGAGGATGTTTTAAAATGCACAGTTAAAAAGGTAAAAGATGCAGAGCTGCATTCTCTTGTGCGGGAGCCACATGGCAGCCACGAGTGGGTGGAGCAACCAATGGGAATTTTACCTTTGAACTGAGCAGGCTAGTTTCTACAGTCATCACACACACACACCCCTCTACCCTCCACCCAGAAAGGCAAGAGGCATGATCAGAGTTCAAAGTCTCACTTCCTGGGGGGGGGCACACTCAATAAGGGTATGAACCAAGTCTGGAGAGGGGAATGGCCTGGAGAGAGTCCCGAGGGCCAAGCAGAGAGACCTGGAGGGCCACATCTGATCTGTGGGCCTGAGGTTATATCCCATTTTATATCCCTTCAGGAAGGCTTTCCGAACAAGGCTTTAAAAGAGGATTGGACTAATTTGTGGAGGAGAAGGCTACCGATGTCTACTAGCCATGATGGCTCTGCTCTGCAGTTGGAGGCAGGAATGCTTCTGAACACCAGTTGCTGGAAACCACAGGGGGAGAGAGGGCTCTGATGCTCCTAACCTGCTTGCTGGTTCCCCACAGGCATCAGGTTGGCCACTGTGAGAGCAGGAGGCTGGAGTAGATGGGCCATTGGCCTGATCTAAGAGGCTCTTCCAATGTTCTTATGTACTTAGCCCTTTGCAAGTCAATAATTTGTTCCTTCCAAACAACAACCTCCTCCTAACAACTTTGCAACGGGAATGATGAGGCCGGTGATTTATGCTGAGCGTAAAATAATCTAGAACAAAAGGAGCAGAGTGCAAGATAGACTGCTTCCGATCTGTCACAAAGAAGCCATCGGTCAATTCATCGGCACTGGAGGCTCTCCGTTATTGCAAGGAACCCCATCAGCTTAGAAAGGGGACAAGGGAGTCATTCAGATATGCTGCAGTGCTCAGCATATTTTACCCATCTCCACTAAGCCTGCCAGTTTTATGGGCAGTATATGCCTATTGCCTTTGCCCCACATACCAGGGGTTGTGAGGGTGAGGAAATGGGACAGGGTGGGTGGTGGGTGGGAGCCCCAGACGAAAATCTGCTGTGATTGAGCTGAGCTATTATGCCTTTCTGACAATAGATTGGGAACTGATACCCACCACAGCGAACTGGGACACGTCTTGCCTGCACAATTCAGCGGGCTGTTTAACTGTCACGGCTAAAGCGGAGGAACTGTTAGGGGGTGCAGGCAAAATTCTTCCCCGTCTGAATTTCTCCATAGGTCCTGGAGTTTCAAACGACCAAGCGCTGCTGTTGTCTCAGCCTTTACTTCCAGGACTAGGACAGAGCTCATGTGAAGTTTCTCACAGTCTGCTGTCCCATCTCTCTCTATGCCTGCTGCTCTAGGAGGCTTTGGTAAAACACTCCCCACTGTGGGATTTCTTTTTAGGAATGATGTGTGTTTGTTCTGGAAAAGTGGACCTCAAGGCAAAGCAAACTCAGAAATGGAACAATCGCAGAAGACTGGGTGGTACCAGAAGGGGGCAAGCGCCCCTGAAAAAACCAAATGCTCTCTCTCTCCACACTTGCCCCCCATTGCTGGACTCCTGTCATTAGCATCCACTGTTATTATTTTTTCAGAGATCTTTACATGTGGAATACCACTCACTCACCTAGAAATATACTTTGCCCTTTCTGTGCATTTTTTTTTTAAAAAATTGGTGCCACCACTGCACAGAATGGGATGTAGAGAGGTCTTTTCAAAGGAGATAAATTCAAACTTCCTGGCAAAATTACTCTTCCTAGAATCCCTCAGTATGCAAGTTTGTCAATACAATGGTGTTTATCAGTTTATTTTGATTTATAAACCAGAAGGGTTGGGCAAAAGCAACCTACTAAAGGTTCGTATGTGCCTCTGAAGTTTAGCCACCTTTTGCCAACTTACTAGGAATGATGGAGGCGGAGGGAGGAGGGATTTTGCCACCGTAGAGACCTGAAATAAAGTGGGGGGGTTCTCAAGAAAATTATATTAATTGCAAAAAATGTAATCTCCTAATCTAATGCCTCTCTCGCCATTATCATCTATGGATATTGTTGGATTTGGGGACCTTTTCCTTTCTTTTTGTTAAATATTTAGTTTGGTAAGTTGATCCTTAGGGTTGTATCCAATGCTAGTCCTACGCAGAAAAGACCCACTAAAGTTATTGGGAAAATACTAATTTAAATTCATTAATTTCGATGGGACTGCTCTGAATAGGACTAGTATTGGATACAACTCTTGATACTTAAATTGTCGTTAAATTCATTGATAAAATTAAATTTAAAAAGAAGAAGCACCCAGGAAGCATAAATTTCAAGAAAAAACACTTGAAAATGCATGAAATTCAGGATTATTATTATTATCATTGCTGCTGCACTATTCTGGAATAAAAATTGATCAAAATCGCCTTTTCATTTATTTTTCTTTTACTGTGGGTGTGGAATTATAATGGTTGGGAAATTGCTGTGGGTTTCTTCCGTCTTTTATCTTTAAAAGGCGATATCTTGTTAAAATCACTTTTATATATATAAAGAGAGAGAGAGAGAGAGAGAGAGAGAGAGAGAGAGAGAGAGAGCGAGCGAGCACATCGTCATACCATTCTGGACGTTTTCGTTCGCTTCTTTTTAAGATGCGTGTTTTTAAGAAAATTTGGAGGCTTTTTGTTTTTGCTTTCGTCCGTCTACTTATTGGATACACGTCTCTCGAGTCTTTTTGGGGCACGCTGGCCACCGAATTCCCGCCGTACTCTCTTCCCCTTCCCCTTCCGATGTATCTAATTGCTATTTATTTATTTAAGACATTTATATACCGCTTAATTATCCTCATTCCTAAAAGGATGTACGGTAAAAGCTGTCAGCAGAAAACGGGGTCGCGGAGCAACCAAAATCAAACTCTAGAGTCCTCTTTCCCTTTCCCTTTCCAAAAAATGGAATAGAAAGTGTACGCTCAACCCGCCATTGCTTTGGCTAGATTTGACTTCCAAGTACTTGCACTGCAGTCCTATACGCTCCTACTCAGAAGTAAGTCCTATGGAATTCAGTGGGACTTACTCCCATGTAAGGGCGCACAGGCTGCCAGGTTAACTGTGATTCCTTCTAATAGTTGACCTTCCCAGCTATCCTTGTGGAGTTCGGGTACTTAGGGCCAGGATCCGATCTACGGTAAGTATACTGGAACCGCTTCGCGGGTTTTAAGAGAGAACGCTTCCATTTCATTTTGCGAGTAAAATCCTAGACCCGCCTAACAAGGGACTTTTTTCTCCGTTAAGCAAAGCGAGATGTTTCAAATTTCTGATTCCAGTTATGTTTTCAGTTAATAGGGGTTAATAGGGGGAGAGGGGGGGGGAGAGAGGGATCTTATGTTGAATGATTTCCTGAGGGCACGAATGCCAACTTTCAGTAGCTAGCTGCTAGATCTTATCAAATAAATGCAGATATTTTCATCTAGCTCTCATCCATACAAACGTACGCCTTACGGGAAAATTAAGAAACTATTCGGCCAAGCTGTGAAACTGGCGAAAGTCCACTTTCTCCTCGCCTGTTATGCCCTTTTGAAAGGCAGGCAAACCCTTTTCTTTCGCATTTATTGTGAATTACTTCGCATTTAATTGGGAAATGCGAGAGAATTATGCGCCCCCCCGTTCACACACGCAAAAGTAGGACAGCCTCACCGAACCCTTTTAAAATCAGCTTATAAAACCCGCTCTCCTCTCCCCCATCTTTGTAATTAAAAAATCAAACGATGGGCAATTAAATTAGGAATAACCTCAGAACAGGAAGCCAAACGCCGAGGCAGGAAGCCCAGCCGCTTGCAAAAGGCAGCCACGCCGTTTAATGAAGATACATGCAGATATATAGATATACAAATGTACGGGGAGATATATAAATAGACACGACCAGCCTCGACTACAGGGAAAGCAAAATGCCCACGCATTTAATTTGATGTGTGCTGCTTATTTTTCCGTAAGCCTCATTAAATCAGTGGGGCCTTACTTCCGCGTAAAGACGCAGGAAATTCCCCTTTCGGATCTGACCTCTGCGAGAGATTAGCGGAAAAGGAAGAAACCTTCACGGCCTCAGTTTTCACACCCGTAGTATGGGTAGTGCTTCTCCCCCCCCCCAAAAAAAATGTTTAGGGGTACTCTCGTTTTCCTACACATATTGAAATACTGCCCCACAATGAGGCCAAACTTAGATTCACAAAATGTTTAGGGATATGCGTACCCCTGCGTACCCCCAGAAAAAAAGCTTTATAACACCTTGTATACGTGGCTAAGCGAATGGGAAGCGCTTCATCTAATACTGATAACAGAGAATATCCAACGTCAGGCAGAGTCGTCGTCTTCATCGTTTCTTTGTACGCCGCCTTTCCGTAATCCAAACCGTGCTCATGGCGGGTTACAACAGGAAAAGGTTTACGTGAATACAGAAATGTAACAAAAGTAGTCACCGGTAACGAGTGAAACATTTCAGGACGTTCGCAACAAAATTAAACCTAAGTAATAATAATAGTAGTAGTCAGAGTAAACCCATAAATGGGCTTAAATTCATTGATTTCAATGGGGTGCAATAATAATTAAACAAATTGTTAATGACAACAGCAATAATATTTTATTTGTTTGTTTTTAAACACACACACATTATTTAAAGGTATTTTTGATCCCTGTCCCTGAGCAAGGCTTTCGGCATTTTAAACCCTCACAACGGGAGATCAATAAATAAACTTTTTGGGGGCGGTGGTGGGGAAGCTGCGAGCTTCCCCTCTTCTTAGGCTGTATTTTATTTTATTATTTATATATTTGCTTGTTGCTAAGGTTTTTATTCCGCCTCTCGTCAAGTCACAGAGGATTCAATGGAGTCGCCCATCGATTTCAACAGAGCTGTTCTGAGTTGGACTAACAGTCGGCTGGTCACCGGCCACGCACAATATATTTAACAGGTATATCAAACTATTGCTGGAATCCAACCGGTGATGCTTCTCCCCCCTCCACCCCCGCAAAAAAAACTTGAGTGCCACTTGCTCGACTTCTGCCGGTGCCTCTGGCGGCTCTTAAAGGCAGAAGAGCAACGGGCAAGAGTAAAAGGTGGCAACCATTGGGAAGATTCAGGGCCCTCCCCTCATCCCAAACGCTCAGCTGAGTTTTTCAATCACTGCAGAAGGAGAGCAGGAATAAAACGGTTAAAATGAATTTCGAACACGCTGCCAAATGAAAGGGGCTTTGCGCGCCTTTTCGTGCTCCGAATTGACGTTAAACTCGAATAAGTGACATTTCCCTCCCGCCCGCCCTCTCTCTTTCCCGCCTCACGCAGCTTGAATGAAAATTCGGCCGGACGGGCTGCCCTAACGCTTGCTTGGAAACAATCTCAAAGCTTTTCGCACTTGCAATTATAGTTTTTCTTTCAAATTCGGGAAAAAAGAAAGGGCGGGGCGGGAAGAAGAGAAGTAAACGCCTTACACGTTTAGCAAAAGAGTGTGTTCTCTCTCTCTCTCTCACACACACACACACACACACATTCTGCAATTCTTTATATCTTTAAAGTATATATTATTATCATTACTATTTATTAATACTAGTTAATATTAATAGTAGTCGTAGTGTTTCTTATCCGTCCATCGTAAGGTCCCAGTGCATTATTATTATTATTATTATTATTATTATTATTATTATTACGCTTTTAAAGGCGTTTTATATTCCACAACTATTTCTTTTTTTAAAAAAATAATAAAAAATCGTACTAGTTTTCTTTGCCAATAATCGGTCATTAAGCAAATCATCCTGCTGTTATTTAAGCCTCCGTCTTAAAACATGCGAGGGAGTCAGATCCTATTGAATTTAATGGGATTTATTTCTCCGTAAATCTGTGTTAGCCGGGTCGGCGCTGCACTTAATCGGTCATCATCGGGTTTTTCCTGGTTGCTTAATTTTGAGGCGTGGAGTCTTATCTCCCCCCACCCCCCTGGTTCCCTTCCTCTATGTATAACGTATAAACGGGCATTTCTCCGCAAAAAATATATATTATTTATTCAGAAACTCGTATAAAGCGAAAAACGACATCCCCATAACAGGAACCGCTATGTTTTTAGCTATTTCAGTTTTATCTGTAAGCCGCCTCTGGTCCCTGTCGGGAAGAAAGGCGGGATATAAATAACAACGGATAAGGATCTAAACGAAATAAGGGTCAGCGAGGGTTATTTTCAAGAAAACGTAGTTTAGGATCGAGCCACAAATAAGTGCACGTTTTAGAATTCGATTTCCTTTGAAGCTAATTATTTGCATTGTGACTTTAAAAAAAAATGGTATGTTTTTACTAGTATACTCCTGGAGGACCTTGGCGGCAGTAGCGCGGGTCTGTACAAGGCAGAGGTGATAAGAGCGTGCCTGTATATAGATCGCCACAAAGCGCCTCCGCCAACGCCGCCAAAAATAAGGTGTTTGGTTTGTTTTTTCCCTTTTAAAGTAAGATGCAAACAAATTCTCTCCGGTCGGTGTTTCCAAATCCTCCTCTGGGTGTGGTGAGGTGTCTTAACCAGTACAAAAAAAGAAAACAGCTTTAGGGATTTATTTCGGGAAACTTTCCAAAGCGCTTCTGAAACCCGCGTTTCTCAAATGCGAAATTAAACCCGTGTTTTCATGAGCATTTATTCCAGTTGGGGTGCTTCGATTTAGAAGAGGGTGGTGCTGGGCTCTATAAGCCTAGAGAAATCCTGATCATATTTCTGCAGAAGGAAGACCTATTTCATTCATTCATTCATTCATTCATTCATTCATCCATTCAGTCATTTACTTTGTGTCCCCACTTTTTCTACAACATGGTTCCCGCCCCCCATTTAACCCCCACAACAACCCTGTGAGGTAGGCTGGGCTGAGAGTGAATGACTGACCCATGGTCACCTAGCGAGCTTCACGATGGCCAAGCAAGGATTCGAACCCTGGTTTACCAGGCCTGGCACACTAACCACTACACAGCACTGCCTTCAACAGGGCTTACTCCCAGGTAAGAATGTCGAGATGCTGCCCCCAGAAGAGCCCCTTTCTTCAAAATCAGTCCTTCCCCCTTTTGTTCTGGAGAGCTACTGCTAGTCAATGTAGACAATACTAGGCTAGATGGATGAAAGGCTTGATTAAGGATTCATCCATCCATTCATCCATCCATCCATTCATTCACATCCCACCTTGCCTCCAAAATGTTTCTCTTCCCCTCTTCATTCAATCCGCACAACAACCCTGCAAAGTAGGTTAGGTTGAGAAGCAGCAGCTGACCCAAGGTTACTCAGTGGGGATTTGAATTCTGCTAATCTAATCCAGTGCTCTAACCACTACACCATACTGGCAGCTTCCTAGGATCCTATGGGCAGTGGAGAGATGTGCCGCAACAAGGCCTGTGCTGCCCCTCTTCCTTCTTGTGGGCTTTCTGGGGGCACCTGATTGGCATCTGCAGGAAAAGAGGAGGATGGGCTAGATTGGACCTTTGCTCTGTATAATAAACTCAACCAATATTTTTTTTTTTAATAGAATTGACCTTTGCTCTGGTTGGTGGAGTCTTCTTCGGGACAAATGGAAACCACACAGGTGTGCTCTTAAAATATTGATCCACTACACAATTTTCTATCTCCTCTGCTCATGCCAGGTTTCCAAGTGCTTACTCCAAAGTATAGTGGTACCTCAGGTTAAGAACTTAATTCGTTCTGGAGGTCTGTTCTTAACCTGAAACTGTTTTTAGCCTGAGGTACCACTTTAGCTAATGGGGCCTCCCGCTGCTGCCGTGCCGCCAGACCTCAATTTCTATTCTCATCCTGAAGCAAATTTCTTAACCCGAGTTACTATTTCTAGGTTAGCGAAGTCTGTACCTGAAGCACCTGTAACCTGAAGCATCTGTAACCCGAGGTACCACTGTAATGCCCATTTACAATGGGGCTTATTCTCCAAATGGACTGCAGTTTTGGGAGTTGCAGGCCAGGACATCCAGGGTTGGAGGAGGCAGGCTCAGGGCCTCAGAAGCAAAACCCTCTGGAAGCCAACAAGCCTTAACTTCTGAGTAAACTTGCGAAGGAAGAGAAAGGAGGAGGAGGTGGGTGGCAGCAATGTCCCTTCCAAAAACAAGTGTTAATCTTTATTGGTTTTCAATACCACTTATGGAAACCATTTTTTAAAGCCCTTGCAAATATCAACGAGCATCAAAGCGATTGCCACCTTTCATTTCCCTCCCTTGCACCCCTGTTTCCTTATCTTCATGTCCTCTTTGTTCACCTGATGTCCTTTCTTCTTCTCTGAATGAAGGGGTGGATCATTTAATTATGATGTCATCGGTATGTATTTGTTTTAAAGGAATGAGCAGAGATCCTTTGATGTCCATTTGGAACAGATCAGAAAGGTGTGGTCATGGATGATGGATTGGGAGATTCACAGTATACATATAAAACACTATGATGTCACTTCAAACCACCATGACTTTCCCCAAATATCCTGGGAACTGGGGTTTGTTGAGGGTGCTGAGAGTTGTCAGGAGACCCCCTCCATTCCCCTCGGAGAGACAATTCCCAGAGTGGTTTAACAATCAACCCCTCTTACCAGTGAACTCTGAAAACTGTGGCTCAGGAAATCTAAAAGCCCCTTAAGTAAAGCACATTCAGACTAATGTGTCTGTTACAATGCAAAGTTTAGCAGCACCTTAAAGGTAAAGGTAAAGGAACCCCTGACCGTTAGGTCCAGTCGTGGCCGACTCTGGGGTTGCAGCACTCATCTTGCTTTACTGGTCGAGGGAGCCGGCGTACAGCTTCTGGGTCATATGGCCAGCATGACTAAGCCGCTTCTGGCGAACCAGAGCAGCGCACGGAAACACTGTTTACCTTCCGGCCGGAGCAGTAGCTTTTTATCTACTTGCATTTTGACGTGCTTTCGAACTGCTAGGTTGGCAGGAGCTGGGACCGAGCAATGAGCGCTCACTCCGTCGTGGGGATTCAAACTGCCGACCTTCTGATCATCAAGCCTAGGCTCTGTGGTTTAATTTCATTCTAGCATAAACCAGGGTCAGCTGAAATACTGCCCTCCAGAACTACAATTCCCTTCACTCCTGACTCTCATTAGCCATGCTGGTAGTCCACAACATCTGGGGAGGACCTTGTTGACTATCCCTGGCATAAGCTTTCATGGGCTAGAAATCAATCAAATGCAAGAAATATTATATTGGGTTGCTTAGATACACTAGTGTGCACATGTGTGTATTGGGGTGGGGATCTTAAGTAATGAGTGTGTGCTATTACTAGTAATTATTATTAGTAATGGTGTAAATAGCAAGGGATTGGCTGGAGGGGAGAGGGGCTGGGATCCCAGGATTTAATAATTAGATATACCTACTCCCTCCCCCTTCCTTTCAGGACCTGTAGAGGACCTAAAAAGGGTGGTGATGGCAGCAACTACTGAGCAGTAAGACCCAACTGGCAGCACTGCAGGGCTGTTGTGCAGCAGTTGGGCACTGAAGGGGCATGAGAGGTTCCCCCTTCTCCACAATGGAGGAAACAAAATGCAGAAAGTGAAGAATGACAATTGTGTTACTAATAGTGACCAGTCACAGCACAGCACAGGTGATGGTAACACAAACACCCTGGCATTGGTCAGCTAATTAACACATACACTGTGATTTTTTTTAAATGAATAAAACCCCACTTTATCCAAAACCAAACCTTTTGATGAACTGTACTTCAGTGGTTTCACATTTATGTCACCCTTTAAAATTCATTTGCTCCAGGATGACTACTTGAAGGTCCCGGGAGACTGAAATGTCCCTTCTGTGGCTTTTGAATGTTGCCCATTCTGATGCCACATTTGTGTCCTTAGCCCACTTTTCCACTTTGAAACTGACACTATTACAGGTGCCACATAATACTCATTCTTCATCTGTGGGAAATTGATATTTTTAGTGCGGCAGATATGTAGAATCTTGATGTGTGTTTTAATCTGTTTTAAGTTTATCACTGATTTAAATTTGGGGGGGAATGGTTTAAATAGTTGTTTTATGGATAATTTAATTCTTTCATATTTTTTTGTAAGCTGCTTTGAGGTGTGGGTGTGTTACAATCAAGCAGTGTATATGTGTGTGTGTGTGTGTGTGTGTGTGTGTGTGTGTATATAGTGTGTGTGTGTGTGTGTGTGTGTGTGTGAGAGAGAGAGAGAGAGAGAGAGAGAGAGAGAGAGAGAGAGAGAGATCTATTTGTCCAGTGTAGAATGCAGAAAGGCATTGTTGGGACTGGAAGATGGTGACATATATCACCTTGGAAGGCGAGAGCAGGTGTGAATGAACCCTGGACATTGTGGGTCACATTATTAGGTCCTGTAACCTTGGAGCTACCAGAGGAGATGGTTGGACAGAGTTGGCACCTGCGCCTGTGGCAGGAGCTGTTCCCTCTCTGTGTGTCTCTGTTACATGGATGGCTGTTGCTGGTGAGAAGCTGTTTTAAGTTGAGGGTAATGTCATCAGCAAGGACCCATCTTGCACCCAGGGCCTGTGAGCAGGAAGCAGCATTGTTCACAATTCATTTTAATGGTTTTACCTAGGCCACCCAGTAAACTATCTAAAGTTCAAGTGTTTTCAATGGAAGGAAAGCTGCACTTAAATCTCTCTCAAATTCTGTGGGAGTTCAAAAGTGTATAAATACAACTCTTGGGTGCCAACCAGTTAAAAGATTTTTAGCTGGTGGATCATTCCAGCTTTTTTCAGGTGATTGGAATTGTTTTCAAACTAAGCCATTTCATACCAAACCACATTAACGGGTTTTTGTTGTTGTTTTGAAAGAAGGGGAGTAGGGTTGGCTGACAGGAACATTTCTGTCGTTTCTCATAGTTTTGTACAGTATGATGTGAGCCATACAGAAATCAGCAGGTTAGTTTCTCTGTGGTGAAGAGATAAGCAGTTTACCTGCTTCCCAGCTAATTTGCAGTTAATAGCACAGGAGCAAATCTTAATATATGAACAGCCTAATCCTATACATCTTTACTCAGAAGTAAATCTTATTCATCTCAGTAGGACTCACTTCCAAGTATGTGCATTTAGGATCAAAACTTAAAATGCCTTAAAGTCTGCAGCTTCTCAAATAGTAAAGAGAGCTATTGAATCATCTCTCTTTTTCTTTTTCTCTTGCAAATACTGTAAATTAAAGGTGAGATTTGCTTGCTTGTTTCCAAACCTGTTCAGCAAAATTATTTTCCACAGAAGTGACAGGTTTTGGGGGTTTTTTTTGGTCCCCTGCCCTCTGAATGAACCTGCAGATCTTAGTGGCCATATCCTTTGTCTGCTGCCCCAAACCAGATAAAGAGCTAGGCAGAGCACTGAGTTATTACCTGGGGAAGAGAAGAAATGCAGTGTTTAGGAACATCTCCAGATGACTCTACTCATCCCTTCCTTGCTCGGCCCCATAAAAATTCATTTAAAAATACACTTGTTAGATTGGGCTGTGCCATTAACAGCATTGCAAAGAGAGGGCACAGATTTCGCTGTGCCACTACGGGCAATGGAAAGTGAGGGCACTTTAATGAGTTACATCTGAAAGGAGTGCTTGAAATACTGTTAAAAATGTGAGGTATTTTTCAGTATCAGTTTTTGTAAAAAAAACAAAATGGGAGGGGAGTAGATTTTTGACTCAGCCTTAGCCTTGTTGCATCACCCACTTCCTTTCATCCATCCACACCCAAATAGTTTTCTGGTGGCTGCTTTCTTTAGGGAAACGAAGACCCCCGAAGAAATGTAGAATCTGTTTGCAGAGCAAGTCGCTCATATTTTGTATGCTTTTGACCATTGTAGCGTGGACTCTTAGTGTGCCCTGCCCTTGGCTCCCTCATCTCTTTGGGGGCTCAGTCTTTTTTGGCCACTCTTCACGAAATGCCACAAATTGGCATCCATCAGCCACTTGGAGATCCTCAGATGAAGTTGGTGGTTCAGCAGGATAGTACATTTGGTCAAGACAAGCCTAGAAAGGGAGGAGGGAGGGAGAGACTTCCTGTGTTCTGTTGCTCTATAAAAACAGTGTCAGTTGGCACTGAGATTTAGGAGCATGTGCCCAGTTATAACTTTAAAGAAACTTAAGTGTGTGCCCATTGATGGCATCCCTGCCCCCCTTTCTTCTTACAAGCGAATGGAGGTGATTGGCTGAAACAACCTTTTGTTTGTTTGTTTCCTGCCTTCAAAATGGCTGCCCTTGAGAATGAGAAATTGGCAAAACCTCTTTTAGTTTCCCTTCCTCTGTCGTCTCCCCCCACGCCCCCAATGTCAAATTTCAGAATTCATCTCCTTCAGGGCAAGGACTGGTCTTATTCTTGCCAATCATATCCTTACCAGTGCTATTTTTCTAGAAAAAGAGGTGCCAGAACTCACCATGAACGCTTTCCTTGTTCCCTTATAATGGCAATGGAACCCACCTGAGAGATGCCGGAACTGAGTTCCAGTGAGCTCCGGCAGAAAGAAAAGCCCTGCTTATACCTCTTATACCTGGCAAAATCATCCTAAGTATTAAGGGCACTTGTGCAGCCAGACCCACATTTCCACATGGGGCTGGCTACCTCGCCTGTTGACTAGCCGTGCGTCTGAGGAACCCAACGTGATCAGGAGTGAGTGAATTTTCAGAGCGAGGGAGACTTCTAACAGAAACCCAAGGCCCAGGTTCACTGAGAAGCCCTAGCCAGCCGGGCCTTGGAGCCTGAAGCTCAAATTTGCCTGACAAAATGGTGGCGCTTAATGAATGAGGGAACTGTAGGGCCTGTTGGGGGGGGGGTGAGGGTAGGATATGCTTTTGTCTCTGCTGGGTGAGAAGGTCTCTTCCACTGAATTAGCGAGGCAACATGGCTTGAAAGGGGGTGGGAGGGCAGGATGAATGAACAAGCCCCTTCTGTTCCAAGGGGGCACAGCAGTTGGCACGTATGGACACCCCCCCAACACACCCCGCCTCTCCTCTTTTCTCCCGCTCGGCTTTATGCTGTGCCAGCTGTGCCCTCCCAATCCTGCCCCACTTCCCCCCTCCTGCCAACGTTGGCACCAAATGAAGGGGGTCCACCCTGGCAGCGTCTCTGAAGAGATTAAGGCCTCGGTGTGCTTTTTGCCTTTTTTCTTCCCCCCATCCCTTTTACCCCTCAGTGGCTGGGAACAGGAAACGTGATGCTAATTGACTTGCAAATTAATCATTTGTCCCTGCGCCTGATAATTAGTGCTAACGATTTTATATACCCAAACCCCATTTCCCCCTCCCTTTTCTTCTTCTTTTTTGAAGGGGTGCAGTATATGTTTTAATTTTTATTTTACCCTCCCCACCTCCTTGAAATTTCCAATGCCTCTCCAGCTGCCCCTATATAGGAAAATCATTTGGGGCGGGGGGGGGGGGGAGAGAAGGTTGTGGGCAGAATGGCCGGTGGTAAGTAGCAACCAGGCCAGACAGTAAGGCCAGTTGATTTCCTTCCCACCGGTCGGTGCCAGATCTCTTGATCCTGGGTGTCCAATAAATGAAGATTCTTTTTTGTGTGTTTGGGTGAGTGGGTGGCAGTGGGGAGATGACATGGTTGGAAGAGGTTAATCAGGTTGGGGCGCGGAGAGGGAGGAAGGCTAGTCCCAAACGCTTCTTTTGATTTTATCCCTACGAAGAGTCGGGATGATGAGCCAATGGCAACATTCCTGAGACAATATCCTGCTTGTTTCAGGACTGGCCATTCATAGCAGGGAAGGTTGGGAAGAAACAAGAGTGCTCAGATTGGAAAGGGAGCATTGAGGCGGGGGGGGGGGTGAAGAGGTCCTTTAATGAAATCCCTACTCCTGTAACTCTCACTTTTAGTCAACACTCCCCCCCCAGCTTTCTAAAAAACAATAGCTAGTAAATGGGGAGGGCATTACAAAAGAGGGGGGGTTCATCCTCCCCCAGCATCTTGTTATTTGTGCACAAAAAGCAACAACAGTGTACCCACTTCATCAGTTCCACCTAGTCTGCCAGGTCTGACCCAAGGCTGTGAGGAGGCAGAGGACAAGATGGCAGCGATCGCAGTGCCAATGGGATCTCAGGCCCCATCTGCCTTATAAGTTTATAAAGCAGATATCATACCATGGCTTCCCACAAAGAATCCTGGGAAGTGCCGTTCAAGTTGCTGAGATCTGTCAGGAGACCCCTGTTCCTCTCACAGAGCTACAGTTCTCAGAGTTCGCTAGAAAGAAGACCTTGGTTGTTAAACCATTCTGTGAATTATCACTCAGTGAGGGGATTAGAGGTAGAGCATCTGCTTCGCATACACAAGGTCCCTGGTTTAATCCCATGCATCTCCAGACTGTCCTTTGCCTGAAACCCTGGAGAGTCACTGCCAGTCGGTGTAGGCAACACTGAGGTGGATGGAAGCAATATAAGAAATAAGACAGCTTATTGTATTCCTAAGGCCCATTGAAATCAGAGGACTTCTAACTAGACATGGGCAACATTGTGCTGTGAATCTGCGCCTCTCTCTTTCTCTTTCTCTTTCTCTTTCTCTTTCTCTTTCTCTTTCTCTTTCTCTTTCACACACACAGTATAAGGCCTCATTATAGGGTTGCCATATTTTGAAGAGCAAAAAAGAAGACGCTATGATGACTCTCATTTTAAATACCCCTGCTTTTATGTAGGCTATAGAAGCTGTGATATATTGCTGAAAGCTGCAAGAGAAGAGAAGAGGAAAGCAAATCTTCAAACACCTGTTATGTCTATGTCTCATCCAGAAAGTATAACCAGATACATTTTGGCAAATTAAAAAAACCAACCCAGACAGAAATTTTACCCTGGAAAAAGAGGATGTGTCATGGAAAAAGAGGACACATGGCAACCCTACGTTCACACCATACATTTGAAACACTGTTGTTGTTGTTCAGTCGTTTAGTCGTGTCCGACTCTTTGTGACCCCATGGACCAGAGCACGCCAGGCACTCCTGTCTTCCACTGCCTCCCGCAGTTTGGTCAGACTCATGTTTGTAGCTTTGAGAACACTGTCCAACCATCTCGTCCTCTGCCGTCCCCTTCTCCTTGTGCCCTCAATCTTTCCCAACATCAGGGTCTTTTCCAGGGAGTCTTCTCTTCTCATGAGGTGACCAAAGTATTGGAGCCTCAGCTTCACAATCTGTCCTTCCAGTGAGCACTCAGGGCTGATTTCCTCCAGAATGGATGCGTTTGATCTTCTTACAGTCCATGGGACTCTCAAGAGTCTCCTCCAGCACCATAATTCAACAGCATCAATTCTTCGGCGATCAGCCTTCTTTATGGTCCAGCTCTCACTTCCATACATCACTGCTGGGAAAACCATGGCTTTAACTATACAGACCTTTGTTGGCAAGTTGATGTCTCTGCTTTTGAAGAGACCTTTTGAAACACTGTTATACCACTTTAAACCATCATGGCTTCCCCCAAAGAATTCTGGGAGCTGTAGTTTGTTGAGGGTACAGAGAGTTGTTAGGAGAACCTCTATTCCCCTCACATAACTTCAATTCTCAGGACTCCCTGTGAAGTGAGATTATTAAAATACTCTGTGAATTGTAGTTCTCTGAGGGAAACAGGGATTTCCTAACAACTCTCAGCACCTTTAACAAGCTACAGTTCCTGGGACTTTGAGGGGTTGGGGAGCCAGGACAGTATAAAGTGGTATGAAACTGCTTTAAATGTATGGTACAAATGAGGCTCTACAGCTACCCTGGCAACAGGGCAGTATCCTAAGGATATAAGGAGACTCTGGCTGCTGGACCAGATCAATGGCAGACAGTCCGTCTGAGTTCAACATTCTTTTTCCCACAGTGACCACCCAGAGACCTATGGGAGACCCACAAGCAGAGACATGGCTACAACTGCCCTCTTCACTGTCGTCCCCCAGTAGTTGGTGCCTCTGATCCTGGAGATGGTAAATAGTCATCATGACCCATAGCCATTGGTAGCTGTCTTCTCCATGAATAGCCATATCCTCCACCACACCAGAGTTTTTAATGTTTAAAGTTTTATTCTGTTTTTAGTCCTCTGTTGGGAGCCGCCCAGAGTGGCTGGGGAAACCCAGCCAAATGGGCAGGGTATAAATAATAAAAATTATTATTACTACTACTATTTGAGGAGACCAAGCTAGCTTAGGGGGGCAGGCCAGGCCACAGAGCACAGCTTCCTCCTCAAAAACCTCACCTCCACCCCTTGAGGTGGCTGCTGCCCTTTGCCTAATGCAGGGGGAGTCAAACTTTTTATACCTACCGCCCACTAATCCACCTTTCTTTATGGTAAAAATTCCTTACCGCCCACCAGTGCTTGATGGAAGGAGGGTTCAGCTTGTGCTGTAGAACCCCCTGCTGCCCACCCAGAATCCTGAAACGCCCACTAGTGGGCAGTAGGGACCAGGTTGACAATCCCTGGCCTAGTGATAGGGCCTCTTGCTGCATCCCAAGGAAGGCAACTCTCTATCCAAACTGGCAGCTCTCCAGCTGGTCTCTGGTTGAGGCCAGAGTAGTTGCCTCCCTCATTTCAGTGGTTCTCCATCAGGCATAGACTCAATGGATTTTAACTCAACACACAAAACATGATCGGTATGGATCATCCAGTCTTGTCTCTGAAGTGGAAAGGATGCATTAGGCCTTCACGGACCTGATGTCCTCCAGATGTTTTGGATCACAACTCACATCAGCCCAGTTGTTGTCTTTATCCTGAGGGTACTCAGGGATAAGCAGTACCAGAACATTTTTTTCTAGGAAAAAAAGCACTGCATTAGTCCCGCTCAGAGCGGAATCATGGGTGTCTGGGCGGGGGGGAGGGTTGCCCCTCTGGAATCATAAATGTATTTATTTGTTTTAATGGACACAGACACCCATATCCAGCTATGGAAGAAGATGTTTTGAGGGACATCCTGTTGAGAATGGCTGCCAGGACCATTCTCGGAGGAGAGCCTGCCTGGGCTGCTTCTGCAAATGTTACAAAATGTGGAAATCCTACGTATACAATGATAGTATAAACAAAGGAGATGTGGTGCCTTTTTGTGATCAGGTGAGCAGCTTAGGGGTGCTGCTGATCCTGACTCTGCTTTAGGGGGTGGGGCAAGGAATACAAACCTAAAGTGCTGACTAGGTACTCAGGAAATCTGTAGTGAAAATTCCCTTTCCGGGGAAACAGAAACTTAGTGCCACGGTTTTGATAGGTTGGAAGTTGAAAGAAAGACCCAAAGTTTTTCTATATAGGGCTGCTGGAGAGAAAGCAAAGAAGTAGAGTGGTTTCTGTTTCTTTAAGCTATGGATATCTGCAACTACCATATTTTTCACTCTATAAGACGCACCAGACCACAAGACGCACCTAGTTTTTGGAGGAGGAAAACAAGAAAAAAAATATTCTGAATCTCAGAAGCCAGAACAGCAAGAGGGATCACTGTGCAGTGAAAGCAGCAATCCCTCTTGCTGTTCTGGCTTCTGGGATAGCTGTGCAGCCTGCATTTGCTCCATGAGACGCACACACATTTCCCCTTACTTTTTAGGAGGGAAAAAGTGAGTCTTATAGAGCAAAAAATACGGTACTTCAAATGGGAGAAGAAGCTGGTAAAATGTGGACTAGACAATGTTACTTTTAGGTGGATTTGTCTTTGGTTGACTACCTGAGCCCAAGGAGTGCTCACCAATGGAAATGACACAGAGTTCTATCCTGGGCCCATTGTTCAATGTCTTTATAAACGACTTGGATGAAGGAATTGAGGGGACATTCATCAAATTTGCAGATGGCACCAAACTAGGAGGGGTAGCTAATGCCGCAGAAGACAGAATCGGAATTCAAGATGACCCTAATGGAGTAAAGCAGTAGAGAACAACTCATTCAAAACAATTATTATTATGAACTCCAAAAGTCGGGAGGCAATTCAGTGGTGGAGAAGTTTGGAAGCATCCCTGAAACCATTCCATCAGCAGAGCTGAACACACCTCTCTGACCTGCCAGCTTTCTATGTTCAACTTTTGACATCTCCCCTGTTTGCCGTTCCTAACCTTTCCTGCTGTTCTGTAGCAGAATTAATAAATAAAAACAAAAACATTTCTTTAACCAGGCTTTTGTTTTGGGCTGATTCACATTCTATGTCATTTTAGATGCATTTGTGGGAGTTCTTGGCTTGTTCTTGTTTTTACCATGTATTTTGTGTTTTCATTTTGTATTTTTATGTTGTGATCTTTGGATGAAAGGCAGTATACAAATTTAATATGTAAGCAAGGAAGTAAATACCATATTTTCTGTGTGGCAGGACTTGTCTCCTTCTCCCTCCTGGTGTCCCAGGTATCTTAATTTGTTAGCCACACCGTTACTTTCATCCCATTTCTCCCTTTGCTCTGGGAGTCGCAGCCCCCACTTGTAAAAATCCCCATCCCTTCCTTTTTCTTTCTCCTCCTCTCAAGGGAGTGAAGCACTGGTCCACCTGGCACTCCATGACCTTCCCAGCACCACCAGCCCAACCAAAGGATCTCAGGAGCGAAGTCTATAAAACTCCCACTAGCTCCAAAGGCCAGAGCCTTGTTTGGTTTCTGCAGAGTTAATTGCCCGGGGACCCCCCGCCGGTCCACACAGAGCATCTTTTTGTCTGCCAAAGAATCACTTGACCTTTAAGGTCTCCGTGGCTGCAACCCCCCCTGTCCCCAGAGGGTCAGGCCGTCCTCCATGAATGTCAATTTAATTCATGAAGCATGGCGGAGCCGCCAAGCGGTGTTGCGGTAGCCACGGGAAGAAAAGCCACAATGGGGCGCAGGCTGCAGGAACTGTTGTTGGAGCAAATCAGCTATTAGCGGCTTATTATGGAGTTCCACCCAAGGCAGGATAGCAGGGGCAAGAGAGAAAAGCAAAAAGGGACCTTAGGAGAGGATTAACCCTTATCATAACCTGTCAAAGATGGTTTGGGAATTAAGTCGTAGCTCACTGTACTGCATGCTGTGCTCACGTAAAGGCTGGATTGTTGCAATGCGCTCTACGTGGGGCTGCCCTTGAAGACGATTGGGAAACTTCAGATGGTCCAAAATGCAGCAGCAGCCAGGGTATTGGCCGGCGTTCCACTTAGATCTTGGATAAACTGTTTTAAAAGAGCGGAAGTTAGTTTCTGAGCCCAATTCAGTGATTGGGAAGCAAGGAAGGGGCCAAGGAAGGGACACAAAAGTGTGTGCCCACACCCTGCCTTACCTGAGTGCAATGCCTGTGTGTCCTCAAAGGGCTCTAATGCATGGGTAGGCAAACTAAGGCCCGGGGGCCGGATCCGGCCCAATCACCTCCTAAATCCGGCCAGCGGACGGTCCGGGAATCAGCGTATTTTTACATGAATAGAATGTGTGCTTTTATTTAAAATGCATCTCTGGGTTATTTGTGGGGCATAGGAATTCGTTCACCCCCCCAAAAAAAAATATAGTCCAGCCCCCCACAAGGTCTGAGGGACAGTGGATCGGCCCCCTACTGAAAAAGTTTGCTGGCCCCTGCTCTTATGGGTAGGTGAAGAGGCACACGCATGGCTGCTGGCAAGGGGCAGGAGGGTCTGCAGCGATCGAGGCAGTGACCTGGAATATCGTGACCTGGCGATATGCAGAAACAGCAGCCCTGGTGAGAAGTTGGTTTCCTGGCACCCATGCCACAGTGCCATGGGAGGCAAGCAGGCACAGTGGCTCTGTGCCACCATGCCACCTGCCCCAATCCCGGCTCACCAAGAGGTGCCAGTTGGCAGCAAGTCCTGCAGGAAACTGCAAGTACCTGAGGTGGGGGGAGCAAGGGTGCGCTTGAAGTGTGAGCAGGGCTATTTGCCCAAGGAGCCCAACTCTTGCCCGAGCCCTAAGCAAAATTGTAGAGCCAACAATTTTGGACCCCTAAGAATTTTGCGCCTGCAGCAACTGCCCCTGTAGCTCCCACCTACCCTGCCCTATGCTACTGCAAATAAGCAGATAATGTATACTAGGATTGCAGCCTCGAGGAACTATCTGGCCGCAAATAGATTTAAGACAGCCTTCTTCCCTACAGACCTTCCTGGGTGCTGAGATCAGCAGAGGAGGCTCTCAAAGGCTCTGGGATGGGGGTGACGGGGGACAGGGCCTTCTCTGTGGCAGCCCCTCCCTACGTGGCATAACTCCCTCCCCACAGAGGTGCGTCTGACACTTTCACTATACAGCTTCTGGAGGAAGCTGAAGACGCACCTCTGTTGACACCCGAGGGGTATATTTTTAGGATCCACCTTTATTTTTTATGGATTGTTAAGTTAGTTTCTATTGTCCTTAATATTGTGTTTTAATGCTGTAACTTGCCTTAAAACCTTAAAACTAAGACCTTAAAGGAGCTGAGCAGGCAATCAATCAATCAATCAATCAATCAATCAATCAAGGTTCTTCCTTCCACCACAACTGAAAGATTCTGTTCCAGTCACTGTGGATGTGGAAGCACACAACCCGCCATAGCGATGAGCTAATTGCCAAGAAGTCTAGAAAGGCCGGCATGTGAGAAGGGGTGGGGGGTGGGGAATCCCACCTCCAACAACTTGACCCGGGCTAATGACTGTTGAGGCTGAATGATATTTGTTTATCCTTAAGTGCTGGGAGCTCTCCACCACCACCATCCCCCGCCCTGCTGCCGCTCCCATGAGCAACCTTAAACACTGCCACACCTGTCTGGGCTCTTTCGCATTGTGGTTCTCATGAATGGGGGTCTGTTGAAAAGAAAACAAGCTTTGATTCTTGGCGGACTGGGCAAAATTAAGTAGGGCGGAGGGGTGGGGGCAGGGGGAGAAAGGCAGAGGAATGAAAGAAATTCCCAATAATCCCTATTTGTTGCCCTTGACCAACCTGAATTTCTCCCCACCATCATCCTGCTTCTCAAAACCTTAATTTGCTGGGCTAACATTTAAAGTGGTACGCACACGCTTCTCTTCACAACCTCTCGACGCTTTTCCTAGGGCTGGTGCAATTGGGAGGGGTGCAGCATAATTGCAAAGCACTCCAATGTACAGAAGGCCATCTGAGGAGGATTAAGGGATGATAATTAAAACTCATTTTATGGAGCCAATGTGGTCTGGAGCAAGGCTCGCAGACTCCCTGCTCCACCCCATGTTATCAGTTGATGGGAAACAAACTTAGCATGGCTTGAAATAACACCGCAGTGATATTGTTAACATCAATCTATGTGCTGAGGCGCCTCGCTTACCTCAGCTTGGCACCCAGTTCGTGCACACTACTTGCGCAGCCCTAAATCCATCCCTACAACAACCTCATGAGGCATAGCTGTCAACTTTTCCCTTTTCTTGCGAGGAATCCTATTCGGATTAAGGGAATTTCCCTTTTTTTAAAAAAAGGGAAATGTTGACAGCTATGCTGTGAGATGGGTTAGGGAGAGAGGCAGTGACTAGTCTAAGGTCACCCAGTGAGCTTCATGGCTGAGGATTAAGCTTGGTCTTCCACTCTAACCACTACACCATACAGGCAAATACTTTCCTCTAATATAACACATTTTAATGCTGGAGGAGACTCTTGAGAGTCCCATGGACTGCAAGAAGATCAAACCTATCCATTCTTAAGGAAATCAGCCCTGAGTACTCACTGGAAGGACAGATCATGAAGCTGAGGCTCCAATACTTTGGCCACCTCATGAGAAGAGAAGACTCCCTGGACAAGACCCTGATGTTGGGAAAGATGGAGGGCACAAGGAGAAGGGGACGGCAGAGGACGAGATGGTTGGACAGTGTTCTCAAAGCTACCAGCATGAGTTTGACTAAACTGTGGGAGGCAGTGGAAGACAGAACTGCCTGGCATGCTCTGGTCCATGGGGTCAACACGACTAAACGACTAAACAACAACAACACATTTTAAAACACCCTCAAGTATATGCATCTATATGCACACTTTAAGAGATGCATTTTGTTACACATTACTTGGCTGGAGGACCGCAATACAAAATTCATGGAATTTTGAATGTGTCCAGCAATTGCAAATCAGGTAGGTTCACCTTTAAATGTGAACAGAATTGAATTTCTCCCCCTGTGACTACAGTGCTGAATATCCGTCCCTGGAGCGCAAGAGGGCTCTTGACTTTGTGCCCCTGCTGCTTGTGGGCTTCCTAGAGGGATCTGATTGGCTGCTGTGGAAACAGAAGGCTGGGCTTAGGTGCCCCCCCCCCCCCGGCTTGACCCACTTTGCCACTTTTTACGTTCTTATGTTAATGCTCACATTTATAAAGCAGAAACAAAACTGTCCGGTCAAGGGGAAGGTTAGAGGCCGGCGCCTTTCCATGCTCTTCTAGTTCTCTGCTTTCAAGGAGCATTTAGCCCTAGGAGATAATTCAAAGCTGCAGTTCCCCCTCCCTAGCCGTATGCCATCTTGGGACCTGCTGCAATTAAAATGGTTGTTTGGCTAGCCCTGGGCTCCGACACCCCAAATTAGTTCCTGTCTGAACTTTGTGACACGAAGAGGTCCGTTTTATTGGCTTGCTGGTCTCTCTCCGCCTCTCCCTCCACCCCGACCCCCTCCTTGACCCATGGGCCTCTGCGGACCCTTGCAAGCCATTAGTTAGCATTAAGTGTGTTGCATGGAGATGAGGCAGGTTCATGAATGCCCTCGGCCAGCCAGGCCCTCGGCTAGTAGACTGAACCCTGGTGTTTACATAACCTGACCTCTTCCTATTGTGGCCGCCTTGTACTCTGGTGTTTGGTAACAAATTGGTGTGACCATCAGAGCAGGGCAGGGGCAGCACAGCTGATCTGTAATATCCCTAATGGTATGGAGTAAGCACTGGATTAGGGATGAGAGGAGGTCTTCCACTTCTGTTACCGTTTAGTGCAGTGGTTTCCAATTAGCTAATTACTGAGGACCCCCTATTTTTCAAAAGCCAACCCAGTGACCTCCTACTTTTGAAAATTTTGACAACTCTATGGTAGTTACCTCGCAAAGCAATTTTTTGAACAAAATGTGGGGTAGCCCCTAATAAGCAGAGGATTTTAGGTATACTAAAAAAATTGTGATATTAACCACGCAAAAATGACAAAAAAATTAGTTGGAGGGGTTGAGGCAAGGGATGGGACCACAGACCCCCTGGGTGTGTTTTGCAGAACCCCAGGGGTCCCTGGACCCTTAATTGGGAACCACCGGTTTAGTGGATTTGCGCTAACCTGCATCCTGCTCCATTATTATTATTATTATTATTATTATTATTATTATTACACACACACTAATTTTATTCAACTAAACCAAACAAATCAATACAACAAAAATAAAAGAAGTACAAAAATGAAGAGCAGTATGTCCAAGAGAGACTTAACATTAGGCTGGTAAAGTAGGCAGAGGCAGATTTAGGGCAGCATGACTGGTTCTGCCACACTGGGTGCCGAGCCCAGGGGTTGCTGCAGGGTATCGCAGCTATGACATAGTGAACAGAAAGCAAGAGGCAGGGGGTGCCGAATTTTGGGCTTACACAGGGTGCCGCTGAAATTTGAATGACCAAAGTCCCCCTGCATTAGGAAAGTCAAATTTCACATTGTCTGTGTGTCTGTATTTGTTGTCTTTAAGATAAAATTGCACCAAGAAGCACAGAATTTTTCAGGGCCCTCCAAGCCTTTGGCAATATGTAACTTACGAGTTGTTTTCTTCCAGCTAAGTTCCACATATTTTTATACAAAAGTGAAGGTCGCAAATCCTGCAAGGTTTTCCATTTTGGGGACAAAGGAGGTTCCAGCAGCTGCCACCACCCATGTCAAGAATTCCTGGGAGTTAAAACATGCTCCTTTAACAAGGAGATTTTTGAAAACAAATTCCTAGGTGGGGTGTGTTTTGCTGCAAACAACCAAGAAGGAAGTTTCAGTTGGTGAGTGGGGTGGGGACTGTGCCTAAGAACCTAAGAAGAGCCTTGCAGGATCAGGCCCATGGCCCATCTAGTCCAGCATCCTGTTCTCCCAGTGGTCAACCAGATGCATGTGGGAAGCCAGCAAAGAAAACCCGGGCGCAAGAACCCTCTCCCCTCCTGAGGTTTCCAGCAACTGAGATTCAGGAGCATTGCTGCCTCTGACAGTTGAGGCAGAGCATAGTAGCCGTTGACAGCCTTATTCTCCACAAATTTGTCTAATCCTCTTTAAAAGCCATCCACGTTGGTGGCCACCACTGTGGGAGCAAGCGCCATCATTTTAACTGTGTGCTGCATGAAGGAGGACTTCCATTTATCTGCCCTGAGTTGTCCAACATTCAACTTAACGGCTGTCCCTGAGTCCTAGTGTTATGAGAGAGAAGAAAACATTTTTTTTCTATTCCCTTTCTCCATGCCAGGTGCAATTCTATAAACTTTTATCATGTCCCCTCTTGCTCACCTTTTCTCTAAACTAAAAACTCTCAAATGTGGCAACCTTTTCTCACCTGGGAGCTGCTCCACCTCCTTGATCATTTTGATTATTCTTTTCAGAACCTCTTCCAACTTGACTGTATCCTTCCTGAGGGGAGTATTTCAAATGCAGTGGCACCCTAGATCTGTATAATGGCGTTATGAGATCGGCAGTTTTATTTTCAATTCCTTTCCTAATTTCACATCATTTCATTTCACTTTTAATATGTAAACCACCTTTCTACATTTCTACTCACAATGCGGTTTACAAGCTGAAGGAACAACAAACAGACAATGAAGAACACACACCTAATAGCAATCTGATCCAATACAAAAAAGTCATAATAAAAACAAAACTTTAAAACAAACAACTTATATCAAATAAAGCAATATTCAGTAATTTACTAGGATATAATAGTAAGCAGTACAATTAAACATCAGCAAATAATAATTAAACAATTTACACTTAACAGTTACAATAAAGGATTACTAAACTATAATAAATACAAATAGCAGCAAGTCACAATGCATAAAATACCACAAAACATACAAAACCATGATCCCAGCATGGAATTTGCCTTTTTCTTTTTTTTTTTTTTTTTTACAGCTGGGATTCAGAAAATAGTTCTCAGGCTAACAAGTCAACTTCAAATTGGGATTATAATTATTATTATTTTTTTAAAAAAAATCTGTTTTGATCTTGTTGTATAGGAAGCTGCCTTATAGCCAGTCAGACCCTTGGTCTATCTATCTAGCTCAGTACTGTCAACCCTGGCTGGCAGCAGCTCTCCGGGGTTCCTGGTAGGGTATTTTCCCAGCTCTACCTGAAACCTTCTGCCTGAAAAGCATATCATCTACCACTCAACCGCAGTCCTTCCCCCAAAGGTGTATGAACCGTCACACATAGACTGAGAGTCCGTTTTCAAATCTAGCAAAGTAACTTCAGCAATTCAACACCCCAATTATGTTTCATTTATTCATTTAATAAAAGTCATATACTGTTTTATGGTAAAACAAGCAAGAACCCACCTCCAAGTGATTGGCAAAACAAACAAACAAACATAACACATTAAAATTATTGATTAAAAAAAATCAAAAGATGAATAAAACACATGTCAACATTCTACATATGTTTTTAGCAGGCACTGAAAAAAGTACATCAAAGGCACCTGCCTGATGTCACTAGGCTGGGAGTTCCAGAGTGGATAGCTGCTGCCACATTATAAGTGTGGAAGGAAGTACTATATGACAGCTGCAAACATGCTGGTTCAACAGATTGAAGTGGTCAGGTGGGCAAGTAAATTGGTCCCAAGCCTTTCAGGTCTTTATATGCTAATAGCACCACCTTGAACTTGGCCCTCTAGAAAATGGGCAACCAGGGGAGATCTCTCTACAGAGGTGTTATATGCCTGTCAGCAACCATGCTGCAGCATTCTGAACTGACTGCTTCCAGATTATTGCACACACACACACACACACACACCTCTTTCAAGGAGCTCAGGTGATGAGCACAGTCCCCCCTTCCACACACTCCAACCTTTAATGGTCATTGATGCACCTCATACAGGTACCATTTATATTGTAAGCTCTTTGGGGGAAGGAATCTGCTTTTTCTCCCTATGTTTATTTCTTAGAAATAAACTATATTATGATGTAGTTGTTCCTGTTCCCCTTATTCTTATGATTATTCCAAAGTACTCTGTTTCATCTTTCCATCGGGCACTAATGCAGTGTTCTACATCATTCCAAAAGCCAACAGACTATTCCTACTCCCCCTCACTACTCCAATTAATGATAAATCACCAGATTTCAACATTCCACATTTGATGTTAGAAAACCCTGCTGGAAAAAAAAGCCAAGCCTGTCTGCCATCAATATTTTAACCGTCTCATGTGTACACAAAACAAAAGTCTGGAATCCATGCCCTAAGAGATGGAAATCAGAAATGGAAATTTCGAAAGGGCATTTTTTCCCATGCAAAACCTGAAGATTTCCATCCAGTCCAGTTCATTCAGTCGTGTTCGTTTTCTCACTGCTGCCTCAAAATTCTCCTGCTTTCCAACATGATCAAAGGACAGGTTTTTGTTGTGCAATTCCTAAGCATCCCTCACAGCCCTAATACACTGTCTTTAGCGCCACCTTCTGTCCGAATTACCACTTTGCGGTAATGTGGTGGAAGGTGGAGGTCCTTGTGGACTTCAGGCGAATGCCGCTCCCTAGTCCAGCCACACAGACAGCAACCCATTGGCATATTACTTTCCTTTTTTTAAAAAAAAGGCCTCTCAGAGACAGAAGCTGAGCGGGTTTTGTTTTATGACATTCCATCAGACTCCGCGTCAGACAAGACAAAACGACAGGGTTCTTCGGCGGTTGGGTGATGGATTTCTTTTTAGCTCATTATGTCTCCCCTCCCTCCCTCATCCGTATGCAAAATGGGATCCAGACAGCCTTGGGTGTACCATGGAAACCAAAGTACTTTGGTGAGAACGGGGGTGGGGGGGATGGTGTTGGGGGGCGGTGGCTGCAAGGGAGGGAGGGAGGGAGAGAAGAGCCAGAGGGGACTGGGAGAGTGGGAAATCTCTCATGCAACGTCGTCCCCCCAATCTGCATAATGCAATGTCCCTTCCTCCAGACACTGAAATATATTGTTTATAGAAGACAGAAGAGAAAAGAGGAAGAATGTGGAGGACACCGAGGGGGTGGGAGTGAAAGAGACAAGTGGGTGGGAAAAAGGATGAGGAGAAAAAGGGGAAGTGGATGAAAAGGTTGGGCATTCATGGCGGGCCGTGACACAGCGGAGGGGGAGGCCTGCTTCCCAACTAGACTAAGCCCAGTGGGGGCCACTACTTGGAGAGCAGGCAGTTGACTTCCCCCTTTTCCGGACTCTCCAAAGGACAGCGGGATCCATGCTGTCTTCTCTCCTCCACACCAATTATCTCAGCCCTTGCTCATTCGCCGTTATTCTGATCTGTATGGTGCCATCACCAAGAGAGTAACACAAACCTTGCCCAGCAAGGTGCTTCCAATTGAAAGCATGTCAAGGCCAAGGTCAAATCTAAGTGGGAAGTTTGGCACAGGAATACTGGAAGATGTCAGTATTCTTCACACTGACTGGCAGCGATGGCTCTCCAGGGTTTCAGGCGGGAGTCTCTCCTAGTTCTACCTGGAGATTGATCCTGGGATCTTCTGCCTGCAAGGCGGACGCTCTGCCATTGAACCAGGGCCCCTCAAACCAGAACTCCCAGAACTCAGGCTTTGGGGTGTCACCAAGTTCTCAGTGACACCATCTGGGCCTGTGGTGGACCCACCCACCCCACAACATTACAGATACATTTCTGTGTTTTCAACTGCATCCTCCCCGCAATTTGCTGTCTTTGGTATCTGTCTTCCATTCTTTCTCTGAGCTTTTTATTTCTTACTTCCCTTTCTCCACTACTTTTTTGCCAAAATGGCCTTCTCCTTACAGCCCCTCACAGTCAAGCCACGGCAGACTCTCTCTTGAAATGTCGAGGGAGGGGAGTCCTGTGTTTTAACAGGAAAGGGAGTTAGGAGGGTCCCTTGCCCCAGCCATCATGGCCACTGGCCAGGGATGAGAGAGGGCCGTAGAGTCAGGATGCTTAGAGGCCTGCTGAAGCTGCTTTGGCTTCAGGAGGCTTTCGCTGAGGTGCAAGCCAGTCATTTATGAAATAATAGCTGTATACATCTAGTGGTGGCTTTGCTGCTCTGATACCAAATGGCAAAGCCATATGGCAGGGATTTGTTTGTTTTACAAATTTCTAAACTGCTGCACAGTCTGAGGTCATCAAACTAGTGTACAAAAATAAGATACAAAAAAAATCTAGTAAGAATTATTGTACCCCATTTCCAGAACAAAAACAGGGGGTGGCAAATGAAGTTATTAGAGGAAGAAGTCAAAGGGTTTAATTTATGTCAGTAGTTTAATATACTGTGAGAACTGCGGGGGGGGGGGGATACTGAATGGGATAGTAGGAAATATTTGGAGAAACATCCCAAATATTTCCCAGTTTCAAGTATTTCCTTTGGAGAAAAGATTACAACATTGAGAATACTGTCGTAACTTTTTCATAACTTCAATTCCTGTTATGTAGCATATATCCCAGCCTTTTGGGGGGAAAGTGGGAAAGGGCAGTTGCCCAGTGATTAAGAAGGTCCCATGTTCAGGCATTTCCAGTAAACCTGTGTAAGTTTCCCTGCCTGAAACCTTGGAGAGCTGCTGCCAGTCAGTGTAGGCAGTACTGAGCTAGATGGACCAGTGGTCTGACTCAGTACAGTATAAGGCAGCTTCCTCTAAACATTCCTCTTTACCCAGGTCTTTAGCCATTAAATAATCTATGGCCTGTTAAAACTGTGAGTGGGGGCACTGTTAGAATCATAGAATTGTAGAGTTGGAAGGGACCCTGAGGATCATCTAGTCCAACCCCCTGAATTGCAGGAATATACAGCTGTCCCACATAGGGATCAAACCTGAAACCTTGGAGTTATCAGACCACGCTCTAACCAACTGAGCTATCCAGTATTGGTGTTATTATGATGATTTTATTATTATGTTGTCTGTTATTATGCTTTTTTTTTTACTATTGATGCTCTCTAAAATGTGTTCTTAATATTGTGCACAGCCTTGGGATCTTTTGATAAAGGGCAGTATATAAACTGAATACATAATAATAATATTAGATAGATAGATTCTTTATTGTCATTACACAAGTGCAACATTGCACAAGTGCAACGAAATTGGATGCCATCCCTTAAAAACAACAAAAGCAACACAACAACAACAACCAAACAAACCACATTCCAGCCACACCCACACCCACACCCATCAAACTCCCAGGTCACACTATCGAGTTACTGCATTTAAGAAGGCCACAGCTCTTGGATAGAAACTATTTTTCAGTCTATTTGTCCTTGACTTGATGTTTCTGTATCTCCTGCCAGAAGGCAGTAGTACAAACAGACTGTGTCCCGGGTGAGATGCATCCTGCAGGATATTGTTTGCTTTCCTAAGACAGCGGGAACCGTACAGTTCTTCCAAAGATGGGAGGGGATGACCAATAATCCTTTGGGCTGTGGTTATGACCTTCTGGAGCACCTTCCTCTTCCTAGCTGTACAGCTGAAGAACCAGGCACAAATACAGTATGTGAGAATGCTCTCTATGGAGCCTCGGTAGAAGGACACCAGCAGTCTCTCACTCAGATTGTTCTTCTTTAAAAGTCTGAGGAAATAAATTCTCTGCTGGGCCTTCTTCACCAGAGCAGTAGTATTTGCGCTCCAAGTCATGCCCTGATCGATAGTCACTCCCAAAAACCTGAATTCCGCCACCCTCTCCACCCGTTCCCCGTTGATATACAAGGGCTGAATGTCCGCCTTTTTTTTCCTGTAATCCACCACCAATTCCTTGGTCTTAGTCGTATTAAGAGCCAGATTGTTCTCTCCACACCAAGCACAAAGCCGCTCCACCTCGTCCCGATAGGCGGACTCATCCCCTCCTGAAATGAGCCCCACCACCGTAGTGTCATCAGCAAACTTGATGATTTTGTTGCTGGAATAAATGGCTGTACAATCATACGTATAGAGAGTATAGAGCAGGGGACTCAACACACAACCCTGTGGTGAGCCGGTGTTAAGGCTAAGGGCTGTGGACATATGTGACCCTACTCTAACCCTCTGAGAACGTTCTGACAAAAAGTCCAAAACCCAGAGACAGGTGGAGTTGGAGAGTCCAATCGCCTCTAGCTTGGACACCAGTCTATGGGGGAGGATAGTGTTAAAAGCAGAGCTAAAATCCACAAACAGCAGCCTCACATAACTCCCCGGCTGCTCCAGATGGAACAGAGCAGCATGGAGAGTGGTAGTGATAGCGTCTTCCGTAGATCTATTTGCCCTGTATGCAAACTGGTAGTTGTCAAAAGTTGATGGAAGACAGGAAATAATGTGACGGCGCACCAGTTTCTCAAAACACTTCATGATGATTGGAGTCAGTGCAACTGGTCTGTAGTCGTTCAGACTACTGATTGTGGATTTTTTAGGCAGAGGAACAATAGTTGACGACTTCAGGCAGGGTGGGACAATAGACTGGTGTAAGGACTTGTTGAAGATCTTAGTAAAGACCCTCGCCAGCTGATCCGCACAGCCCTTCAACATCTTTCCCGTGATGCCATCAGGTCCAGCAGCCTTCCTCGGATTCACCATCCTCAATACCTGTCTCACCTCATGCTCCTCTACAGTGAATGAGGGGCCCCTATGGGCTGGTGGCTGTAATACCGGCGTCTCAGGTGGCTCCTTCTCGAAGCGAGCAAAGAAGAAGTTAAGCTCCTCCGCCAGCAAAGGGTCACCGTCGACAGCACCAAGGTTAGGTTTGTAGTTGGTAATATGCTGAATCCCCTGCCACATCTGTCTTGTGTTGTTACTCCTTAAATTATCCTCAATCCTCTGCCTATAGACCAGTTTTGCCCGTCGAATATTCCAGCCTGGAGAGACTTCTGTATTGGTCTGTGTTTTTCTGGAGAGCATGATGCTTCTCCGCAGCCTCCTAAAAATTATCCTGGGGCTTTTCTAAAGGTAGAACTCAGTTCTGGGTTCAGCTCAGCATCAGGCCTCTGTGCTGGCCATAGATTTACTTCTTGAAAATCCCTGCCACGGTGACTCTCGCCAGAGGGGTTAGTTTGCATTTCATCTGCTGCAGCAAATGCAACAGAAAGTCTTGTGGCATTCTCAGTACTAACAGATTTATTGTGGCAAAGACGTCTGCCACAATAAATCTGCTCATTATTACTCATTCAGAAGGTTCCGAGGGTCACCACAGACATCCTAAACTTTTCATTTGTTTTTAACAGATGGAGCAAATGACTGTTATTTAAAAGATATTTGAAAGAAGCACAAGAGGGTCTCTGAGGACTTCAGTTATATGGATTTAGGGCATAATAAAAAAATATGTAAGTCATCACACAAATGTTTCCACTATTTAAATACAAATATTGGTAATCAAATCATTACAAATATTCCAACGACCGCCCCCTGTTTGATTTTGCATTTCTGTCCTGATGTTTGCTTTCTGAGGTTTCAACCATGCTAGCCAAGGATTTTATATTGAAAGGCCAAGCTGTATTTTTGGATCACAGGATGATGAACAAATACGGTACCACAAAAATGGCAGTAGTTAGCCACCACCCTTTCAGGAAATGAGCACTGCCTTGGCAGTCTTGTGGAAGAAATCCCTAAGTGAAGGCATATATATTCAGGTTGAAGATTTGACCATTTCATCTTCATCTTGGCTTCAGGGTTCCTCTTGTCCAAAGGGTCAAGGGCCTCATTTGAGAAGGGTGGATCATCAGTGTGTAATGCTGGAACCTGTTTCAGGGTGCCATGGCTCACCTTTGGAATAGGCAAAGTAATAACACATAAGGCAGTGTGTCTGAGCATACGCAGAATTCACTCCTTTCCAAAACAGAGTCCCCACAGGCAAATCATCTGGTGAATCCTCTGGCTCTGCCTTCTAAGGGGACTGGAGCCCTGGAACCACCTTTGTGGTATTTTGACTTCAGAGCAGATCTCCTAATGGCTGGGATCTCCTGAACATGGCAGATCCCTTGCTGTCATCTTTTTGCCTGCTGCGGTGTAGAAGATAGCAGCATTCGGTCAGGCGCTTGAGTCTCTGTCTGTCTCCTGGGCTCTCACAACCACAACACCCTGGAAGCCATTGTGATGATCCTCAGGAACCTAAGTAGAAGAAGCGATCAGGTGAGAAAAGGACACCAACATCCCAACACCCTTCACCTTATGGGTGCTGGGATGTGAATAGATGCTAGGAGAGGATATATTTATTAGATATTATCCTTCCTTCCTCACGTTTGTGAGTTCAGCAGAGTGCCACCCCTTTGCAGCTGAAAATGGAAGCTTAGATAGGCTAGTTTTGGCCTTTTAGTTTAAGTAATCCAGGATGTTTAAGGCAGACTAGATTTTCCTGGTATTCTCCCCCTTTCTCTCCCTTAAAATAACAATATTACAAAGAGTCTTGTAAAAGGTAAACATGACAACTACAGAATACTTGTTGAAGAGTAGCAGAAACAGCAAATTTGTTTAGGCAGGCTTAAAATGGCAATTCAGTTACAAAGACATACTTAAGTCTTGCTTGAAATGGCGTTAGAGCTTGTTCTCACATTGCTGGCAGGATGAAGAGAGATAGAAAGAGAGGGTGTGTCCAGGCAGGAAGGATAATATACAGCTATGTCCTCCCCCTTTCAAAGCACAGTTGGAGTGTCTCTCACAGAGTTCTCTTTAGCAAGTTTACAGGAAAACTCTGCGAGCTTCAGCTCCTATCATGTGCCTATCTAGCAAAACACGAATAGTTGGTTTGACCGCCCTTTAAATATCCCACACAGGGAGATGGGAAGCAGAGCTCCTCAAGGGTCATCTGGAAGCAGTCATTTCATCAGTGGGATGGGGCACAGGGCAAAATAATATACTGATGCCACTGTATTGATGATCAAATAATAAACAGCAAAAGTCTGCAGATACCTCCCAGTAGATATTATCTTCAAAGCAGAGAGAGTCATTCGGAGATCCAAGTATCCGCAAATTCATGATGACCCCTGGGAAACGCAAGAGGGAGGAATGGGGGGGGTGTGTCATGGCACAGAAGTAGAACTCTAAGCTGCCTTCATATGTATGAAGCCACATTCATACCAGCATACATCTAACAGCTTCTCCCAAAGAATTCTGGGAACTAATGGTGCTGAGAGTTCTTAAGAGACCCCCCCCATTCCCCTCCCAGAACTACAATTTCCATACTTCCTTGGAAAGCGGGATTGATTTCTTAAACCATTCTGGAATTGGTGGGTCTGTGATGGGAATGGGGGTGTCTCAGCACCCTTAAGAAACTACAGCTCCCAGGATTCTTTGGGGAACCACTTGAAGTGGTATCACAGTGCTTTAAATGTATGGTGTAAATGTGGCCAACATTAAACAAAACAGCCCTTCTATTTTTATAATCCAGCCCAAGCCCATCCTCAAATTGCTGGTTCGAGGAGGCCGTGGCTGGGAATGAGTATCTCCCTTTATCCATATTTTAGCTTGTACTGACCTCCAGTGGCAAGAAAAAGGTTGTGCCTTGAAAAAGAAATGAATGGAGAAAATGGATTGGCTCAATACGGTTTCAGTGACCACAATTTGGTCTTCTCTATTTTCTCATGCAATACCATCATCAGCAACCAACATTGCTAAACTCTGTTTTAAATGGTTTTATGTAGTGATAAAAGTGGTGCCTTCAAAAATTTGAAATCTACCCTCCCATGATTTCAATAGTGATAACTATTTAGGGTGTGAATCTGAATGATATCCGTGGATCCCTTCCAAACTTGTGACAGCGAAGTTAGAATCGACAGGAGGAAACCTGGTGAACCAGTCACACTGGTTTGGCTTGCCCTTTAAGTATTTTATTTCTTTTACTGCATTTGTCTCTCGCCTTTTTCCTCCAAGGAGCTCAAGGCGGTGTGCATGGTTCTCCCCCTCATTTATCCCCCACAACAATCTTGTGAAATAGGTTAGGCTGAGAGGCAGTGACTGGGCCAAAGTCACCCAGCGAGCTTCCTGGCCGAGTGGGGATTCAAACCCTGGTCTCTCAGGTCCTAGTCTGACACTCTAACCACCATACTCCGCTGGCTGGCTCACACAGAGAGCACCATTTACGTGCCCTAAGAGTTTGCCATAGAGATAAATGGGCGGACCTTTTCCCACCTCAGTTGGCTGGATGGCACATCTTCCTATGGGGAACAAGAGGCCAAAGGGGGCTGAGTTCCGGTTGATGGCAGAGGCACAGAGACATGTGTGCCTCTGTGCTGGACCCCAAGCTATGACTTGGAGATCTCCTTGGAAACCTAACAGAGGAAGCAAGATCTATTGGGGAATTCATGCTGTGAGTTCCTCCATCTTGTCCTCAAGTTGTATATATGTGTAAATAAAACCAAACATCCTAAAGACACCATGGTCTCCACATTGTTATGTATGTAATTGTTGAATGTTTATAAATTTTAAAAAAGACACCACGGTCTCCATCAACCTTCATTCCAAGGACACCAAACCCTGGGTAAGCACAGAAACCTGTGGAGTCTCTCACCACTCAGAGAGAGGGGCTGTACAACACAGATTTTTTTTGCTCTGCTCCTCTATGGAGGCAAGTAAGTTGTACAAGCCAAACTAAGGGCAATGTGATGTGCAAATGCACACAGAGTGTTGAAACAAATTCTCCCATGAGAGGATGCTGGACTGGATGGGCCTTTAGCATGATCTTAAATGCTTAGGGAGTAGCAAACAGTCACCTACCAGAAGTAATTCTTGGCACTCAAGGGTACCCCTCTGCCTTCAGAAGTGAAGGGGGGAGACGCTAGCAATTGTGGTACCACGTATGGTGGGCTGAGCCTGGTGAAATTTAGGGGAGCCACTCTGTCACCAGGACAGATAATGATGAGAACTTTTACTGCCACGGAAGATATATTTTATTTTTATTGTTATTGCGTCTAGGGCTGTGTGGAAAATGGCCCCATGACACTCCCTATTCAGCTCTACAGTGCCAGGTTCAAATGATCATTCCAGGGCATTGTGGTGGTGATGGTTATGGAAACTGCAACATAAAAAGATAATGCAATTCTAGGCTGGATCTACGGAAGCCTAATGTTCAGATCAACGGGAGTCATAGTACTGCTATATTCTGCCTTGGCCAGACCATGCCTGGATTACTGTGTCCATTCTGGGCATCACAATTTAAGAAGGATGTTGACAAGCTGGAAGGTGTGCAGAGGAGAGTGACCAAGATGATTAAGGGTCCGGAAACCAACCCTTATGAAGAATGGTTGAGGGAGCTGGGGGTGCTTTTGAAATTATTGTGAGGAAAGTACAATAGAAATATTTTGAATAATCGGAAAGCTGCTCCTCCTCATTCCTTGCAAAGGGTTGGAAATGGCGTTACCTCCACCTTCAAATCTTTGGCCATGGAAAAACTCACCTGCAAGACTCCCACCAATCATAGCCAACCCCAGAGTGACACCCAAACCACTCAGCTGGAAAAGGCTTTGGTATGCAGTGGTCCGTTTCCCAGAGGCGACAAGAGGAAAGATGTCCGCCAGGCTGCAAAGGCAACAGACAAGATCCAGTGAGTAGGTCTCAACAAGCTTGGCCTGGAAAACAGGCTGGAGTCTGATGTCTGGATTAATATTAACATTGTTATCCATATTTACATTCCACTCTCCCTCCAACAGGTTCTACCCCATTTTATCTTTACAATAACCCTATGAGGTTGTCTGGGCTGAGAGAGAAAAAAGGCCACTCAATGTGTGGGGATTTGAACCCTTAGCCCCAACACACCAATTACATTTATTTGTTTCATAAAATTTATATACCGCTTGATAGTAAGAAAAAAGCCTCAGAGAGATTCACAAGAAAAATAAAACATGAACAATTATCAATAACATCAGTTACAGATATTTATTTACTTTTGTTTTGTTTGTAATTTTGTGCTGTTTCATGCTGCCTTGAGCATGGTTCTATGGAAAGGCAGCATTGTTGTTTAGTCGTTTAGTCATGTCCGACTCTTCGTGACCCCATGGACCAGAGCACGCATACAAATAAATTTATGTATGTATGTATGCATGCATGCATATATGTAAAACATTCAAAAAACAATTAAAATAAAAAATGAGATAAAAACACATGTTGACATTCTACATAATTGGGTAAGCTTGCCTAAACCTCTTTGTTCTGGCCTTTGACATCTGAGATTTGTATGTTTCAGGTCACACCTTATTCTTGTGAATGTAGTATTTTAACTGTCTTCAATTCTCTATTTTAAAATTGTTGTAACCCTCTCTGGGACCTGTTGGTGAAGGGCAGGTAATAAATGTAATCATCATTATTCAAAAAATGTTTTTAACAAACACCAAAAGGAGTACAACATGGGTGCCTGCCTAGCGTCAATATACCACTCTAAAAGATTGATTTCTTACAAATGTGGAATATGCATTATGTGACACCTATAACAGGGCCAGTTCCATAGATCAAAGTTTATGGAAGAACCATTAAGCCACTTGGCTCTCACCAGGACTCACCCATCTCCGTAAACATCTTCTGTTGCCAGCCCTGCCACCAGCACGCCAAGGAGGCCGCCAAGGATTCCTGGCATCCCATGCAGGTTGTGGACTCCACAGGTGTCATGTATTTTCAGCCTGGAGGCCAGAAAGGGCTGGGGAGGAAGAGGCATTCAGCACAAAAAGAATTTTGGCACAGAATGGATGGGATTCCATGCCGCAAGATAGACTGCCATCTCTTGAGGAGGCGCCAGTCCTGGATTTCCTGCATCAAGCATCTAGGTGGCCTCCTGGGGAAGCTCTGGCTCTAGGATTGTGTGTGGTGGTACTCACCCATCTAGCTGGGCACTTTCTGTTCACAAAGACGCAACATAATGTTTCCCCAAAATCTTGGGAACCTGAACCTTATTATTATTATTTGTTTAAATGGCACTAAATCTCTAGTCTCCATGGCAGATCATTTCAATTACAGTGGTTAAGAACTTAATTCATTCCGGAGATCCGTTCTTAACCTGAAACTGTTCTTAACCTGAGGTACCACTTTAGCTAATGGGGCCTCCCGCTGCCCCCATGCAATTTCTGTTCTCATCCTGAGGTAAAGTTCTTAACCTGAGGTACTACTTCTGGGTTACCGGAGTCTGTAGCCTGAAGCATTTGTAACCTGAAGCGTTTGTAACCCGAGGTACCACTGTACAGTGTTAGAAACCAGTAGGGACTTGTAGGAGACTCCCAGTATTTATGATGCAGGAGGTGCCTTTGTTATTCAGTATAACTTGAGCTAGTGGGGTTTATGGTGAGGTTGCCTGGTCATGCAGGCATTGGGGGGGTCTGGTTTTTAAGGTTTCAAAGCAGAGGCTGGATGGCTATCTGCCAGTGATGCTTTAGCTGACATACCTGCATTGCAGGGGGTTGGACTAGATGACCCTGAGGGTCCCTTCTAACTCTATAATTCTATGATTCTATGGTGTCCTGAGAAGTATCCAAACTCATTTGGGAGGCAATGGATTTCTTACCCCGTTTGTGTTTATTGCCCCTTTTTGAAGGCCTACATGCTGGCATAACGAATAATGATTTACTGACGCTTCTTTCAGTGGCTGCTCAGAAATCTAGAGCTCAAACCTGGAAGGCTATTATTATTATTATTATTATTATTATTATTATTATTATTACTACTACTACTACTACTAATACCCCTCACATCTGGCTGAGTTTCCCCAGCCACTCTGGGCAGCTCCCAATCGAGTGTTAAAAACAATACAGCATTAAATATTAAAAACTTCCCTGCCTTCAGATGTCTTTTAAAAAGCTGCTTATTTCCTTGACATCTGATGGGAGGGCGTTCCACAGGACCGGTGCCACTACTGAGAAGGCCCTCTGTCTGGTTCCCTGTAACCTCACTTCTCGCAATGAGAAGGCCCTTGGCGCGGATCTGTGTCCGCGCTGAACGATGGAAGATGCTCCTTCAGGGGGATCCCTGGACTAGGGTGTAAAAATGCCCCACCACTGAGCTATGGCCCTTCTTTAGAAGTCCAAGGAAAATTGGTAATGTCACTTCCTTGTGGCACAGAATTCTTTGCATTTCCCCAAAAGTTGTTGCTGTTGTTTAGGAGGGAAACATACCGTAAGGAATTTGAAGCCAAGAACTGACACAGAGCCCGCCAAGACCCCTGCAATCATGGCTCCAAATGGAGTCAGCATCATCTCTCCTGAGGTCCCAACAATCACTCCGCCAGCCAAGGCTGCATTTTGAACATGAACCTGGTAAGAGAAAATCAATAGTTAATCAAATGGCTTTGGTGTGGGGCAGAGTAGGAGGAGGGTGTGCAGCAGCCGAGGGGGAAACTCAGCCCCCTAACCTGCATTGAAGGAAACTCTCTAGGCTAGGGGGTAAGCAAATCTGTCAGTTTCAGCTTCTTTCAGCTTCTCATTGTTTCAGTCTAAAATTTGTGATTTTTTTTTAAATAAAAAAACAACTCTTTCCCCCCCATCAGTATTTCAGTGCAAATTTCACCTAATATGCACATTTTGGCATGCATTTTTCCCTGACATGCACATTTTTGCAGTGGAATTACCCCAATTAAGCACCCGTAATCCTTCTGAGGAAGAAGCCATGGCTGTTTCAAATGGCACGATACTGCTTTACATCAATGGCCCAAAGTGTGGGATGAAAGCATCCAAAATGTTAAGTAAAGGATTAATGTTCACAGGGGCTATAGAACTCTGTGATGTCATATGTCAGAGGCAGTTATTTCAGTTGGTACAGTTATGGACAGCCTTAACAGTTAGAGCAGCAGGTATGTTCTGTTATGCTGCTGTCTGCCTCAGAGCTAGGCTGTAACAGTATTTATCTCAGATGCAAATCTACGTAAGATATATTAGCAACATAAGTACAGTAACACCTACCTCCGTCGTATATTTTAATCTGCAAGTACAAGTACACTGAGTAAAAGTTATTTGCTATTTAAACTTTAAAAAGAGAGTGTCTTGTGTAGTTTTTAATAGGAGGGAAAAGGGAACTAATCAAAGGGTCTTCCACATCGCTCTATAAATGGGAACTAGAATTTAATTCCCACATAAGTGCTTTCAGACTATCTATTCTTTGATTTGTTGACAGGGAGATTAGATGGTGTTGGTTATTTCATGAGCACTGATTTGCTTGCTGGGAGGTTAGATGATGTCACATGAAAGCAAGTCATTTCGCCTTCACTTTCCTTGTTGCCAAAAAATCCAGTCTTTTGAGGGAAGAAGAGTTGTTGACCTGCCAAGATGTGATTTAATCCCCTCAGAAAAGAACGACAGTCTGGAAGCCCCAGAATCTAATGCAGGCTTCCTCAACCTCGGCCCTCCAGATGTTTTTTGGCCTACAACTCCCATGATCCCTAGCTAGCAGGACCATTAGTCAGGGATGATGGGAATTGTAGTTTCAAAACACCTGGAGGGCCGAGGTTGAGGAAGCCTGATCTAATGTATGACAGGGGTGAGCAGGGATGCTCTTTTCACCCAAAACCCTATGAAAGAGGCCACCAAACTGGCCTCACCATGTCCAGCTTGCCCCCTCCATTCACCAGGGCCGAGAGGGCGAAGGTGGTGAGGGTGCTCGCAGCCAGGGAGAAGTAGGTGTTCATGACCGTCCGTAGCTGGTCATCTCCATGGGCTGCCACCGCTGAGTTGAAGCTGGGCCAGAAAAGCCAGAGGAAGAGAGTTCCTGCATGGAGGGAAGAAAGGGAAGCAGCTTTAAAAGAGGATTGGACAGAGTCACGGAGGACAATAATTCTACTATGGGCAACTAGCCATGAGGAGCATGTTCTGCCTCCACTGGACTTTCCAGCAGCATCCAGTTGGTAAGAAACAACCAAGACATAGGGGGTGTAAAGTCGTATGTAGAGAAATGACTTTCTTCCTTTCTTCATAGAACTGTAGAGTTCGAAGGGATCTCGGGGGTCATCTATTCCAACCCCGTTCAATGCAGAAATCCTGCCCACAGCCATCCCTGGGTGAACTCGAACCCCAAATCTTCTGGTTAACAGCCAGGCGCAGACACCACAATAACACTAGAACTCATGAACATCCAATGAACATCCAATGAAGCTGGAAGAGTCAGGACAGACAAAAGAAAGTGTTTCTTCATGCGACACAGAGTTAAACAATGGAACTCCCTCCCACAGGAGGCAGCAATGGCCACCAGTTTGGAGGGCTTTAAAAGAGGACAGGACAAATTCATGAAGGAAGATAAGGCAACTAGTGGCTACTAGCTGCGATGGCTATGTGCTACCTCCATGGTCAGAGGCAGTAATGCTTCTGAATACCAGCTGCTGGTAGTCACAGAAGGAGAGAGTTGCTTTTGTGCTCAGGCCATTCTTGTGGGTTTTCCACAAGCATCTGGTTGGCCACTGTGAGAATAGGGTGCTGGACTAGATGGGTCACTGGCCTGATCCATCAGGCTCTGCTTATGTTAGGTTCTTAAGGTGTTATGTCCTGACTGGCCACTATGAGGGAGCAGGTTCTGGACTAGAAGGTGGGCCTTCTCTCCGAACTTCATTTTTCTGGGACAGAAAACAGTCCGTTCCCTCTTGCTCTAAAAACTCCCCTCTTTCTATAAGATTGAGCCATTAACAGCAGCAACAACCCTCCACCTATGTGGTGGCTCTTACCAATCATAGCAAAGAGATCTGAGTGATAGGTGGAGCCTTCTCGTTCTCTGCTCTTCTTCAGCTGAGGCCGGTAAAGAATCCTGGACACCATCAATCCAAAATAGGCCCCGAAGGTATGGATGGTCATGGAGCCCCCAGCATCCTTTGCCTGAGCCAGAAGGTCAGAAAGGAGCACACAATTGCAAAAGTGGCACACAGAGATATTATTATTATTATTATTATTATTATTATTATTATTATTATTATTAGCTGTTATGCCCTACACTTCAGCCAAAAAGGCTCCTATACAGTCAATTAAGACTGCTCCTGCCCGCACCGGCTTACCATCTAAAAGGGATGCGCAAATTAACTGAAGCAGAAAGCTACGGCAAAGTATGGGTGCTCCAGTCCCAGGATTAATTTCAGAAATATCCTTTGAGGGTTCCTCCAGATAACATCTTTATTCAGGATTCATCCAAATTTGCTTCCACAAAGGTCACAGAGTGATAGGGACTGAAGCACCTGTCAATTCTGGTTCTCTCAGTTTCTCATTTATTGCTATCTTAAATTATTATTTTTATTATGACTTGAATTTGTATCCCACCTTTCCCCCAAAGAACTCAAGGTCAGCCAGTGAGATTCATGATGGCTGAGGGAATTTGAACCCTGGTTTCACTCGGGTCCTCATATGACAGTCCAGCCACTATACCACACTGGCTCTCAGCTCTTCACATTTCTGCAGCAATTTGTGATTAAAAATAAATAAATCCTCATGAAAATTCTTCAGCGCTTTAGTGTGAATTTCTCCTAATAAGCATTTTTTGGTATGTGGCTTTGACTAATGTATACACCGTTGCAAGGATTTTCTCCCAATGTTTTATGTTTGTTGCATGTATATATTGCTACCTCAAGCAACCTGACAGAAATGCAATACATGATTAAATAGCATCATTTTAATGCAAAGACTCACCCCAAAGCAACTAAGTAAGATATATTCATTAATGCCAAAGAGGGTGACTTCCAATACAGTCATCAGTAGCAGCTGGACAGGACTCGTCTTGCCAAGAACGGCTCCGAAAGAGATCAGGACTGCCCCAGCACAGAAGTCGGCATTGATCATGCTGGCAGAAAACATTGGAAGCAACAGTCTGAATGTGACAGTCTAGGCTGCCGCCCTTTCCTGCCCCGGTCACAGAATTATAGAATTGTAGAGTTGGACGAGGTCCCAAGGGTCATCTAGTCCAGCCCCCTGCAATGCTGTAAGTTAACTCCAATTAACTCAGGGCCAATGAAGGGACATCCGCAGAGGATTGACCTACACGACACAACCATCAAAGTCGTCCAATGGGGAGTTCTGATTGGCTACGGAAAGCTTGCAACTGCTCATGTCTGGTGAAAGGAGCACTGGGAGACAAGCCCTGTAATATAATAGTGGGTTTGGGGGTCAGTCTGGATGATGCCCTGAGTTCCTGGAACCCCTAGATTCTATCACCAGCTCAAGATTGGGGTGGTGGCATGTAACAATATACTGTTGCACACACACCCCAATCTCCAAGTGGTGAGAGATTCCAGGGGTGCCTTGAAATGAGGGTCAGTGGAGACTGTAGTGTCTATAGGATATATGGTTTTATTTACATATATATACAACCTGAGTGGGATGGAGGGGCTCACAGCATTAGTAGATCTTGCTTCCCCATTAGGTCTCCAGAGAAGCCCCAAGCCGCAGCTTTGGGTCCAACACAGAACAAGACAAGCCTCTCTGTCTCTAGCTTCCAGAACCAGTCAAAATGCTCTTCCACACAGCATCTCTTGGTTTATTGTTGCCCATCCCAGGATGATGTGGCATCCAGCCAGGTGAGGTAGTATAAGGAATACCCATTTGTCTCTATGACAACAGAACAACTTCTTTGGATATGTTAAATAGCTGTACTTCACAGGCCAGAAAAGGCCATTACCTTAACAAAGGGACTGGTTTGGCTGAATCAGCAGCCTCTGCTACTTAATTCTAAACAGGTGCAGAAGGGACCCAGAGCATCATCCAGACTGACCCCCACCCCCACCCTCACCTATAACCATACAATTGTCTCTATTGACCAGGGGCAGCACCTACTTTCTGATACCTGTTTCTAGTAAATCATTGCCCCTACTTTTGACTTTAGCAGGTATCTTGTTAAACATTTGTTAACATGAACTGTTTATGTTGTCCTTTCCTCCCACTCTCCTTCTTACCACCAACCCACTGCCCCCTGGGTCCCCAGACCTCCAAGATGGCACCAAGCTTTCCTGAATTGGTCTCTTGCTCTCTCCCTGGCTGAAACTGAGTCTCTAAGGCCCTTTCCCAAGGCCAAGCAGTTTGGAGAAGGAGCCACTTTGCTCACCTTTCTATTCCAATGTGGATTTTGCCATTATGGAAGGAATGGAAAAAGCCCTGGATGAGGATAGACCACTGGATGGCAAAGGCAGCTATCAGGAAGTTGAAGGCCACACCCCCAAAGCTGTACCGTTTCAGGAAGGTCATCAAGAAGCCGAAGCCAACAAAGATCATAGTGTGGACATCTTGGAAACCTGGATCAGGGTGAGAAATGGACTGGTTTAAAATGTGAGCGCAAATGCCCGTTGCTGTGTCTTGTGGGAGGGAGTTCCACAGATGAACCACGTCCTGCATGAAGAAATACTTTCTTTTATCTGTTCTGAATCTTCTGACATTCCATTTCATTGGGTGTCCATGAGTTCTAGTGTTTTGACAGAGGGAGGAAAGCTTTTCTTTGCCCACTTTCTCCATGTCATGCGTAATTTTATAAACGTCCATCATGTCGCCTCTCACTTCCCTTTTCTCTAAACTAAAAACAAACAAACACTGCAACCTTTCTTCATAAGGGGATTTGCTCCATCCCCTCAATCATTTCAGTTGCCCTTTTCTGAACCTTTTCCAACTCTGTAATATCCTTTTTGAGGCGAGGCAACCAGCATTCCCCTGTGCAGTGCACAGCATTCCCAGTGCAGTCACAGTACAGTGGTACCTTGGTACTCAAACGCCGAAAACCCAGAAGTAAATGTTCCAGCTTTTGAATGTTTTTCGGAAACCAAACAAATAGGCTGTTGGCTATTGTTTCCTGGGCAGCTGCACCAATCAGAAGCTGCGCGTTGGTTTTCGAACATTTCAGAAGTCAAAGGGACTTCCAGAATGAATTAAGTTTGGCTCTTTTGCTATTTATTTTGCATTTTTCTTTTTGAGGCTTTTTGGGTTAATTTGTTTTTGTGACTGTGTTGAAACCAGTTCAACTACTGATTGATTGATTGTGTGACTGTGAAAATGGATAAAAGCCCCCCCATCCAAACAATGACTATCATCAGTGCTGGTAAGAAAAAAATAATAATTTAATTTTTATAATCTACAATACTGTCTTATTTTTTTTATAGGACATTACATTGATTATTGCTTTCATTTTATGGATAAATGCTCTTGTTAGTAAAATTCATGTCAAACTGCTGTTTTAGGGGTTGTTTGTAAAAGTCTGGAATGGATTAATCTGTTTTGCATTACTTTCTATGGGAAAGCGCGCTTTGGTTTTGGAATGCTTTGGTTTTGGAACGGACTTCCGGATCTGATTAAGTTTGAGAACCAATTTACCACTGTATTCCAAATGCGGTTACCCAGGAAGGCCGCCTACAAAAGACCTTTGCCTGTTCAACTAGATTCCAAGGCTGAAATGTACACTCGCCATGTATGCACAGCCAGCTTCAAAGAGTTTTCTCTGATAGCGAATGGGAATACGTGTGCTGATAAGATCCAATACACACACAGGAGCCATTGCAGTCTGCAAACAGAACAACTGTCGGCTTCCTTTTGCAGTAACCTCGCAACCTTTTAAAGGCCGATAACCATGTGGATACCTTCAGTTATGCGGCAGCTAATCTCCTACAATGGGGAGCAACTTTTCACTTCAATTGTAACCAGTAAAAGCTGCAGAAAGTTAGAATTGCAGGGATTCACAAGCAACCAGGGATGGGATTTTCCAATCCACTGCTTGCTCCTTAATTGTGGTGGGAAGTGAGTTTTTCTGTACAGTTCTGATAAAAATATGAACAACTCTTGCATATTATACACATTATTAGACATAATCTTATACACTTAGACACTCCAGGCTCTTCCACTGAGCCACAGCTCGTCCCCATTATATTATTGTATACTATCCAGGAATCTGCTTGGATGAAAAGTGGTATAGAAATATTTTAAATACAAGAGTAAATGTATGTCCCTGTGTAAACAGGCCTTAGGGGCTCAGGGTTAAATTCAGGAAAGGAGGATAGGGGCAGGATTTCAGTAAACTGGATATAATTTGACTTTGTTATGCTTAAAGATGGATGACTGTCAATTTCAGTTTCTCATTTCTGCAGCCTTCAGCTTGTAATATTTCCACATCAGCCAACGATTTGTTTTAAAATAAAATAAAAACCCTTCAGAAAAATCTGTCAGGATTTTAATACTCACTTCTCATAATATACTCTCTTTTTTTGGCAATCAAGTTTCCTGAATACAATGCATTTTTAAATGCTATTTTTCAATAATATATGGAGCTCCATGTCTATTGACATCAAGCAGCAGCCTACCCTTTTCGATGACTGCTTAAAACATTTCTGTCTAGACAAACCTGTCCAGATCTATAGAATGTTGGCAAGTGTTTTAATTCGTTTTTAGCTTATTAATAATCCTAATTGTTATTTGAATGTTTTAAATAGTTGCTCTTAACTGTTTTTACTGACCGTTTTTTAGTTTTATTCTTTTTGTAAATCACATAGAGGGGTGTTCTGGGTTTTTATAACGCAATCAAACAGTAGAGAGATTTTACAAATAAATGAATGGATAAAAAAATGGAGAGACTTTGGCTTAAGTCTAGGATATCTGAAAGACTGTATCTTCCCATACAAACCTGCACGGGCTCTGAGAACTTCACAGGAGGCCTGCCTCTCAGTCCTGCCACCCTCACATTTATAATTGGTGGGATTGCAGGAGAAGGCCTTCTCAGTGGCTGCTCCCAGATTTTGGAACTCCCTCGCTAGAGAAGCCAGACTGTCACCCTCCTTGTCGTCCTTCCACTAGCAGGTGAAGACTTTCCTGTTCTTTTAGGAACTGACTGCTTTTAAAGAAAGGGCTGCTGCTGTGCTGTTTTTATTTTGGTTATTTGTATGTTTTAAACAGACTTTATATGTCTATACAGTTTTAAAGCTATCAATGTTTAATTGTTTTGTAATGATTGTTTTTTCCTACAATTTCACTGGTTCTTGCTTTTACAGGCATACCTTGGATCTCAAATGGCTTGCAAGACAAATATTTTGGGTCTCAAAAGATGCAAACCCAGAAGTGATTGTTCCGGTTTGCGAACGTTCTTTGGAACCTGAATGTCCATTGCGAATTCCACAATTTCCAATTGGCTGCAGGACTTTCCTGCAGCCAATTGGAAGCTGTGTCTTGGTTTCCGAACTGTTTTGGAAGTCAAACCGACTTCCAGAATGGATTCCGTTCGACTTCCAAGGTACCACTGTATCTGTAAGCCGCCTTGAATCCCATCAGGAAAAAGGAGTATACATCTATACTAATAATAACAGCAATAATAATTACTTTCCAACAATTTATGTCTTTTATATGTTTTAAGCTTTCTGTGTTTCCTTCCCTGCTTGATTTAATTTTTGTGAGCAGCTTTGGTTCCTGGGAGGAAAGCAGGATAGAGACAAAATAAAACAAAACCAGTAAATACTCACTTGGGTAGCGCATATAAAACTCGTTCTGCAGCTGGCTCTTGTTGCGGAGAGCCAGTTCCTCGTGCCAGAGCTTGGCGCTTGTTTCAGCATCATACTGGACGAAGAGGGCAAAGAGGAGAATAGTCAGGAACTGAAGGAAAACACAGGCGATGGGGAGCTTGAGCCTTAGGTTGGTGGTGTGCCCTGACATTGTGGGAGAAGCGAAGGGGAAAGCAGGAGAAGAGAGAGAGAGAGAAAGAAAGAGAGAGGAAAGTGAAAGCAGTCACAGGTGCCAAGCCAAGCCCCACCTTCCAGTCAATGAGTTCTCAGGGGAGCCCCACCCATCTCACTCCCAGGAAATGTTCAGTGGTTGCTCAGCCCTGGCAAAAAGCCACTTGCTTCAAGGGAGGTGGCAGGCAGCGTGGAGAGGACACCCTGGAAGGGAGGAGCGACTCCAAAAGGCCTCCAGGCAGCCGTTCTCCAGCTTGATGCCGCTGCAGCCAAACACAGGCGAAAGACGTGCACCCACCTCACCTCAACCCCCCAGAAAAACTTACCTTGAGAGAGGAGGGGGTCTTTTGCATGAAGAAATAATCAAGAGGGTTTTTTAAACAAAGGCGTATCCCGCATTTATTCCCTAAAACATATAATCAAACAAGGCATCTTAAAAAGAGGTGGTTTATTGCAAGAAAGAAAGCATACACAGACCACATTCACACTGCACAGTGGTACCTCGGGTTACATACACTTCAGGTTACAGATGCTTCAGGTTACAGACTCCGCTAACTCATAAATAGTACCTCGGGTTAAGAACTTTGCTTCAGGATGAGAACAGAAATCGTGCAGCGGCGGCGCAGCAGTAGCAGCAGCAGTAGCAGGAGTCCCCATTAGCTAAAGTGATGCTTCAGGTTAAGAACAGTTTCAGGTTTGGCGATTGAAATACAGACGCAAGGAGAAAAAATTTTGATATTAGGAATATATGCTCCAAATGAGGGAAAGTCGGAATTCTTTAGGAAGCTGCATGAGACTATGCTGGATTATTTGGACTATAGTAACATCATTATGCTGGGTGATATGAATGGGGTTGTGTCTGTAAATATGGATAAGTCACAAAGTGCCAACATATCGAAAGACGGCAGACTCCCCAAAACTTTTTTTGAAATGACAGACAATATGGACTTAGTAGACATTTGGAGGGTTAAGAACCCCCTAGGGAAAGAAGGGACTTTCTTTTCTGAAGCTCATCTGACATGGACACGAATCGACCAAATCTGGACAACTAGAGGACTGGCACCTAAGACTAGAAAAGTGGAAATCTGCCCAAAAACCTGCTCCGACCATAATGCCTTGAAAGTGGAATTGAGACTAAATACAACCGGATCCTTTAGATGGAAAATGAATGACACTATTCTAAGAGATCAGGAGATTGTTAAGAAGGCCCAAAAAACTCTAAAGGACTATTTTGAGATAAATTTGAATACTACTGTGGAAAAAAGAACAATCTGGGACGCAAGTAAGGCAGTCATGAGAGGGTTTCTAATACAACAAAACACGATTAAGAAAAGGCTCTGGAATGAAAAGAAGGAGAAGATATTGGAGAGAATAAGAGAAGGTGAGAAAAAATTAAGATCTAGGCCTAAGTCGAAGGACGTGTTAAGAGAAGTGAAATTCTTCCAGGCGCAATATTCAAAACTGATAAACCAAGAGGTGGAATGGAAAATTAAACAAATGAAACAAAGATCCTTCGAATCAGCGAATAAGTGTGGGAAACTGCTAGCTTGGCAGTTGAAAAAGAGACAAAAGCTTAATACGGTTACAAATCTAGAGATTGAAGGGAGAATGGTTCAGAAACCCGAGGAAATCAGAAAGTGCTTCCAGAGGTACTTCAAAGAACTTTATACACAAGGGCCGCAAAAAGCCTCAGAGGTGGATCAATTTTTAAAAACTAATGGATTACAAAAAATACCCCTGGAAATGAGAACAAACCTGAACTGTAATATTACACAGCAAGAAATTGAAAGTGCCATTCAAAATCTTCAACTTGGCAAGTCCCCAGGCCCGGACGGCTTAACCTCCAAATATTATAAAGTTTTAAAGGACTATTTGATACAACCTTTGATGGAGGTTTACAACCAGATAATGGAGGGAGGGAGGGCACCGGAAACGTGGAAAGAAGCTTTCATCACATTGGTACCTAAATCAGAGACTGAAAAGACCCAACTTAAGAACTACCGCCCCATCTCACTCCTAAATGTGGATTACAAACTTTTTGCAGATATTTTGGCAAATAGACTTAAAAAAGTACTAAATGAAGTGATTCACAAAGACCAGGCTGGCTTTCTCCCTGGTAGGCATTTGTTTGACAACACAAGAAACATTATTGACATTTTGGAACTTCTACAAACAAATCTGAATACCAGAGCGGTTTTGATTTTTGTTGATGCAGAGAAGGCCTTTGATAATATTTCTTGGATGTTTATGAAGAAAAATTTGGAAGGGATGGGAGTGGGGCGGGGGTTCAAAAATGGTATAGAAGCAATCTACACAGAACAAAAAGCTAAATTGATAGTAAACAATGTGGTGACAGAGGAGTTTAAAATTGAAAAAGGGACACGCCAGGGGTGCCCCCTATCCCCCCTATTGTTTATTTCGGTCCTGGAGGTGTTGCTAAATATGATTAGAAAGGACCGGTTGGTCCAGGGAATTGAGGTCGGAGTGAAACAATATAAATTGAAAGCATTTGCAGATGACTTGGTATTAACACTTCAGGAACCAGTCTCCAGCACTAAAAGAGTGTTAGAATTAATTTCTGATTTTGGTCGGGTGGCGGGGTTTAAGTTAAATAAGCAAAAAACCAAGGTTTTAGCAAAAAATTTGACAGTTACAGAAACAGATGAGTTCTCTAAAGAAATGGAGTTGAATGTGGTTAAAAAAGTAAAATACCTAGGGGTGTACTTGACCTCCAAAAATTTGAATTTGTTTAAAGATAATTATGAGAAATGCTGGTCAGAAATCAAAAGAGACTTGGATATATGGTCAAGACTGAAACTTTCCTTGTTAGGCCGAATAGCTGCTGTAAAGATGAATGTATTGCCGAAAATGTTATTTTTGTTTCAGGCCCTACAGATCGTGGACAAGGTGGAATGTTTTGGAAAGTGGCAGAAGGATATTTCTAAGTTTGTTTGGCAGGGCAAAAAGCCCCGAATAAAGTTTAAAATATTAACTGATGCGAAAGAAAGAGGGGGATTTGCCCTGCCAGACTTGAGGCTATATTATGAATCTGCAGCCTTCTGCTGGTTGAAAGATTGGATTTTATTGGAGAACACTGATGTCCTGGATCTGGAAGGGTTTGACAATGCGTTTGGGTGGCATGCATATTTGTGGTATGACAAGGTTAAAGTGCACAAACTGTTTAAAAACCATATTGTCAGAAGAGCAATTTGGAGGGTCTGGATAAAATACAAAGACTTATTGGAGAGTAAAACTCCGAGGTGGCTCTCACCGGTGGAGGCCAAGGCTCGTAAGAGACCCAACATGGAGGCCCATTGGCCTAAATACTGGGAAATAATTGAAAAAACTGGAGACAATTGGAGGTTGCTAAGTTTGGAGAAATTGAAAACTAAGGTACGAGATTGGTTGCACTATGCGCAAATTCAAGAGGTACTTAAAATAGATAAAAAAGTTGGATTCCAGGTGGAAAAATCGAAACTAGAGACTGAATTGTTAGAGCCAAAAAGTAAACTACTTTCGAGAATGTATAACTTGCTGCTTAAGTGGAATACACAGGATGAGACAGTCAAATCCGCTATGATAAAATGGGCTCAGGATGTGGGGCATAACATTATGTTTGCAGACTGGGAAAGGTTATGGAACACCGGTTTGAAATTCACGGCATGTACTGCCTTGAAGGAAAATATTATGAAAATGGTATACCGGTGGTACATGACCCCAGTCAAGTTAGCCAAGATATATCATCTGTCTGACAACAAATGCTGGAAATGTGGAGAGGCGGAAGGGACATTCTTCCATCTCTGGTGGACCTGCCCGAAAGTGAAGGCCTTCTGGGAAATGATCCATAATGAACTAAAAAAGGTATTGAGATTTACCTTACCTAAAAAACCAGAGGCCTTCCTTCTGGGCATGGTGGACCAGAGAGTGTTTAAGAAGGACAGAACCTTTTTTATGTATGCTACCACAGCAGCAAGGATCCTGATTGCAAAATACTGGAAGATACAAGATTTACCCACGCTGGAGGAATGGCAATCGCAGTTGATGGACTATATGGAACTGGCTGAAATGACTGGCAGAATCCGAGACGCGGGAGAAGAAACAACTGAGGAGGATTGGGAAAAGTTTAAGGACTATTTGAAAAAACACTATAAGTTGTATGAATGTTAAAAAAAAAATGCACCTTTCAGGAAATTCTAGCTTCAGCAAATGTAAGTTATTGGAATGAAAATTAAGACACAAGAATTCAGAGGTAAAATAATGAAATAACTTTATTGTGTTTAATATAAAACATATAAGAATTGAGTGACAGTAAAATTGAAAATAGGGAACATGATAAAATGGAAGTTACAATAAGTTTTGAAATAAGTTAACAAATTGCTGATGCCTTATAAGACAGAGAACGCAGGGTTCGGAGGATGTGAGGAAGTCCTATAGGTTAGATGGAAAAAGAATATGGAAATTTGTTATTTATATCTCTCTTTCATATAACCACTCTTTATTCTTTTTTCTGTATTTCTGTATCTTTAAAAAAGCAATAAAAAATGTATATTAAAAAAAAAGAACAGTTTCAGGTTACGAACGGACCACTGGAGCGAATTAAGTACGTAACCAGAGGTACCACTGTACATGTAAAGTTCAACAATGTCACTTTCAGCAGTCATGGCTTCGCCCAAAATAATTCTGGGAGCTGTAGTTTGCTAAGGGTGCTGAGAGCTGTTAGGAGACCCTACAATTCCCAGAGCGGATTAACAATCACTCCCTTTTCATAGGAAACACTGGGAATTGTAGCTCCGGGAGGGGAACTGGGGTCTCCTAACAACTCTCAGCACTCTTAGCAAACTACAGCTCCCAAAGCCATGACTGTTTGAAGTGGCATCATACCACTTTAAATGTATTGTGTGAATGTGGCATATGTGACTGTTTAAAAAGGTTTGTGTGGTTATATGTTTTAGGGGGAAAGTGCAGGTTAGGCCCATGTTAAATCAGCCCCTGATTATATCTAAAGTTTGTTCAGGCTGCTGAGAGTTATACATGTTCCCTGAAGGGATGTTCTCTCTCTATGCCAGTCTTGATTCTACATTCCTACAGTTCCCAGTGCTTTTTTTCTAAGGCTATGCAGGGGTACACCCCCCTAAATATTCTGTGAATCTTTGTACTTTGGTCCATTTACTGTCTTTATTTTTCCTGATTTGAACTATAAAATTGTGATTTTCTTGAGTCAAAATGAAAGTACCCCTAAACATTTTTTTAGAAAAAAGCACAGCCTGTCCCCCTCACTGAGCTACAATTCTCAGAGTGGTTTAACAATCAATCCCTCTTCCCAGGGAACTCTGGGAGCAACAACAACTTACAGCTCCCAGAATCCTTTGGGGGAAGCTATGACTCTTCAAAGTGGTATCACAGTGTTTTAAATGTATGGTCTGAATGTGGCCCTTGTCCCTCTCTCTGCCCTCCCACAACTTCCTCCAGGAGCCTTTATTGCCCATTCATCCAGGAGAATGGGATGAACAACATCCCTTGTTGTCTTCTCCAGCATGTGATAATAACACCAAGGCCTGGGACTCTTTGTTCTTTCTTCACAATGAGCAAACTGTTGCTTGCCTTGTAGTCCATCCCTGAAATGGACCTGATGCACAGGGAGGGGACTATTGGGGGCAAGAAACAAGAGCTGAAGAAACCCTCCCTGTGGGACCATAACAACCTCTGTGAAAGACTGCCTTGCTCAGTGTCACATTGTTTTATTCAGGAGACATAATAATAATAATAATAATAATAATAATAATAATAATAATACCCCACCTATCTGACTGCATTGCCCCAGCCGCACTAGGCAGCTTCCAACATATATAAAAACATAATAAAACGTTGCACGTTAAAAAGCTTCCCTATGCAGGGCTTCCTTCAGATGTCTTCTAAAAGCCAGGTGGTTGTGTATTTTCTTGCCATCTGATGGGATGGTGTTCCACAGGGCAGGCGCTGCTACCGAGAAGGCCCTCTGTCTGGTTCCCTGTCACTTCACTCCTCACAGTAAGGGAACCGTCAGAAAGCCCTAGGAACTGGAACTCAGTGCCCTGGTTATCTCCTGCTTAGACTACTGCAATGCACTCTACGTAGGGCTACCTTTGAAGGTGACTCAGAAACTACAACTAATCCAGAATGCAGCAGCTAGATTGGTGCCTGGTACCATATAACAAGAATGAGGGCACAAGGAGAAGGGGACGACAGAGGACGAGATGGTTGGACAGTGTTCTCGAAGCTACGAACATGAGTTTGACCAAACTGCGGGAGGCAGTGGAAGACAGGAGTGCCTGGCGTGCTCTGGTTCTTGGGGTCACGAAGAGTCGGACACGACTAAACAACAACAACAACCATATAACACCGGTCCTAAAAGATATACATTGGTTCCCAGTACATTTTTGAGCACAATTCAAAGTGTTGGTGCTGACCTTTAAAGCCCTTAATGGCTTTGGCCCTGTATACCTGAAGGAGCATTTCCACCCCCATTGTTGGTGGTGTAGGAAGGGGTGTATGGTGGGTGCGGACCGCCCCAGGTGTCATCACTGATGGGGGTGACCGCGGGGCCTGGCCTGCAGTGCGCCCGAGCCACATGTCTGTCCTGGGAAGTGACACGGTGGCTCGGGCACCTGCAGGCTCCGGGCTGCCCGAAACGGCAACATGGGGCTTGCAGACTCCGTGGAGTTTCCATGCAGTGTGCTCTGCCTCGGTTTGCCCCGCCCCATGGGTGGCTTGCCCCGCCCCCGGGTGCAGGGCATTTGCACCACCACGGGAGCCCAAGCAGCTAGCTACGCCGCTGCCCATTGTTGAGCCCAGACACTGAGATTCAGCTCCAAGGGCCTTCTGGTAGTTCCCTCAGTGGAGAAGTGAGATTACAGGGAAGCAGACAGAGAGCCTTCTTGGTAGTCAGTCCTGCCCTGTGGAATGTCCTTCCATCAGATGTCAAGGAAATAAACAACTATCTGGCTTTTAGAAGACATCTGAAGGCAGCCTTAAGGAAGTTTTTAATGTTTGGTGTTTTACTGTGTTTTAAATGTTTTAAATTTTTGAAAGTCACCCAGAGTGGCTGGGGCAACCCAGTCAGATGGGCAGCATATAAGTTGTTGTTGTTGTTGTTGTTGTTGTCATCTATTTACTTAGAGCATTTTAACCCCTCTTTTCAGTTTTAAAAAGGCTCCCAATGCAGCTTTCATGAGAAAAATAACAAGACAGTCCCTTCCCTGCTGACAGAATTAGGTCTCTCTTTCTCTCCATCTCACCCACAGTTTTTTGCGACGGGAATCAGTCACAGAAATTGCATCAAAATTATGCAGATATGTCAGGTTTACACCATCTAATCCATCACAGAACGTTGGCAGCAAAAGCTTATTTATTTGTTTAGTAAAATTTACACACCACTTGATTGTTAAAAACAACAACCTCAAAGCACTTTACAAAGAGAATAAAACAATAAAATGATCACTAAAAAAGCCCTCTTTAAAACGCTGAAAAGATAAAATCAGGAATAACCGAATGCTTTGACAACAATAATGTTTTGATCAGGAGTTCAAAACACATATCAATCTTGAGCTGTTTCCTTCTAGGAATGAAGTCAGGGCTCCTTACCTAGCAACTGGGTCCCACATACAGAGAAAGGGCAAGTCACATTTTCCACCTTCACCCCACAAATTTAGCCCTATCGGCTGCCTCTGGATGGGCTGTGGCTGAATGTTGCCATCTGTAGGTGGCCTGTATGGCCGGTGTTCAAAAATGAAGAACCGCTGACTAATATCCAAAAACCTCAAAGCAATTGGGAATCATAAGCTCCCAAGGCTGAGAGCATCTATTCCAAGATGACCACTTGGATTCCCACCAGAATGACTAACATAGCTAGTCTGAGGCATTCTGTGAGAATTGGCCTCTTCAGTGGCTAGAATAATAATTTGGAATTTGGACACAGCTTTAGGATGTGGTGCATTGTGGGAAACTCTCTGGAGCTTCAGCCTCCCCCCACAAAAAAGGCACATTGGCTTGTTTACTAAGATCTTCTGTGTGAGGAGTGGGACCATGGAAGATGCCAGAAGCCAGCATGAGGGCTGTGTTGACATTTTGTCTGAATTCCCCTGGAATAAAGACAAGCTTGTTTGATGAGGGTTGTTCTGTTTGCCAAGCAGAACAATGAGAATCTGTTTCTGCTTTCTTTCTTTCGTTTTAATGTATTCTTGGGGCGGGGTAAACAAAACAGAAAAATGTGCAAACTGTTGACGGGACCTCACATCCAGAGGAGAGAAAGAGAGGCAGCAGGAAAGGATTCAGAAGAAGGATGAGGGAAAATCAGACATCGTCATCCTAAGTGGGGCATCACTATCATCTTCCTTGGCCAACCTCTCCACCGCCACCATAAGGATGTCTTTGTGAGGTCCAACTGGCATTGACATGGTCACCTGTGTTCCTACTGGGAGATGGAATGCTTCTCATCCGGAGAACTTGTCTTAGTGACATTGGCAGAGATGGACTTCCATTCTTCTCTATGATCTGTGCGGTGGGGATGGGAGATGTTGACTATGAGGCTGGATTAAGAGGAACAACAGTTCAGCACTCCATGGAGATGTGTCCCTGGATTGGTTTTGTACTCTCATGAGAAGCTACAGGTTCGGTGTCTCCTGACAGCTTCCGTTGCAATATTGTCAAAGTGGCTGGACAATTTACCTGTCTTTCTAGAGAGGTATGGTAACGGATGGTGGGACCTTCTCTGATTCTCTCTGTTCTCTACTTGTGGTGTATGAATGGTTGTGATGATGATGGTCATTGATCTGGACAGCTTTAAAAAAAGGGATGAGATGAATTCATGGAAGATAAGGCTATCAATGGCTATGTTTTGCCTCCACTATCAGAGACAATATGCCTCTGAATACCAGCTGGTGGAAACCACCAGTGGGGAGAGTATTGTTGCTCTCAGGTCCTGTTTGTGAGCTTTCTGTTGGGGCATCTGGTTGGCTGCTGCGAAAACAGCTGTGCTGGCTGGGGCTGATGGGAGCTGTAGTCTAAAGCAACTGGAAGAGGAAGTTGAGGAAGGTTGGTCTAGAATTTTCAAGCTCATGAATTTCCTTGGGGATCTCTGGCTGTCCTTGTTAGAAACTAGATGCTAGAAAAGGAACACCCAGGAACAACTCCCCTACGTGGAAAGTGTCTGGGACTTCTTAGTTTAGGAAAAAGGTGAGTCAGAGGTAACATGATAGAAGTTGATGCTTGGCATGGGGAAAGTGGAGAGGGGAAAGTTCGTCCCCCCTTCTCATAATACTAGAACCCAATGGAGACTATCCAATGAAGCTGAATGTTGGAAGATTCAGGAGAGATAAAAGAAAGTACTTGCTCTTGCAGTGCATAGTTAAACTGTGGAACTCCCTCCCACATGAGGGAGCGATTTCCACAAACTTGAATGGCTTTGAAAGAGTATTAGACAAATTCATGGAGGGGGAGGCTGTCCATGGCTGCTAGCCATGTTGGCTAAGCTCTGCCTAGTCAATCAAAGGCAGTAATGCTTCTGAATACCAGTTGCTAGAAGCCATAGTGGGGTGGGGGGTGGAGCCCTTGTGCTTGGCTCCTGCTTGCTGGTTTTCTGCAAGTATTTGGTTGGCCACTGTGAGAACAGGATGCTGAGCTAGATGGTCCATGGGCCAGATCCAGCAGGCAGTTATGTTGCTCATAGTGGAAGTGTATTTGTCAGTATGTGCATGTGAGAGGGCTGGGGGGATCCTTCTCAATTGCCACTCATTTTTCAGGCAAGGCCCTCCTCTGCCTTTGAAGTATGCACCAGATCCTGATCTTGGCTTCCTTATGTCTCTCCTCTCTTCCGGAAATCCCCGCTATTTACCAAAAGCCAACTGGAAATCCAGGTGTGTAAGACACATACAAACACACAGAGATGACTCTGCCTGATTTTGCACATTACCACTGGATCTCTGAGCACAGTGGTTCCCAAAGTTGGTGGGTAATGCCTCCTGGGGGGATTAACTAGGGGGTGGTGAGAAGGAAGGGGGTGGCAGAGGGGCACTGGAAGCATAAATGGCTATCAGACTTTGAGAAGCTGGTATCACAGGTCACGTTCATCGACTTTTTGGAATTTGTTAATCATGCTAAATCATTTTAAGTGGATTTTGAATAAATGCCCATCTCACAATGAGGTCAGGTTGCCTGTTTTTACCTATGTGGATGATCAGCTGATTGTTGGGGCCTCCAACAGCCCTCTCAGCCCTTCATCTGCCCCACACCCAAAGCCATATATCATGGCTCAGCACACATTCAATTTTAACCCTTGCAATGGCCACCATTCTATGACACACCTCACTTTTATCAACAGTTTATTTAGCACTAAAACACTGTCCTGGCAATATTTAAAATAAATAAATAAATCAGGGCCAAATAATTCAAGGAGCTGAGGTTTGTGAAGGGTGCTGAGAGTTGTCAGGAGGCCACTATTCCTATCACAGAAATACAACTTCCTCTTCTGAAGGAGAAAATTCCTTTTGTGGGTTCAATACAGAGGCTCACCCCAAATTCCCAGTTTATCAGACTTTATTCAGTAATGCATTTCCATTATGGCACATTGTGTCTAGGAAAAATACATCATCTAAGCTGTTTTTTAAAAAATAACTAATAATATTTTTTTATTTATACCCCGCCCTTCCCGGTTCAGAAAACCGGGCTCAGGGTGGCTAACAACAAATTTGAAACACTTATTTGTAATACAACATAGAAGCAGCATAAAATACAGTATAACATAAAATACAGTATACTGTATTTTTTGCTCTATAACACGCACCAGACCATAACATGCATGTAGTTTTTAGAGGAGGAAAACAAGAAAAAAATATTCTAAACAAAACAGTGGATGCATGATTTTTGTGGTTCATGCTGTGGCACTCTGGTTTCTCCTCAGAGCGAATAAATCTTTCGCCTTTTACTTAAGCTGTTTCATCCTCTAGCCGACCAACCACCTTCTGCCAGTCCACCACCTCCAACCAGAGTCTCTTAAAACACAACCCAAGGTTTTTTTTTGTTTGTTTGTTTTGCTGTATGCACCTTTTCTGGAGTTATTTTCCACTGTACCATTCAGCCCTTAGGTTCCTGCTAACAACTGCTTCTTTCTCGCTTTGTGGTCAGGACGCCCTGGCTTTCCTGAAAACGGGGTTTGCAGAATTTCTACCTTGCTTCACAAGGAACTCTGGGAATAGTAGCTCTGTGGAGGTAATAGGGGGTCCCCTAACAGCACTCAGGACCTTTAAGAAAAAACAGTTCCCAGGATTCTTTGAGGGAAGCCATGCCTGTTTAAGTGGCGCCATAGTGCTTTAAAGGTATGGTGCGGATGTGGCTGTACTGAAGTGGCCTTCCTTCCTTCCTTCCTTCCTTCCTTCCTTCCTTCCTTCCTTCCCTCTCACCCACAGCAACACCAGCGCCCCTCCAATACCTGCTGCAGCCAATGACCAAGCTAGTGCACACTCAGAGAGGAGCCACCGTCACCCTGCCCTGCATCCTGAGGACGCTACCCCAAAACTACAAAGTCAGGTGGAGCAAAGTGGAGCCGGCCGAATACATGGAGGTTGTCATCCTGATCACCAACGGGGTGCACCACAAAACCTATGGCCCGCTGGGCAGCCGGGCCCGCCTGAGGCGCAGCCACCGCTACGATGCCTCGCTGACCATCTCTGACGTGGCGCTGGATGATGAGGGGCGCTACCGCTGCCAGCTGATCAACGGCCTGGAGGATGAGAGCATATCTCTGGTCCTGCAGTTAGATGGTAAGGGGACTGGTGCGGCCATATTCCTGAGGGCATGAGAAGTCGTCGTCTTCTTCTTCTTCTAGAGAGCCAATGTGGTGTAGTGGTTAAGAGCGGTAGACTCGTAATTTGGGGAACCGGGTTCGCATCTCCGCTCCTCCACATGCAGCTGCTGGGTGACCTTGGGCCAGTCACACTTCTCTGAAGTCTCTCAGCCCCACTCACCTCACAGTGTGTTTGTTGTGGGGGAGGAAGGGAAAGGAGAATGTTAGCCGCTTTGAGACTCCTTTGGGCAGTGATACTCTTCTTCTTCTTCCTCTTCTTCTTCAATTAAATTAAATTTATATACTGCTCTTCCGAAGATCACAGGGCAATTTGCAAAATATAGATCTATGGAGGCCTTGCAAGACAGGTTGGAACCAGTGTGCAAGTATAAGCCAGTGTTGTGTAGTGGTTAGAGTGTCAGACTAGGACTTGGGAGAGATCAGCATTCAAATCCCCACTAGCTGGCAATGAAGCTCACTGCCTCTCAATGCTTTAAATGTATAGTGTAAGTGGGGCCAATGTTAAGATTACCACTATGTATAGTTACTGAGCAATCCTAAGCCTGTTATGTTAACACTCAGCCTCTGCCTTTTATTTTCAGTTTGTACTTTCAAATAAATTTAATAATGAAATACTTATTTTTAAAAAGGTAATTCAAGGCTCATCACCCCCTACTCACCTCCTCCCCCAAATTCTCTTACTCCTTCTCTCCAGGAATTGTCTTCCCCTACCAGACCAGCCAAGGGCGCTACAAATTCAACTATTTTGAGGCCAAAAAAGCTTGTCAAGAGCAGGACTCTCGCCTGGCAAGCTATGGACAACTTTATAAAGGTAACCCAATTTTTGCTGTTGTTTTCTTACTCATCTGCTAGGGATGGTTTTTACTGCTTTGCTTTGTTTTGGTTGTGGGGTTTATTTGCTGCTGTGTCATAGCTGTTCTTCAGTGAGGTTTTCTTCATGTTTTGTTATTTTGGATATGAGATTTTTAAAAATGAGGGGTGGTATATAAATGTTTTAATAAACAAACAGCTATGATGTTGTGGTTGCTGAAGAGGCCCCAGTCTTGTGGAACAATCTGCCAGTTGAAATTCAGCAGGCGCATTCTGTCTTAGCTTTTAAACGTTCAAATGAAAACTTTTCTATTCCGTCCAGTTTATGCAGGCAATTAATAATAAAATTTTCCACAGTTGTTAAGTTCATTTCTGATTTTATTTTTTTATGTGCTTTTTATTGTGTGGTTTTATGTACAATTGTTGTAAATCACTTTAATATTTTTTAAAAAAATATGAATAGCAATATATAACTATTTTTTACAAATAAACAAATAGCTCCTCTGAAAGTTCCAAGGGCCCTCCAAATTGGCAGGGGGGTTTTGTAGGTGCATTTTTGTGACATGTCATTGATACTATAGGCACATTCATGGTTGATTTATACTGGACCATCCACACATCATTTTGGTTTATTAGTTCTTCTCCAATGTTTCCCCAGTTTTACATTATTTCCATCCTGCAGGATAGTGCAACAAAAGCAGGACAGGAATAAAAACCAAACACCAAAAATGTTTGTGGCATAAAAAATACAGGATTCCAGGAGGAAGCTACAAGACTGGCACTGATGGGAAACAAGGCAGCAGTACTGAAAGTCAGATTGTGTGTGACTGCCCCGAAACCATCTAAAAATGGACAAAGCCTTTGTTTGTGTTTCAGCCAAACTGTGTCTTTTTTTAATTTTTGGAATGAATAAGAAACGCTCATGACTCTTTCTCCTTCCGAAAGGAAAAGGGAAACCCTGAAATGCCCTCCTTTATTTCTTGACTGATTGCTTGTTTTTGTTATCCTCCACCTTGCGCTTCTAGAAACAACCTGATGAAGCTTGTTCTGGCATACATAGAGATGGTGAGAACAAGCATCCCCTGACTGGTTGATGGATGTTGCTTCAAGGTGCAGGCAATGGACCAGAGGAAGCAATTGGTGCTCAGTTAACTTGTTGTATTGCATTTGTTGCTTCCTCTGCATTTAGCTTGGACAGAAGGGCTGGACTGGTGCAACGCAGGATGGGTCATGGAAGGAACAGTCCATTACCCCATCATTAACTCCCGCGAGCCCTGTGGGGGACGTCTTCTTCTCCCAGGGGTTCGAAGTTATGGCGCCAGGGACAAGCTGAAAGATCGGTTTGATGCCTTCTGTTTCAGTTCGGCTGTGAAAGGTATGTGGGTGCAGACCAAGCCAGAGGCTTGGCATGATTCATATACGAAGCAAATTTCTAGTCCCTACTGTTAGAAATAAACTTGTTTACGTAGCTCAGATTAATGGTTCTCAGCAGTTGTTTCCTGGACTCTGTGTTCATCTCTGGACAAGCAGTTTGTTCTCTCCTGGGTCCTTTCACCTTTCAGTAAAAAGTGGCATTCTGCCTCGTAAGAGTGTTGTGAGGCTAGGGCTCTAGGTTTCATAACCTTTCCCAAACCAAGCACCCAAGCATAATTTGTTTGGGCTTGACACAGACTTGTAACATACCCTTAAGCTCTCCCTCACCCCCATTCCTATCCCATATAAACCATCTCATAAGTTATAAACAAAAAAATTCAATTTTATGACATGAAAATGCCATATATTTTATGCTTTATTTTTCTAGTCTTTTTAATTTTGAAATAATGAGTGACTTGTCTAAAGTAGCACTATGCCAAAACAATTTTGATGAAATATTTCCTCCCCCTACCAAAGCGGCTTCTATTCCACCACCTTCATTCTTTAGAAATTATCTGTTGATTCTTGTGGGTCCCTTCCAAACCTGTGATCCTGTGTATGTGGGGTCAGAATCTATGAGAGGAACCTGCTGAACCAATTTTTGTTAAAGTAGTGACCTTGGCTGGCTAGTTAAGTACCATCATTTACATGCTCAAGAAGGTTGCCATATAGACAAATGGGTGGTCCTTCCCCCCCACACACACACCCTGCGTGGAGGCTACATCATCCTAGGAGGCTTGTCTTGCTCTTGTGCTAGATTCCAAAGCTGTGGCTGCGAGATATACCTGGAAAACTAATGGGGAAGCAAGATCTGTTGGAGCATTATTGCTGTGTGCCCCTCCATCCTAGGGAGTATATATGTTGTATCTATGTGTAAATAAAACCATATATCCTAAAGATACCATAATCTCCATCGACCTTCATTCCAAGGAAACCAAACTATGGGAATACACAGGCGTCCCCGGAGTCTCTCACTACCTAGAGATTGGGGTGTGTGCAACAATGTGTAGGATACCTGTTAAAATATTATTCCAGTTCCTCAGATTTTAATGCTGAGCAGGAAGGAACTAATGAGTACTGGGGCTTGTAGTCTTTCTGCCCTGCTCCCTGCCATTTGCAAGTCTTTTCATACCCTGGCAGTTTCCACAAACTGTGCAATTCTCCTATATTATTTATTGAATGCATTTCTATTGGCCTTTCTCAGACCGGGATTCAAGGCACATTTCAAACCAGCAATTAAAACACAGTTTGCTCTGATGGCGGCCAGTGATCAGCTTTGTCTTTCCCTTAGTTTCCAAAGGCCTGTCTGAACAGGAAGGTCTCAGCGTGCCGGCAGAAGGGGATACAAAGAGGGAACCAGTCTAGCCTCTCTTGGGAGGGAATCCCACAACCTGGGAGCAGCCACAGAAAAGGCTCTCTCTCAGGTCATCACAAATCATGTTTATGGGACAGATAGAAGGATCTTGGCACCAAGGCAGATTTGTATAGGAAGATATAAACTTTAAGGTGGCTTGGGTTTCAAGCCATTTAGGGCTTTATAAGTCATAACCAGCACTTTGTGCCCAGAAATGGACTGGTAGCCAGTGAAATTGTTTTAGCAAAGGAGTAACCTATTCCCTGTGGCTCCAGTCAGCAGTTTGGCTGCAGCATTTTGGACTAGCTGAAGCTTTTGAACACTTTTCAAGGGCAGCCCCATATTGAGCATATTACAGTAGTCCAGCCGGGTCGTAGCTAAATCCTTTGTGCATTGACTCTAACTCCCTCAACATCATTTCCTGCTTCTGCTTCTTCCCCCTCTGCTCCTCTACCCAGGCCGGGTCTATTTCATCCGGGGCCACATGAATTTCAAGGAAGCCACTCAAGCCTGCCGCAATGACAGGGCTGCCATCGCCAAAGTCGGGCAGCTGTACGCTGCGTGGAAATTCTCCCAGCTGGACCGCTGTGACGGAGGCTGGCTTGATGACGGCAGTGTGCGCTTTCCGATCAACATTCCCCGTGCCCACTGCGGGGGACTCACAAATCCCAGCGTCCACAGCTTTGGATTTCCCAGCAAGTTACGGAAGAAATATGGAGTCTACTGCTTCTCAGTGAAGTAGAGAGGATGAGAGAGACAGAGAAGTTTAGATGCCAGCTAGGCCCAAAGAGGACCACACAAAATGACACATATACAACCCTTTTGCAAAAGATTTCTTGGAAGGTGTTGGTATGACATCGCACAGGGGCTTTTCCTCACCATGACTTTTCCATGATCCCTATCTTAATCTAAGGATGGAGTTCATAGGTCACAGGCTTTGGAATCACACAAACTGCCTTTGTGTATTCAAGTGTAGGTATTTTTGGAGCCTTGTTCTGACTTTTTCTTCTTGAATTTGTACAACCTCTACATTTTTCCTAGGTTTGGAGAGAGATGTCCCACCCACTACTGACACTTGGGGTCTATGTCTCTCTCTCTGTGCCTGTTTACATGCACACTCAGAACTAGTTTGTTCTCAGTGTGCGGGATCCCATTATCTTGCCCTAATTAATGCAATACTTGACTGCTTTTAGTAATAAAGTGAATACCTCCTAAACAGGCACTAACTTTACAACAAATGTCCTGTTAATATGGACATTTGCTTGCAAACCCAACCATTGCTTCACTACCGTATTAAGTATTCTTTTTAAAAATATCTAAACCTGGAATCTTGATTTTTATTCTTCCTGACTTCATACAACCTCCAGTTTTGAAGAAAGGTATCCTGCCCACCTCAGTCACCTACTGACACTTGGGCCCATCTAGAATTATTTGGAGGAAGTCTTGACTGGTTAAAGTGATATTGTAGTTCTTTAAATTATCAGAGATCAAGGACACTTCCTAGGAGTCTGGGGCTGATTGGAATTGGGAGTCTAAGCAGATGGGGCTGATGGAAATTGTTTGTGAACACAGGATTTTATTTGAGATCTGGGAACAGAAACAAGATGTGGATCGAGTGTGAAATCTGGAAAATGGTGGGGCAGCCAGGAGTTATGGGGAAGGAATCAGGAGCCAGGTGATCCATTCCAAAAAGCAGGAGGCAAATTTCGACTTCTGTAAAGAGAAGAGGTCTGCTGCATAAAATTCCATCAGGAGCACAGGAAACAATGCACCATTCTAGACATGGATGCAGGGAAAGCTAGAAGGAGCAGAGGGCAGTTTGTCTGGCAACAAGTCTTGGACATCTGTCTGTGTGGCTGTTTTCCCGCCTTCATCACACTTACCTTTTGCCTTGCTCTTTCCAGGCACAGGTCCATGCTTTAAAGCTCTGTGTCTGAGGGCTCTTTTTCCCTCTCTAGAGCTTTCCATGCAAAAACTGCTCTTTAGTGCTCAATTGGAGCAAACAGCAATTTAGGGTGTCTGCGGATTGCCATTTGCTCTGATTCAGGATTTTGCAGGGAAAGCTCCGGAGAAAAAATGGTGCTCAGACACAGTGCTTTTAAGAGTGGACCGTGCCTAGAAAGAGCAAAGGAAATATGTGTGTATAAGAAGTGTGAGTCTTTGGCAAATGCTGGATGCCCACATTTTCCAATCAGCATGAAACCTCAGCCACATCTCCCCATCCAGAGACCACTTTTTTAGTGTTCAACACCAAAGATGAAAAAGTTTGACAAACATCCATTCATTTTTTTTTAAGTCTTGCTTAGGCAAATTGTATAGGGTGAAACCTAAAGGAGGAAGGAATCCCCTCCCGCAACAGCCAAGTGGAGACTCAGCATGCTCAATAGGCATGGCATGTTGACTGCCTGTTGTGTGTATATAGGAGGAATGGAAAATCGGGTTGGGATGCTGGGAAATGGAATGGAGTACCCTAAAAAAAAGCTGGCTGGTTGGAACCTGGAACAGGAACACACCATGCAAGTTTCTGTTGCAGGTCCTGCTTGTTAGCTACAGTAGCCAATTGGCCTTCCATATTCAGAGGCATTATACACTTCTGAATAGCAGGTGCTAAGACAGAAACAACAAAGGGGTGTTGTTTTTGCATTCTGCTTTTATGCTTCTCAAAGGTATCTGGCTGTTGGAGGAAGAGTATGATCTAGGTCAATCTCAAAATAACACAATGTAAGGAGGCTCTTAACTGTCATATTAGTTCTAGAAGATGGCTTAGAATAACATTTGCCAATCTGGTACCCTCCAAACTGGATTACAATGTGCTGACTGGATGGAAGTTGTAGTCCAACAACATCTGGAGGACACTAGGTTGATGAAGACTGGTCCAGAGTGTTCCATTCTGAGACTAATCACACTTAGTGATATGTGCTTTCTTGCACATGGATGCAAAGGGACATTTTAATAAGTAAATGTAAATACATAAAATATTCAGTTTCATTGTGCATGTGCAGAGGGCTTTGTACCCTCAAACTTGGGACTTACTTCTAAATAAACATGCTGAGGAAGGAATGAAGAGCGTTGTGGCTGTGATTAACAGAATCTTTCTTCAGGGAAAGAGAGCCATTGAATCCCATTGCACATCAGAAAAGTTTATAGAAAGTTAGCTATTCTCCACCCCAGCCCCCTGCCTGCCAGCGTGGTGGAAAGAACCAGCTAGCTGAATGCAGTTGTAGTCTGCACCACCAGGAGATTTTCAGTTCCTTCTTCCATCTCTCATTCTCCATGACAGATGCCCAACCTTCTTCAGAAGGTTCAGAAAAGGGCAACTTCTATGAAGAAAGGTTGCAACATCTGGGACTTTTTAGTTTAGAGAAAAGGCAAGTACTGTAAAAGGTGACATGATAGAAATTTATAAAATTATGCACAGCATGAAAAAAGGGAACACAGAAAAGTTTTTCTCTCTCATAACACTAGAACATGTGGCTATCCGGTGAAACTGAAAGTTGGAAGATTCAGAACAGATAAAAGAAATTATTTATTCACGCAGCACATTATTAATCTATGGAACTTGCTCTCACAGGAAGTAGTGACAGCCTTAAAAGAGTATAAGACAAATTTATGGAGGAGAGGGGTATCCATGGCTGCTAGCCATGATAGATATGCTCTGCCTCCATTGTCAGAGGCAGTAATGCTTTAAAATACCAGTTGCTGGCAACCACAGGAGGGGAGAGGGCTCTTGTACTTAGGTCCTGCTTATGGGTTTCCCATTGGGGCATCTGGTTGGCCAGTTGAGAACAGGCTGCTGGACTAGATGGGCCAATGGCCTGATCCAGCAGGCTCTTCTTATGTTATTTCATCCTTCTTTCCACCCACCCCACCCTACACTGGTTCTTAGCAAGGACAGCCCACGTGCTGATACTTTTGTTTGGATACAGTCATTCAGCTAGTTTGGGCCAGTCTTTGCTTTATGATGAATGACTAGTTTCACCTTTTAATATATAGTTAGGAGGAAACAGGATTTCCCAAGGGCAGGGAAACTGGATTTAGCAGGGAGAAACCTGGAGAAAACAGCTGCTTCCGGTGAAGATTGTACAAATGAGGGGGAACACATGGAAGGGGCACATATTCCACATTAAGTTGAGGTGTGGATGGGGCCTTGGTCTCCAGGGTTTCAGGCAGGGTTTCCTTCCTAGCCCTACCTGGAGAAGCCAGGAATTGCATGACAAGATAAAAATGAAGGACATGCTCCCCAAAGCTTGGTATATAGAACCCCTTTATGAGAGAGACAGTCATGCTAGTTCAGTTTTGGCAGAGAGAGAGAGAAGAGGAAAAAATGCTCATTGCACAAAGTAAAAAGTTATATTTTATATTGTCGCTGAGAAAGAGGGTGTCTTTAAAAGGAAATATTTAGTTATTAGAATTTCTTTATATATACACTCATATAATAACAACAATAATAAAAAAGAATAAGGGAAACGGAAGGCACCATTGTTGTTCCTTGTTGGTTTTTCATGCTGATTTATGCAAAATCAGTTCTGACTTGCTCGTGAATCTGGGATGATAGACAGTCACAGGTAAATCTTCATTCCTGGGGTTGATCAATCCCTGAAAAAAAGTGGGCTTATGAATGGTTGCAAAGGGGCTGATTGGTTCTCCCAGACTGCTGGATTCTGCTAGGCTGAAGGCTACAGTATCTCTGCTGGCCACCTGCAGTGGAGGCGCTATAAAGCAGCAGATGCCAGCTGGCTGTTCCCTCTTCCTATAAAGCTGCCCCAGTTTCACAGAGAATAAGGTAACTGACCCAGCTGCCAGAGACCCTGCAAGAGAGTTCCTAGCTCAATCCCTTCCACCATCCTAAACCCCTCCCACAACACAAAACAGACCAAAGCAGATAGAGATCTAGCCATCTCCATATAAAGACTCACTTGGGATGCAGGTGAATGACGGCTGTTCCCACTGGCCGTTCTCCTGGCACCTGATGACAGGGGAGTGGCGCTGGGTGAACCCTTCTTGGCACCAGTACCGGATGACAGAGTTGATTTCGTAACGCTGCTTTGGTTTGCCAAATATTTGGGCATCTGCCACCTCTGGGGGTTGGCCGCAAAACACTGGAGAGAAGGTGGACAGGGTCAACATCTACTAGTATATTCTCAATCATGTGCTGCCCCAGCAAATTAGCAAAGGTCAGAACAAATGATACGATCAAAATGAGAGAGTTTGGGGTATGAACTTCTCCAATTAGGACCTTTCAGACTAATTACAAGCTCTGCTGGTTAGAAAGTCAGATTGATTCAAATTAGATGGCAAGATGAGACAGCCTTCAAGGAGGATTGGATAATGTTTGTAGATTACTTAAAAAATTATTGTAAACATGCTAAAACACTAGCAGGTTTGGAGTAAGTAAAGCAATAAAAGCTATACTGAGAATAAGGTGGAGGGAAGAAGGTATAGATTAATTATAATATGCAGCAGCAATAGATAATCAGAGGGGACCATGGAAGGGTAGAGGGGAAGTCAAATACTGTGTGACTGTAAATTGGAAAATGTCAGATTAATTGTAAATTTGGAAATTCTATAAATAAAATAAAAAAGAAACTCAGATTCAGCTTGCCTTTCATGCCAATGCCACCAATTTTTCTGGTGCCTGGGACACAATAGCATGTGCTATCCCAATTGGTTGGCAAATATTAGATTCACTCAAAATGAGGGAGTTTCGAAGACAAACTTCCCCAGTTCAGAACTTCCAGGCTAATAAAAAACTGAGCCTGGACTTGTTTAAAGTTTGGATTCAGCTTGCAATTAATGTCACAGCAACACACCCTTTTTCATTAGTGTCTGGCAGGGCTGACCTGCTCATGAGGCAAGGTGTTGGCTCTTTTCTTTTATCACTTTCAAAAGATGCTTAGGTTTCCACACTGGTGGTAGTCATCCCCTACCTGTTTGCACCCAGGTATGCAGCCTCTGAACAGGGGGGCTAAATTTAAGCATTATGACTAATAGACACTGATGGCCGTAACCTCCATCAGCAAGTCCAAATTGCTTTTGTCAAAGTTATCGTCAAATATTATCACATCTAAAAGTGAGTTACTTATGAACATATACTTAGAATATGTCAGAAGGAGGAATATTTCAGCCTGGTTTTAAAAGAACTAATACTACCTATTTCTGAGATATTTGCACCTTCACACAAACGGGCATCACATATTTAGGCTAAAAAGGTAAAGGGACCCCTGACCATTAGGTCCAGTCATGGCCGACTCTGGGGTTGCGGCGCTCATCTCACTTTATTGGCTGAGGGAGCCAGCGTACAGTTTCTGGGTCATGTGGCTAGCATGACTAAGCCACTTCTGGAGAACCAGAGCAGCGCACGGAAACGCCGTTGACCTTCCCGCCAGAGCGGTACCTATTTATCTACTTGCACTTTGACGTACTTTTGAACTGCTAGGTTGGCAGGAGCAGGGACTGAGCAACAGGAGCTCGCCCCGTCGCAGGGATTCGAACTGCCAGGCTTCTGATCAGCAAGTCCTAGGCTCTGTGGTTTAACCCACAGTGTCACCCACGTCCTTATTTAGGACACCTACCCACAAAAGCAGAAGTGCCTTTTTTTTCAACACAGCTCTGAGCACTGCATGCATGCTTTTTTTTTTTTTTTGCAAACTTACTTAATTGCAATCATGATACCTGATCAAAAATGGCAGCCGTCTCTGCAAGCTGTATAATACAGATCATTGGTTGTGCAACACAGCTGGCACTTATTTCTGCTCCCTGCCCAGGGGTCAGACAATAACATTTTGAAAACTGCTGCCTGTTGGGGACCATTATCTGCAACAATGTATATATTGTTTCCCCCTTTTGAAGTTCAAAAACATGAACGACAAACGTCACAAGTCTCGGTGGGCCTTTGGTCTTGGACTAGAGCAACAATTCTGAGTCAAAGGCCACAGCTGGGAAGGCCCAGAGCTCAAGGCTTACCCAGCCCCATTTTGCAGGTATAGGACAGGTGGTAGTTACAAGGCACATCACTCCACTTCCCTTCGTCATGCCAAACAATCACGACACAGTTCTCGCCAGACAGGAAATAGCTGTCGGGCTGCCCAGGATGCCAGTTCTCATAAAGCTACCCAAGAGAGAAAGAAAAAAGAGAGAGAGTCACTAAATGACAGCAAGCATGAACAGTGTCCCTGTTCCAGGCCAGTGGCATCTTCCAAAAAGGAGCCAAGTTTAATCTCCGATAGCATGTCCAGGTAGGATTGGGATCCTGGAATGGCACTGCCAATCTGTGCAGGCAATACTGAGTTTGACAGTCTGGTCTAAGGCAATTTCCTATGCTGTTCCTACAACCCACCTTCCTCAGAATAATTAGGCACTGATCTGCATGTAACAGAAGCCTTTGTTTTTATTTATTTATTTATTTATTTATTTATTTTAAAGCATGCATAATACAGTATTTTTTTTGCAAGCATCACTTACCAGAGGACTCCCCTCTGACCACTGGAAGTCGCCTTCAATTGTCCGGTCATTTAGGCCGATCCACTGATACTCCTTGTACCTATCTAGAAGCCAACAAGATTTGAGGATGGATGAAGAAGAATGAGGCACAGAGACACGGCAATTAGGAAACTACTTAAAGTCGTTAACAACAGCCCTGCTGTGCAATCAGATGACTCTAGGTGGCAGCCTAGGATAATGTTCCAGGGTGGGCTGCAGTGTCCTTGAGGCTTCATGGGGAAGAGATACTTACTTGAGTTTGGATTTGAAATTATAGAAACTCTCTCTTTGAAAGAAGTTGTTAGAGATGGCATGGAGAGGGCAAAAATGTCAATTCTGGTTTCTCTCCATTTCTTAGGTTTGTTTGTTTTTTGTTTAACAAAATTTTGTTTAATAAAATTCAGTTTCCCCACCAACCCGCAATTTTTAAGAATTCATTCTGTATTGCACTGTGCTACACCACTGAAATCTTTTTCATTTTCTTTATATTGTTTAATTTTGTTTAAGTCTTCATGAAAAATTGTTGTGCATTTTAGTGCACATTTTCCGTAATATATACTTCGCTGTACACAGTTTTGCCTAATAAAATGCATTTTTGAGAGTTATTTTCACTAACTGATGAATTTGAGTGCATACTTTCCCCTAATATACACATTTTTGTACTGCTGGATTACTGCCACGTTAACTAAGCCCATGATACTGAAACCCCTGGCGGGCATACTGTTGATGAAGTTCTGCTCTTCCGGTGTCATGATATTAGCCAGGTGCCCTCCCAGCTTCCTGCACTGGGTCTCAGCATCCTCCCAGCTTCTCCGGGTGGAGAAGTGCTTGTAACAGAACCCTTGGAAGCTGTCCCAGCCAGGCCGGCATTTTTCCAGGTCTTGGCAGAAAGAAAGGAGAGAGACAAAAATGCTTGTTAGACAGGCAATATCAACTAGCCTACTTTGCAATAAAAAGGTCACCTGATTAAAGGCAGCTTAGCTACACTATGTGTGAAATGTTCCATTAGATCTCACATTAAATATTAAATATAAATATACAGGAATTTGCAGGAAATAAGCAATGGAATAAAGGTGTTATGACACTCACTTATAAGGAAAACGCTCCCTCCTTCATAACGTAACAATGGCCCAAAATAAAACCTAAAGTCCAGATTTTTTAACGTTGGGCAGCTCAGAGTTCCAGGGGGGTCCCCCTCTCTTGTTCCTCAATGATCTCAAATATCAGCTTCCCTGGAATGGGTGAGAGAGATGCTATAGCCTTGCCAGTGAAGGCTATTGACAGGAAGAGCATGACTCTCAAATAAAAGGCACAGACCTCTTGATTCCTGGCTTAGGTACTGTTTCCTTGAAGACAGATATACTATTCTCCTTCCCTTTCTCACTTTGCTTTTAGTGTGGGTGCTGTGGCAAATTGTCGAGCTCACATTCTAGGCCAGCAAGTGGTACCATCCTCTGGAGGGTGGTGGTACTGTGTAGGGATCATGCTAAGAGGCAAAGGGGTGGCAGGGGGATGCTGGGGGTATAAATCACTTTGAAAAGTCCTTCTGTTTTGTTGAATTAATTAAACGAAATAGCTTTAAATGGATTTTGAATTAATGTGCAATTAATGGTTACTGTTCTGACTTTTATTGAGTTACTATCTTCCTTAGGAGAACATGCAGACTGCTATTCTGTATAATAGAGGGGTTGAGGGTCCCAGGGATGGGTTTATGGAACTGGGGGGTGGGGAGCTTTGGAACCACTGCTCTAGGCTTTTGGGATAAGTCAGGACTGTTTAAATCTTTAAGATAGAGAACTATGCTGTATGATACATGCTGTAAGATTTACTGTCTGCTTATTTTGTAACCTTGCTGGTTGAAACAGCACCCGTATACTCTGTCACTTTTATTTCATGTAATGTACAGGTCTTCCTTTATTCCTCCGTATTCATAGCGGACACATAACTCCAGTCAAAGATCTTAAACCTCTTGGGAGTGTCCATAAACAAGTGGTTGGTGGGCACCGTGTGGGTTCAAACATATACCTTGCAGCAGACTCAGTTGTTCTACTCACCGATTTCACAAGCATCTCCTCCGTAGCCTGGTAGGCAAAGGCACCCTGTGTGGTCCCCTTCTTCAGTGCAGGTCCCTCCATTCCTACAGGGGTTTGGGATGCAGTCACCTGGAAGCAAATGGCCAGGAAGAGGATGCTCCAGTCAATGAAGGCAGGAACTTCACTTGCTGGGCAGAGCCATGCCCACTTAGAGGAGGGGCCTTTGCAAACTGCTGCAGGCACAACATTGCAACCATGTGCAAACCACAACCACACACATTCACAACAGACCCACACCATACATTTAAAGCCCATCAAGCTTCCCCACATCACACTAGGATGTCCCTATTTTCATGGGAGGAATGTTGGAAGGTAGGGAATAGGATGCCCCTATTTTCATCAGAGAAATGTTGAAGAGTATGCTATCCCGGCAATAAGGCTTGAAAATAGTGTTTTCGTTTCCCCCTGCCCCCATGTTTAATGGTGGAATGATTTTCTGGAGAGGCCTAGCTGGGGAGGCAAGAGTTAACCTTTCCCCCTACACTGCTGCTATCTCCAGGAAAAAACCGCGCACACACCTGCAACAATTTGGCTTTTAAACATCCAATAAAAGCTTTTTTTGAAGCTTAATTGCAACAAGTGATGAACAATTGGGGGGGGGTTACAGGTAGGGAGGGGAGGCTTAACCTTTACATATTCAGTTGTGACCCCCCAAATCCTCCATCCCCCACTGAATTAGGCTTGAAAAAGGCTTTCTATTTGCTGCAATAGAAATGTCATTTCAAGCCATTCTGGTTGCTAATCTCCTACAGGGCCAAGTTCAAGACTTCAGTGCTAAAATACTGTAGGATAACCAGCCACATATAACCAAAATGCTTAAGTGTAATTAATACACAAAGGGGTTAATGCCAGAGAGTATTATGCCAGAGTCCTGCCATGTGTAGCTAGGTCTCTCCCCTCACCATGGGAGGAAGGAAGCCAGGTATATTGTTTCCCTCAGTCTAACATGTGCACTCCAGTGTATAAAGAGGTCTGAGCTGGTTGTTCCAAGCTCAGACCACATGACTTAAGCACACACACATAGCCACCCTTGTGTTCTTATGCAAATAATTTAGGAACTTCCACCACTTTGGAACTAACATAAGTTTTACTGCCTGTGTTCTTTGACTGCTGTATGGAAAAGCACATGAATCTGGTTTTTGAAGAGTTTGTAAGTAAACCATTTTTACCTTACCAGGCATGTGGTCTTTTTCTGTGCTGGGGGAAGTGGGAAACTTTGGACGGAACTTAGAATGGCATATTTTAAAGGTCCAGCAGCCTATATTTCCATGTTTTAATTGGCTGCATTATTTTGTTTTAATTCTCTACTGGAGTTCTCTCAACCAACACATGAAAGGCTCTATAGTTTACTTGACAGGCTGCATTATCCTTTATTTAAATCACCTTTATATTAATAAAGTAAAGGTAAAGGTAAATGTACCCCTGCCCGTATGGGCCAGTCTTGACAGACTCTAGGGTTGTGTGCTCATCTCACTCTAGAGGCTGGGAGCCAGCGCTGTCCGCAGACATTTCCGGGTCACGTGGCCAGCGTGACGACGCTGCTCCGGCGAACCGGCACCAGAGCAGCACATGGAAACGCCGTTTACCTTCCCACTATAAAGCGGTACCTATTTATCTACTTGCACTTAAGGGTGCTTTCGAACTGCTAGGTGGGCAGGAGCTGGGACCGAACGACGGGAGCTCACCCTGCCGCGGGGATTCGAACCGCCGACCATGCGATCGGCAAGTCCTAGGCGCTGAGGTTTTACCCACAGCGCCACCCGCGTCCCATTAATAAAGTAGGTAAAGCCTATTTCAGCACAGAGAAGATGGGGCAGATGACCATAAGGAGAGTTTGCTGGATCAGGCCATTTACCCATCTAGTTGAACTACATGAGCATCACAGCTCTGTGAATAAGTCATTTCTTTTGTTTGTCCTGTATCTTCCAATATTCAGCTTCACTGGATATCCTTAAATTCTAGTGTTATGGGAGAGGGAGACAAGTATGTCTCCATCCACTTTCTCCATGCTGTTTATAATTTTATAAGCTTCTATCACAACACTGTCAACATTCAGATACATTGAAGTCCCTTGGTTCCAGGAGGAAAGATTCTTCAATGTCTTCAACAGGAACCTGCATGTCCAGAGGTGGTCTATCTCAGAATGCCACTTTGCTGGGGGCAAACAACAGGGGCAGAGTGTGGCTCTACTGTTCTGCTGTGGATTTCCTGGAGGTATGTGCTTGGTCACTGCAGAAAGTAGAATGCTAGGCTGGATGGTCCCACAGCCAGACTCTTCTTACACTGAAACAGTTAATATTGGTAGTGTAGAACTTATTTATTACCAATCAATCAATCAATCAATCAATCAATTCAATTTGTATACTGCCTTTCACCTGTAGATCTCAGGGTGGTTCACAACTTAATGCCCAGCGACTCCAAACCAGATGGTTTGCCCCTTTGTGGCCCATCACCCTTTGCCGCCTCCTTGCTGCAGCCATATGACACATTTAAAGCATCATTAAACAGTCATGGCTTTCCCCAAAGAATGCTGGGCAGTGTAGTTTCTTATGGCACCTGCCACTCTGCATGTTTCCGCAAGCAAAATTCACCAAGAAATGACCCCAGACGTGCTGTAATTTTCCTCTTCGGAGTTTGTGACTTGGTATAACTTTTAAAATGTTGATGTCCATTTTATTTTACTCTATGCTACTCTTCTATTTATTTTATCCCACTATACACATCTGGATAATGTGTTCCATCTGCCTCTTATTCTTCTGCTTTAATACTTCTCATTAACCCTTGCAATAAAGATTTGATTAATAAAAATTGACAATTTTACTTTTTAGCATGTGTGTGTGTATGTGTGTGTAGCAAAAAGCTAAGACAGGAATAAATGTGTGTGACTGTGTATGCATTCAGTTTATTCCTGCAATTTATATATATATGTTACAGTTTTAGAAACATTTTTTTATTAAGTTTAATACAAAAAATAAGTAAATTAGATAAATAGATAAGGTGAGAAGAAGACTGGGGGACCGTGCAAAAGATCTGGTGCTAGGGCCTCCTGATGACAATTCTGATGATGATTAAACTCTCTGCACCAGCTGTTTCAAGGAGGACTTTCTAAGTTTTCACCATGTTCAGAGAGCTGAGCATACAAGCCCTCTATAAAGCAGAGCACATGACCACATATTTTCTCTTCATCTCCTGAGCTGCAGGCTAGAGAAACACTTGGGCTCTCCCAGACCATTGCTATTTTGTAAGTGGGATTCAGTCACATACCAGAAAATTCAGGTGGCACAATTAAAGTGCATTTGTTATTCTAATATATAAATATTTATACTGGACTTTTTTGCATTAAGGAAAGTGACAAAGAAATGCAATGAAATGTGTGAGATAACAATTGCTTGGCGTGGCATCATATAACCTCCCCGCCAACAAATCAGAATGAATGTGCAGTAAATGGATCATCTGAAAGTAACCTTGGAGATTTATTGGCTATTATCATAGAAAAGAAAGCAAAATTCTTTGTTCCACCATTCCCATTATTCAGACACTGAATTTCCCCACAATATCCTTCTGTGAGGGCTCATAGTTTCCTGTCCCTTCCCTTAGAAAGCCCAGATTATGCACAGCACTATCTTTAAAAAATCCTTCTATGCCAACTATAGACACACAAGCACACACCCACACACCCAGCGCCAGTATTGGACTTAGATAGGCCAACATGCTTCCAAATTTTTGCTTAGTCACAAAGCATGCTAAGGTGGCCTTGGGAAAGTTGCCATTACTTTAACCTAAACAACCTCCTAAGGCTGTTGTGAGGATAAAAGAAGGCCACAGGCATGTCACATGCACCAAGTAGGCAGGGTGCAAGACCAATCCTTCCACGAGGGAGAGTGAGGCAAGTGCCTCAGGCAGCAAATTCTGAGGGGTGAACAGTGGCTAAAAATGTGTGCCATGTGGTCTGCCCTGCAGCCCCTAAGCTAGTTTGCTGCCTTAAGGATGTGGTGGAGAACTCTGCTCCATCACCAGCGCTGAAGTAAGATTCAACTATTAGTTTACTCAGATTTTGTGCACAGAATGAGGAATGCACCATCTTGTCCTTTGCTTCAAGCAGCAAAATGGCTTGGGCCACTCCTGGCAGGCTGAGATGGATGCCTCTTATCTCTAGCTTGCTTCCATAGACCACAATGCCCAGAATTCTTTGAGAGAAAGGATGTGCTTTGAAGGTATAGTGTGTATGCAGACAATATTGAGGTAGATTGACCAATGACCTGAATCAATATGAGACAGCTTCCTATATTCTCTCTCTCTCTTTCTCTCTCTCTCTCTCTCTCTCTCTCTCTCTCTCTCTCTCACACACACACACACACACACACACCTAATATTTGTAATCATCACTCATGAGAATATGGCTCTAAGATCAGTGTTGAACAAGGGTTTAAGTAACATTAGGGATATTAATTCATTAGTGTGGAGGGAAACAAATAAGCAGAGGAGCAATGTGAGGGGAAAAAACACAAGACACACACAATAGGGTACATACATCCAGCCAGATGGCCTTCTTCTAGAAAGTTTTTAATTTTTCTCTCTCTTTTTTATTAGTCTCCTTGTTATGACCAGTGCTGTCCTCATTCCCGGCTTGTTTTTCATGGAAATAGTCATTAAAACACTTCATAGAAGTAGGAGAGATTTAAAGAGCATGCACTCTCTAAGACTATTTTGTTTGTTTGTTTGACAAAACATGTGCTTCTCTGGGTCTTTATACCTTTCCCAATCCAGGTGATGTGGGGGGGGGGGAGGAGAAATGGGGGGTGGGAGAGACATATACAAAGAGAAAAGCGTGGCTTTGGGGGGAACATCATTAGGGTTTTAGTGGGAAAGGTCAGCCAAAATAGTGGCCAAGAGCACCAAGGCAGTGCAGGCAAAAGGGTTACCTGTAATGTTCCCACCTGATCCAAGGCTGGCACTTTCTGTGGGCAGGACAGGTAGAGGGTGGGCAGTGGTCAAGGAGGGCTCTGTAAACAGAGGGCTCATGAATGGTGAGCCTGATATGTCTCCAGAGATGACCTCGGCAAGTGAGGGGGCATCTTCTTTCTCCCCATCGTGCTCTTTGCCATCTCCAGTTGGCACTGGGCCAGCCATAGTGGTTTCCCTTTCTTCATCTGATTCTTCTGCTGACAGGTCTGGCATGGTGCTCTCAGTGGCCTCCTCAGTCTCATGCTCCTCCACAAGAAGCTGGGTGCTAACTGCATGTCCTGAGTCAACCACAGCCTCTTTGGGACTGGAAGTTGCAAACCCCGTGGTAACGGCAGGTGAAATCCAGGCAGACCCAGAATGCTCCTCGCTCTCTTCAGACAGGCTGGCAGCTGTGGTGCTTGAGGATTCTGGGACCACCCTCTTCCACACTGCTGTCCTCTCCACAGTCGCAGCTGTTCCTGGAGGCACAGCCCCTGAAAACTCTGCATCGACTGAGTCGCTAGGATGACCAGGGACGTGGGTGCTTGTGAACCCAGGAACAAGCCCGCTTTGCGGGGCTACATGCATGTGGGTCTGCTTAGCAGCTGCAGAGGAGTTTTCAGGCAGCCCCGAGTGCTCAAGCTGATGAGGAACAATGCCAGCTTTTTCAGGATCACTGTAGCTGATATTTTGAGCCACCTGCTCTAGAGGGACAACCTTCCTTTCAGCTGCAATCTCTGAGGTGGAGGGTGATGATGATGGGTCTTTATGCAGCTCTTCAGAGTCACTTGCTGCTTGGCTTCCTCCGCTAGTGGGGAGGCTGTCAGAAGAATCAGCTTCAGTGGTGCCTTCTCCTGCATGCTCTTGAGAGGGTGCTAGGGCAGAACCTGCAGGGCCATGAAAGCCATGGGGTTCATCCTCATCCTCTGATGTGCTGAGGTCTGAGGTTTGGGACCATGCCTGAGTGGTGCTTTCCAGCTCATCTTCTGCTGTGGACTCAAACTCCTCTGGAGCTGCTTCTGAAGGCCCGGGCAGGTTTTGTTCTTCATCAGATTCCTCTTCTACCGGATGGCCTAGATCAAACATCTCATCTTCCTCGGTGCTCTGGGCTTCTTCTGTCTCTTCCTCTGCAAAATTGAAAGGAAGGAAATTAGATCTTCCCAAAGGTGGGAATTGTCCTTAGACACTGCACTTAGAAAGACAATTGGTTTGTAGATTTGGATCAAGATCTGAAAAACAAGAAACTGACCTTGCATCTTTTGACAGTGGCCTGGAACACAACTGCCAAGTTTTGGAAGACTTTTGATCTTAATTATCCAGACTATTGATATTCCAAGACTTGGCAAATTGCTCTTCTTGAAAAAGCTAAGTGTTCAAGTGCTCGAGATTCCTTCCTTGCCATTTGGTCTAATTTTATTTCATACACAAGCACAGTGTCAGGTCCAAACATCTTTGCAAACGTTGGGACTTAGTACAGTTAAAGGTCTCTTTTAAATCTTTTTTGAAATGAGACATTTTAATTGTTTTGCTTTAGACCATGGAACCGATGGTAATCGTGGACCACACAACCTTTCTCTTTTGGTATGTTTCATTATAGACTCAGTAATTCACATGCTTAGCTATATCCTTTATTTTCTTATTGGAAATTGCTGACAGCTTAACATGTTTAAGATAATTTTTCTTTCTGTCTGTTGTTATTAAAATTCAATAAAGAGAGAAAGAAAAGAAAGACAAGTAAAACCAGGAGGCACTTGCAGATCTATTCTAGGGTTAGGCAACCCTTGACTCCCCAGTTGTGGTTGGATTCTAACTTCCAGCAGCAAGCAGTGCCAGCAGATTACAAATTATGGGGGTTGTAGTCAACAATATCTGGATGATTAGTTAGTCACCCCAGGCCTAATCAACGGTGAGATTCAGCAAGTGTCTCCCATTTCATGGTTAATGATGTGTCCACATTTGCATGTGTGGGAGAGTTTACCTCCTCTGTTTGTGTGGGCTTTTAAAAAAATACATAAATGGAGCACTCAAATAAGATTGGGGGGGGGGGCAGACAGGAGAGACACCATTACCAATTGCAAAATTTGGATTCTGAATGGAATGGATGAGCACAACATAAATGTCTTGTATTTGCCAGAAACTGCCAAATGCAAAATACTGCACCGCATTAGCTACCCAGTGCTGTCAGGTAGTTAACTGCCAATTCATGCCAGATATTGGCAAAAAAGTACCAAATACTGGGTGTCAGGTACTGGTGTACAATACACATTTACTCACTGACTATGGAATGAACCGTAAAATTCATTTTCCTGGAATCTCCATTTAAAAGGAACTTTGATAGGAAGGTGCAAAAGAGGGGTCTCTGTATCTGATACAGTGCTTATTTTTATTTATTAATTATTTGTTTTAATAATTTGTATGCTGCTTAATTACAGTCATCTCAATAGAGTAAGACTAAAAATGAGTTCAAACTATAAAGTCAGAGTTCGGCTGAAAAGCTTGACAGAATAATAAAGTCTTCAGTCAGGGCCAGAAGTTCAACAGGGCCTGTCTGACTGCAACAAGAAGGGAGTTCCACAAAACTGGGCTCACAATACTGAATGTGCATCTGAGCTGTGCATCCAAGCCATGGGGCACTACTAAGAGCAACTCCTTTGAAGGCCTCTGCACTGACTGGCAGACCATTAGGGTTTCAAGCATTTCTAGCCCGACCTGGAAATGCCAAGGATTGAACCTGGGACCTTGTGCATACAAAGCAGGTGCTCTAGCACTGAGCAGCAGCTCTTCAAGGGCTGAGTTATAGGGGGTGCAAATCTCTCTCTCTCTCTTTCTCCCCCTAACTTGTGTTAGCACCCAAGTTTTTGTTTCTGTCCAGATGATGTAGGATGGATTATGCAGATTAGAATAATTTTTTGTTTATTTTTGCATAATTTATGCAGTCTGAAGAATTCAGGGGTTTTATGAGCAAAATCTGTCCCATTTATTTATAGAACTTTAATTTCATTTGTTTTGTTTCTCACCACAGACAATCCTCAGCTCTCTGGATCAATATCACACTCTTCTCAGTGGTAGCCCCAGTTGTCCAGATGTGAGCATTGTGTTTGTACAGGGTCTACATGCATGAAACCCAGTGGGCATAGCCCACAATCTTACAGCCCATTGCTAGTAGGGGATTAAAAGGACTGACCTTTCAATTTAGAATGTAAGAAGAGCTTCTTAGATCAGGCCAATGGCCCATTTAGTCCAGCATCCTGTTCTCACAGTGGCCAATCAAATGCCTGTGGGAAACCCACAAGTGGGATCAAAGCACAAGAGCACTCCCTCTCCCCTCTTGTGGCTTCCAGTAACTGGTATCCAGAAGCATTACTGCCTCCAAACTGTGGAGGCAGAACATAGCGAACATGGCTAGTAGCCACTATCCCAAATGAATTTGTCTAATCTGATGGCCATCCAAGTTGGTGGCCATCACTGCGTCCGGCAGGAGCAAACTCCATTTGCACAGTTTTATATACTTCTAATAGTATATCACCTATAACTCACCTTTTCTCTAGCTATAGTTCCAGTTACAGATAGGTAGTTGTGTTGGTCTGCCATAGTCAAAACAAAATAAAAAAATTCCTTCCAGTAGCACCTTAAAGACCAACTAAGTTAGTTCTAGGTATGAGCTTTCGTGTACATGCACACGAAAGCTCATACCTAGAACTAACTTAGTTGGCCTTTATGGTGCTACTGGAAGGAATTTTTTTTATTTTCTTTTCTCTAGCTAATAAATCAAAACACTGCAACCTCTCCTCATAGGAGAGTCACTCCATTTTAGTTGCCCTTTTCTGAACCTTTTCCCAGAGAAGTTACCTTCTTACCCAAAGGGTTATCTAGTCGAACCCTCTGCAATGCAGGAATCACAGCTGCTCAACCCTTTATGATCCTCAGACCTTTCTTCTCTTCACCTACCATGCCTGTGTCTCCCTGGGCAACCTCCATCTCTTTCTTTTCCCCCTTCCTCATCTCTTTGTCCTGGACTGAAAGCACAGCTACCTGGGCCTGCCTCAGGCCCTTGTGGGGCTGTCTCTTCAGGGGCACTGCTGGGCTTTTGCTGCTGAGCCTCAAGGTTGTCCTGCAAAAGGGGCACGGAATAAATGGCCCCTCTGGATTCTTTCGCCACCTCATGCTCCGCTTTGGGTAGCCGCAGCTCTTCCATCTTTTCTGTCACAGTCACAATCTCCTTGCTGCCCTCTGCCTCGGGGACTGGAGACTCAGAAAAAGGGCTTGTCTCTTCTGTGGGCAGAAAGAAAGGGGGTGTTACTGCCTCTGGGGGTACTTCAGAAACATTGTTTCAAAGCAGCCTCGGCAGGAATGCTGAACTCACTCACATGGGGGTAGGCAAGACAGGGCAGGGTTTCGCTATTTGAGGCAAAGGACCAAGATGGCACTTTCCCCTGGTTCTGTGTACAGAAGACAACCAGACTGGTAGTTGAAGAATAACATTTCCCCTCACACGTGAGTGAAGGCAGCAGGCTAGTTTTCGGGAGCGTGGCTCCGGGGAAGGTCATGTGACACACACAGGGGAATGGCCAGGGGGAGCCCACTGCTGCCCTTGCAGCAACTGCTACCTGAGGCAGTTGCCTCAGCCAGCTGGCCCTAAAGTCATGTTTGTTTATTGACACATCTGCCCATGTTGAAAAGGGGGTCTGGGTTATGTCATACCACAGCATGGGTACATAGCAGGAAGTTAGCAGAACCCTTCCCTCTCCATGCGCCAATGACTGGCATAGAGAGGGAAGGTTGAGAGGTTCAGCCCCCACTTCCCTGCATGCTCCTTCTAATAACAAAAATGAACTTAGGTGGCTTTAAAAGTGGGTGAGAGAAATTCATGCTGGGCAGGTTTATCAATGGAAATAGCTTTGGCAAATACTTCCTACCAGCAGGATCAGAGGCACCAGGCCTCACTAGTTACTGGGGGTCAAGGTAGGATGACTAGTTCTGCATCCTCCCAAAAAAAGAATGTGTCGCATCAAAAGAAAAGAGGGCATGGATTTGCATAAAATGTGCACATGCTGATTTATTTGTATAGAGTCAAATTTAGAAATAATTGCTGTAATTTAAACAGAAATGCAACACATCTCAGCACAGTGGGGAAGACACAAGGTGGCTTTTGGGCTGGCTCAGACGTTTGACTCTGGTTGAGCTCCCATAACCATCTCCCATAACCATCTTAACTCAGACTTGGGGTGGGCAGTCCTCTATTTGAAAATAGGACACATGAGCCACCCTGACAGCAAGAGAGGGCTACTGTGTTTATGAACTTCCCAGAGGCATCTGAATGGCAGGGTAGGTCAAGTGAAAAGCTATACAGAGCACCTTTAACACTTGTAGAGAAGCAGGGGTTTCAGCACGTGTGCCGTGGAAAATTGAATTCTGGATCAGCTAGGGCTACTGGTTGGCTACAGAAGGGCTCTTCTTGAGGAATTCAGGTGTTCTTAACACTGAACCCGTTTTAGACATGAATGGGGCAGATCACTCAGCCACAAAGCTCACTGGGTGACCTGGGGTCAGTAACTACATCTCAATGTAACCTACCGCACAGGGTTGTTGCGGACATTCAATTTTAGACTCTGGAGGAATTTAACCACTACGGTAGTGGGTGTGTGTGTGCTTTAGATAGTGATCTGTATTATCCTCCTGTCCAGATCACTCCTCCCCTGCAAATGGTAGCGGTGGGGGTTGAAAGAAAGTCAAATTTGCCAGACTGCAACTCCTTTCATCCTTTTGACTGTGTTATGGGGATTGGTGATGGAAATGGGCATGTATTTGACTTGGAAGATGGAGATTGGCAGAGAAGGGAAGGGAAGTGAGTAATGACAGTGTCCAAAGGGAATTATTCTAGTTTTACTCAGCTATAAATTCCATGGTGTCCATGGGATTTACTCTGTAAGAAGTGGGTTTAGGATGACGGCATCAGTTACTCATTATGCTGTTGCAGTCTGCTTATGGGCCTGGGTTTGCGGCAGGAACGGAGTTGACATTTTCAATGAAAATTCAGGGACGTGTATGTGCAAATGGTTGTGCCAGTGATGGTGCCTCCAACATCATCTCCCCATTCTCCCCTCTCTTTCCTGCACTCAAATATGACTGGGGGGGGGGGGGGAGGCACGCTGCTGCTTGCAGGTGGAAAACCCCCAGGGTGTATGCTCCTCCATGTCTGAGGGCTTTCCACCTGCCTTCCCTTTTTTGCATTTTGAAACCAAGCCACAAGGGCATCACACACCACATTTTGAACACAGCTGCTTGCACATTTTGAACATGGAGCTGCATGTGCTTTGCCCCATTGGCAAAAGACATAGGCAAGCCAGACTGCATTCTGAAGTCTCTTCCAGACAAAGGTTGCAAGTAGGCTGAACGGCACCCACTGTTTGTTTGTTTATTGAGCATTCATTCTGACTTGTTTGTGCGAAGGTTAGCGGATGGCATTTCAATTTGGTATCATGTCAAGCAATTGTTCTGATTTGCTGAAATGTATCTGTTGAAAATGCATTTGTTTGAAATTGGTTCAAGTTTGAAATTGGTTCAAATTTCAGATTGGTTGAAATGCATGTAAACTCCCATGTCAAGCATTCATTCTGATTTGTTTGTGGAGAGGCTAGACAACATTGCCTCAAGCAATTGTTATTCCTCATGCACACACTTTCCAGTGCATTTTCCTGTCACTTTCCTTCCACCTCAAGACATTAGGACTTTAGGGGGGCAGCGCGAGGAGGACCAGGTTTGTTGTGCAAGAGTGCCAAATCCACAATAAGGAATGTGCTGTTAATGCAATGTTGTCAGTATTTGACTGAATCCCACCTGCAACATGGGAGCAGTCTAAAGGGACAGTGTCTTCTGTGAGGGCCCAGACTTCTGTCTAGTGGTACCACTATAACAAAACCTTTCCAAGGACTCTGCAGGAATTAAATCACATAAAACATTAGCAAACTAGGGGCTCATCCACACATACCTCTGCTATGTGCTTTCTAGGCACAGGTCTGGGCTTTCCAGGTCTGTGTCCAAGCAGTTTTTCTTTGTCCCAACACTTTCCCTAGGAAAACTCATTATTTACTGCAGAATTGGAGCAAACAGCAATCTGCAGCAAACCCAATTGGCGTTTGCGGTGATTCAGCAGTAAAACGTGGGTTTTCTCGGGGAAAGCACCAAGACAAAACGAAAAACCGCCCAGAAACAGACCTGGGAAGGGTGGACCTGTGCCTAGAATGCACGGAGCAAAGGTGAGTGTGGATAAGCCCTAGAAGTAATTGTTCAAGTGAATAGTGAATAGAGTTGCCACCTTTCCCCCACTGGCTCTGCTCTTGTGCTTTTGACAGGGAAAATTCTTTTGGCAGAGAAAATTAGCAGGTGTATCTCTTCCTAGCAAATGATTGGAAAAGTTTCACGGACTGAATTTATCTTGTGTTTTGACCTCCAGGTGAGCAAGGTGGCAATCCTACTCAGTGTTTAGCCATACCAGAAGCATTGTTACCTCTAAAGCAATACACGTCATATTTGCTTTGGGGATCTGGAAATCCAGTCTGGTTGCGAAAGAGGAAGATGGTTTTGACTCCTGAGACGTTTCCTCCACACTTCTCCCGTGGGGTGACGATGGGGTACCGCACACTTCCGTCTGCGAGCCAGCCAGGGTTGCAGTGGTCCAGACCTTCATTCCATGCTGCATACAGCTGGCCTGTCGTGGCAATCTCCACTCCCAGAGACTTACACTCAGCTTTGGCCTCCTCCCAAGTGAATTTCTCTGGAGAGCTCACCACAAACAGCTCTCCTGCAACCAGAGACAAGTTGGGCATCAGTGTTTAAAGAGATAACAACAAAACATGCTTTGACTGGAATTAAAAGAAGCATATTTACTTATCTGTTAAAGCAGGAGTGGCTAATCTGTGGCTCTCCAGATGTTCTACTTATTTAATCACGTTTATAAATTGTGTTTAATATCTGATTAATATTTCAAAATATTTTATTAATATTTCAAAAAGCTCCAAGCAGCCTAAGTTGTTACAAAGTATGTGTTATTCGACTTCCATCTCCCATCAGCCCTTGCAGGCAGCGTGGCCAATAGTCAGGGATGTTGGGGGGCCACAGGTTCCTCACCCCATTTTAAAATGCTTAAGACAAAGAAACGTCCCAGCCAGGCAAAAGTACTTGAGGAGGGTGCAGAGCAGGACCAGTGAGAGGTGTGGCCTGGAGAGGGTCCAAGGAAAAGTCCCAAGAACTGGACACAGATGCCTGGAAGGTTGTATTTAGCCTCTTGCCCTGAGGTTCCCCACTCCTATACTAGATGGTAAATTAATGTTACGTAAGGGCTTTCTGAAGCTTGTTATCTGGGGAGAAGCACTTAGGTACTGCCCCTTGGTGTGAGAAGAGGGGGCTTCTTCCTTCAGTTCAGGTGGCAGGCAAGGCAGTGACATGGGGCATGGCATTCCTGGGGTGGCACCCTCTTTATGGGACTCCCTCCTCAGTGAGATTATGCATGTTTTGGTGACAGATGACTGGTATTGCACCTTTTAATAATGTACTTTGGTTTATTTTACAAGACATTATATAGTATGCTCTGTTGTTGTTTTAAATTTTTATCATTAAATTCTTACAACATTGTAAAACTTAAAATAAAACATCCCGCCCTGGCCCATAAGATAAAATTTAGGCAATACATCAGAAATGGCATCCAAATAGGATAGTAAGTGCCTATCTCATTCAACCATTTGCAGAGAAGGCAATGTACACTTTATCCTAACCAGAAAGTTTCATATTGTGAACTGAGTCCTCTGTTTTCATTTCCAGCCATGTACATAATAAAGCTGGACCAATCTATTGTGAAAGCATCCTTATGTTTCAAACCGTGTGCCAGTTTTATTTTATATGCCATTTTTCCACAGGAGCTATTTGCAATTGTACCAGTTTCCCAAAGAAGCACCCTCGTTTTCTTCCAGTACCTCATTATTACAAGCTTGTACAAGCTTAGTAAAATACCGGGTATATCTTATTTGGATTAGGTTAATGTTACCTCTTGTAAAACGATTGAGCTGAGCCAGCTTTGGATATTTAAAAGTGTTTTGTCCAGTAATTACTTTTATTTCAACAAATGCTTCTTCTCAGAACTGAGCCATTTTCCTATATGCCCACCACACATTCCACAGCCTCTCCAGCAATTCAGTGAATATGAGGAGATAATATGGAATCTTCAACCAGTCCAGACTTGAGACTCACCTCTGACTTCCAAGCTGCGACATTAGTCCCACTTTCATTTTCTCATTTTTGATTTATACTTAATAGTGACAACAACAACAACAACAATTGTTACATATACCCCGCCCATCTGGCTGCGTTGCCCCAGCCACTCTGGGTGGCTTCCAACAGAATATAAAAAACATAATGGAGACCACAGGTATGAAGTTCACGGCATGTAATGCCTTAAGAGAGAATATAATGAAAATGATTTACAGGTGGTACATGACACCAGTCAAGCTCACAAAAATATATCATTTGCCTGATAATAAATGTTGGAAATGTAAAGAAACTGAAGGTACATTCTTTCACCTTTGGTGGACATGCCCAAGGATTAAGACTTTCTGGGAGATGATCTATAATGAAATGAAAAAGTTATTTAAATATACCTTTCTGAAGAAACCAGAGGCCTTTCTCCTGGGCATGGTCGGCCAATTGGTGCCAAAGAAGGATAGAACTTTCTTTATGTATGCTACAACAGCAGCAAGAATACTTATTGCAAAGTACTGGAAGACACAAGATTTACCCACCCAGGAAGAATGGCAGATGAAGGTGATTGACTACATGGAAATGGCGGAAATGACTGGCAGAATCCGAGACCAGGGAGAAGTCAGTGGAAGAAGATTGGAAGAAATTTAAAGTTTATTTGCAGAAACATTGTAAAATTAAGGAATGTTAGAAGGATGCTGGAATGAAATTATGTGGTTTTAGTGGAAATGTTATAAAGGATTAAGTAAAAATAGATTGTTAATTGGTGAAAGGAGAGAATGTAAAGTTACATCATATTAAGATAAATTATAGAACAAAAATTGGGAAAGATGGAAAGGATTTGCTGAAATAGCTAACTGAACTAGAATACAAAAAAGGGAGGTGTGAGGAGGTCAAGGAAACAAGCAAATAAAAGATAAGTTATGGGAAGGTTCGATTTGTTTTTTAATTGTTTCTATTTTTCTGTTGTTTTTTTATTGTGATGTGTTGCTTTGTTTTTGTTTAATTTGGTGTTTTTTCTTCTTTTCTTTTTGTAACCTTTAAAACTTCAATAAATATGATTTAAAAAGAAAAACATAATGGAGCATCAAACATTAACAACTTAATTTTATTTCACCCTAAAATGGCAATTCAGAGAGCAACATACCTACTGTTCCTCAGCATTACAATGAAATGAAAACTAGTCCTGCAATGGGGCAGGAGAAAAGCATGAGCATGTAGCTGGCCAGAAATACGTATCTTATTTTTAAAATGTCTTGTGCCTTTCTCTTGCCACATTGCAGCACTCATGGAAACTGATAAAACAACATTTCATCAGAATAATGCCTCCTTGTCAAGAAACACATGTAGTACTCCTTTGGTCTGGTCAGTCTAAACTGGAATCATGGAAGCAACAGTTGTGCAACAAGCTACCTCGTGTGGCAATGCAACTCACCATGGGACTCATCACACTGGTTGAAGATCTATGGGCTAAAAGCATAGGCATGAGATATCATTTTGCAATATTTTAAGTGGTATCTCATTTGTTGAGATTGAGAGAGACTAAAAAGGGAAATTCCGCTCACAGAAGTCCAGAGCTCTTCACTGATAGTAACCTGCAATGTTGTGGTAGTATGCTGTGTTGTAAGCTCTGATCTGGAGGAAGGGGTGGGGTATAAAACATTGACATGAATGCGTGTCTGGTTGATAGGCTGTATTTGATGGAATGGATCACAAGTTCAGCAGGCAATGCAATAGTTAGCTACTCTATACATCCCATAGCAAAAGGCAACATGAAGTCTCTGATTTCAAAGGGCAAGGATATTTTGTCAATCTAACTCACCATACAGTTCTTCAGCATAGCAATAGACATCATACATGTCTTCTGGGTCCACTACCCCATAGTTACGGACACCCGGAAACCCATCCATGTCTCCGTAACAGGCTTCACGAGGGGTCTGTATGGGGTACCTGAAGATAAGAACAGTGTTCAGTGTCATAGCCCCAGGCTAGGATGAATCATAGCCCTCTACCAATGGCGGATTGGGGAAAGAGACGGAACTACACTGGCATGTTCCACATACAGCTGCTGTCACTGGGGCTAGCAAGAACTTCCCTGAACCTCAAGGGGACCCCTCTGTCACCAGATTCTGAGGACTGGTTCAGAGGCTCCTCAAGAGTCGGAAGGGTCAGTAGAGATATCCCCACAGCTTGTAATTCCAGGGCTTAGAAGGAGCCAATGGCTAAATAGGAAGGCACCACTCAGGGAGGATGGCTATGGCCCAAACCTGAGGCCTAGGGAATGTCACAGGATACAGCCCTGGTGATGCCATTAAGTATGACACATTTAAGCATTAACTGCAGTTACTGAGAGCATACCATTCAACTTTGCATTAATAATGGCATATGCTATACTTATATTTATATACACCTCTGGGAAATTAAGGTGGTGGGTGGGTGGGGTCTCCTTAGTGCTGAGCTTTACGGTATGCCCTGCTGCCCTATAAGCAAGATAAAACACTTTTTAAAAAAAAAAAAAAGGTTTAGCTTTTTAAAAAGGTGGGGAAGATATGAGCCCCTGGAACACTTCCTAAGATTATCCCTAGTCAAAGCTTCCATTAGAACAGACATGCACAATTTCATGAAGGGAACCAGGAACCACAGGAAATCTGGCTTCTCATGGTTCTTTATTTCCCAAGAAAGGCCATTAGCATCCAGGGGCACCACGATCTTAAACTTCCCATGGTTCCTCAAAGCAGCATCAAAGGTGTGCCTGAGGCTCTACCAAGAGCCACCCCCACCCCATTACTACCATGTGAAAAAGAAAAGTGATGGGGTGGTGGGTTCTCTAGTTGGACTGCATGCCCCCTTGTGGTTCCAATGACGCCACTGGGAATGTGAGGTTTCGAACAGGTTCTTCCTAAAAAAATTATTACTTTTCAAAATGAATAGTCTCCACTGACCCCATTTCAAACAGAGCTGCAGGGAGTTTGAATTTCACTTATGCAATGCCTACAGAAAAAACGGGAGGGATATACCACAATGTCAGTGCTGGTTTCATAATGTGTGTAGCCCTTAGTCAATACTGAAAGAGCCTGGCTGCTGGATCAGGCCAAAGGCCCAGGTAGTCCAACCTCCTGTTCACAAGCAGTACATCATAAGCACAATGGCCACCTTCTGGCTCTATTCCTCAGCAACTGCTATGCAGAGAGACACGCTGTGCCTCTGATCCTGGAGGCAGCATAAATCTTGGGCTTTTATAGCTCCATAAAAATGTCACCATTCCTAAATTTCAAAGCTAATAAAAACACCCAGTTCTTAAAAGATGGCTTGAGAGTCACATTTTCTCATTAGCACTGCATCAAACACCCAGTTCCAAAAGAGGCCAAGCCCTCCCTATCCTGGAAAGTTTTCCACCACCTAAAAGCTACCCCACCTGCTTAACCTCTGATGCAGCCTTTGTGATATCCTCCAGATGCTTTAGACTACAGCTCCAACCACTCCCAGGTAGCATGGCCATTCAGCCTGGGGCTGATGGGATTTGCATTCCAAAATGGCTAATGGGAGTTGTAGTCTGAAACATCTGGAGGGAAACCAGGTTGGGAAAGACTGCAGATAAAGTCCCTCTGAGGACAGGCATTTCCCAGTACTCTTTCCCCATTGCACAAATAAATGGTACGGTATGTGTGTGCATTTTTGTGCATCACAAATTATAGTGCATGAGTGTGGAATCTGCCATCTGGAATTGGGAATCCAGCATGCTGGCCTTTCTTTAATAATAAAAATAAGTAGCAATGGGGGGAGGGGGTCACTAAATTAAGGATTAGGCAAATATGTGAAGGACTACTCTCTCAATAGTGATGAGCCATGAGAGCTTCATGTAGAGCCTGATTGTTCCAGGGCAGTCTACCCCTGATTACCAGATACATCTGGAGAGCACTAGGTTGGGGAAGGCTGCTCTGTAGGTTGCAGAGCAGAAGATAATATCAAATAACAGAAACATTGTATTTCCAGATTTCCAATCCATGTATGTACATGTATATATGTACTGTATATGCATGCATACATACAAGGTCTCTGGCATCTTTCTATAATTTGCTGCTCAAGATAACCTTTTAACGGGAGGACTGCAATGGTCTGAGGAGAACCTCACTACATTTGAACATATTTCATATAGACAATTTTGTATGGATACCTACTTGGACATGTGGAGTCCTTATATTAATTTATATTTTTAATTTGAAATAGATGTACTGGTGGTTACTGTATCCTTAATGTGAGTTGATGGTTTTATTATTATATTTCTTTATCATATCTTATTTTTTAATTATCATGTCTAACTTTTTAAACTCTAAAATTCTATAATTTGATTCAGTCAATGCATATCCATTATTGGGAGCATATAACATAATTTGTAAACTATAATTTATCATTCTAAACTTAATTGTATAATGATTATTACCACAGGTGCCTTCATTCTATACCAATTCTACAAGAAAAACTCGATATATAAAAGCCTGGCTCTTTGAACTGTTATTATCTATATATGTACTTGAAAAATAATTTTAAATATAAAGAGGAATGTTAAAAGAAAGAAAGAAAGAGGCCAGCTTGACTGATATTCTATCCATTCATTATGTCACTAATTCACACTTTAAAATTTAAAATTTAATAAATAGATCGAGTGTGGTGGTTAAGTGTCAGACTTAACCTAGGACCTGGGAGACCAGGGTTTGGATCCCCATTTGGCCATGAAGCTCACTGGGTGACCTTGGGCCAATCACTGCCTCTCAACCTAACCTACCCTGCAGGGTTCTTATAGGGATTAAATGGGGAAGAGGAGCAGGAGCAGTATGTACACCATTTTGAGCTCCTTGGAGAAAAAGGTACGGTATAAATGCAATAAATAAATAATCAATAAATTTCTACGTGTCGCAGAAAATTTTCCACCCCCTGCCACTGACTGACTGAGCTTCCAAGTCCCAGCTACCTGACGGTTTGGTCGGCGATCCAGCCTGCATCACACTGCTCATAACCACTGAGATAGGCAGCATACAACTGCTCCGGTGTGGCGATCTCAGCTTCTATTCTGGTACAGGCCTCCTGGGCCTTGGCAAAGGTGTAAGCATAGCGGGCAGAGCCTTCCCGGTAAAGGAACACAACTCCTAGAAGATGGGAGAAGACATCATACATTTAGAGCAAACTGAAAGTGCATAGCTTTCCTCCAATAATCCTGGGAATTGTAGTTTGCTAAGGGTGCTGGGAATTGGAGCTCTGTGGAGGGTAAACTACAGTCCTAGGATTCTTTGGATGAAGCCAAGGCTGTCAAAGTGTTATAAATGTGCTTATATGCATGCTGTTGAATCAGCTTGTGTGCATCCAAAGGGGGCCTTTAATCAATCCAATTCTGTTGGCTGTTTTGCCAGCAATGAAGATCTAGCTTTATAAATTATTAGATAAGTTCACGAAGAGTGGGCTGTTAGTGATCGTAAAGGTTTAGTGGAATCTCCATATTCAGGGCAGTGTGTATTTGAATACATAAGAAGATCAGGCATAGGGTCCATCTGGTCCAGCATTCTGTTCTCACAGTGGCCAACCAGATGCTTGTGGGAGGCAGAGCATAACCATTGTTGCTAGCAGCCATTGATAGCCTGCTCCTCCATGAATCTGTTTAATCTTTTTAAGTCATCCGAATCAGTGGCCATCACTGCATCCTGTGGGAATGATTTCTGTAGTTTAACTATGTGCTGCATGAAGAAGTACTTTCTTTTCTATGTCCTGAATCTTTCAACATTCAGTTTCATTGGATGTCGACGAGTTTTAGTGTTATGGCAGAGGGAGGAAAACCTTTCTCTATCCACTTTCCCTATCCACTTCTATAAACTTTTATCATGTTGCTTCTTACTCACTACTTCTCTAAACTAAATAAGGCTATCAATTACTACTAGCCATGATGGCTATTCTCATGGGTGTAGCCAGGATTTTTGTTGGGGGGGGGGCAGGACTTTTGTTGGGGGGGGGGACAGAGCCAACGAGATTGGTCAGATTGTTAAGTATTTCTATTGTTTTACTTGATGGGGTTGGGGAGGCAGCTGCCCCCCTGTTCCCCCTTGGTGGCGCCCATGGCTATTCTCAGCCTTCATGGTCGGAGGCAGTTGCTAGGAATCCAAGTGGGGGAGAGTGTTGGGTGGGCAGGGGGACTGATGTTTTTCAGTTCTGAATGCAACATGGCTTTATTTTTTGTGTTAGTTCTGAAACTGAATAAAACCTAGGGCTCATCCAGACTTCTGCTTCTCCTGCTGCTTTCCTCTGGGAAAATGTGGTTTTACTGCTGAAATAAGTAAACGCCAATTGGGTTTTCTGCAGACTGACGTTTTCTTCAATTCAGTGCTAAAGTGCAGGTTTTTCCAATGAAAGCAACAGAACCAGTAGAAAAACAACCAGACTCAGGCCTAGAAAACACAAAACAAGCCACACAGACCTGTGCTTTCTGGCACAGGACAAGCAAAAGTGTGGCTGAGTCCTTACCCCCCCCCCCAACCTCTGCAATTAGAATGGGTGTTTCCTGCGATCAGGCCTAGTGCTATGGGACTTGAATCTGCAATAAACACAGCAAACCCTTTCAGCAAGACACTCTGGCAGAGCGCAACGTTACCTTTGACCTTCACCTGCAGCAGGTCATGCCCATCCTCGATCCCATGCTGGACATCGCAGCGGTACACCCCAGAGTCGTTGGAACGCAGTTCGCTCAGGACCAAGGTGGCATCTGTTGGTGAGTCTGGATAAAAGGGCAGGGAGACTCTGTCGCGGTAGGCTTCGCTCACCTTCACCTTCAGGCCCCGAGCGACCAGGATCTCAGCTTCTCTGCCCTCTGTGATGAAGGTCCATTTCACACGGGGTGCCCCTTGGACAGCCCGGCGGCCTGCAGTCCCAGAAGTGGGCAGTGGATGCAAGTAGGTAACATGGCAGGGGATGGTGAGGCTGCCGGAAAGAACAGCTCGGACTGGTGGGTATTTGGCAATGGAGACCCGCAGAGCTTTGAGGTCATCTGGAAGGGAGAAACAAGAAAATGCATATAACATGAGAAGTTCAGATTTGGCACAGGGCATATTTAGGAATAATAGCCCATGGCCTCAGTCATTTTATACACCGCTGTAACAAACTACAGTTCCTATGATTCTTTGAGAGAAGCCAGGAGTGTTTAAAGTGGTGTGATACTGCTTTAAATGTTAGTCAGAGGGGGCCTTAGAAAGTCTTGTCGATCTACTGGAAATCTCGCAGAGTTTTACCAGTAGATCCAGTTCTGCCTGCTGCTGTAGACTAGCCCCAAGTTCCCAGTTACCTGTGCTTTCCCTGGAGAAGCTGAATGCATTCGTGAAAACAGCCTGGGCAAAGGTAGAGAATACCAGCAGGATATATGCCATTATGGTTTCTGTCAGGGAGAGGGGGAAATATAAAAAGTATTAGAAAGGTAGGCAGAAGAAAATCTAAGACAAATGCCAGCTCCAGCATTCTTACAAGTACCTGAAAGAAACAAAAATTAAGAAATGTCTTTGTTGGGCTGTTTTTCCATAGAAAAATAAATATTCAATCCCAAAGAAGTGAACTGGAGGATAAACTTTGTTAGTTTAACACAAAGAGGCCATTTGTCCTAACGGAATACAGTATTTATTATTTTATTTATTCATTGTATTTATATCCTACTTTTTTTGTCAAAGTAGCTCAAGCATACATTATCACCCCCTCCCCTCATTTAATGCCCTGTGAGACAGAGTAGGCTTTGAGGTACTCAAGGATTACCCACTGAGCTTCATGGACAAGTGAGGATTTGAACCCTGGTCTCCCAGGTCCTAGCCCAACACTCTGTTATACCTGATCACAGTCCTGGAGTTCCCTAGGTGGAGGGATTGACTGTTAAACCTCTTTATTGTGAGGGGAATAGTGTGGCTCCTAACAAACTGCAGCTCCTGTAATAGCACATAGGAAGCTGCCTTATGCTGATAAAAGGCCCATCGTTCCATCTTGCTCAGTATTGTCATGTTCTCCAGGGTTTCAGGCAGGGACCCTGTTTCAGCTCCACCTGGAGTTGCCAGAGATTGAACCTGGGACTTTCTGCATCCAAGATAGGTGCTCTACCAATAAGCTACAGCCATAACCAGAATTATTTGTGGGGAGCCATGATTCTTTAAAATGGCAAGATAGAGCTTTAAATGTATGATGCAAATGTGGCCTTAAAATACCCATTCCCCAGCGATATGAGTCTAAATGTAGTCCAAAACTTTGGGAGGGCACCAGGTTGGCAAAAGCTGCTCTTTGGCATGACATGGTGCCCAATAAGTGGAACCAACATCCTTGGAGCTGTAGCCAAGCTTTCCCTTGGCACAGAGCAGTGGCTGCCAATAGGTAATTGAAGTTGCACTTGCAGATCAACTGCTATCAGGGAAAATGTCAGCCAGCAAAAGACATTTCGCTGGCACATTCTCCACCCCCACCATTGTCTAGGCCAGATTCTTCTGAAGGGCAGACTCTTCTTTACAAGTACTATGACCTTTCGTCAGTACTGTCTGAAGTGTTTCTGCATGATGGGCCTTGTTTCACTCGCTTCATTGAACAGTATCTCCTATAATTTATTTCTAAGCGGCCTTGGCACAGCTCGTAGCATCACCCGCTTTGGCATTTTTGCAAAGACTGATTCATCCCAAAGTCACAGAAGACAGACGGTCTGAGGCAGGCCAATTTGGGGTGAGGCTTCCCATTTAGGTTCTGGATGTTTTTAGCTCAGCCCAGGGCCCAATTTCACTTAAATCAGCCAACTTGGTGCCCTCCAGATGTTGCTGGACCACAACTCCTCAGCCAACTTAGCCAATGGTCAGGAATGATGGGATTTCTATGGCCTAGACAACTAGTCTATGTATTATTTATTTTTAATACAAGTACTTGTATAAATTGCAGCTGGAAAGTAGCATCGTAGAGGAGGCCTCCATTTCTTTGTGAAAGGGAACAGGAAAGGCCCCTTCTCACAAAGGCAAATTGCTGCAACAAACTCATAGATCATTAAGAACAAAGTATGTTTTTTTCCTTGATAACATTTATTTCTCATAGACAAATTGATTCCAGATCTAAATCAATTGATTAAGTGGTCAAAAATTCAGATGATTAATTCACTGAGGCTGCAACCCAACCTCATTTTCCCAAGCACATGATCCACCAAATTCAATGGAACTTACTTTGAGTAAACATAGGGCACATTCACACCGTACATTTAAATCATCATGAAACAGTCATGGTTTCATCCAAAGGATTCTGGGAGCTGTAGCTTTTTAAGGGAGCTGAGAGTTGTTAGGAGATCCCAATTTTCCTCCCAGAGCTACAATTCCCCATGTGCATTAACAATCAATCACCCTTCACAGGAAACTCTGGAAATTGTAGTTCTGTGAGAGACTGCAGCTTCCAGAATCCTTTGAATGAAGTCATGACTGCTTTGTGGTGATTTAAATGTATGGTGTGAATTTGGCCTAAGAGTCAACTGCTACCCCAATTAGCTTCTGCACATGCAATGGCCACCATATTGTTGTACGCAGCAAAATGGCCCCACGTTGGGGGCTCTGAGGAGAAAGTTAAAACGCTACAACTTCAGATCAACACCCTGAGAACTAGACATCCTCTGCAGAGCTCAGCAAAGCGAATTTCAGCTGGAAATTCTGAGGAAGCCCCTAAATTAAGAGAGTGGCCAACTTTTATGCTCTGTGGTTCCTGAGAGCTTTTTAATCATACGTCTCTTTAGCAAAGCTTCACTGGCTCCATTTGGGCTGCCACCACCGCCACCCAGGCCCACAGTGTGAGAGAAAAACGAGGTCTCCTTCCCTCCGATTAGTCACAGGGACGAGGCCTTTTAAGATTCCATTCAGGCCCCATGTACTTCCCTCATTCCCTGTTTGAATGTCGGAGACTGGCCAAAGATTCTTTTCTTCCCTTCTGCCTTGTTAAAGAGTTATTATTTGGAAGGAGAAAAAGAAAAAAAGGCTATGGCAAGGGTGGTCTTTTTGTGCCAGGGGCATTCAGAAAAGAATGCCCTCACCAATCTCTTTTTTCCTCCAGAGAATAAATCTTAGCAGGTTCTCAGGCAGTTAATGTTGTACTCCCCGCCATGTTTGACTTTGTGGCGCTGTGTTTTCCTGTGCTATTTCTCTTTCTCTCTCTGAATCCCATGGTGGAACTGAAGTACAAATAGGGAAGGTTATCTGACAACAGCACAGGCAGAATCATCCCACAGGAACCAGAGTGTTTGAGGGAAGAGCTGTATCTAGGGCTGGCCCGAAACATTTTGCCACCTGAGGTGAATGACAATATGGCACCTTTCCTCCCATTCCATGTACGACAGCCTGCCAGGCTGGCAGCTGAATCTTAATTGGGTACTAGCTCTTGGGCAGCATCCTCCATGGCACCTGAGGGGAGCAGGCATTGGGTAGGCCATGGGGCACACACACAGCTTCCCCCACTTCCTGCGGCCTCAGCATTTGCCGCCTGAGGCAGCAGCCTCATTCTGCCTCACGATAGCCATGTATCTTAACTTGTGCTTTCTGTGAGTGATTCCATTTAGGCAGGAGCTTATTATGGAGTCAGTGCTGCTCATGTACATAAGTTTTTTGCAACACCTGTACAACACTGGCATTATCAAAATGCAGGGTTGTTTTCTGTTCTTTCTTTCCTTGTACATTTGCTGCAAAAAAACACACACAAAACCAATAGAGAAAATTAACCTGGGATTGGAGGGTTGTCATATGTGTGGCAATTTGGAAGTCTCTACTGATACACCCCTACTTCTGTTCGCTCCCCACCTGAGCTGAGCATAACATACATCATTTTGGTTTTTTCCAGCGGCCCAAATGATAGAAGTGGCCTATTTCAGTTGCTGTTTGTGGAAGGAACCTCCCAGTTTCAACAAGCTATTTTCTAAAGAGTACAAGTGAGGGATTACCTCAGAGATTGTAATCACACTGGGCTTTTACCATGAAAATAATAATAATAATACAAAGGATTTGTGCAAGACCTCTTTTTATCTCTTGTGCAAGCCTTCGACAGATACATGTTACTCTGGTGCAAGACCTAAATTTTTATTAAAAACTAAATGGAAATATATGACTAGGCCTCAAATATCTAACAGACCACCTCCTTCTAGTGTCATGATGAGAGAGGGAGAAATACTTTTCAAAATCTGCTTTCTAAATGTCATGCATTATTGTGTAAGCTTCTGTCATGTCATCTCTAACTCATGTTTTCTCGAAAATAATAAGTTTCTCTCATATATATATATACAGGGGCGCCGACTTATAAAAAATATTGGGGGGGGCGGGGGCCCATACCGACTTATAAAAAATATTGGGGGGGCCCAAGACCTCCAAACCGCTGCTGCTGGGGGAACGAAAGGGGCGAGCCCCGAGCTGCCCCGACCTTAAGTGAACCTGTGAGGGCCTGCCCTTTGCGGCAGCCAATTGGCTGCCGCCGTGGGCGGTGAATATTAATGAGCTAGGGGGAATCCCTGCTTTTCGCCAGCCCCGCGAGATTGTTGATGGGTCGAGAGCCCGCAACCCCACCCCCTCTCTAGATCGGGAGTGGCTTTTTTTTAACTCATTACTGAATGTATTTTAAAAGGTAACTATCGTCAAACAAGGAAAATAAAAAATACCAACATAATTTTGTGATTTTACAAAGCATAATATAACTAATAATTTTCTTAAATTATTGGGGGAGCAGAGCCCCCCCCAAACAAATTTTTGAGGGGGCTCGGGCCCCCTCAGGCCCCATGGAGTCGGCGCCTATGTATATATATGAGAATTTCTAGTGCTTTGAGGAGAAGAAGAAAAAGAGACCAGGTAATTTCAGACTCTCTAGGAGAAAACTCCAGAAATTGAAGCGAAAATCAGATGAGGACATTTTGGGAAGCAGACCTTTTAAAAACTTGGATGAAATTTGGCCTGACTGGAGCTTTCTCTCCCACATTAGATGTAATTAAGTTGCCCACAGGCTGAGTTTGCAGGATTAAAGCCAGCCCACTCAATTGCAAGCTACTTAATTTTCATTTTGATCCATTCTCTGAATTCTCAGCAGATCTAGGAACAAATTTCTCAGGTGTGGAGAGATTTAAAGCAGTTTCAGTGAAAGAGGTAAATTCTCATTTTGTGGGGTGGGATGGGATCTTCAAATAGTGACCCAGATGAGCAGAGAGTAGTTTTTAAAAACTTCATTTAAGTAGCTTTTATTCAGAACCACAAGAAAGCACTGTTACCACTCATATTAGTACCGTGTAGCTCTATGGTTATCCTAAGCCAGAAGTTGAGAATCTTTTTCAGCCTGAGAGCCACATTCCCTTCTGGACAGCCTTCTGGGGGCCACATGACAGTAATGGGTGGGGCCAGAGGCAAACATGTTACCTTTCTACAGGAGGCTAATTTCTTCACATGCTCACACTTGTTCTTCATCTAGGGAAGCAAGAGGCATTTTCAAAGACACAATTTCTTAGCACAAAATTCTCATTTTTACCCAAGAAACGTTTAAATCAAGTATCCCCATTTTCATCCTTTATCCGCACACCCTTTATCTACACAACAGCCCTATAAGGAAGGTCAAGCAGAGAGAAATAGTCCCCATATGCATTATACATTTCAAGCAATACCATACCACTTTAAATAGCCCCCAAAGAATCCTGGGAGCTGTAGTTTGTTAAGGGTTCTGTTAGGACACCCCTCTTCCCTTCACAGAGCTATAGCTTACAGAGTTCCCTGGGAAGAGGGATTGATTATTAAACCGCACCGGAAACTATCCGCGTGAGGGGGAATAGGAGCCTCCTAACAACTATCAGCACCCTAAACAAACCACAGCTCCCAGAATACTTTGAGGCGAGCCGTGACTGTTTAAAGCGGCATCCTGGTGCTTTAAATGTATGATGCAAATGCAGGCTTAGCTTAGCTCACAAAGGTGCCCTGTGGCCATACAGAGAAAGAGAGGAGGCCTTCTGTCCGTGTTAAGGCTCACAGAAGTAGCGTTCTGCAGCTGCAGAATGAGTCAGCAGGCTTGTGTCCAAGCCCTGGCAAATGTCCAAGAAGAAGCATCACCCACACAAGCTATGATGATGGAAAGCCCTCACCTTCCTGAGGGAGCATTCCCTGCCCTGCCACTCATGCAGCAGGGGCCGAATCACAGGTGCACTCAGGCATCTTTCCAACTATTTCAGAGGTGAATGCAGGAGCATGCTTCAAATATTTTCACCTGCACACTTAAAGACCGCTATCTGAGCCCCCACCCCCTGTGCTCGTATATTTTATCTGCAGAAAGAGAACTCACTAGTTGTTGATGCTGTCATGTGTACGATTCCACAAAGTACACAAAGATTCTGCAGCGTTTTATATGCTGATATGGAAATCAGAGAGATGGGACGAGACAAAAATGACCTGAAGGAGCATAGGGCCATATGTTTAAAGCACTACAATACCACTTTAAGCTTCTCCCAAAGATGTCTGGGAGTTGTAGTTTATTGCGGGCACTGAGAGTTGTTAGGAGAGTTCCTATTCCACTCAGAGCACTACAATTCCCAGAGTTCCCTGTGAAGAAGGATTGTTAAACTACTTTGGAAATTGTAGCTCTGGGAGTGGAATAAGGACCTCCTAACAACTCCCAGCACCTTAGCAAACTACACTTCCCAGAATTCTTTGGGGGAAAACATGATTGTTCAAAATAGCATCATAGTTATTTAAACATGTGGTGTGGATGTGGCCAAAAATGAACACTGTTCATCCTCAAAGCTTTGCACAACATCCTCAGATCTTAGCCTCCCCCCACCCCCTGCAAAAAAGCTAATAGAATTCTAGGCTGCATCAAGAGAAGTCTAGTGTTCAGATGAAGGGAAGTAATAGTACCACTCTTTTCTGCCTTGGTCAGACCCTATGAGGACTCCTATTTCCAGTTCTGGCCACCACAGTTTAAGAAGAATATTGTCAAGCTGCAAGGTGTGCAGAGGAGGACAAGCAAGATGATCAAGGAAGGGTCTGGAAACCAAGCCTTATGAGGGACAGTTGAGGGACTTGGGGATATTTAAATTGGAGAAGAGAAGACTGAGGTGATAATGATAGCCATCTTCAAATATCTGAACAGCTGTCTCATGGAAGAAAGAAAAGGCTTGTTTCTGGCTGTTCCAAGGGAAGGACCCAAAGCAATGTATTCAAATAACAGGAAAGAAGATTCCAACTGAAAAATAGGAAGAACTCCCTCTGTTTGACAGTGGAACAGACTATCCTGGAAGGTTGTGGACTCTCTTCTTCATTGGAGATTTTTAAACAGAGGTTGGATGATTCTTTATTTGTGACTCCTGCTTTGCAGTAGGTTGGACTAGATGACTTTTGGGGTACCAACTCTACAATTCTATGATGGATACGTATCCTCATAGTACGTATCATCAAGTTTCTACACCACTGCTGATTCCACTTTGGAAAGCAGACCAAGTAATAAAACACTCCAGGAAGAAGTTCAGATGGCAAGGCTTTGGTTGGCATTCTTGGCTGCACCCTGGGCTTTTCTTTACAACTGACCTGCTTAAACATTTCTATCAAGTGGTCTAACTAATCGGAATGAAAAGACTTCCCATCATCACAGCCGCAGTTCTCTCTAACACACATGACTCCAGAAGTTGGCAGGTTGGAAAATATCAACAGGGGAGGAGGGAGCTGCCTTGTGGAATCAACAGCGGATGGAGGGTGTTGCCTTGTGAACGCACAAACACACCAAGGTGCCCACTTAGTTTTCAGCGCTCAAGCTTGACAACAAAGCAGCTGAACCTATAAATCTTTGACTTTGGCAAGGGGCAGAGAGAATGTTCCTGGGCCAGCTCTAAGGAACCGCGGGGTGGTTGGTATTGAGAGAGGGAGATAAGCCCCCAAATGCCCAGGAAATGTTATGGCAGCAGGAAAGAGAAATTGGCAGCAGCCTAAAAGGGCGGATGACGGGCATGTGGTTTTTTGGACTGCATCCTGGCAAAAGAGGAAGGTTCCAGATGCTGGACAGAAGATGTTTCTAGCTGCTCTGAAGCCACAATTCTGTCTCTTCTCTGTCTGTCTGTCTGTCTGTTTGTCTCTCTCTCTCCTCCCGCCTTGCCCCCGGCCACCTTGCTCCTGTTGTGAATCACTGTCCTGTCACACACAAACCTCCTGACCTTCTTCCTGCTTATGAAAGCCAAACCCCGCCCCCAACCTGGTTGCCTCTAGATCAGGAGTTCTCAGAGTGGGGTCTGTGGGCCACCACTGGTGTGCAAGCTTCATTCAGGCAGCTCTCAGTCTTCCGTCGATTTCTGAGAAAGTCCTTTTAAAAACAAACAAACAAACATATTTTACCATTTTAATATTTTGTTGGAAGCCGCCCAGTGTGGCTGCGGAAACCCAGCCAGATGAGTGGGGTATAAAGAATAATTTATTATAATTATATTCTTTTCTTATCTTTTTCTTATCTTTAGAACAAGGAATTAACATCAGAGAAAGTCTTTCTTCACACAGCGCATAACTAAACTATGTAACTCACTCCCACATGAGGTAGTGTGGCTTTAAAAGAGGACAGGACAAATTTATGACGGGGAAGGCTATGGATGGCTACTAGCCACTGTCTGTGCTCTGCCTTCACGGTCAAAGACAGTAATGCAATGCTTCTGAATGTCAGTGGCAGGAAGCCATAGGAGGGGAGAGGGCTCTTGTGCTCGGATCCTGTTTCCCATGGGGGCATCTGACAGGCCACAGTGAGAACAGAATGCTGGTCTAGATGTGCCATTGGCCTGATCCAGCAAGCTCTTCTTATGCGACTGAAGAGGGAAGGTGGACCATCCATTCAAAATTAACTATTCATAGTGATTTTAATTATATTTGTATCACTTCTTTTATTTCTTGTATTGTATTTTATTGTCTTACAATCTGAATTCTATGCAATGCAAATTGTAGCACCATCTGTAGGAAATAAATTAAACAATAGAAACACAATTAAAAATCATAAAGTATCTAGCACAGCACATTGACAATTGCTACAGCACATGGAAGAATCTGAGTGGTCTGCCAAGAAACCCTCAGCCTTTTTCAAGTGGTCCATGGGAGGAAAGGTTGGGGAGCCTCTGCTCTAGAGGTCGTCTGGACTCCATCTGCCCCTTCAGTTTGGCCAGTGGGCAGAGCTGATGGGACATAGAGTCAAAAACATCTGGAGGGCACCAGGCTGGCGAAGGCAGTATTAAGTAAATAATACATTCCCGGGGCTGGAGGGAGCTCATTTACACAACCTTCCTGCAATAGATATAGACAGGTCTAGACTGATGACCAAGCAAATCTGGGCAGTTGCCCAGGGTCTTTTGAAGCCTCTGGGGAAGCTAACCAGGACCAGAAGCCTCAACAACCTCCTGGCACAGCCACACACTTCCCTGAGAACAGCTAATTTGGCCCAGAATAAATGGCAATGGGTTGTGAGCTTGGGTGCTACCTCTTGAAGGAGCCACACAGCTGAAAAACAGAAGAGAAGGCCTGACACTCGTTTTCTGCATGCAAAGAGGTATTCGAGCGTGTAGCGAGACATTCAAAAGAAAAGACTTGTGAGCATAGTGCAACTTATGGAACTCATGGCCACTGGATGGCCAATCATGGCCACTATCTTGGATGCCTTTAGATAGAGATTAGACAAACAGAGAAGTATATCAGTGACTATTTTGCATGATAAACAAACAAAACCTCCGTGTCTGAAGGCATTCAACTTCTGAATAACAGGTGCTGAGAACAGATAAAAGGCGTTTTCACTCCTTGATTGTGGTTTACTTTTGCTGGAAAAAAATCCGTTGGCCTTCCCCAACCTGGTGACCTCTAGATGTTTTGAATGACAGGGGGAAAGGGCTATTGAAACCCAAAGCTGTGTGAATGTACTTCTGCTCCATTATAAACGGAACCTCCATACAGATGCCAGGGACTGAGCCTGGGACATTCTGCATGCGAAGCAGGTATTCTACTACTCGGCTTACTCAAAATAAATCAAGGTTCTAGTACACATGTTTCTGGGTAAATTGCTGATTCAAACTGGAAGCGGCTTTCTACTGAGTCATACCGTTGTTCCACCTAGACCAGAACTGACTACTAATCAAACATTACAGCCTTGGCAAACGTTAATAGGAGACTATATATTTGAGAAGACAGCTATAATCAGACCACAAGACCATCTAGCCCAGTATTGTCAGCACTGACTGGCAGCGGCTGTTCAGGATTTCAGGCAGGATACATTCCAAACACAACCTAGAGATGCTAGGGAATGAAAGTGGCAAAGCACATCATCTGCCGCTGAGCTCTAAGGCCACCTCTAGGCCATTTATAAATGCCTTGCTCTTGTCCTGCCTTTGTGTCTCTCCCCAGGGACGCATCCTGCCTCCTCCTGCAGCTGTTTCTGCCTTTGCAGTATCACCAAATGCAAGTCCCAAAGGACTTATATGACGTGCGGACAGTTCAGAGGGGGCTTAGGACTCCGCTCCTCCAGAACCTCCTGCTGCAGCAGCTTAACCTGAAAAACAAGGCACTTCAATCCACAAGGTGCCCAGCTTTTGAGATTGCACCAAACAGTGCTCAAATACTTTCAAAGCCATCTTCACAGCCTTAAGGACTGGGAACTTGGACTATTTCTTTTTCAGTTGGAACTGAGCTCCGATATTTCAACTGCCTAGGGGCCTCCACACAGGGTTTAATCCAGCACTGTTCCCAACCCCCACCCAGAGGATTTGTTTGGCTTGTTCCAAAGCTTCTGAGGCTTGAAATGTCCCAGCGATGGAAGAGGAAGAGAGTCTGGCCAAAAGCTGGCTCCCTGAAGGCTGGTTGGTGTGAAAAGCAAACTCTTTGTTAAATTGCACTCCTTCCCCTGAATGCCAATTTCCATGCCACCAGCTGGCATCTCAAAATGGGCCCTCTCTCCCCTGCCCCTCCTTTGCCGCTAGGAGTAACTTCCTCAAAAACTTACTGGGGCTTTTCTAGCTTAGAGAGTAGGAAAGTAGGAGGTAACGTTATACTTTTATAAAATCATGCATGGTGCAGAGAAAGTGGATGGAGAAACATTCTCCCTCTCTCATAACACTAGAACTCGCAGGCATCCAATGAAGCTGAATGCTGGAAGAAAAGAAAGTCCTTCATGCAGCACATAGTTAAACTATGGAACTCCCTCCCACAGGAGGCAGGGATGGCCACCATGTTGGATGACTTTAAAGGATAGAATAAATTCACAGAGAAGACTATCCATGGCTTTGAGCCACGGTGGCTCTGCTCTGCCTCCATGGTTGGAAGCAGTACTGTAAATACTTCTGAATACCAGTTGCTGGAAACTACAGGAGGGGAGAGGGCTCTTGTGCTCAGATCCTGCTTGGAGGGTTCCCACAGGCATCTGGTTGGCCAATATGAGAACAGGATGCTGGCCTAGTAGGACCCTCGGCTTGATCCAGCAGGGCTCTTCTTTGTTGATGTTTAGTCGTTTAGTCGTGTCCGACTCTTTGTGACCCCATGGATCAGAGCACACCAGGCACTTCTGTCTTCCACTGCCTCCTGCAGTTTGGTCAAACTCATGCTGGTAGCTTCGAAAACACTGTCCAAACATCTCGTCCTCTGTCATCCCCTTCTCCTTGTGCCCTCTATCTTTCCCAACATCAGGGGCTTTTCCAGGGAGTCTTCTCTTCTCATGAGGTGGCCAAAGTATTGGAGTCTCAGCTTCAGGATCTGTCCTTCCAGTGAGCACTCAGGGCTGATTTCCTTCAGAATGGAGAGGTTTGATCTTCTTGCAGTCCATGGGACTCTCAAGAGTCTCCTCCAGCACCATAATTCAAAAGCATCAATTCTTTGGCAATCAGCCTTCTTTATGGTCCAGCTCTCACTTCCATACATCACCACTGGGAAAACTATAGCTTTAACTATACGGACCTTTGTTGGCAAGGTGGTGTCTCTGCTTTTTAAGATGATGTCTAGGTTTGTCATTGCTTTTCTCCCGAGAAGCAGGCGTCTTTTAATTTCATGGTTGCTGTCACCATCTGCAGTGATCATGGAGCCCAAGAAAGTAAAATCTCTCACTGGCTCTTCTTAGAGGAAGGGAAATGCCTTATACTGTGTCTGTCCAGTGGCCCATCCAGCTCAGTATTGCCAACACTGACTGGCAGCAGCTCTGCAGTATTTCAGGCAGGAGTCCTTCCCAGCCCTATCCAGAGATATCATCAGGGATTGAACCTGCGATCTTCAGCCGCTGAGTTATGGCTCTTCCCCAGAGAGCCACCCAGCCCCAGAGAGAGAGAGAGAGAGAGAGAGAGAGAGAGAGAGAGAGAGAGCGAGAGCCTGACCCATCCAGTGCCAATGAGGAGGGCTGCCAACTGATCAGGAAATAATGGATCAGATTTTCCTTTTGTCTTTACATTTGATGTGTAGGGATTGGCACAGTCGCCTCCTTTTAGTGTCTGCACATGATGCTGATGTGAAAAGCACAGCAAAACCAGGCAACATGGATACACCCAACACATCAGAGAGGTAGAGGTCAGCAGCTAGTGGACCCTGGAAAACTGATGCCCCACCCTACAGGTGACAATTCAGCAGCAACAGAAGAATGTAGAAGGGCCTGATATGCTGAACCTACAGAGTGTATTTCCTTCTCAGGGTCTTCAGGATAAATCTGAGGTCAAGAGGCCAGAAATGAGGCAGGGGGCAGCCCCAGCCATCTCTACCCCCATTCCAGCCCTTTTTTCTCCCATTGGCCCGATCACTTTCTATGTGGGGAGAGCCAGTGAGAGAGAGGTGGGCACCAGGACAGAATTAGTCATACGGAGCCAATGTCTTGTAGTGGTTAGAGTGTGGACTAGAACCCAGAAGACCAGAGTTCTAGTCTCCACTTGGCCATGAAGCTCACTGGGTGACCCTGACCTACATTGCAGGGTTGTTGTGAGAATAAAATGGAGCGGGGAGAACTATGTATGCCACATTGAGGTTCTTGGAGGAAAGGTGGGGTATAAGTATCATAATAAATGAATAAAACAATTAATACATTTAAAATACAGTTCGCATTTCAAGATGGATCTATCATATTCACACTTTCTGAAAAAAGATGAGAATTATTAATTGGTTGGTTGGTTGGTTAATGTACCGCCCTATACCCGGTAGGTTCAGGGCAGTTCACAGAATAAAATCTAAATATAAAACCACAAAATACATAAATCAAAATAAAAACCACCACCACCACCACCACCCAATAACCCCCTGTGAACTGACATTCAGGCATCCTTCGAAGTTCGCACTTATCTGAATTTCATGAGAGCGTTTCCCAACCAAGCAGTGTTTAGAAAAACCGAGTGCATTAATTTTAAACCACACTTTCCCCTAATACATTTGTGAAAGTCACACACAAAAACACATTCAGTTCAGAGAAGTTGCCAGCAACGATGCATGCATTAGTCAAAACTCATACAAAAATATTTCTATTAGGAAAGATTCAAATGCTGAGGAATTTTCATGAAGATTAAAAAAAAAAAAAAAAGCAACAATTGCAAGTTGCTGTGGAAATGTAAAGAACTGAATTGAAGATTGGAAAAATGAGAAGCGGAGAAGCGGACAGATCTTTCCATCCAGAGGGTGCAAGAATAAATCTATGTTCTAAAAACACATTGGGAAATGGAACAGAATTCCTACATTGGAGATGCACAGGAAAGAGTTAAGGGGGTGGGATAAATGGCGATGCAAGACTCCGCCCTCTAGTCCATCAGGCCCCACCTTTATGCTCCTAGGCTCCGCCCCTCAAGCCCTATTTGACCTAAACAACCTTTCTTGCGAAGGGTGGGGAGGGGGAGACATGGACCACTGTGGCACTCCTTTTCACCCCAGCCTTCCCCCACCTGGTGCCCTCCAGATGTTTTGGACTATAACTCCCATCAGCTGCAGCCCCTGTGGAGCCGCATCCCAGCAAGATTCTTCCTGGCACCCCAGAATCAGTATTAAGGTGACACCCTTTTCCTCCCCTGTTCTGTCCGCTCGCCACAAAAATGGAGCTAGTATTCAAAGGTAGACTGCCTGGCTGCCTCTGCACATGACAGAGGTGCTAAATAAAGTTTTCAAAGGGGTGGGGAACATAGTGTGTACAGCTGTTTCGTGTTCTGCTTTGTGGCCATGTTAACTGCCATCTTTGTTAGTGGTGCCTTATTTCATAGAGTCATAAAACTGTAGGATTGGAACGGATCCCAAAGGTTGGTCCCTGACTGGTTTCAATACTTCCAAACAAAGGAGATGTTCCAAAAAAGATAAAGAGAGAGGATATGTTCAACAAGGATCAGAATTTGAAAAAGTGATTTGGGGTCTAACAAAAAATTAATCTCTAAAAGATGTAAACTATTGCTAGATTGGGAGACCAAAGACGAACTGATAAAGGAGGCAATGATAAAATGGGCTATAGATATTGGGCATAATGTTGAAATTTCTGAGTGAGAAAAATTATGGAATTTAACAATGAACTTCTCTGCATGTTATCAAATAAGAGAAAATATGCAAAAAAATGCAATATAGATGGTATATCTATATCTATTGACATTGGTCAACCTGGCTAAAATGTATAAAAGAGGTTCAAAACTATGCTGGAAATGTCTGGAAGTAGAGGGTACATTTATTCATTTATGATGGAAATGTAAATGGGCGAAGGAATTTGGGGAGATAGTGTAAAAAGGTAAAGGTACCCCTGCCCGTACGGGCCAGTCTTGACAGACTCTGGGGTTGTGCGCCCATCTCACTCAAGAGGCCAGGGGCCAGCGCTGTCCGGAGACACTTCCGGGTCACGTGGCCAGCGTGACATTGCTGCTCTGGCGAGCCAGAGCCGCACACGGAAACGCCGTTTACGTTCCCGCTGGTAAGCGGTCCCTATTTATCTACTTGCACCCGGAGGTGCTTTCGAACTGCTAGGTTGGCAGGCGCTGGGACCGAGCAGCGGGAGCACACCCCGCCGGAGGGATTCAAACCGCCGACCTTTCGATCGGCAAGTCCTAGGCGCTGAGGCTTTAACCCACAGCGCCACCTGCGTCCCTGGGAGATAGTGTACAATGAGCTAAAAAAAATCTTTTAATTCACATTCCCCAATAAACCAGAAGCATTCCTTCTAGGCATACTTGGGAATAAGTTACCAAAGAAAGACCACAATCTATTTCTATATGCAACAACAGCTGCGAGGATAGTAAATGTAAGATATTGGGAACAAAGAGAGACCCCCAGGGAAAGAAAAATGGCTAAATAAACTAATTGAATATGCAGAGCTTGCCAGCATGACATCTAAAATAAGAAATCAAGATGACAAACAGACAAGGAGTGAGTGGGAGTATCTAGGGGAATATTTACAAAAAATTGACCTCAAATATAAATTCCAAGTAGGGGATACTTTGTGACTAACAGTTGACAACATAAAAGATACGAGAGTGTGGAAAGTAAGGTGAAGGAATTAATGGATATACAGGAAGGGATCCCAAGGGTCATCTAGCCCAACCTCCTACAATACAGCAATCACAGCTAAAGAACCCCTGACAGATGGGAAGGACTGATCCTTAAAATCACCCTGGCAATTGTAGATCTGGGAGGGAAATAGGGGGTCCCTTAACAGCTCTCAGGACCCTCAACAAACTACTGCTCCCAGAATTCTTCGGGGGAAACATGAGTGTTTAAAGTGGTGTCATAGCACTTTAAATGGGACACGGGGGGGGGGGGGGGCGCTGTGGTCTAAACCACTGAGCTTCTTGGGCATGGGTAGGCAAACTAAGACCCGGGGGCCAGATCCGGCCCAATTACCTTCTAAATCCGGCCCGCGGACGGTCCAGGAATCAGCGTGTTTTTACATGAGTAGAATGTGTCCTTTTATTTAAAATGCATCTCTGGGTTATTTGTGGAGCATAGGAATTCATTCATTCCCCCCCCCTCCAAAATATAGTCTGGTCCCCCACAAGGTCTGAGGGACAGTGGATCGGCTCCTTGCTGAAAAAGTTTGCTGACCCGTGCTCTTGGGCTTGCTGATCAGAAGGTCGGCGGTTCGAATCCGCACGATGGGGGTGAGCTCCCTTTGCTCCGTCCCAGCTTCTGCCAACCTAGCAGTTCAAAAGCATACCGGTGCAAATAGATGAAAAGGTACCACTGCAGCAGGAAGGTAAACGACGTTTCCTTGAGCTCTGGCTTCTGTCACGGTGTTTCCATTGCACCAGAAGCAGTTTAGTCATGCTGGCCAGATGACCCGGAAAGCTGACTGTGGACAAAAGCTGGCTCCCTTGGTGAGATAAGCACCGCATCCCATAGTTGCCTTTGACTGGACTTAACCATCCAAAGGTCCTTTACCTTTACCTTATTTAGTGCTTTAAATGTACAGTGTGAATGTGGTGCCTGTCATTCCACAGGTGACGTGCCAATTAAACTGTGCTTAGTCATCACTAGGTGACCTGCAAGAGTTGACTTATGAGTAAACTCTAGAGCTTAAATCTAATTTTGAGAGGGTGGGGTTAGAGAAAAGTAACTCATGAAGAGACATCACCTTGCCAACAAAGATCCGTATAGTTCAAGCTATGGTTTTCCTATTAGTGATGTATGGAAGTGAGAGCTGGACCATAAAGAAGGCTGATCACCGAAGAATTGATGCTTTTGAATTATGGTGCTGGAGGAGACTCTTGAGACTGCAAGAAGATCAAACCAATCCATTCTTAAAGAAATCAGCCCTGAGTGCTCACTGGAAGGACAGATCCTGAAGCTGAGGCTCCAATACTTTGGCCACCTCATGAGAAGAGAAGACTCCCTGGAAAAGCCCCTGATGTTGGGAAAGATGGAGGGCACAAGAAGGGGAGGACAGAGGACAAGATGGTTGGACAGTGTTCTCAAAGCTACGAACATGAGTTTGACCAAACTGCGGGAGGCAGTGGAAGACAGGAGTGCCTGGCGTGCTCTGGTCCATGGGGTCACGAAGAGTCGGACACGACTAAACGACTAAACAACAACAACGACTCATGAAGTGTGCCATATACAGAAGATAGACCCAAGCGGCTGTTGCAAACACACCAGGGACTAAACCCCATTGAACACAGTGGGCTTTGCTTCCAAGAATACAGCTGATCTTGGTTCAAACCTCTACCCTGCCAGGAATCTCACAGGCTGACCCTGGGCAATCTCACAGCGTAGCCTGCCTCACAGGATTGTTGTGAAGATAAAATGAGTGCTCAGCAGATGGACACTAAGCACTGAGCTCTTTGTACAAAATGTAGGATAAACGTAAAAATAATAATAATAAGACTCACTAGCAACATCCTAACTTAATTTTTCCAACATAGACTATTCTGGATTGTGGAGTCCAGGGTGCGGGAGGTGGAATTTGTATTAAAATCTATTTAGTTTGGCTAGTTTAGTTTGCAATATTAATTTCAAATGGTGGCCTTAAAATGCAGCCATAGAAGCTTAATACACAAAGGGCCAAAGTTCGGCTATACTTGGCAACAGAAACTTTAAAAGCCTACCAGTTTTAGTGAGAGAAAATGAAGCACAGGATAGCAATGTAGAACCTCCATGTTAAGAGCAGTATAACTTTGAGTACCCACCAGATGCATCAGACAAGAACAGGGAAGGACCAACACTTTCCTGCCCTGATTGGGACAGTTTCCAGAAGAAGCTTCTTGCTTGGCACTGCTGGAAACAAGATACTGGGTTGATGGGCCCTTTGCCTGATCCAGCCAGCCAATTAATACCTAGGGGAGCACTCAAATCCTTCCTGTGTTTCAGGCAGGGATTCGGATTTGGAAATGGGGGAGAAAAGAGGACCAATGGAGCCCGGAGCCCTGAAAGATAAACTGACTGACTGTAAAGACTTCCACGCTGCTGTTTTAAGGCTGTGCAATAATCCACCCAAATCAAGGTTATGCCCTTCTGGAAAATGAATGATCTGCAAACAAGCCAGAACTGCAGTCACAGAAGTTTGAGGGATTTTTTTTCTTTCACTGCATCAGTTTGTCTCAACGTTGGCAAACCCTGCACCCCACCAACTTCCCCCAACCCTCACTATAAAATTAAGACACACACCTGATTTTTATGCTGAATCCTGCAGTCCTATATTTTGGTTGTGACAAATGTACACTATACAACCTTTAAAATAAAGATTGTAGAGGGGTTGATTAAAGGGGAGAGTTGTTTCTGAGATAAGGAACCCCTATGTCATTTGAAAGAGCTTTTCACTGGTGGGGGAAGCCCCCTGCCCCACATACTGCCGCCACCGGCTTTGGGGAAGACCCCCTCCTAAAACCTGCTAATGTTGCATGGGGGGGGGAATCAAATTGCAAATCACTTAATATTATTTTTTAAAAAAAATATGACTTTCATTACTCACCAGTTTTACTGGAGAAAGAAAAAAGAAGGAATCTGTAGTTTGAACTAGAATAAAACAAACGTTGCAAAATGAAATAAATGCCCGGCTTCTTGACTGCGCTATAGAGGCTCCCGTGGATGGAGGAGAGAGAACTTTTCCTTCCCAGCTCTCGGAGCGAGTGTTGCAGTGGGGCAGCAATGCAGGGCTGGGAACTGCAGCAGCTTATTCCAAAAGAAGAGGAAGGGTGGAAAGGAGCCCGGCGGCGGCCAGGACGAACGAGCAGGACACACACTCTGTCGCCCTGATGCAGAAGGAAGAGAGGGGAATCCTCCGCTCGCGCCCTCTTCCCCTCCCACTTAAAGGAAAAGGAAGCACGAGGTTGAGGCAGATGCCAGCCCAATTCACCACCCGCGGTGCCCGCGAGGAGCTCCAAAGACAAGGCTGGGCTCGTGTGTGTGTGCGCGCAACCCAATGCACCCTTAAACAGCGAGGCTTATAGCCGAATTATTATTATTATGATTATTAATACCCCGCCCATCTGGGACCAATACCCTGTAAAAAGCCAATTTTTAAAAATTTCGTTCCTCTGAAGGTGGGTGACTGTCAAGATCCAAACCTACACCTCTGATGCCCTGCTAGCTAATGGGGAGGGCGGGTAGAAAGAAGAAGGAAGAGCCCAATCCACCGCCCCAAAAAGCTGTATCACAGGTCTTTCTGGCCCACGGGTCTCTTGTGGCGCAATGCTAACTCGAAGGTTGGTGGTTCGAGCCCACCTAGAGACGGCTGTGGGCAGGATCCCTGCATTGCAGGGGGTTAGACTAGATGGCCCCCGGGGTCCCTTTCAGCTCTGCGATTCTATGATTTCTTTTTTATGAGCAAACACCGCCGAGACTAAAGCGGCAATCTCTTCTACACGCACGCTTACCTGGAAGTAAGCCAGGCTTGCTTCTGATGAGGCATGCACAGGGATCGGGCTGCACGTTCAACCTTAAGCGTGGGTCTATACACTTTGGGAAGATGTCCGGTTTACAGCTGCGTGGGGATCATCTGCGGAAGCCCCCTCCCGCCCACCTGGGACCCCAGGGTCAGAGCTCTCTCTCTCCTCCCCACCCCTTTTGACATTTTTCGCATCCCGCCCGCCAAAGAGTTAAGGTTAAGTTCTTTTATGCACTTGATGTTTCTCTAGCGCAGGTCTGGGAAATTTGGGGGGGGGGGGAGGAGAATCTGGCCCTTCAGACCTGTCTGGCCCCCAGAACGCTCCCCCACCAACGACAACACCTCTCATTGCCTCTGCTCCCAGCCCTTCTTGAGCTTTTTCCTCCTGGTTGAAATGTGTTCTTGAACTGAGATCTAGAGCTTGCCCAGATGGAGATGTGTGCAGGTGATGATGATGATGGTGGTGGTGGTGATTACAGGGTAGCCTGGAGTACAAAGGTAAGAGTCACATTTGTTGCTCCACCCACTTTGGCCCCTGCTCCGCCCACCATTGTCACCAGGCCCCTGGAAATATGTGATGAGAGAACATAGCCCTTGAGTTGAAAAAGGTTCCCCACTCCTGGTCTGTTGGTAGGAAGGGTGGGATATACATTCATGATGATGATAATGATAATGATAATGATGATAATGATAATGATAATGATAATGATAATGATAATGATAATGATAATGATAATGATAATAACAACATCTTTTCAGTTATTGTCTCTTGATCACCACATGCTGTCACCAATGTTTGTACTTGGCTTACCACTCATGGTTTGTTTGGAGGAAACGAACCAAAGACCTTGGTTCAGACCTAATGCTAAGCTAAACCATGGTTTGCGTTTCAGCCCAGTGGCGTAGCGTGGGGGGTGCAGGGGGGGCCGGCCGCACCGGGCGCAACATCTGGGGGTTAGGGTTAGGGGGCGCAAATTACTTGCCTTGCCCCGGGTGCTGATAACCCACGCTATGCCACTGTTTCAGCCATAGTTAAGCTTAACTATGGTTTGAAATCAGCATAGGAATTATGAATACTGTACAAAGATTCATTTTGATGCTCTGGTGTCTGTACAGACTGAGATTCATTTTTAGCATTCAGAAGCCCTAAGGAAAGATCAGTGGTGGTAACTACTCTGTGTGTGTGTGTGTGTGTGTGTGTGTGTGTGTGTGTTTGTGTTGGAGGTGGGGTCCTCTCCCTATTGCCAAGAAGCTAACAGTAGTCTAAGATGCTGCTGCTTTGTCATGTAAATCATCACCTCTCTCTCTCTCATTCTGTGCAGATAGATTTGCTACATTTCACTGCAGTGATTGCAGTAAAGGACCAGTTTTTAAAAACCCTGCCCTAGTCCTCTCTCGCTAGTTCTTGTCCTCACCAAACTAAAATGGCTTTCTGGAGCAGTTTTAAACATATTTAAGAGGCCAGTGCAGTTCTGAGAATGCCACTGGATGAATACTTAGTACTAAAAGGAAGTAGAGGGAGGGGGCGGGGTGTGAGAAAAAGGGACCTGAATTCATTTGGCTCTTGCCAAACACAGCCTATTGCAGCAGCAGCCTCCCGTGAGGGATTGGTGTTGCCTAGAATGCTAAGTGGGCTTTTCTCCCCAGCCAGCTGCCCCTCTTCCCAGAACAGCTTCTTCTCATGGTTCAAAGGCTGCAGGCCAGAATCCACAAGGCCCCCTTCCCCAGTCTTGCTGCCTTTTCTTACCTATCTGTAAAACGGGTGGTATCAGCACAAATTGCAGGTGTTCTGCTGCACAATTCTATGGACCGTAAGGGTTCATAGGGCAGGGGGCAGCACCCCATTTTGTAACAGGGTCTTGCCCTCATCAGGAGGGAGAAAGTCATTTGCCAGAGATTAGCATTGTAAGCTTGAGGCTGACAAGAAGTCAGGTTCGGAAGACGGGAGATGAATTGCTCAGATGAAGTGCAACTGGTGTTGCGTGGCCCTGGGCGCTATGATTAGGGGCGGCACAAAGTTTCAAAAGAAAAATAAAGTAGTAACAACATATAAAAAGCACACCCTCCCCGTCTCACAGAAAATCTCCCACTGTTCACATGGGTGGACTGAAGAGCAGATTTGGGCCATGGCCACATGCTAGGGCACCCTCTGTAGGAGCTATAGAAAGATACCCACTCCTGACCAATCTCCTGTCCTGTTCTCCGCCATGCTGGATGCTCATGGAGACCACTTGGGTAGGTTGCCAAGCTGTTGCCCTTTCGTTTCAGCCCATTGGCAGGTGGTGCTGAGGATACTTGCCTTGCCCCGGGGGGCCTGGCAACCCACACTATGCCACTGGGTGTAGGATTAGACCAGGGCTCAGCAAACTTTTTCAGCAGGGGGCTGGTCCTCTGTCCCTCAGACCTTGCGGGGTGTGTGTGTGAACTATATTTTGAAGAAAAAAAAAACAATGAACAAATTCCTATGCTCCACAAATAACCCAGAGATACATTTTAAATAAAAGCACACATTCTACTCTTGTAAAAACACGCTGATTTGGACCGTCCGTGGGCCGGATTTAGAAGGCGATTGGGCCGGATCCAGCCCCCAGCCTTAGTTTGCCTACCCATGGATTAGACTCCAAGACTGCAGCTTTATAAGGACATGCGAAACAGAATCATAGAGGTGGAAGGGACCCTTAGCATCATCAAGTCCAATTCTCTGCAATGCAGGAATATGCAGTTGTCCCATATGTGGATTAAACCAGCGACCTTGATGTTATCAGCACCACACTCTAACCAACCAAGCTATCCAGGAAGAGCCCTTCTGGATCAGGCCAGTGGCTCATCTGGTCCAGCATCCTGTTCTCACCGTGCTCACTCAGATGCCTGTGGGAAGATCCCAAGCAGGACCTGAAGACCAGAGCCTTCTCCCCCCCCATGGCTTCCAGCAACTGGGATTCAGAAGCATTTTCTGCAGCCCCCAGCCTTGCACCATCTGATTCTGCTGCATGTGAAAGACCCACAGAGGCCCACCCTCTCCCAGCCTGCTGGTTCCCATGGAAAGCCACGTTCTCTCCCAGGCCTGAACTGAAAGATATGACCCCACCCTCTGACCCACAACAAAAGGTAGCCTTGCTCTTTCTAACCCAAGTTTTATTTCCTGGGGGGAGTTTTACTTTTGTATTAAAAATGTTTAAAATAATTGCACAGCCATAATTGGGGTGTGGGGTTCAGGGGAGCAAGAAACTGTATTGGAAAACAGTACCCCTTAAGAAGATTTTTTTTTTACCCTCCCCAAGGTTATTTTTTTTTTTTTGGTGGGGGTGCTCTCCCCAATTAAAATGAGCAGACTGGGAGTGCATTCCTATTCTTCAAAATGTGGCTTTACAAGGAGGTGCTGTGTAATGCCAGGTACAGATCTCCAGATGATTCATTTTACTGTAAATCTTCCCCGATCCTGTCCAAGCTTTTTCTTTTCTTTTTTGGGACAGCAGAAATGACTTAATTCTTTTTGCAACCCTCAAAAGAAAGGGGGGAGGAGGAGGAGGAGGAACCCGCCATGGCTCAGACGTGTTCACAAATCTTTCCAGTTCCACAAAGTCCCTTTTGGCAGCTTCCTCCCTGATGCTCAGCACCAGGCTCTCTTCCCAACACGGAAAAAAATTCAAAAGCAGGCCTTCATATCCAGAGAAATCAACTGCCTCTCCGGCTGCCTCTGCAGTTCATTACAACTCTTAAACGCTTCCGTTCTTAATCTTGTGTTTCCACTTTGCAGGATGGTGCTAAATTGCAGCCAGCTCTGGGGTGGAACTTCGCCTGCCTGCCACAGCCATCGGTGTCAAAGTCAAGATTAGAGAAGTGCAGATTTGCCCTTGAGAAAATATTGATGGGTCTTCTTCTGCCCTCCCACAACATTCCTCAGATGTTTCAATACAGAAGGCCCTCCCAAATTCAACAGAGTTTTGAAATTTTAGCAAAATGAAGTGTCAGCGCTAGGCTGTAGTGAAGCTGGGCATTCAGCAGAGCGGATGCTGTTTTACTCCAGCAAAATCCCAGCTTGACCCAAAGCATTTTTTAGTCCTTCCAGGATGTGTCCTGGGGAACGAGTGACGCCTCAGAGCTGAGGAACTCTTCCCAGCCTAGGGAACACCTTAACTCAGTGGTGTCCAAACTTTTTTCAAAGAGGGCCAGATTTGGTGAAGTGAAGGGCCTTGGGGAATGACCAGAGGGTCAACCAAAGTTGTTAACCTTTTTTTTAGGATTGAAGTTGTTGAGGTGTTTTTAGGATTTTACCCCAGGAAATAAACTGCCACAGGGGCTGGATTAAATTCCCCCTTAACCTGTAGCTCTGGTGGTAGAATTAGCTTGAACTTTCCTCAACTCCACAATATCCTTTCTGAGGTGAGATGAAAGTACCTGGCCTTCTACAAAGCAATTGAAGTGCACAGGCAGATTTCTGCCTCCCAAGAGATTATAGTCTAAATTCGGATGGAACGACAGCCAATCGAGTGGAAAGGAGGGGTCGTGCAATGGGGTTCATTTGGGAGGAAGAGTGGAATATTAATTTAAGAAATATATATTAAAAGTTGATGCTGACAACATTGGATGGACTCTATAGAAAACCTTGCTAGCTGAAGGAGCACCAATCTCACAGTAAACATGCATCCAAAAATGCTCTAAGAGAATTTATTTCTGAACCAAAGGGTAACATGGCCTATCATCTATCTATCTATCTATCTATCTATCTATCTATCTATCATCTAGTTCCATGTTCACACTCCTGTCTCAGCGATGACTACATTCGCTTGGGTCATGTCTACAGAATGGAAGATGGCAGGATCCCCAAGGCTGTGTTCTATGGGGAGCTGGCTTCAGGCACCAGGCCAGTTGGCAGGCCCACTCTGTGTTATAAAGATGTCTGCGAACATGACATGAAGGCTGGCAATATCAACCATGATATGTGGGAACCTCTTGCAGACAACTGCAGTGTCTAGAGACACCATAGCAGTGACCAGCGGAAGAAAGACTGCCAGGAGGAGGGCAGAGAGAAGCTGTGCATCTGCAGCAGTGAAACCAGATGCCTTCATCTTCCCCAGCTGCAACAAAACCTGTCTCTCCCAAATAGGTCTCTACAGCCACAGCAGGCGCTATAACTCTGCAACCGTTTGACTGTACCCCTGAAGGCTCACTCCTCCATTGTCTCCCAAGACAGACAGATGTCAACCAGTTTATTGCATTTTCTTCAGGGACCTGAAAGTGGCTTACATGGTCCCCCCCCCCCACATTTAATCCCCACTACAACCGTGTTAGGTAGCTGAGGCTGAGAGGCAGCGATGGGCCCTAGGTCACCCCGTGAGCTTCATGTCCGTGTGGGGATTCGAACCCAGGTCTCTTCCAGGTCCTTGTCTGACACTCTAACTATACCATACTGTCTCTGTGACCATGAAGGCTTTGGAATCCAAATGCCTGCAAAACACAAGAGCAGAACCGACCAAGAGCAGAGGCCTGGCCACATAGACGTGGCATTGTCCTCTTCCTCTTCCTCCTCCCAAATCAGCCTCTGATTCTCTCCACAGCAACCTGGAGACCTCCCAAGCCAACCCCAGCCTGACCTCACCAGGGCCTGCGTTTAGCACATGAGCTCACTTGCAGGGGGGGGGGCTGTCCTTGCGGTGAGACGCCTGAAGCCGGAGAGGCAGAGCAGAACTGCAAACTCAGCAAGGAAGGCTCAAAACCACAATTAGTACCAAATGCTTCTTGCCTGGCCAGTTGGCATCTGGTCCCTGTTCAGAGCAGAGCAGTTGCACCAGCAGTGTAAGGCTGCTACGCAGGGACCCCAATTCTCATGCTGGTAGACCATGCGAAAGGCCCTGCAAAGGAAGCCACCAGGCTGGACACCTCCTCTGCTCTGGGTTTGGTTACCAGATCCCTGGAAGGCAGAACCTGGGAACTAAGGGCTGGTAACTCCTAGACTGTGCTGGTGGAGACTGGTGGGAGTTGTAGTCCAAGAATATATCTGGAGGGCACCAAGTTGGTGATGGCTGGTCATGGATAGGGGTGAAATGCAGGTTCAATGTGCATTTGAAGCTGAAGCAACTGAATTTGCACTTTCTTGAAACAATACGAGAACCAAAGCATGGCTACCCTTTGAAATTTGCATTCTCTGAATTTTTGCAATGCAGTTTTCCAGTAATGTGCACGGATGCTTTCCTTGACTTGCAGCATCCACTGTCTGAGGCAAGTTCCTCACTTAGCCTAAGGGTAGGACTGGCCCTGCTCCCTCCCCCTTCCCCTCCCCATATTGTAATAATTATTAATGTGGAGATAGGGGTGGTACAAACATGTTTCCATCCCCTGCAGGGCCAGCCCTTATATTAGGCAGAGTAAGGTAGCTGCCTCAGGCAGCAGATGCTGAGGGGTGGCAGTGAGGTGCCTGTATGTCACATACCTCGCCCTACAGTGGAGGATGTTTCCTTGAGTGTTGACCTAATATTCAACAGCCAGTCCAGTCAACTCCTGAGCCTGAGCGGAGAGGGGAACCCCACATTGTCCTTTGCCTCAGGCGGCAAAATGTCTTAGGGTGGCCCTCACCCCTGTGAAATAATAGAACGGGCCCAACTGAGGTGCTACAGTAAGAAAGACTCTGCCTCTCTCTGCTCATAAATCCACCCTCAGAGCTCATGCCCGAATCGAGAGTCGTGACTTGCAGCACATCTGGGACCTCAATCCAAACAATGCTGCAAGTCTCCCTTCAGTGGGCAAAAGTGAGGCTTCCTTACATGATGCTCTGGCTTCTCTGCGGTCATGGGGTCGCCAGCGTGTGACTTGGGGGCTTTGAGAAGCCTCTTGTATTATTAAAGCAGCCTTTGCATTCCAAAACCCTGGCCCCCAACCCCACCCCGCTCCCTGGCATCTCTCACTCAGCCAGCTCAGCGCAGTTGTCCCCTCTGCCCAAGCCGCAGATGGTTTAGGGCCCATCTTACTGCCTGGAGCTGAATGGGGCTTTCAAAGCCAGCTGAAAGGAGCGCCTGATATGGCAAGATGATTGGCTTGGACAAAGGCCTGGATGGAGAGGCGGGTGGCAGGGGGCTCTCATCTTTTTACTGAGATCCTGCTAAGCGCCACGTAGCCACCGCATTCTTCTCATGCTCAAGACAGAGGGCCAACTTCCACAGGGTGGCCTTTTGGCATGTCAGCCACTTGCTACTCCCTTTTGGAAAAGATGACACCACAACTCCAGTGAAAGGCAGGTCTATAAGGGACACTTAGGTGACTGGCATCTTCCTTTTTCCTCCAAGCAACGGAACATCCCGTATCCGGCGGTTCCCCGCCCCCACCTGACATGACATGCACTGAAGGATTGGGGAATGAGTTGGGTTTGCATCGTGTTGCAAACCGAACACACTTCAATGTGAAACCTTTGCAGTTCCAAAATCAATACGAGAGCTAAAATGCAGCTGCCCTCTGAATTTTGCGTTGCAGTTCTCCACCCACCAGTGAGAGCCAGTGTGGTGTAGTGGTTAAGAGCGGTAGTCTCGTAATCTGGGGAACCGGGTTTGTGTCTCCGCTCCTCCAAATGCAGCTGCTGGGTGACCTTGGGCCAGTCACACTTCTCTGAAGTCTCTCAGCCCCACTCACCTCACAGAGTGTTTGTTGTGGTGGAGGAAGGGAAAGGAGAATGTTAGCTACTTTGAGACTCCTTCGGGTAGTGATAAAGCGGGGTATCAAATCCAAACTCTTCTCTTCTTCTTCTTCACCACTGCCCGAAGTGCATTTTAGGGGGCTATGCACTGAAAAATGAATGGGGGAAGACTGACAATAATGTGCAGCCTGTTAGTCAAAATGGCTTGGGAAAATGCACACATGAGGCCAAATTATGTAAATAAATGCCTAACTTAGATGAACGACACAGGAAAATTCATGCCAGTTTGGAGATGGGGCAAACTGAACGCAAGAACTCGATCTTCTAGTGTGGTAGCACTCACCCTTTGGAACTCCTTGCCTGTTGAGATCAGGCAGGGGCCTCCGCTGTACTTTGTTCTATGCCTGCTAAACACATTTTTGTTTAGACAAGCTTTACCCAGATGCCTGGAATGCTTACGTGTGTTAATCTGTTTTTAGCTTATCACTGATTTAAATCATTTTTTGAATATTTTAAACAGCTGCTTTTAACATTTTTTTGATAATTTCTTTCTGTAAACCAGTTTGAGGGTTTGTTTGTTTTTACAGTCAAGTGGTATATAAACTTTATGAAATAAATAGGATTAAAAACAAAAACTGGGATGTCAAAATTGACAAATTTGCCTGTTCCTAACAGCTGAATCGTAGGCCTTTTCCACCCTCACCTTTACTCCATGCTTTCTAGCCACAGATCTGGGCTTTTCTGGTCTGTTTCCTAGTGCTTTTTTTTTGTCCCAGCATTTTCCCCAGGAAAACCTACATTTAACCACTGAATCGGAGCAAACAGCAGTTCATGGAAATCCAGTGGTAAAATGCAGGTTTTGTTGGGCAAAGCACTAGGACAAAGCCAAAACCAAACCCACTTAATTTAGATACATAGCAGGAAAGCCCAGACCTGTGTTTGCACACCTGAGGCTGGTGCACTAACCCTGCCTGTTCCTGGGGTGTCAGATGTGGCCATGGTGATACATACCTTACTTAGGGACCTTGTTGAGATTCCTGCAACATGCTCTATGTGGGGCTACCTCTGAGGAAGTCTTGCAAACTGTTGGTTGGTTCAGAGTGCTGCAACCAGATGGTTGGCTGGCGCCAGTTATAGGGAACTTGCAACTCCCCACCTTATGCCAGAGTCACTGGCTGCTGCTCCATTTCTGGGCAGAATGGCTGCTGAATTCCGAAGAAGCAGAAGTTTCAAAGACATAGTCTCCATGGGCAGCCCCTCATACAATACATTGCAGTAGTCAAATCAGGATGCGATCAAGCTTATTATCGATTACATTTATACACCCCACCTTTCCACAAGAACATACCCAAGGCCTAAAAAGGAGGAACGTTTTACAAGAGACCAAGCATAGGTGGGGTCTGGGTTTATTGGCTTTCAGCAACACTTTGGGTCACCACAGGGTGTGTTCATATCCCGTTGTATGTCTCCTTCTGCAAACCCTTCACTCCCCAGGAGGCAAAGGTATTTGCTATCTATCTGAATTAGTTAACGTGATGCAAGACATGGCAGGTGTAGAATCCAAGCCAGGAGAGGAGGCAACTGGTTTGAGATGTCTGGTGGACAGCTGCCAGGCATGTTCCCGTGCCAAGGAGTGTCAGGGAGGAAAGTGGCCAGAAAACTAGAGAGGAGGACAATTGTGGGACACTTTGGAGGGTGGGGATAAGGGGGGTCCCTAGGAATTTTTCAGGGAGTGGAAAGGTATGTATATACATCAGAGAACAGGTTTTCACTACAGTAGTACCTCGGGCTAAGAGCTTAATTCGTTCTGGAGGTCCGTTTTTAACCTGAAACTGTTCTTAACCTGAAGCCCCACTTTAGCTAATGGGGCCTCCTGCTGCTGCTGTGCCACTGCTGCACGATTTCTGTTCTCATCCTGAAGCAAAGTTCTTAACCCAAGGTACTATTTCTGGGTTAGCGGAGTCTGTAACCTAAAGCGTCTGTAACCTGAAGCGTCTGTAACCTGAGGTACCACTGTATTTCTGATTTATCTGGAGAGTGGGTGGCACTGAGGCCTGGGCACCGTATCTACTGAGCTGGGTAGATCTGGCCTCTGAAAAAAAATCAGATACCATGTCTACCCTTCTGTTGTTTCTTAATGAGTAGACCTGCTGTCCAGCAGCAGAGACGTCCTGTCTGGATAACACCTTTCCACTAGCAGCTAAAGCCCTCAAAGTTAATCTAGTCCAACCTCCCTGCAGGAATCACAGCTAGATGAATGCAGAATAAGGAGTCCAGTAGAGAAGCCCAGGAATAATGCCCAGGTCTGGCGAAGAAGTCCTTCCAAGGCACCTGCCACATTGCCAGGAGAAGCCCTGGGGCCGCCTGAGTCAGTTCAGCATCCTTCCCTGAGTCCATGCTTAGTCCAGGCGAGTCTTTTCCTTCACGGTGTCCCCACCGCCTGGGCTTCATCAGCGGTGGGTCTGCTGGTCGGGCGGCTCAATGTTAAGCTGTACACGTTGGTCAGGAAGGTCTCCCAGCTTTCCCGAAGAGCACGATTTACCTGCTACGGAGGGGCAGGGAGCAAAGAAGGAGTTAGAGGGTGGAGGTCTTCAAATCTGGATACGTTATCTAGCCCTGCATGGGGCAGCCAGATAGGAGGCGGCTTGTGGGGAGGCCCAGCTGCTTCCTTACAAAGTCTGGCCAAGAAGAAAAAGCTATGCCAGGAAATTAAAGGCCCTGTTTTACAGTCACCTTGTAGTCTATTCATTTCATAACATTTCTATACCTCTCTATTGCAAGGGGGACGACGACACAAAGTAATTTAAAGAATAAAATAATGCAATCGTCAATAAAAAACAATCTGTATAAAACATTCAGAAAATAGTTAAAATCAAAGGAAAGTAAAACCACATGTCAGCATTCTATGTATCTGGGCAGGCTAGACTACACAAAAACAAAACAACTTATTATTTATACCCTGCCCATCCGGTGGGTTTCCCCAGCTACGCTGCTAAAATGTTTCTATCAGGCGCCAAACAGGATACAGAGAAGGCGCCTGCCTGATGTCAATAGGCAGTGAGTTCCAACGTCTGGGTGCTGCTACACTAAAGGATAAATTCCTTAAAAACGCGGGACGAGTATTATGTAGCACCTGCAACAGTGCCGGTTCCACCTGTTGAAGCAGCCGAGTGGGTGCATATGGGGCATGGCAATCTGAGAGAAACTGGTCCCAAGTTCTTAAGGGCTTTATATACAAATAGCAGCACCTGGTAGCACATCGGCAACCAGTGCAGGTCTCTGAGATCAGGTATCATATGCTGGCAGGGTCTCACTCTGGTCAGCAATTATGCTGCAGCAGTCTGCATCGACTGCAGTTTCTACATCAAATGCAAGGGAAGCCCCACACAGAGCCCCATATTGCTCCAGCGCGTGTGGGTGTGTTACTTGTCTGAAAACACCACCTCTTGCCTGCAGGATGTAGTGTTGTTAACCACCATGGGGTGTTTTTTTCTGCACTCCGCTGGCCCTTAAAGAGCTACTGATGATAGATATGTGGACTTCATGTGTCAATCTCGTGTCTGATGGAGATTTCCCTCCCTCCCTCCCATAGGGCTGGGCGATGTTATTGTCCGAAACAGGATTGAAGTCCAAATCATATCGGTTTCATGATCTTTTTGCGGTGCTTAGCTGGTCATATATTCCGATGTTGAAAACCAGATATCGCCCAGCCCTACACTTCCAATTCCTGGGAAGCACTTTTCGGAGCCAAGTTCTTCAGCTCAGTTAAGAGGCCTTTCTCTGGAAGAGAAGGGGTTGCAGCTCAGCATCTCCCTGGCATGCAGAAGGTCCTGAGTTCAATCCCTAATGGTGTCTCCAGGTAGTGCTAGGGATGTCCCTTGCCTGAAACCATGGAGAGCTGCTGCTGCCAGCCAGAGTGGGCAATAGCAAGCTAGATGGATGAATAGACAGGCCCCGTTCCTCTATCTTGCTCTGCTGGAATTAGCTTGTTCAGGGAGGACAGTGGCTCCCGGAGGAGGACAGCAACATTTTTCTTTCTGGAAAATGGTTCTTAAATAAATAAAACATATTCATTACCACATTTACCCTGTTCCTTAGCTGGAAAATGTTCCCAGAGTGGTTTGGCAAAATCGCTGCCCAGGTGAGGCTCTTGGCTTGTGCCCTGATGCACCAGGACCCTCAGAAATAAAGGATGTTAAAAGCCTGAAGCTTTCAAACACCAGACTGTGTTAGGATTTGCCCAGACTTCCATTTGTCATGCCACATTTCTGCTGGAAAACCCACTGTTTACCGCTGAAACAGAACAAATGTCAATTGGTTTTTCTGGGTACTGCCATTTGCTCTGTTTCAGTGGTATGGAGTGGGTTTTCCCAGGGACAAAGAGGAGGCACAGGAGGAGAGTAACACTTATTGAATCTGTGCTTTTCTGGCTGTTTACACACTATGCCTTTAAACCACGTTCAAAACACATTCTTTCACTCAAAGAATTCTGGTAGCTGTAGTTTCTTAAGCATTGCTGGAAACTGTAATTCTGTGAGGGGTAGAACTACAGGGCCCAGAATTCTTTGAGAGAAGGTAGGGTTTTGAAAGTTCTTTAAAACTATAGTATGCATACAACCTTGACTCTCCTAGGCAGGCAGCTCAAGAAGAGTTCCCAGGTTTCTTTTTGCGCAGTGCCCTCTAGTGGGCCAGTCCGGAAGATGGAAAAAGCTCCGTTAGTTACTGGGCCCTGGGCCCTTGCATGCAAAAGCAGCACAGAGTCTGGTGGAATGTGCGACACAGTTTTCACCCCATGCCACGGAAAGCTTCCCCTGATGGATTTCTGCACATCAAGCTGCTGGCATAGGCACAAGGGCTGATATGCTTGTTTTACTGTTAGCTGGCAGTGCTAAATGCATTGAGGCCACATTCACACCATCCATTAAAAGCACTTTAATCAGTCATTGATTCCAACCACTCCCCGCCCAAAAATATATGTCCTGGGAGATGTAGTTGGCTGATGGTGCTGCGAGTTGTTAGGGGACACCCTCTTCCCCCCAAAGAGCTACAATTCCCAGAGGTCTCTGTGAATTGAGGGGAATAGGGGTCTCCTAATGACTCAGCCAACTTGAATATTAGGGGGATGGGTAATAATAATAATATATTTTTATTTATACCCCGCCTCCCCGGTTCAAAAACCGGGCTCAGAGCAGCTAGCGACAAATTTAGAACACTTAATTATAAAAACAGCATAAAATACAGTATAAAAACATGAACAACAATAAAATTCAAAAATCAATTTAGGGAAAATAAGCATTAAATAATCCCCAGGGCTAGCTGGTTGAATTGGTCCTACTTGGGCCAGCAGGAGGCCAGAGGAGAATTAGCTGTGGGGGTCTCAGAGCAGGTGATCTTCATAAAAGGGGTAAGCCACGCCCCGCATAATTGGTCACATGACACCATTTGAATGGCAATGGCCATCAACTGGGGAGGGAGCGACCCCCCTCAAATATTTTATGCCCCCCTGAAGATCCCTTGGCCCCTAGGAGTTAGCTCCTATGCTCTTAGCACCCTTAACAAACCATAGCTCCCAGGGTTTAAAGCAGCACCATGGTGCTTTAAATGTAGGGTGTGAATGTGGCCTTTGAATCCTTGCCCTCTGCCCTAACCAATGAAGCAGACTCCTCCTCAGTGCAGGCTCAAAGTTTCTGAGGGCCATGCACAACTTCCATGGGGCTTCCACCTGACCATGCTGCCTCTTGGTGCCAGGCCGACTCCTCACATTTTCTCACCTGTTTACGTTTCTTCATCCTGCCACCTGCTTTGCCATGGGCCTCCCCGATGAGCATCTGCCCGTCGCCAGGGCCAAGGGAGTGGGCTGCTTCTCCCATCGTCGCGGCCTCCTCTCCCCTGGCCTTCCGCACCCTCAGACTCGTGGCTCTCCTCCCCCAGCTCCAGGCAGGTTTCGGCTGCGCCTCTTCCTTGTTCTTGGGGACCAGGCCGTGCCCCCAGAGGGCAGCACCTCCAGACCGCCTGGTGGGACCTGCCTCCTCCAGGTGGTCCCATAAGCTCCCAGAGGCAGGATCCAGGAGGCTGGGGGACTTGGACCCCCGCAAGGAGCAGGCCCTCCGGAACATCTTACTGTTGGTCATGCCTGGGTGTGACTTTTGGAGCCGGCGCTGCCAATCTGGTACAGCTGATGTTCTGTTGCAAGCTGGTCTGCTGAGCGCGTGCTTTTTCCTTCCTCTTTTGTGGGGTGATTCACCCTCGGGTGAGGGAGAGGAGGAGCTCCCTGCTGCTAACCCGAACCCATCGCTTTGGACTTTCTGTGCAAGCTGTCTTATCTGGTTCCAGACCCACCCACCCCCAGCAGCAAGAAAATGAGAACAAAACTCCCCACTCCTCAGTGATATCTCTGTGGGTGCAAAGGTCAGCATGGACCTGTGATGATACACACCACAGGGCAAAGAGCAAAGAGGTGACATGCTGGCTCATGAAATTAGGTCTGGTATGGAGAAAGTGGATCAGCAAAATTTTATCTTTCTCCCTCCCTCCTATCACTAGAACCTGTGGACATCCAGTGGAGAAGAATGTTGGAAGATTCAGGACAGAGAAAAGAAAGGGTAGCACATAGTTAAACTATGGAACTCACTGCCACAGGAGGCAAGGATGGCCACCATGGATGGCTTTAAAAGAGATAAAGGCATCGATGACTACTAGCCACATGGGCTATGTTCTCACTCCACGCCCAAAGGCAGGAATGCCTCTGGAAACCAGAGCAGAGTCGAGTTTGCTTGCGCTTGCTACCTGCTTGCTGGTTTTCCACAGGTCTCTTGTTACCACTGTGAGAACAAGATGTCAGACTAGATGGGCCCTTGGCCTAATCCAGCATTGCTCTTGTGTTCCTAAGTTGTCCTTGTTGTTTGTACTTTTTATTTTACATTTAATATTTTTTTAAAATAATAATAATAATGCAGCTCTCTGACCGGGTGCTCCTGGTAAAATATCAAACTCTTTTGTGTGGTGATCAAGTATATCTTAATAAAATGGCCCTCTGTTACCTACAGGATCAAAAGACACCCTGTGGAGAAGAATGGCCTCTGAAGCAAAGAAGCTAGGGCTTTGTACCCTCAAATGGCTTCTCCTTAACCAGTAAGACCAGGAAGAATGGCTGAGGCCTGGCCCAAGGTGGATGCAGCAGCCAGTTCTGCTTCTTTTCCTGTCCACAACGGATCAGCTGGATGGGGTACCAACACTTTGAGCCAGGAGGGAGGGACAGAGGAAGCAAACGTTTCTGCTTGACTTGAGTCAAAGTCACAAGGAGCTAATGAGAGAGGCGATGCAGGAAGTGTGTGTGGTCATTGTGACCAGCTCAGTCCTAGAATTCTGGTGTCAAGAGAGAGGGAAAAAATGTTAATCACAAAGCTTTCTAGCCTTCTGCCACTGCGACAGTGCCTGACTGTGCTCTACATCAGTTTCCTATTTTCCAGCTCCCTTGAAGTAACGTGTCAGATCTTCTCCTCTCTTCCAGGTATATAAACCTATTACACCCACATATTAAAATAAATGAAGGAGGCTTTTGCCCTACTTGGCCCTAGCAAGAGTTGCAGGGGTGGGGATGGGAATAATTCCAGTGTGGTGTAGTGGTTAAGAGCGGTAGTCTCGTAATCTGGGGAACCGGGTTCATGTCTCCGCTCGTCCACCTGCAGCTGCTGGGTAACCTTGGGCCAGTCACACTTCTTTGAAGTCTCTCAGCCCCACTCACCTCACAGAGTGGTTGTTGTGGGGGAGGAAGGGAAAGGAGAATGTTAGCCGCTTTGAAACTCCTGAAGGGGGAGTGAAAGGCGGGATATCAAATCCAAAACAAAACAAATGGTGCTTCCAGAACTAAAAAAAAGCCCAGACACCCCCCCCCCGCCCCAGTTTCAGCTTTTTGCTTAGCTTCCTCTAATTCTTAATTTTTTAAAAAATGCAATAGCAACATTGCAAACGAATAACAATGATTAGGGTTATTAAGAGCTATTATAGAATGTTGAGATGTCAGTTTATTGCTAATTTTATTTTTTTTAGGTTTTAAATCAGTATTTTAAATGTTTTTGCTGAAAATTTAATCGTTCTTTTTGTAAAATACTTTTTTTTAACAAGCCGCAGTACGTATATCACATTTATGAAATAAATAAAACCTCGAGCACTCCACGTGAAGCACCTGCCACGTCTAATGTCACGTGCATCCACTCTTCGCTATAACCTCCCTTAGAGGACTATGCTCCGCCTCCCTCAGCTCTGGCAGCCAATCAGCGACCACAGCTCAAGCTCATCCTCTTTCGTCAATCTGCGCTTGCATTCCAGCAATAGGAGGAGAAGGAGCCTCCAGGTGGCGGCGAGAGGGCGGAGACGCAACCAATGGAAAGTCTGGGATCAACGGGGCAGGCAGTACGCTCGGAGGGACGCTTTGCGGAGGAGACTGGCGTGGCGTAGAGCCAGTAGGAGCAACGCGAGGAGGCGGACGGGACGACAGCCAATGAGAAGGCGCGCAGAGGCCGGGTAGGCGTGGCACGCGGCGCGAAGGCGCCAGGCTTGAAACTGCGCGTGAGTGACAGGAGGGAGGCGGGGGTCAAACAGTGGGCGGGACCGTCGCGGGGAGGGCCACAGAGGCGTCTCCGGCGGCAGCCAATGGGAGGCCAGAGAGCGACCTAGGCGGCCAATCGAAGCGAGATGGGCGGGGTTGCGGCTGGCCCGGTGAGGAAGCGGAGCCAGGCGGCGCCTGGCAAGGAGGCGAGAAGCAGCGAGCGGGGAAGGCAGCGCGGCGGCGGCGAACAGAGCGGGTGGCGGTGAGTACCAACGGTAGGCGGCGATGAAGGCAACGGCGGAGGCTGGCTGGGAGGCACGTGACAGCCGCGTCTCCCTGACGTCACGGCCGACTGCCGTGATGTCACTGACGCTCTCCCTTCCACCGCATTGGGCCCTCCCCTCCCCTCCCCCACCGCAGCATTCCTTCATAGGGTCTTTCTCCTTGTTTTGCTCAGTTTGCTTCCTCCTCCTCCCTTTCGTTTCTTCCCTCGGAGGGTCCTTTTTGACCCAAGTTGGGCGTTTAATTCCCCCGCTCGGGAACCTGCCTCACAGCCCCCAGGCTTACTGCCCCTCTTCCTTCCCACCCGACGTGAACCCTCCCCCACCAGCCTTCTTCCCTTCCTGTTCTTCCTTCCCAATTGAGTGATTAATTGATTTCTCCCACAAAACCAAAACATAACTTGCTTCTGTTTCCCACTGACCTGTTATAAGGACATCAGGAGAGCTTGGCTGCGGCAGGATGAGACCAGAGGCCTATCTAGAACTGCGGCCAGCCCCATGATCTCCACCCCACGCCCCTGTGAAAAGCCCCTCTGAGCAGTGCACATGGACAACAACCTCTCCTCCATTTCTGTTATCCAGCCACTGGTATTCAAAGGCAAAGGAAATCCTGGCTCCTACCATTGGTCCATCTGGCTCAGAAAGTGGGAAACCTTTATTCTGTCCCAGGATTGTATTCTGTGAGGCGCAGCCTTCTGGCACCCTCATGCCAGTGGTGACTGGGGCCAGGGCAAGGTGTGGATCTCTCCTCAGGTTTTACAGACACTTACCTCTCCATCTTCACTTCAGGCAAGCAAGAGACACCATCACAGTTCAAGTGCACTTTTCAGGCAGACAAAAACACTAAAAAAGGGGGGGTAGCCTGAGAGCAGGGCGGTGGAGTAGGGTGTAGCCCTCCTCTAATAAAGTTTTATGTAATTTATTTTAGATTCCTAAATGGAGACATAGGAAGGACTTTTTCAAAATTGTAGAAAACACAAACATCAACATAACCTAACATTTGTCCCAGCAAATATATGTTACAATAAAACTCTATCATCTTACCATTGATCTCAGTAGACCAGCCTTTCTCAACCTTGGGTCCCCAGAAGTTGTTGGCCTGCAACTCCCATCATCCCTAGCTATCAGGACTAGTGGTGAGGGTTGATGAGAATTGTAGTCCAACATCTGGGAACCTAAGGTTGAGAAAGGCTGGTCTACTCCACACTGTCTTGCAGAGGCTCTACTGTTTTTTCAGACAGAAACTTTTCTCTAACCTTAATGCTGATTTTCTTTCTCTCAATCTTTTCTGCTCTCAATCTTTTCTTGAGGGTCCTTCGCTCAGTGGGAGAGCAAATGCTTTGCACACAGAAACTCCCAGGTTCCCTTATTGTTGAGTTGGTTTTGTTTCCAGAGCAATTGAGTAACCATCAACCAAATTTTTAAAATAGTTCGTTAGACAAATTCATGGAGGTTAGGGCAGCCACTTGCTACTTGCTACTAGCTACGATCGCTATGTTTTGCTTCCAGTGTTGGAGACAGTGTGCACCTGAATTCCATTTGCAGGGATTCCCAAGTGGGGTGAGGACTGTCATATGTTGGCCGACAAGGAGGGGCTTGGTCCCATTGGGCCTGCAAAGGCAGTGAGGATGTTGAGTGATTGGCCAGCCCATGAAATGTAGATAGAAGGAGCATGTGTGCACCAGTGTGTATGCCTGCGGGCTGAACATTTCTGTGTTTTAAATTTGTTCACTTAAAACAACAATCCTTGAAGCTATTTTTTTCCATTATTATTGTTCTTTTGGGCATTTTTATCCTACTCAACAGCCAAATAAGGCTCCCAGAGTGGCTTAGAATGAGAGGACAGTCTCTGCTCTGAAGCTATCTAAGGGGGCTTCCATTGTCACTATTTTAGGTGGGTTTCAGTTACACACTGGCACACTCAGGTTCTGCAGTTGTAGTGGATTGAGCGTTGTTTCCACAAAAGATCAGACGTCTTGCAATAAGTGGTAAGCCGGGGTGGTGGTGGAAATCATTGCAAAGTGGGTGAGTAATGCTTGCTTTGATGCAGCACTATCTAACCTCCCCACAAATTAATCAGAATGATACTCAGCGTAGTCTAATCTCCCTGCAGATTGATCGGTATGAATGCTCAGTAAACAGAATGTCTGGCAGTGCCCTGCTAGTCATGACACAAAAGGAAAAGGGTTTGGGAGGGAGGAGGAAAAACCTAGCCCAGGTTTTTCCTGCAAACAGCAGGAAATGAAGAGCTTGGAGAGACAGAGGCCAGTTTCTGGTCTTTTAATTTTTATAATTTTGTTGTGCACTACCTTGAGGGGCAAATGGACAAGTGAGATGAAACACTGATAAAAAGCAATGTCACTATCAAGTTCAACATGGCTGCCACATGCGTCTGTTCAGATTTCGGTGCTCCCTACTTTCCCTGTTTCGTAAGAACTGGGTGGTCTCAGGGTGATGTTATTCTTACTGATTTGCCTGCATCTTTGGCCGAAATTTTGTCCAGACACCCTCCTCCCCTTTGGCCCTGGGTGGAAGGGTCCTAGCGGGGGACATCCTCCCAGCCCCCTTTCCAGCAGGAACACATTGTCCAAGTGTAGCGGAACTAACATTTCCCAGCCAACTGCTGGCGCAGCCAGGCTTTTCTCAAGTCTGTGCACGAAAAGCAGCCTGACGGCAATACTTCTTTTGGAGAGATGTTCCTTCCCATCCTGGCTTGCAAGCCAAAGCTTGTGAGAAAACGGTGCCTCCAGGAAAACAAAGACATAGGAACGTGTAATCTATGATGTGGGTTCTGAATGAGAACCTCTGTTTTTACCTTTTTTAAAAAAAAATCCTCTGGAGAATGCTGTGGCTCAGTGGAAGGTGTATCTGCTTTGCACACACAAGGTCCCAGGTCCAATCCCTGGTGTCTGCAGGTAGGGCTGGGGGAGTTATGTCCCTGAAATCCTAGAGAGCCACTGCCAGTCAGTGTAGGCAGTGTTGGTCTAACTCAGTATAAGGCCAGGTAGACCTGGAAGCACACAGGAAGTGTCTGATTTGGAGGTGAAACCAGCGGAGGTAATGAGACAGGGTTTGGTCTGAAGCCACAGGAGGCCACCATCATGCTGGGTCTTGGAGGAGTGGCCGCTTGTCAGCATAGCATGTACTTAAACCACGCAACTCGCTTCCGCAGGAGGCAGAGATATCTGCCAAGTTGGATGCCTTTAAAAGAGGAATGGGCAAATTCATGGAGGAGAAGGCTATCAATGGCTACTAGCCACGATGGCACTGCTCTGCCTCAACAGGCAGAGGCAGCAGTGCTCCCCAATACCAGTAGCTGGAAGTCACAGGAAGGGAAAGTTGCTCTTGTGCTTGGGTCCTGCTTTTGCATTTCCCATTGGGGTATCTGGTTGGCCACAGTGAGAACATCCAGCAAGCTGTTTGTATAATATTCTGATGCAGATGCGATTATTAATAATCATTCTAGTGTAGTCATTCCTAAGCCTTTGCATGACCAGGGTCTTGTGAGAACAGGATGCTGGACTAGATGGGACATTGGCTTGCTCTGGTAGGACTCTTCTTCCCTTCTTCAGTAAGTCCCAGAAATGCAGTAATCCAAACTGGGAGAGCTCAGTCGGTAGAGCATGAGACTCTTAATCTCAGGGTTGTGGGTTCGAGTCTCACATGGGGCAAAGGTTTCCTGCATTGCAGGGGATTGGACTAGATGACCCTCGCAGTCCCTTCCAACTCTTCAATTCTGTGGGATGCTGGCGCTGTGCTTCTTTAAGGCGATTCACCCCCAGGAACCCCACTAGTTTTTCCACATTCTTCTTCCCTTCTTTGATGGCAACACTCCAACCGCCAAATGTTTTTCTCCAGGTGTAACAAAAGTGTCCCAATAACTTGCAGCAACCGACGAAGAGATCATATTTTACCTGCCAGTGCTTTCATAGTGTCTGACTGAAAGGCAACAGAAAAATTCTTGCCTGCTAGCCGTGACATAACTCAGTCACTGACTTAATCTCAGCTCTTTTCCCTCTGTCCCTGCCCACAGTGGTTCATTTTCTGTGTTTTCTTGGCTGCTAATCTTGTTGTTTGCATGAGTGAACGTGGGGAGAAGTGAAGGGCCTTTGCCCAAGAGCCAACCGAGGAGAGACGTCACCTGGCTGAATCTGGCACGGGAGATGTTTTGCTCTGGAAACCTGGAAGCAGGTGGAGAGTATCCCTTGGACTAGGTTAAACTAGGATGCAGATTACTTGTTTTGGCAGGGGGCATATGCTGTAGCCTTGTGGGATGGTTGCATTTATCCAAAAGTCCCTCAGTGCCCACTTGGGGCTAGTGGGCAGCCGCTGGATTTGTGCTGCAGTCGTGAGTTGCCTGGGGCAACCGGCTGGTGTTTGTTTTGAGAGAGAAAGCTCAGCTACATGAACCTTTGGTCTCATCCAGCAGGGTCATTCTTAAGTAAGGATTCTAGGCCTAGTGCTGTCTGCCAGGACACTCACGTGATGACACTTTCTCTCTCTCCTCCTCACTCTTAAAAACCAGATTTTCTGCAAACTTTGGCTTTTTGCCTGCATTCTTGAGTTGCCTGGCTGTGTGCCTGTGGGACCACTTCCCTCCCTTCCTCCTCTACGATTGTAAGTTATTGTATAGCAGTGGACCTTCTCGGTGGTGGCGCCCACCCTGTGAAATGCCCTCCCATCAGATGTCAAATAGATAAACAACTATTTGACTTTTAGAAGACCTCTGAAGGCAGCCCTGTTCAGGGAAGCTTTTAATGGTTGATGTTTTATTGTGTTTTCAATATTTTGTTGGGAGCTGCCCAGAGTGGCTGGGGCATACAAATAATAAAATTATGATGATAATGTCACCGCCCCGCCCCCCCGTCTTCTGCTTGTGCCTTGGATGCCAGCGGTTCTTTAGAAATATTAGTAGGGGTTTTCCCATTCTACCCCCATGACATTCAGCAACCAGTCTTGGATTGAAAAACTTTAGTTAGTGGCCCTGCTGGGCTTGTATGTGTTTTTCTGCCTCCGCAGATGCAAGAGAGCTTGGATTCCACCCCGCTCTCCCCCAGCTTAGCTCCATGCTTGATTATTACAGGAGAATGATTGTGCAAACACACACACACTCCTCCTTTGAAAAACTCGCTTTCAATTGACATTTGTGTAATTTTTCCAGAGAGGGGGAAGGAGCTGTCTCCTGGGTCCTGCTGTCTGACTCTTTGCCAGGGACCGGAGCCCTTCCTATTGGGGCCAGGCTGCTCTGAAAGGGAGCACGTGATGCTTGCTAAACTGGATTTTCTTTTCATGCGGCAAAAGCATGCTTTGGGGAAAGTGTTGCGGAGGGGACGGGCAGCTCTGCGGGGGACCAGCATTGGCAGAAGCACCATCATTGCAGGCAGAGTTCAGGGCTGCAGTTGAACCAGCTGAAAATTTGTTGGGAAAGGAGATGTGGAGATTATTCAGTCCGAACTCTGCATTAATGTGAAGAATAAAAAAGTAAGGGTGTAGGGCTCTGATTCAGGCGGCCTGGTGGCTTCGGTTATAAGGAAGGCCGTGTTGGGGCCTTTCCAGAAGCCCACCGTTGTTCAGCACCCTGTCCCAGCAGCTGGCCAGATGCTCTAGGGAGCTTCCAAACAGAGCAGGAAGTCCTTCTCATCCTGGTTTCCCTTTTCTGCATCTTTTTCCAGGTCTAGAATATCCTCTTTGAGGGGAAGCAAGTTCACATAGTTTGAGGAGCGCTTAGTTAAATTATGGAACTTTCTCCTGCAGGAGGCAATGTTGGCCATCAACTTGGATGCGTCTAAAAGAGGATTAGACCAATACATGGAAGAGAGGTCTATCAATGGCTACTAGCCAGGATGGCTATGCTCTGCCCTCCTTCATTCTGCCCTTCTGAATCTCAGTTGCTTGAAACCCCAGGAAGGGAGAATGTTGCTTTGGAGATCGGGTCCTGCTTTTGGGTTTCCCATTGCAGTTCAGCCACTGGGAGAACAGGATGCTGGACTCGATGGGCCACTGGCCTGATCCAGCAGGCTTTTTTTTTTGTTTTGTTCTCATCATTGACTTTGCTCTGCAGTGGTAAGCTGAATGTTCCAAGAGCTGAAAAAACAAAGAGAAGTGTGGAAAGGTTTAATGAGATTAAAGTGGAAAGGGACCTTTGCCTTTCTTCCTACGATAAGAGAACAGTGTGAGTTGTGTAAGATTGGAGGCAGGGGCCTCAACAAAAGGGAAAGGGGAGAGGATTCCACCTTGCTGGACAAAAACAGACTACTAGCATTAAGAGAGCAACTTAGTGCCCTGCTGATGTTTTAGGCTGAAACCTCAGTCAGCTCTAGACGGTACGGCTGTGTGATGCTGTGGCTGATGGGAGTTGTAGTCCTAGGCGGGACTACAACTGATGGCGAAAGCTGTGGACACAAATGGCTATGCTGTCTAAGACTAATGGGAGCTCTAGTCCAAAGCTACAAGGCCACTAGGAAGGCTGACCTAGAGCAGTGTGGTGTCGTTTATTGATCACATTTATATCCCGCCTTTTTCTCCACGGAGCTCAAGGTGGCATACACTGTTCTCCCTCCCCATTTTATCCTCTCAGCAACCCTGTGAGGTATGTTAAGAAGCAGTGACCATCCCGAGGTCTCCCAATAAGCTTCATAGTCGAGTGGGGATTTAAACCCTGGTCTCTCCTGGCTCCAACACTCGATAACCACCCTGGCTCTACACTGGACTACACTACTACTGCGACATCCCTGGAGACAGATCTGGGAGCTGATGTTCCAAAGAACTTGTACTCTGTTCTGAATGGCTCAGAAAACAACCTTTACTACAAAGTGAGGTGGCTGAGCTGGTCTCGTGAGTGAGCTTTGGCCACGGCTCAGCCAGACTTCCTTGGATAAGCCCTGCTTACACTTCGCTGTTCCAGATGCGTCTGTAGTTAGGTGCTGCCCAACTTGTCAAAATCACAGCAGCCAGGCTTTGGGTAGGACTGTGTGTCCTGAATGCTAATTTGTCTCCACGTCTGGAAAACCTGTACTCTGTGACCTGCATGAAATATGCAAAGTGTATCTGCATAATTCCTTTTTGGTTTGTATACTCTGCCATTAGGGATTTTGCATAATGTGTTCTGTGACAAGAACAAGAAGTTGGGTAAGGATGGAAATTGAAACGTACTGCTGCTGAAATGTTTCAAAGAGATGAGTGAACAAACTTTTAATACCACAGTGGATAAAAAAAATGTTTAAATGACATAGAATAAAGGAATGAATATGAATGCTTTAATATAATAATAAACACCATAATCTGGCCACGTGAGTGCCTAATCCACAAACTAGTGTTCTTGTGACTACTGTTTGCCTAAAACCAAACACATTTCAGCCCAGTGGGTATTCTTCTGGTCCAATATGATAACCGCTCATAATGAAATGCACAGGTAATAGTCCTGCTTATGTGTTAAGAAAAAATAGTATCAAAAGTGGTATTCTTACAATGGTTGTGCCCAATTGCATGTCCTTTTGTGGCATCTTCCAAAGTTCTCTTTTGCAGATATCAGCTAGTCATAGGAAGATACAATATGCTAAGGATTATCAATGTATTTGGATGCCTTTGTATGATTTTACTGTTTTAACATGTCAATAAAGGCTCACAGCAGTAGTAGTAGTCGAAGTAGTAGTAGTAGTAGTAAAGCGAAGCACTGCACCAGTCCTCAGCCATTGAAAACTCTGTTCAGCCAACCAGCTTCCAGACTTTTTAAACTTTTCCGGGGCTAGAAACCTGGTTTCTATTTTATTTTTTAATTGTTCTTGTTAAGGAACATGTGTACCTCAGGAGATAAAATGTGGCCATCCTTTGCCTGTGCCCTACACAAATGGTAGAAGTGTGGTGGTGTACCAAGAGCCCTGCTTAGGTATTTCCACCCTGAGTAAAGGGGATCTCTGGTGGTTCCCACAAGAGACTTGAGCTGATGCAGAGATTAATCCCGCTTGTCATCTTGTCACAGTTGATTTAGACTCGGGGATCTTCTTGTCACAGGCAGTGACAGGCCTTCTCGGGTGTGTGCCAACCTAATCTGGCTCGATATATTGAGCAAAGTCAGATCTTCTGTGTCCACTGTCTTCTTTGGTGCACAGAGACCATTTCAGTCTCTGAATCGTTACAAGAGCAGCCCCTGTTCTTGAATGGGATCTTGGTAGATCTGCCCTGTAGACAGGAAAATGTTAAAACAGGTCGCAGACATGGCGTTTCACCTTTGAAATGCTCGCACAGGCGAGCAAGAGTGAAAACATTTCCGTGTAAAACAGGCTGCGGAGCAGTCTTCCAAGGGCCACATGCCAGCCGTGAGTGAGGCCTGAGATGAAAATGGGTGGAGTAGTGGATGTGTTTCTTAACTTCACCCCTTCCCTGCGCTATTCATTTCAAGTGCCATCACACTGTTTTAAACAGTCATGGCTCCGCAAAATGGATGACGGGAACTGTAGCTTCTTAAGGGTGCTAAGAATTGATAGGAGACTCTCCTATTCCTGTCCCAGAGTTCCCTGTGGGAAGGGATTGACTGCTGCACCACTCTGAAAATTGTAGCTCTGTGAGGGGAATAAATAGGCTTTCCCTCAGAACGCTCAGCACCTGTAACAAATAGTTCCCAGGATCCTTTGCGGAGTGGAAGCCATGATGGTTTAAAGTGGAGTGACGCTGCTTTAAACGCATAGCGCAGATAAGGCCTTTGCAGCAGGCTGCATTTCGGTCATGTGAAAGAGTTTTCCACACACTCCTCCCCTCCCCTGATCTCTCTCCATCCTCCAAGCAAGGCAAGCAAGAAATACAATCCCACTCAGATGACACATTCTAGCCAGGCAAAAGCACTCAAGGAGGGGGCATGGAGCAGGCCTGAGGGGAGGCCTGGAGGTATAATTATCCGTTGCTGTTTGTGTGTTGCCACAGTTTGGGTGACATCCCACACTGGCTGAGGCTGATGTACCTCAAAACCCCTGGGGTGGCACATGTATCTCATTATACGTGTAATCTCACTGTATACAAGTTGTACTGTAGCACCCTGCTTGTGGTTAACGCTTAGCTGGAATGAAATATTCAACGCAGCAATAGAGAAATTAAAATAATAATTTATTTGTCAGACAAATAAATGAGAGGCTCAGTGGTATATGGTTACCAAGCTCTGGCCTGGCCTCTTGCCATCCTGGCCAGCACTTATATTCCCTTAATCCAGCCCCCTTTGCTCCTCCTGTGGCTGCCTCTGTCCAATCAGCCTGGTTGAAATTCCTATTGGCTGTTTGGTAGAACCAATCACAAAAGATACACCCACAAAAGATACACCCACTTCCTTGCCCTTATAAGGGAGACAAAGAGCTATATATAAATGACAAATAAGTAATAATATATCTTACATGGAATCTTAATTACCAGCTCACCTCTTTGCCCTCCTTGCCCTATTGCCTTCTAAAACAAATGTTTAATCTTACATTTTTATGTTCAACAGATGTCAAGGATCTCGAGTTTCACATCAATATTGAAAGATTTCCTTCATTTGAAAGTTTCTAAACAAATGCCTGACAACCATATATATCGAGAGTGCTTGGATGGCGTCTTCTGTCTAGCAGGGGGGCTAGGCTGGTGGCTGACTTAATTTCAGGATAAATACAACTCTTACAACCATATGAAATAAGAATCTAGCATTCCTTAAATCCTTTGCATAATTACATTTAAGCCAATATATTTAAGCTAATATATTTCATTCACTTATCATAGGTAGCCTTTTAAAAGAATAAAGCCTTTGTAAAGTAAAAAGGAACTCAGTAAAAAACAGCTTTTAAAAAGAAGCCTCTTCAGTTTACACCTCCCCCCTTTCCCCCTCCTTTCCCAGCCAGCTAGATGCTTCTTCTCCAGCCAAGCCAGTTGCCTTTCCCAACATTTAACCTTTTTAACTCTCTCAGTTTAAGAAAAAGAAACAGCTTTTAAAGATTTCTTTAAAATGCTCTCTTTTTCTGCCAGCTAGATGCCTCTCCATTGCTCTTGGCCTTTTTAACCTTGGAAAGAAGATCTGGCTCATTTTACTGAGAGGCACATTGGTATTATTTTACTATTTACCCTTGCCTTTAATTGTGTTTTCTCAGTCTGCAAGGGCAGCATATGTAATTCTCCCTTTTTTATGACTTTGAGAATTGTTTTTCTACTATAAATCAATGGGGCCCCCTTGTCTTAGGAGAAAAACCTCTTGCCAAGGTTCTTTCTGCCTGGCATGAAACATTTGAAAATCTTTTTAAGCTCATTTTTAAATACAAGCCTTGATAAAATATAGAAGCTCTGATAAAAAATGCAGGCTTATGACTAGATGCCTCATTCCCCCCTTTCAAGCTCAAGGACCTTCATCCCAAGTGTCCTTGATAGCTTGACCTTCATCATATTCCTGAGGTAAAGCTCTGTATAGGGCCATGATATGAGGTAGAGTTTCATTTGAAACCATCTTGCTAATTGTACTTCTAAAACATGAAATGATACATGGCATCATACACAAAACCATTACCACTACTGTCAAGAAAAACAAGCAAGACAATAGTATCCCTTTGAGTCCTGCGACATTAGGTAACCAATTGGTGAGCCATCCCATATCCCATCCTTCCCATGTTTGTACTGGGACATGTGCTATATTCTCCATCTTTGTGGCCAACACACGGATTGCCTCACCATTATCTGAAATGTTAAAGCAACAGGCATTCCCTGTCAAGTTCAAGACTCCACATAGGCCTCCCTGCCTGGCAAGTACATAATCCATTCCCATTTTCAGCTGCAAAATGGCGGCTCTACTTTCATCCAACTGTTGTGCAATAAGTCTCAAACTCTGGGCCGTTGCATTGGTTACAAGTTCCACTACTGCTTGCAATCGAATTATTCTGTTTAGATTATAAATAGGATCCCGTGCCCCTTGTATGAGCTCACCAGGATTCCAGGAGGCAGGATCATAATAGGCTATAATGCGCTCTGGCGGCCAATCATCAGTACCGCTCCAACTTTGGGTACTTCCTCCTGCTATATGAGAAATATCAGCATTCCTTCGTGTTCGCCTGGCCGAACTAGTGGGCATAATCCACATTGGTGGTAATACCCAACCCAAGAAACAAGTCCCACTCCATTTGGAAGGGAGCTTTTTGTATGCCCATTCTCCACATATCCACCACAACCATCGGGTCTGAGGTTTTTGGTACGTGGAGTACAGAAGGCGAAATACCAAAAGAGGTAGAGAGTTCACAGTGCAGTATGTTAGATTGCCTTTTTCTGTCACAGTTATGTTCCACACCACTTTCCATGCGTGAATAAAAGGAGGTGCACAGGGCAAGGTATTCCGAGTTCGATAGGTAGTACCGTGTGCCCAGGTATGACTATTCTTAATATAATCCCAAGTATAGTGACAATGAGAAGAGCCTATCATGGGAGAATCAGCTGCATCTGATGATTTATGTACACAGAATTCCCCTTGTACAGGTATAACTCGTAATGGTTTAGTTGAGTTCCATCCGGGGAAATTCTGTATTTCTGTTTGGTGTGGCATTTCGCTTACCATACCAATGGCATCTAATGGTATCGGTAATAAGGGCATACCTCCCTCTGAATCATCTGGCCCAAGAGAGCAAACAAGGCAATTGGTCCTATTTGCAACATTGGCTACCATTTCAGCTAAACCTACCCACATATTGTGGTCATGGCTGAATCCATATTTAGCCAATTTGGTCAGATTCAAGGACCCTTCCCCTTCCCAAGGGATCAGGATTAATAATAAAATCATGTTGATGTCTAGTATATGCATTCCTTCCACAAAAGATTACCTTATTGTGATAGCAAATAATTATTAGCCCCAATATAATTCCCCCAGTGACAGAAATGGGGAACCACCAAGACCAAAACATATATCCCGAGGATCCCCAATGAGTAATATCTCTGATAATTGTTCCACAAGGGGGCAGTCAATCAATTGTATTAGAGAATCTTTCCGTTCACAGTCGCTGGTTCAGACGCTCCTCAAGCTTCAGGCGTGCGCAGGTCAGCCAGCTTCCAGGTTGTGGCTGCAGCAGGCCGGTCGTCAAATGTTGCCCGTGACCTAGCCCGTTCCCGGTAGGGCTAGATACAGGGGTTTTTGGAGAGAGTTAGTTTTAAAGGATTAGAGGGGTCACCTTTGCACGTCCAACTGCCTTCGGACTTCTTCAAACGAGAGTGATGAATCCAGGGGGTCACCTCAGCTACCTTCACTGCTGTTGGAGTAGAGAGCAAGACGGTGTAAGGTCCACGCCACTTTGGTGCAAGTGGATCACGTTTCCACTCTTTCACCCATACGCTATCGCCAGCCTGGAACTGATGAATCGGCTCGGCAATGCTGCACGGCGTGCGTTCGAGGGCCCACCTGTTAAGAGAAACAAAAACACGGGAGAGAGATTGCACTTGTCCCTGTGTCACATGATCTCCTATTTGTTTAAGGTCAGCTGGAATATCCTGAACAAAGGAGGGCGGTCTCCCATACAGGAGCTCAAAAGGTGACAACTTAAGTCTTTTTGTGGGTGCACACCGAACACGAAACAGTGTTATGGGTAACACATCTACCCATCCCAATCCCGTTTCCTGGGTTAATTTTGCCAATTGGGTTTTCAGAGTCCGATTCATTCTTTCAGTTTTCCCTGAACTCTGAGGCCTATATGCTGCATGCAGTCTCCATTTTACTTGTAGGACTCGACATACATCTTGTACTACTTGATCAATGAACGCTGGCCCATTATCACTTCCAATGCATCTAGGTAATCCAAACCTTGGGATCAATTCAGTGAGGAGTCTCTTAGTTACCTCTCGTGCCTTTTCAGTTTGGGTGGGAAAAGCTTCAACCCATCCGGTAAAAGTATCTACAAACACAAGGAGATACTTGAATCCCTTAGAAGGGACCAGCTCTGTGAAGTCCACAATTAGACTTTCCATGGGGACATATCCCACATGTTGAATTCCAGGAGGTTGTACCGGTCCCTGCCTGGGATTGTTTTTAGCACAAAGAACACATTTCTGTGAAATGCAAGTTGCTAATTGTGATAGATTAATAATATACAACTTCCGACTGAGACTCTCTCTGGTTGCAGTACCGCCAAGGTGAGTAGATTCATGATAATTTCTTACAATTGTGCCTGCTAGATGATGAGGTACATAAATCCTATTGTCCGGCAGGATCATCCAACCGTCCTTCATAACCGCTCCTTCCTGTTCAGCCCACTTCCTCTCTTCTGGGGTATAGTGAGGTTTAACTTCTTCTGGAACTACCTCTGGTATGAGGGCTGCTATAAATCCTCCCACAGGCTTTTGGGCTGCCTCTCGGGCTGCTTTGTCAGCAGCATGATTTCCTCTGGTTATTGGATCCCTTCCTCGTCCATGACCTTTGCAGTGCATTACAGCAATCTGTTCTGGAGCCCATACTGCTTCTAACAGGATTTCTACTTCAGGTCCATATTTCAAGGCCTTCCCGTGGGCTCCTATTAGACCTCTTTCTTTCCATAGAGCTCCATGTGCATGCAGGGTTAAGAAGGCATATTTAGAATCAGTATAGATGTTTGCCTTACATCCAGCTGCCAATTGCAGAGCTCTAGTTAAGCCTATAAGTTCAGCTTTTTGTGCTGATGTGCCAGCAGGCAAAGCTTCAGCTTCCACAACTTCCTCATTGGTGACCACAGCATATCCTGCTCGTCTGGCACCTTCATGAAGGTAACTGCTACCATCCGTATAATATACAACATCTGGATTTTTCAATGGTTCATCTTTCAGATCAGGTCTACTGGAATAAACTTCATCCATTACTTGGAGACAATCATGTGATTCCTCATCATCTACCTCTGGTAGGGGCAGCAAAGTCGCTGGATTGAGCATATTCACTACTCGTAGATGAATCCTGGGATTTTCACACAATAGGCCTTGGTATCTAGCCATCCTTGGGTTCGTTAGCCAATAACTACCCTTATATTCCATGAGTGTCAGAACAGCATGAGGTACATTCACATACATCGTCTGGCCGAAGGTAAATTTATCAGCTTCTTTGACAAGGCTTGCAGTGGCCGCTACTGCCCTTAGGCATGGAGGCCATCCTTTTGCTACTGAGTCCAATTGTTTAGACAAATAAGCTACTGGGCGGTTCCAACTTCCTAATCTCTGGGTCAGGACTGCAGCTGCAATCCCATTCTGTTCATGTACATACAGCTGAAAGGGTTTTTCCGAATTAGGCAATCCAAGGGCTGGGGCCTCCATAAGTCGTTGTTTGATAACTAAAAAGGCTTGTTTCTGCTCAGGTCCCCATACGAATGGGTCCTTTTCTGCACCTCGAGTGCTTTCATGTAAGGGCTTGGCCAGACTGCTGAAATCAGGTATCCATAGTCTACAAAACCCTGCTGTTCCCAGGAATCCTCTAAGTTGTTTTCTTGTGGTAGGTTCCTTGATAAGGCAAATAGCTTCTTTCCTCTCTGGTCTCAATGCTCGTTGTTGGTGTGAGATGTCAAAGCCCAAATATTTGACCTTTTCTAAACATAACTGTGCCTTTTTCTGGGAAACTCGGTAGCCAGCTTCCCAGAGCAAGTGGAGCAGTTCCTCTGTCCCTTCTTTACAGGTATTAAAATCCTTTGCCGCTAGTATAAGATCATCTACATATTGCAGAACCACCTTTTCTCCCGGTATTGAGGGGTAACTTGTTAGATCCCTCGCCAAGGCAGTGCCAAATAAAGTTGGGGAATTTTTAAATCCCTGGGGCAATCTTGTCCAGGTTAGCTGGCCTTTTGTTCCTGTCAAAGGGTCTTCCCACTGGAAGGCAAATATAGGTTGGCTCTGTGGTGCCAGCCGGCAACAGAAGAATGCATCTTTCAAGTCCAATACAGTAAAAAATGTTGCTTCTGGTGGGATCAAACTCAACAAGGTATATGGGTTTGGTACATTTGGGTGCAAGGTCTCGATAGCCTGGTTTACGAGCCTCAAGTCCTGCACTGGCCTGTATTCATCTGTCCCAGGTTTTCGAACAGGCAAAAGGGGTGTGTTCCATTCTGATTGGCAAGGCTTAAGCAGACCATATTTTAATAGGCGGTCCAAATGTTTCTGGATGCCCTCTGCTGCTCGCCGGGGTAAGGGATATTGCTTTACAGATACGGGGGTAGCCATAGGTTTTAGGGTTACTACAATTGGAGCTATATTCTTAGCCATTCCTGGTGGGCTATTTTCGGCCCATACTCCTGGTGGCACTTGTAGAGTTCGGAGGAGCTTGTTTAATTCTGTATCCAATGTGGGTTGGACTTGCAGGGCTGACATTAGGCGCCATGATTGTTCCTTAGGTACTGAGAGGGTAATTATTCCTGCTGCTTTTGATGGCAGTTTCATTTCTGGACCTCGAGGAGTGAAGGTGATTTGGGCCTGCAATTTGGACAGCATATCTCTGCCTAAGAGAGGTATTGGACACTCAGGTATATACAAAAACTGATGGGTTAAACGATGTCCCCCAATCTGGCATTCCAAAGGTTGGAGGAAAGACCTCTTAGCTGACTGTCCAGTGGCACTTTTAATGACTACACTTTTGGATGCCTTTTTCTGCAATAGTTCTGGGAGTACTGAGTATTCAGCCCCAGTATCAATCATAAAGTCTATTAAATGGCTCCCTAATTGAATCGTGACCGTGGGCTCCTGGAAGCCTAACTTTATGGAGTCCGGTCGTTCCTAGTCTTGAGTAAAATCCTCTTCTGCCAGTCCAATGAAATTGTCTCTATTCTGTCCTTGTCCTGGTCTCTGATATCTTCCATTTCGGATCATTCCCCGTCCCCGTCCCTGGTTTCTTGGGCCGGAGCCTGGGCCTGGGCCTGGGCCTGGGCGTACTTCTTCCAACCTCAGGGGTTCAGGACACTCCCGCTTCCAATGACCCTCCTTCTTGCAATTTGCACATTGATTCCTTCCCAGTGGTGGATTCCTTCCTCGCCCTCTCCCTCCATTTAAGGGGCGGTGGTCTTGCTTCACTGCTGTGGCTAGCATTACCATCTTTTCCTTCTGCCACTTCTTCTTCTCTTGCTTCTCAGCCTCATCCCTATTCCGATAAACTCGGCGTGCAATGGCCATAATTTGGCTCATCAGCATCCCTTCCCATCCTTCTGATTTCTGAATTTTCTTACGAATATCAGAAGCGCACTGGGCCACAAATGTAGCAGTAATCATTCTGCTGTTTTCAGGGGCTTCAGGGTCAAAAGGAGTCCATATACGATAGGCTTCTTGCAGCCTCTCTAAAAAGTCTCCTGGACTCTCATTTGGTTTCTGTTCTACTTCTGAGACTTTAGACATATTAGTGGGCTTCTGGCATGCCCTGCGGATACCTTGCACAAGTGTCTGGCGGTAGGTGGTAAGTCTGGCCAGGTGAATTCCATTGTTTGGATCCCAATTAGGATCTTCCAAGGGAAAGTTATCTTGGAGATGACGGTCAATATTAAAAATATTTCCCACTCTGGCCTGCTCACGCAAATATATCTGTGCCTTTTCAATTATGTCTCTCCTTTCCTCAGTGGTGAAAAGAGTATTTAGGAGCTGGCGACAATCTGTCCAAGTAGGGCTATGAGTATTTACTATTGAAGTCACCAAGTCCATCATAGCCTGAGGTTTTTCTGCAAAAGATGGGGTGTGTGTTTTCCAATTCATCAAATCTGTAGTTGTGAATGGAATATATTGCAGGGTCGAAGTTCGAGGTGGCCGTGGTCCGGGTTGCCCGTTAACCAGCGCAGGCTCCTCAAGTGCATCAAATACTCTTCTAAGAGGGGCTACTACGTGATCTTTCTCTTCGCTTTGCTCTAGGGGCCTCAAATCATAGGGGATGGTATTTGTCCCAAGGCGTTCTTTTAGCAGCTTTATACGCCTGGCTGTATTGCTTGCTGACCGATTAAGGTCTCCCTGTAACTTCTGTAATAATTCTCTAGGACTTGGATGTACAGGGGTTTGGGGTGGGCAATCAGTTGTTCCACTAAAGGAGACTGTAGATGCAGGTCTATTAGGAGTCACAGGTGGAATAACCACTTCTGCTTGGGCTTTATTATAGGACTCCAATGCCTCCTGAAGATATTTATCATAATCTATCAAGGAATCAAGCTCTGTGACTCCACTCCCATTATTCATTCCACTTTCTTGCCTTGGGGTTACAACTGGCGGAGTGTTTGAATTAAGCTCCCTTCGATGTGGAGCATAGGGTGGAGGTGGAAGCACCTCTTCCTCTGGTCCCTCAAAAATGGGTTTGAGTTTATTTGGCAAGATTCCTTTCCTAGCTTCAGCTTTTACAGCCAATAATTTGCATCGTTTGACTTTGCATTCCCTTATCCATGGAGGATTTTTATTTAATGTGCTCAGCCAGGAATCTATATATGGAAATTGTTCTGGGCACCCTCCAGTTTCTTTGGCGATATTAGACCAAAGTTTGCTTACTAAATTTATATCAAAAGTTCCCTGAGATGGCCATTCAGTATTTTGTTTCGGCCATTCTAGTTCACATAACGTTCTCAAGCGCTCTGGCGTCATTTTGACTCCATATGCCCCTGAGAAGGCTTTCTTAAAATTATTTAACATACACTCAAGAGGTGTATTTTCCCCCTTTGAACCCCCAACTCCCATTGTATGGCCCTGTGAAGTATCCACTCAGTCACTCACACACACGCTTTGTCAATTTTCCCTTTTCCTCCACCAGACCAACATCTGATGTACCCAACCACCTAGCGTACTCAGTTTCCCCTTACTGAGACGCAGAAGTTTGATCAAGACTTCTCTTCCTCCCAATTAATTGGAGGGCCAAAAATCCCTTTGTGCACTTACCCTTGGTTGGTTCCCTGTTTCCCCCGGTCCGTCGCCGCCAGTGAGCAGGGTATCAGACAGACGAGTCTTCTGCGTTCCCCCTGGAAAAATTTACCAGTGCGCGCTGGGTAAGCAGTGGTCCTCTCTCTTGTACCCTGCCCAGTAGGGCGAAGGGGCTGCGTTCCAGCAGACCACTTATCCGAGTCACAGTGGCACCATAAAATGTAGCACCCTGCTTGTGGTTAACGCTTAGCTGGAATGAAATATTCAACGCAGCAATAGAGAAATTAAAATAATAATTTATTTGTCAGACAAATAAATGAGAGGCTCAGTGGTATATGGTTACCAAGCTCTGGCCTGGCCTCTTGCCATCCTGGCCAGCACTTATATTCCCTTAATCCAGCCCCCTTTGCTCCTCCTGTGGCTGCCTCTGTCCAATCAGCCTGGTTGAAATTCCTATTGGCTGTTTGGTAGAACCAATCACAAAAGATACACCCACAAAAGATACACCCACTTCCTTGCCCTTATAAGGGAGACAAAGAGCTATATATAAATGACAAATAAGTAATAATATATCTTACATGGAATCTTAATTACCAGCTCACCTCTTTGCCCTCCTTGCCCTATTGCCTTCTAAAACAAATGTTTAATCTTACATTTTTATGTTCAACAGATGTCAAGGATCTCGAGTTTCACATCAATATTGAAAGATTTCCTTCATTTGAAAGTTTCTAAACAAATGCCTGACAACCATATATATCGAGAGTGCTTGGATGGCGTCTTCTGTCTAGCAGGGGGGCTAGGCTGGTGGCTGACTTAATTTCAGGATAAATACAACTCTTACAACCATATGAAATAAGAATCTAGCATTCCTTAAATCCTTTGCATAATTACATTTAAGCCAATATATTTAAGCTAATATATTTCATTCACTTATCATAGGTAGCCTTTTAAAAGAATAAAGCCTTTGTAAAGTAAAAAGGAACTCAGTAAAAAACAGCTTTTAAAAAGAAGCCTCTTCAGTTTACACCTCCCCCCTTTCCCCCTCCTTTCCCAGCCAGCTAGATGCTTCTTCTCCAGCCAAGCCAGTTGCCTTTCCCAACATTTAACCTTTTTAACTCTCTCAGTTTAAGAAAAAGAAACAGCTTTTAAAGATTTCTTTAAAATGCTCTCTTTTTCTGCCAGCTAGATGCCTCTCCATTGCTCTTGGCCTTTTTAACCTTGGAAAGAAGATCTGGCTCATTTTACTGAGAGGCACATTGGTATTATTTTACTATTTACCCTTGCCTTTAATTGTGTTTTCTCAGTCTGCAAGGGCAGCATATGTAATTCTCCCTTTTTTATGACTTTGAGAATTGTTTTTCTACTATAAATCAATGGGGCCCCCTTGTCTTAGGAGAAAAACCTCTTGCCAAGGTTCTTTCTGCCTGGCATGAAACATTTGAAAATCTTTTTAAGCTCATTTTTAAATACAAGCCTTGATAAAATATAGAAGCTCTGATAAAAAATGCAGGCTTATGACTAGATGCCTCAGTACAAGTGACAATAAAGTATAAAGTAAAGTAATGTTGGCGGATCTTGTGGTAAATGATTCAGAAGCATGGCGTGAGGATGTGCTTTGGCTGACCCGTAACTTATTTCATTCCTCCTCATCCCCACAGGCCACAGTTCTGCTCTTTTGATCCCAGGACATCAAGCTGGGTGTGTGAAGGGTGGCCAGGATTGGACCAAATGCTCTAGAGGAGGACAGTGGCCTTGAAGGTATGTTTCCTGTTCAGCTAAATCTCTCTGATGAACTAATAATAATAATAATGATAATAATTTTTATTTATACCCCGCCCTCCTCAGCCAAGGCTGGGCTCAGGGCGGCTAACAAGCAATAATAAAAACAAGTTGAATGAATACAACTTAAAAACAAAATTAAAATACAACATTAAAATATTGAAATATTAAAATATTAAAATGTAGCCTCATCGCAGGAGGAGAAAGGAAAAGAAAAAAGAAAGAGGGGCAGGGAAATCAAACTGGCTTCAAGCCAAAGGCCAGGCGGAACAACTCTGTCTTACAGGCCCTGCGAAAAGAAATCAGATCCTGCAGGGCCCTGGTCTCCTGAGGCAGAGCGTTCCACCAGGCCGGAGCCAGAGTTGAAAAGGCCCTGGCTCTGGTCGAAGCCAATCTAACTTCCTTAGGGCCCGGGACATGTGGGCCGACTAGCCTCAGGCTTACTCCAAATTGTCATGAACTGGGTAAGAACGGACACCATTAAACTGCGGAACTCGCTTCTGCAGGAGGCAATGATGGCCTCCAGCTTTAGAAGAGGGTTCAATGAATTCATGGAGGATGGGGCTATCGATGGCTACTAACCCAAACAACTATGCTCTGCCTCTACAGTCTTGAGGCAGAAAAGCTTCTGAATGCCAGTTGCTGGAAAGCACAGGAGGGGAGAGGGCTCTTGTGCTTGGGTCCTGCTTGCGGGTTTCCCACGGGCATCTGGTTGGCCACTATGAGAAAAGGATGCTGGGCTGGATGGGCCATTGGCTTGACACAGCAGGCTGTTCTGATCTTCTTATGTAAATGCCAATATTCAGTTATTCTCTGGAATGGGTGGAGGTGAAGAAGTAGCCCCACCACACCCCCGTTAAAAGTTGGGAGTGAGGAATGTGTGTGTCCTGGCTACTGCTTTTGGAGAATCTCAGAATCTCAGCTTAGTTATTATCAAAATTCAGTATGTAGGCTAAACGTAGACCAGGTTACAGGTGCGCGTTTAGTGGATTAATATAGAGCTCTAAGGTACATCAATAGACTTCAGCATGCTCCCTGAGTTCCCCTTTTGAAGAGCGGGGGACATACCGACATTGGTGCCAGGCCCACCCCAGGTAAGCAAGCGTGCGCTTTCATCTGCTGCAACTGGCCTTGCCCCCTTGGAGATGGAGGGTCCCAGGCTCAGTCCCCAGTGGCATCTCCAGGTAAGACTGAAAAAGGCTCCTGGAGAGCCATTGCTGCCACACAGGGGAGGCAGCACCAGAAAGTGGCTTCCTCTGTTAAATAATTATAAACTGAGCCGCGTCTACTTAGTGCTTCAAGACGTTTTTAATCTTTCAGGGTTTTAATCCAAGCTGTGAGTAGCGTGACTCAGCTACTGGAATAAATGATCCGCTAGTTTGCATATCTTCTATTTTACGTAACACGTTTCATTTATTTATTTAATCAGTTAAATCGCTTGATCTTGCTCAAGGCAACTTAACAACCGCTCCACTTTGTCTGATCACAAGAGGGACAAGGGCACCTCAGCCCTACCTCCAGCTAGTGTAAATCTTATTTGGACCTCTCCTCTGTTGGCTTTTGAGATCTCAACCGCATTTGACTCCACACATCCTCCTAGGCTTCTAAGCCAGCCTGCTTCCTGTTGTGGTTTCTTGCTGCATACAGTGATTTTTTTATTTTTTATTTACCTAGGGAAGCACTAAAAATGTTCTGTAATCCAACCCCTGTTCTGTAATCCAAAAATGGTATATCACAAGGCACTTAATCTCAGGGTTGTGGGTTTGAACCCCATGTTAGGGAAAACATTCCTGCATTGCAGGGGGTTGGACTAGATGACCCTTGTGGTCCCTTTCAACTCCACAATTCTGTGATATGATACTCCTACCTCTTCTTGGTAGTGCATTTGTCGGCCAGGTCAGTGTGCTAGACATAGATCTGAGCCGACCCAAAAGTGCTTCTTTCCGCCCCTTCCTCTCTGCTGGGTGCTGTTTTAGCCACTATGTGCTTTTGCTAAGAAAGGCTGTTTTCAGCTGCTTCCAAAGCCAATTAGTCTTTCAGGCACCTGAGCATTGTATTCTCTCTCCCCCCCCCCCCCCCCCGCGTCCCACTGCGTGTCTTGCTCCTCCGGCTCCCCCATCATCGTTCCCCTGTGGCTTACAAAGCTGAACCTCAGATATCAGATGGAGGCTGCCCAGGTCCAGGTTTGAATAAGATAAGAGGCCTCTTTTGATAAGCCAGCAGGGGAGCTCTTGTAATGCTTGGAAAATCTCCACCCACCCCCGGAAAAGCTGTTCTGTAGCCCTCAGAACAAAAGTCTCTCATCTTGCAAGACCTAGGAACAAAATGTGAGTGTGGCAGGAGACGTGTGGGCCATTTGCCTGCCCTAGTTGCCTCTCAGCAACCGTGAGTGCAGCTGAAAACCATGGTTAATCTGTATGTTCGTGAAAACCACAAAGGGGTTGATATCGGACATTGCTCTAGTTTGTGCTTACCATGGTTTAGGAACAATAGCCTGAGTCTCCAAACAATCAAGTAAGTCACACTTTAAGAATAGCCTTTGCCTACCTGAGGCCTTCCAGATGTTTTGGACTCCCATCAGCCCCAGCCATCACAGCTGTGGTCCCATAATCCCCAGCAGCATAAGATCATACTGACTGGGACTGAAGGGAGTTTTAGTGCAAAGTGGAGGGGAAATATAGAATATTGCAGGCCCTTTGAATAAGTTGCGGACTGTAAGACCCCCAATACCTGCACATATTTAATCTAACGCTCTTGAAGAATTGTACATAACCATATTATTCTTTAGCAATAAAATACTTAAGCACTGTATCTAAACAGTTAAAAATTGAATTATGCTCTGCATCAAATAGGTCAAATGTTCTTTGGTCTCTTGTTGTGTTTACTAAGCTAGAAAACAATTAATTCTTGGATGAGATTGATGAACATTGAGAAAAGGTACATTCTTTTTGTGTAGGGTGCAGATACCCCCAGACATTAACCAGGAATAGAAGCTGTGTTGCTTGTTTTCCCTCTTCATGGTAAAAGTCACTGACTTGGTTGGGGTTTGCTTCCTGTTTGATCTATCAGGTTCCCCATTGTATTATTATTAGATTTATTGCCCACCCTTCACCAAAACGTCCCAGGGTGGTTTACAGGAATATAAAATAAAGCATTAAAAAACTGTTTAAAACAAATCATAATCACAACTGGGGTGGGTTCTAAAAATATAGATAATGTGTCAAACACATTTATAACACCATTATAACTCTCCCAGCTGGAATAGTTTCTCCCTTAGCACTTTTCTGTAAGCTTTAAGATCTGGTTCATATGGGTGTAATAGATATATTTTATAGAAATGAAACGGTATTTGAGTGATGTTAGGAGCATAAATATTTACAGCAGCTAACCTCGTCTTCCTGTTGATCTCACCAGCATGATTTCTCTCCCCTGCTGGTCTTTTGCCTATTGTTTCAGTGCCAAACTTCCATTTCTAATATAAGTATATATTCCTTTTGTCTTAGATTGATCTGAGGCAAAAATATCCAGAACCCAAATTCTTATAAGGCAGCAGATTCATTCGTTCATTCATTGCATTTATATCCTACCTTTTCCTCCTTGAAGCTCAAAATGGCTTACATGGTTCTCTTCCTCCTCATTTAATCTCCACAGCAACAACCCTTTGAGGTAGGTTAGGCTGAGAGGCAGTGACTGGCCCAAGGTCACCCAGTGAGCTTCATGGCTGGGTGGGGATTTTCCCAGGTCCTAGCCCAACATTCTAAATATTCATGGATTTTATGCATGCGTAGGCAAACTCGGCCCTCCAGTTGTTTTGAGACTGCAATTCCCATAATCCCTGACCACTGGTCCTGTTAGCCTAGGGGTGATGGGAATTGTAGTCCCAAAACATCTGGAGGGCCGAGTTTGCCTATGCCACTTTTATCCATGTGTGTTTCATTTCCCATCAAAGTATTGCTATTCTCTGAGCCCAGTTTTCCATGAAACGCTGCTTCATCTTAATGGCTTTCTCAAGAACACCAGGCCATGTTCATACCACACACTGAAAACAATAGCATGCCACCATCATTCCCTTTGCAGAGCTACAGTTCCCATACTTCCCTGGGAAGAGGGATAGATTACTAAACCACTTTGGGAATTGTAGCTCGGGGGGGGGGGGGGAATATGAGTCTCTTAGCAACTCTCAGTGCCCTGAGCAAACTACAGCTCCCGGAATTTTTGTGGGGAAGCTGTGACTGTTTATAAAGTGGTGGTATAGTGCTTTAAAGGTATGGCGTGAATGTGGCTTTGGGCCACAGTTGTTGGCCAACTAGTACAGGGACAAAACTGACTAGGTGGCTTCCCCCACCCCCCACAACAGAAAGAATGAATGAAAGAAAGAAAGAAGATGGCACAAATCTGCATTACATTTACACATGCTAATTTATGTGTGCAGCCACCAATTAAGAAGCAGAAATGTAAGCAGAAATACAATACACCTCATTAAAGTGCAAAGGATTATGACCAGGTGAACTGTGGGCCTGCTCATTCCAGGTGCTGCTAACAGGAGATGGACAATTTTAACACCCACTCTTCCTTTTTTGGGGACGCGGGTGGCACTGTGGTCTAAACCCCTGAGCCTAGGACTTGCCGATCAGAAGGTCGGCGGTTCAAATCCCTGCGACGGGGTGAGCTCCCGTTGCTCAGTCCCTGCTCCTGCCAACCTAGCAGTTTGAAAGCACGTCAAAGTGCAAGTAGATAAACGTTCGGCGGGAAGGTAAATGGCGTTTCCGTGGGCTGCTCTGGTTTCGCCAGAAGCGGCTTAGTCATGCTGGCCACATGACCCGGAAAAACTGTTTGCGGACAAACATTGGCTCCCTTAGCCAGTAAAGCGAGATAAGTGCCCCAACCCCAGAGTCGTTCGCGACTGGACTTAACTTTCAGGGGTCCTTTACCTTTACCTTTATCTTTACCTTTTACCTTCCTTTTTACATAAGAAGAACCTGCTAGATCATGCCAACGTGTCCAGCATTTTCCCACAGTAGCCAGGCAGATGCCTCTTTTGAAAAGCCAACAAGTGGGGCCTGAGTGCAAGAGCCCTCTCCTCTCCTGTGATTTCCAGCATCTGGTATTCAGAAGCATTACTGCCTTTGACCATGGAGGCAGAGCACAGCCATCATGGCTGGTAGCCATTGATAGTCTTTTCCTCCATGAATTTGTCCAATCTTCTTTTAGAGCCATCCAAGTTGTTTTGACCATCCCTGTCTCCTGTGGCAATGAGTTCCATAGCTTAACTATATGCGCTGCATGAAGAAGTTATGAACATTCAGCTTCGTTGGTTCCCCTTGAGCTCTAAGTGTTACGAGAAAGAGAGAGAGAGAGAGAGAGAGATTTCATCCCTACTTCCCAGAAGTCCTCCCACAACCTGCCTGCCATACCAGCACCTGTCAGAACAGTACCAGCATTGCAAGTGAGAGGTCTTGTGGGCTGTGTCTGTCTGTGAGGGGACGGAAAGCCTTCAACTCCATTCTGGAATGTTTACGGGGAAGCCTTTTAAATTGGGGATTTATTAACTAATGTGGCTTCAAGCGTTTCTGAGAGAGTTGGCGGCTGCTCTGGGGGACAGGTGGCAATTATGTCTTGCGCCGAAGGGAACTCTTTAATAATCGCCACGCCGCAGGAAGCTCTCGATCTGCTGAGGACGCTGGAAATAGGATCGGATAGTTGGTGTCTGCTTCCCCCAGGACCAAAGTTTTGGAATTCTTCTTGCCTACTAAGTGGCACGAATCCCAGATTTTGGGGTGGGGGAAGGAGGCTGGCCACCCTTTCTAGACAGACTAATAATCAGCTTCTGACACTGACTCTCTCTCTCTGTCTGCAGTGAAAAAGCTTAATACATAACCCAGGGTTCATACTTAGACCTGGGCTGCTGTACGTTATTTCTGCAGGGTCTCTGTACAAGATCAGAGCCTGGTATGTGCCTCATTTGTTTGGCTGTTTCTTGACTTTAACTTTTGGGCGGGGGGGGGGGCAAATGACTCTAGTCCTCATGGTTTTGTAGAGCAAGATTTATTGGAAATGCTTTAGGCAGAGATTGGAGGGAGATGGCCTGGGTTGGATGGAGCTGTGACTTGCTTGCTTAATTAATTTATGCTTGGCTCTCTGTACCAATCAGAGTAAACAGTGCAAGTGGGCATACATTTCTCTCTCCTTTCTGTTGGGTTGGCACAATATCATGCCACTCTCTCTTCCCCTGCCTGCCAAAAATTTGACCATAAGCATCCTTTGTTTACTTGCTTATGTTACTCCCAAAAATGAGATGTCTCTATACAAAATGTGACAACCTGTTTGACTGTTGACCTATGGAACTCGCTTCCACAGGAGGCAGTGTTGGTCACCAACTCGAGAGGCTTTAAAACTGGATTGGATAAATTCATGGAGGAGAGGGCTATCAATGGCTACCACCCACGATGGTTGTGCTCTGTCGCTGTATTTGGAGGACGAAATGCTTCTGAATACCATTTGCTGAAACCACAGTAAGCTCTTTGGCTTGCTGGTTTTCAAAGTCATCTGGTTGGCCACTGTGAGAACAGGGTCCTGAACTGGATGGCCATGGGCATAATCCAGCAGGCTCTTTTTATGTTCTTATTCAGGGGTCAGCAAGGTTTATCTTGCCTGGGCCAGATCGGTCCCGCGGAGATCCCTCCATGGGCTGGATCGCGTGTGTGCGTGTGAGCCCGCGATTTTCAGCGTCTGTGCCTGCGCAGGCGTGATTTCCGGCGCAGTGGAAACGACTCCCTGAGCCTCACTGCGCCAGTTTAGTGCAGCACGTGAGCGGGTGGCTCGGTTCAGGGGCAGCTCGTGGGCCGGTCAAACGACCTCCACAGGCCGCTTCCAGCCCATGGACCTTAGGTTGCTGACCCCTGTTCTTATTGCATCGGCCAAAGGTTCTTGCAACTCCCGCTGGGGACAACAGCTTTCATGCAAAACAAAGGATGTACACAAAAGCACATCTGTAATGTATGTTGCCACATGTAAGCCACTTTCTTTACGCAACGTGTCATGAGACCAGAATAAAATATTTGATTATCACCAGTGTTATTTCTACTCAGAGTAGATTCACTCAAATTATTGTATATTACTAGCTTAGAGCCGTTAATTTAAGTGGCTCTATTCTGAGTAGACGTTAGTTGGATTCAACCTACAGTAACACCAACAATAAACATAAATAAGTTGAGCAGCAAAAGAACAACCTGAAATGTAAATCACACACACAGAGCGAGGCAAAAAACAACAACAAAACTTCAAATCAGGAGGAACAAATCAACAGAGGTTATTTTATTTTTTGTTCTTTATTAAATTTATATCTTGCTCATCCTCCCAAAGGAGCCCAGGGTAGCAAGCAACAAGTAATAAAACATCTAAATATACCTTTAAAACACTTCTGCTGCAGACGCAGACTGGATTGGTAGAGGCTCTTTGGAACAAAATGGTGTTCAACACCTTTTGGAAAGGATAAGAGGGAAGGGAGCAGGAGGTGGGGAGCTTGTAGAGGACTCTCCAGAGTTGCTGGGCTACAACTCCCATCACCCTTCACTATTGGCCATGCTGTTTGGGGCAGATGGGCGTTGGGAGTCCAAGAACATCTAGAGGGCCCCACAGGCTCTCAACCCCTAGGCTAGATGCACGTCCCAAATGGAAGGTGCTCCAGGGTCTGGAACTCCAACCTATGCGGCCAACCACAGGCACATTCTTTTTTCTTTTCTTTTTTTGCTCCTGCTGTGACCTGGATGTTCTTATTGGGCAGGCTGACTCTCTTGAGAGCAGGTATCCTTTCAAGTACCGCTGTCCCAAATGTACTGTATTCCACGAATAATTGCCTATTGTCTCTAGCCGGCAAAGAGACAACTCACAACTTTTGCTTATTTAACTTGCATGATTTCAAATTTACACGGTTGATGGCTGGCCGATTGAGATCGCACAAATTAAACACACGGCAGGCGGAGAGCTTAAAATCTCTTTTTTGTGCAGGATTTTCCTGGCGTAGAAAGAGGCCGTGTGAGGTCTCATGAGAGCCCCAGTTAGCAAGGTGGAAAACTTAAAAGTTCTTTGCCTTGCTTACACTAAGATCTGTATGGTGTGCCAGCTCCAGTAGATAAGATTGCTTATGCAGGGGCTGCTCCAAGGGGGCGGCGTGCCTATATGTGGTTTTGCATATATGCCCCCAGAATGTAACCCCTGTGCAAGATGCAATTTGACTGTATAGGGAATTGTAGTTATTTCCCAAATCTTACAGAACCGTTCTGGCAATTAATGGAGAAGCTTTCTTGTAGGAACTCCACTTTACACAACTCTGCCTCAGTGGTATTTGAAACACCATACAAATTAAAATAGGGACGCAGGTGGCGCTGTGGGTTAAAGCCTCAGCGCCTAGGACTTGCCGATGGAAAGGTCGGTGGTTCGAATCCCTGCGGCGGGGTGCGCTCCCGCTGCTCGGTCCCAGCACCTGCCAACCTAGCAGTTCGAAAGCACCTCCGGGTGCAAGTAGATAAATAGGGACTGCTTACCAGCGGGAAGGTAAACGGCGTTTCCGTGTGCGGCTCTGGCTCGCCAGAGCAGTGATGTCACGCTGGCCACGTGACCCGGAAGTGTCTCCGGACAGCGCTGGCCCCTGGCCTCTTAAGTGAGATGGGCGCACAACCCCAGAGTCTGTCAAGACTGGCCCGTATGGGCAGGGGTACCTTTACCTTTACCTTTACAAATTAAAATGGATTTATAATCTGTCTCAGGATAATTGTTGGAGTTGTGGGAAGCTGTATGAGGACTATTTTCTTTTATTTAGGAGATGTGATGCGATCCAAGGCTTTTGGAGGCAAGAGAAATGGGTATGATATCCCAGATGAACCAATTAGAATATTATTGAATAATCTATAAATAGCATAGATACTGAGCTAGTTCCAAATTTATTAACAACACCAAAAGTATCAATTGCCACTTATGAGACTTAAACCCCGCAAAGTCTTCCCTGGCTCAGAATTTAATCTGCTGTATAAGTAATTCCCTTCTCCCCACCTTCCTTACTTTGAAGTTGTTGAGATAGCAGCTTTCAGCTGTGGGTGTACAAGGGGTAAGGAGGAAGTGTGCATGCAGCACACATCTGGCTTATTTTGGGGTTCCTCCATTTTAAGGAAGGGGCTTCTGCTCAGTGGTAGAGCATCTGCTTTGCATGCAGAAGGCCCCAGGTTCAACCCCTGAAGGCATCTCCATGTCCAGCTGGGCATGTCCCATGCCTGAAACCCGGGAGAGTTGCCGCCAGTCAGTGTAGAGTAGACAATACTGAGGTAAATGGACCACAGTGGCCTGACTTAGTGTGAAGCAGTTTCTTATGCTCCTATTAACTGGGACCTGGTGTCACGGTCCGGTTCATGGGCGATCGAAGTCCCGGCAGGTGACGTCAGGACCGGGGGCAAGATGGCGGGGTGGGAGCAGGAACAGGGTCCAGAAGCCAGGAGTCAGGAAGCCAAGAGTCCGAGGGTCAGAGAGCTGGGAGTCAAGAAGCCAAGGGTCTGCGGGTCAGGAAGTCAAGGTTCAAGGATCAGGAAGCAAGACGCCCAAGGCAGGAAGCGTGTTGCTGTGGCAAAGAGCCGAAGGGAAATCCCTTCCCAGCTCTTGCCACCAGGTGCTGTGAGTTACCAATCGGCCTCGCCTTGCCTCTTCAGAACAAACTTAGGAAGGTCCCAGTCCTGCAAAGTCCTATTGGTCACAGGGCCTGGCTGCTTTACGCACACCTGACACCTGGGGCATTTTGGGGGCAAAACCTAAGAACGTAAGAAGAGCCTGCTGGATTAGGCCAATGGCCCACTGTGGCCAATCAGATGCCTCTTCTGGGAAACCCACAAGCAGGACTCGAACTTGAGAGCCCTCTCCCCTCCTGTGATTTCCAGCATTGCTGCCTTCGAGTGTGGAGGCAGAGCACAGCCATCAATAGAGCTCTCCTCCATGAATTTGTTCCTTGCTGCTCTAGAGTCTTCTGAATCTTCTACCTTCTTTTGACGTTTTGTTTATTTTGCTTTCCAGTCATCTCCCTGCCTCCGCTCTTAATTTCTGCAGCTGTTTTCTTTTCAGCTTTCACCTCCCCTGGCAGTGTCCTGTTTGTTTAAGCTGTTTGCCTGAGCCAGACTCATCTTGCATTGGGAGTCCCTTGCCTCAGGGTCCTCCATGGTTCAGGGCTTTGGAATGGGCGCAGGGGAAGGACCTGTGGCCCTCACATGGCTGCTCCAACCGCCCTTCTCTCATATCCTTGACAATATTCATTTGTTTGTTGTTGTTGTTTTAATAACCATATTGCGTCTCATGAATTGGGTTTTGAGTCGTGGCTTGCCCTTGGCCACACGACGTATTATTTATATAGGGTTTTTTTTAATAGAAAAAGTATAATGCATTGATAAGCAAAGGAAGGCATAGTCAAATGCATAATCTAGATTTGTGGTTCCCGGGGTGGGTGATACTGCCCCCGGGGGGCTGTGGGATTACTTAGGGGGTGCTGCAAGCAAGGGGGTGGTAGAGGAGTGCTGGAGGTGAGCCACGGTGAGTGTATTGATCGCTTATTTACGATTGACCAGGCTGCAGCCTGGAGCGAAACGCCTTCCTCACTTTCAAAGCTATTTGCTTCAGTCACATTCATTTGTATTTATCATTCTGAGGTGTCACAAGTCATGGGATTGCCAATTATTGGTAATGGCTATTGATCTACTTACAAATTAAGTACCGTACATTTGTGGTAGGTGAAGGTTTTGGGCATGTTTGGTAAGTAGTTACAAATTTCCTTCACCCTTAAGTTTTCATGAGTAAGAATGTGTAAAAGTATTTTTCATGCGCTGTTTGGTGTCACTGGATCGAGGTTATGAATTTTGTCAGATTGAACTAAATAGTTTTAATTGGAGTTTGAATAAATGTGCAATTAATTGCCACTGCTTTGAATTTTATTGTGTTATTGTCTTCCTTAGTGGGTTGTGCGAACCGCTATTGTGAATAATGAGTTTTGTAGGATAGGGTTCAGGAGCACTGGGAATGAGTTTATGGAAACAAGATGGCAGGAGCCCAAAAAAATTTGGGAAGCTGTGATCTAGATTTAAAAAGTACCTTTCTAATCTTCCATTTCTATATTTCTCATGTTGATAATCCACAAAGCAATTCCATCTCTCCACATGCATTCATCGCTGCCAACACTTTTCATGAGCCATTCCGAAACAGATGGAGATTCCGGTCCTTCCATTTTCTTGCCCACACAATTTTTTGCACCCATCAAAAAGATAAAAGCATGGATTGAATGTTTTGAATGATCCCTTTTCTTTTTTTTATGTTACCGGTAGAAGGAAAATCAAAAGATTTCTTTTTGTATCTTGATCTCCAGTGTTTCTTTTTCCTGTCCATCTCTCTTTCTTTTTATTGTCCCTTTCTGTCTTTTTTTCTGATTCTCTTCTTTGTTTCTCTTCTTTTCTTATTTCTTTGGAGTCCTATGTCTGCGACCTTTATCCAGGTCCAGAGATTGTATACCCGTGGGAGTGGTAGATGGTTAATGGAGGGCCCTGGGTGAGAGACAGGGAAATGTCAGTTTCCCAGGTGAGAGCTGGGAGGAGCTACTGTCCTCTGTGGGTGGTAAGGGCTAAGAATTACTTTTAAGAGAGGACTCAAAATTCTACTTCTTCGATTTGTATTTTTTGCAGTTATAATTTTACTGCATTATGGATTTTTTAAAAAAAAATTCTTTTCAAAAAGATAAGAACCTGTTATAAGAAAAACTGCACCCTTCCCTTTATGGGGTACCCAACAGCCCGAATCGATTCCTTATGTAGGTTCACTATCGGTAGGAGAAAATAACAGAGGCCAACCAGAGAATATTGAGAAGCAAAGCAGCTAGTAAGCTTTATCTTTATTAAACTGTTGCAACAGGGTGCTCACCCCGCCCCCACGCAGGAGGGAGGAGGAACCCAGAACATTGGTGTGCAAGCTCTTATATAGATTTTTGAAATTGCTACCCTGTAGCTCAGGGCCACCCCCCAATACATCATATATACATCACTGAAGGGGTGGTCTACAGCAGAAAACCTGTCTGCCAGGATACCTTATAATGGTCACTGATTGCTTTTACCTGGGCATCCTGGCCGTTCTTTTGTGATGGTAAATACTCAGTTCCTGAATCCAGGCCACAGGCTCACCCTAGTCATACACAGATAGGCCCCTGAGACAGGATTTGTGAGCAAAGAGACTATGGGAAGGTTTTCCCATTTCCTTCTTCCTTGCAGAGAAACATTTGAGGTCAATTTGGGAGAGTCAAAATGGTTTCAGGACTGTTTTCCTGTACTGTTTCAGACGTAGTTTATATATTTATGTATATGTTTGCCTGGTACATTTCTGAGAATTTATTTTATATCTTAGTCCTTATATTTCTCATAACAGATCTTAACGTTATTTTCCACCACATTTCCAGTGACATTAAACAGGACCAGCAAAACAAAACTCCCCCTGGGGTGTTTGCAGGTTTTCAGTCTGGGGGTGCTTCTGGGTCCAACTCAGTGGCTAGAAGCACCTTTTACCAGCTGCGACTGGTGCAGCAGCTGCAACAATTCCTGGATCGGGAAAGTTTGGCCACAGTAGTTCATGCATTGGTTACTTCAAGATTGGATTACTGCAACACACTCTGTGTGGGGCTTCCCTTGTGCTTGATCTGGAAACTCTATTTAGTGCAGAATGCTGCAGCATGTTTGCTGACGGGAGCAAGACCCTGTCAGCTTTTAACACTCTGCTCAGAGATCAGCTGTGGTTGCCCATTTGCTATTGGGCCAAGTTTAAGGTGTTACCTTTAGTATATAAAGCCCTGGAGAACTTGAGACCAGTTTACTTGCAAAATCACCTTACCCCATATATGCCCACTCAGCAGCTTAGATATGCAGAACTGGCACAGTTACAGGTACAGATTTTGTAGGAAGTCTGTCTTTCCATGTGGCAGCATCCACACTTTGGAACTCCCTGCCTTTTGACATCAGTACACTTTTTGCTGTACTCTTTTCAGCTCTTGATAAAAGCATTTTTGTTTAGACAAGCTTGCTCAGATATGTAGACTCTTGACTTGCGTATCTATCCTTTTTTAATTTATTTCTGATTTTAAATCCTTTTAAACTGATTTTATTGTTTTATTCTTTTGAAAACTTATTTGTGGTATTTCACAATCAACCATTGTCTGGAATAATAATATTAATGAAACATTTATTGAACCACTTGTGAGGCACAATGAAATTCCTCTGGTTGTTCTTTTGCCTCCCCTGCTCCTCCCCTGCAGAGAGAGATCAGCTGGACTTACTGAAAGCACAACCATCATCCCCCCCCAAAAAAAATTCCCACGCCAGCCCCAAAATGACCCCCTGCGGTGTAAGAATTCACGAGAGCAAAGCAGCTTTGTGCGGATTAATGACCTTAAATAAATAAGTAAGTAAGTAAGTAAGTAAGTAAGTAAGAGTCTTTAGCCACTCTAATAATTGATTTGAAATGATCATAGCCTGCCTTTTCTATTTAAAATATTTCAGGATGGCTGGCAATCAGTCGATTAATAGCAGTACTTGAAGTAACAAATCAGTAAGACAGTCTAAGCAGTAAAATTCCTAAAAATAAGACGGCAGCATCACTCAAATATGTAACCCTTTAAAAGCTGCTACTTATTTGCAGCTGCTCAGTTATGTCTGGGGTGTGGGGAACTTGGGATTGGGGTGGGGGGCAGGGGGCAAACACCCCTCTCTCTGGCTCTCAGGACCCTTCCTGGGTGGCACTCCTTTCAAGCTCTTCTCTGCCCATCTCCTCAAGTGTGTTTGCTTTGCCAAAAAGTGAACTTGAAGCCATGTGCCAGGATGGAGAAGCGTATCTGTTTTGTGCAGAAGCCTCTTGGTTTTGTGTGGCTGGAACATTGCCTACTGTACAAGAGAAAAAGTTGCACCTGTTGCTCCTCCCATTTCCCATTTGGCCACACCCACTTTTGCACCTGGCCCTGCCCACACCTGACATGCAACCCCCTAGGAGATTCCCTGCAAGGGGGAATGCATTCTTTGGGCTGAAAAGGGGTTCTCTGCCCATGAGGATTGAAAGCAATTCACGTTGTCCCAACAGTCCTTTTGACTGCCCTGTGTGGTAGGCCAGTGTTGCTTGTGAAAGGGCTACCCACCTCCCACCAGCCCTTGGCATGGTGGCTGGCTGAGAGCTGGTGGGAGTGGCAGTGCAAAACATCTGGAGGACCTAAGGTTGGCAAAGGCTGCCTTAATGGAGTGCAGCGTTGTGCCCCAGATTTGGATATATCTCGTTTCAGCCTCCCCTGGGCCAATCCTGCTTTAGCTGCTTTTTAACAGCCCAGGAATCTTGGCAGCCAACAGCTCTCTGATCAGGTTTTGTCTTGTTGGCATTTTAAAACCGAATCGCAAAAAGGTCAGGCGTTCACCACCCCTGTCACAGGGGGGCCAGAAAGAAGCTTGAAGGGCCGTCAGACAGAATGAATGAATGAATCACACATCTGTTGTACTTTCTTTTTCTTTAAGTCACATTCTTAAAACTTCTAGGTTTTAGTTGATTTTAGTTCTGGGGTTCTTTGTGAAAAATGTGAGTGTGTGGAGTAGGGGAGCTGATTGGGTTGTGCTTTCTGGTTACACTTCAAGGAGTCGGAGTGTACCATTTGGAGATGCAAGCATGCATGTGGACTTGCGTATGCATGTGATCCAGTATGTCTCCATCCTGCCCATTTCCTTTAAAAAGTAGCCAGTGGTGGTGTAATGGTTAGAGTGTCCACCCAAGAACCTGGTTGATCAGGGTTCAATTCCCCACTGGGCCATCATGAATCTTGCTTGGATGTCTTTGGGCCACTCATTGCCTCTCAGCCTAACCTACTTCACAGGGTAGTGGTGGGGATTAAATGAAGAAAGGGGTGAAGAAAAAGGTGTGGGCATAAATGCAATCAATCAATCAATCAATCAATCCATGCATGGTACCCTTGAGTGTGGGCCAGGGCAGATCCACCCTGTTTAATTCGTCCCATGCATTTGTTCCTTCCCCAACAGACAACTGATGGACAAGGATTTGTTATCAGCTGTTGGGATTAGTCCTCTTGCTGGGGTAAAAGAATATGTGGAGTCTTTTGCAGAGAAAGTAATTCACAAATCATGCATTTCTAAGGGTGAGGAAGACCAGAACATTTCTAATGATGTCTAGTGAGATTCTTTTCTTTCGTGCTAAATTCAAATATGCAAAACTCTCTTGCGCCATCAAATTAAAAAATGTGGCTCTCATGATGCATCTTGCTGCATTTCTCTTTCTATATTATTTGCTCTTTATTTATTTGGAAAGTACAACCTTAGTACTGCTCCTGTGTTATGCTTAGTAGCTTTGATCATTTTTTTTTGTCTTGTTTGTAATTTTGATTTTATATTAAACAATTTTTTTAAAAGAAAAAGAAAACACACCTTTCGGACAAAACCTTTTTTTAAAATTAAAAAACCCCTCTTCTCTTTCCTCCTCTGCCCCCGCCAGCCCTTCTTCATAAAATACTGATGAAAGCAGCTCACCTGGCCAGGATGTTGTAAGAATTGCTCTGATCATGTTTGTGGAACACCTTGAACACTTGGTTGCCAGTTTCAGAGTGCCCACAAAGGATCTGTTTTCTGAGGCTGGTGCTGGAATTCATTGGTGGGAGAGGGAGAAGGTCAGCTCCCTGTTGCATCTCTGCATGAGTCACTGCTCCAGGTGAGGGTAGACAAATCTGCCAGTTTTGGTTTCTCTCGGTTTCTCCTTCTTCCAATTTTAACTGGAGTTTGCCACATTTGCGCACCAGAAATATGAAATCCCACAAGCATTTTGTGACACATCTCCTAAAATAAATTATTTATGTTCAGTTTTCCCTAAAGCACATCTTTGTATATTTTCATCATTATATGCAGCTTTATGCACCCTTTCTATAATTTTTACACACAGCTTTTTTTCCACTGTAGAATGCAGTGTGTGGACTGCAAATCTTGAAGGATAGCTGCGTTTCTGATTCTTGCATTGCTTCAGGAAGTGCAAACCAGGCATGTTCATATTAAATGTGAATGGGACCAAATACCTCCCCCATCCCAAGATCTAGGTTTGGACTCCAACAAGGAGGCAGGTCCAGACCAACCTTTCTCCTATAAACAAAACTAGTAAGGGGCATGTGGAACTGGGCTCCCCTGAGAGTGTGTGGATCTTATTGCTGCACATTTTGAAAGTACATCTTCTCTTGGGGAGGTAGGTGGTCTCCCATTGTTGTGTGTTTCTTTGTTTTGCAGCGTGAGAGGAGTTTGGGAAGCCATGACTGCAATTAGTATAGAAAGCACCAGGAAAAATAAATAAATCTGAATTTAGCTCTGAAGCAACAGAAAACTTTCAGGTCTCTAGAGGGCAGCAGAGAGCCATTCTGAACCCTTTCTTTCAGGAAAGCCAATGGAGCTGGACTGGAATCCAATATGATGGTTTGAACACACTGCGATATGAATGTTGTCTCTTTTCTCTCACTTTTGTCAGGGGAAGATGATAGAGAGAGAGGGTGGCAGACACAGAGGTCTAGTGGAGCTGAGTGGTAGGTCACAGATGAGGAGCCTTGAAATGTAAGTGGAAATCAAATGAGATGTTAGAAAGCTGCAGTAGATATATTTACGGAGTCCTCATATTTCTCAAGGGGTGGGGTAGGAAAGTCCCTCTCCACTGGGTAGTCTCCAAGTCCTCACTGGGCTTTTCTGGCCAGTAGTTATTAGCCATTAGAACATCTACATCTGAATAGCAAGGGGTGTTTCCTCCATGCCTTGTTTGTGAGCACCCAGGAAGCACCTGCCTTGCCCAGCCTTCTCCAGCCGGTGCCCTCTAGAAGTTTGGGCCCAACTCCCATCAGCTTCCAGCCTGGAACTTGTAATCTGGAGGGCACCAGGTTGGGGAAGGCTGCCCTAGCCTTTATAGAACTGTAGATCCAAAGGAAAGCATGAGGGAGTCATCTTGCCCGGTGGCTTTGTGTGATGTGAGGCAGCCCCTTCGAGCGCTCAGGCTTCCCTTACAGCGCGGCTGGGGCTGACTGGAGATGTAGTTGCACAACATCTGGAGAACATCAGGGATAGACCAAGCTGGGGGCCTGGATTCTGGGTGTCCGCAGCGAAAACATAACAATCCATTCTGTTCCAGAAATCCTATGAGGTTGGGACAGAAGACAGGGACAGCTGGGCAGTGGATGGTTTCCAATTTCACCCTTTGACCTGGAGAACTCAAAGCGCCTGGCCTTGAATGAAGTTCAGTCTGGTTACACCCAAGACAGATCTGTTTCTTCTTAACCAGAGAGATCCTTGCCTCTCTCTTTAGCCCCTGCTTCCTCCTGCTGGGCCCCTTGTGGCTAGCCTGGTTAATCTCCCAACGGAATGTGCCTTGGAAATGTGAGCGAACCAGTTGCACCCCTCTGTCTCCCTTGTGAGCAGTTTATTGGAAGGTGGGGAGGGCGGTTGTCCAGAGTTCAGTGGGGGGGGCACAGGTCCCCAGGGATTCATATCCTGAGTCACCTGCTGGGTCTCTTTGCACGCGCGTGCGCACACACACAGGGTGAGCACAGCTCCTGGGTTGGCCTGTTAAAAAAAAATCATCCGAGGTAAGGTGCAACCCCAAAAATATTTTTCCCGTGGGCAAAATTGGAGGATAAAACACATGTACAACACTGAAAAGTCTTTGGCTGGAGAGGAGCTCTTGGCTCCTTGTGCTGCTCTCTGGTTTTTTAATAGCACAAGCTTAATAACACTGGTGCACGGGAGAGCGGCTTTCTGGAACGAGAAACTGCAGAAGTCTCCCAAAGGCTGGAAGAGCGGCAAGCAGGGAGGGCCGGCGGGCAGAGAGAGAGAGAGAGAGAGAGAGAGAGAGAGAGAGAGAGAGAGCACTAGCCGTGGGAGGGCTTCAGTCTCCTTGCAGATTGAGCCAGCCTGCAAAATACTTGTGTGGGTGTTATTCTGTGGAGGAAGTGGAAGGGATATTTTCTTTCCCCTTTCCCCAGTCCCTCTCCTGTAAATGCTGGAATTCGAGGTCACCCAGTGCTACGTGTTTGCAGTAAGCTCTGGACTGATGAAAGGAAGGTTTCCCCACAAAGGGTGATTGAGTTACTAGCCACGATGGCTCTGCTCTGCTTCCACAGTCAGAGGCAGCTTCTGGGTGCCAATTCCTGGAAGGGAGAGGGTTCTTGACTTGGGTCCTGCTTATAGGTTTCCCAGAGGAGGCATCTGGTTGGATACTGTGAGAACAAGATGCTGGACTTAATGGGGGGCTCCCTTTGGCCTGATCCAGTACACTCTTTGTACATTCTTATAAGTTGAGAAACTCTTTCCACAAACTATGCTGATCGCCACTGGCTTAGATGGCTTTCAAAGGGGAGAGTAGTAGCGGCAAGAGATTTATTAGAGGCTGTTATTAGAATTGATGGCGAAATGAAGACTCCATGTCCAGGGGTGCTCTATCTCTGAATGCCAGCTGTTGTAGTAATTTGCCTTCATGTCATGCTTGCTTGCTGGTCATTGGAAAGCTGGAAACTGGATTGGGAAGACATTTGCCTGATCCAGGAGAACATTCCTTATGTGCTTATTTCCTTTCTATCCTCTCTTTCCTCCTGGGAGCTCAAGGTGGCATGCACTGCCCTTCTCCACCTCACCATTTTGTCTTCTCATCTGCCCTCCAAGGTATGCTTGACTGACAGCTGGTGATGGTCCCAAGGTGAGCTTCATGGCTGAGTGGGGATTTGAACCCAGGTCTCCTCGCCTGACACCCTAATCATAACACCGCAGGCAAGAGGAAACTGGACTTCTGGGCTTTGGACCCAATGCAGCAAGGCAATTCCTAAAAATTGAGGACGGCTTCTTTTCCTCAGAATAGAGGCCTCCTACCCTGCCTTGAAACCCGGCTTCCTTCTCTGATCCACTCGTCTACCGGCCTCTGTTATTAATAATTATTACTTGTGGATTGTGGGAAGTGGACCCGGGGGCTCTGGGTCAGAGTGGCTGCGTTTCAGGGGCACAGATCTGGCTTGTAAATATTTGGTTTCCGAAGTGCCACTGTTGCCAGCCTTGACCCCTCACAGCGGCAAGAGGCGCTCTGCTTAATTTGTAACTGGGCCCCCACTGCGCAAACAGCTCAGTGGATAATTAACCGAAGCCTCATCAGAAGCGCAGCTCCAGAGGGAAAGGTAAAAAAAAGCCCAGTTGCTGCATTTTTATTTTAAATCTTCATACTTTGCAAGTTCCTTTTTTAGGACCGGTAAGGAGCAGCAGAGCAAAGAGGACACTGCATCTGCCCCAGTCTCAGTCCCCACCATCTACAGCTGGGCAGCTCTTGGGTGACAGGGTTGCTGTGAGGTCTTGAGGAGTGGGCAGAGGAAGATGGAACTAGGCTCCAGTGGGCCAGTGGTCAGCAAGCCTATGGTTCAGTGGCAGAGCTTGACCATGAGCAGCACCTAGTGTTGAGCATAAGAAGAGTCTGCAGGATCAGGTCAATGACCCATCTAGTCTAGCATCCTGTCCTGACAGTGACCAACCCAGTGCCCCAATGGGAGGCCCTCCAGGAGGTCCTGAGCGTAACAGCATCTCTGCCCCCTTGTGATTCCCAACAACTGGTATTCAAAAGCATTGCTGCTTCTTGACCATGGAGGCAGAGCATAGCTATTGGGGCTAGTAGCCATCGATAGCCCTCTCCTCCATGAATTGGTCCAATCCTCTTTTGAAGCCATCCAAGTTGGTGGCCATCACTGCCTCCTGCGGAGTGGGTTCCGTAGTTTAACTCTGCACTGCACGAAGTGCAGAAGAAAACACAAGAATCACCTTCTGGATCAGGACAAAGGAGGTCCATCTAGTCCATCATCTTGTGCTCACAGTGGCCAACCATGGGAAACTTGCAAGCAGGACCCGAGCACAAGACCCCTCTCCCTGTTGTGGTTTCCACCAACTACTGTTCAGAAGCACTGCTGTGTCTGACCGTCATGGCTAGCTATCGTTGGCGCAGGTGCTGAGACAGGGAACTGTTAGCCCCATGGTGGTCTAGGAGAGGCAAGAGACACTGAAATCTTCATTTTGGAGCAGGGCCATTGCTCTGTGGGAGATAATCTGCTTTGCATGCAGAAAGTCCCAGGTCCACTTCCCAGGGGGCATCTCCACGTAGTGCTTGAAGCGGGTCTCTGCCTGCAACCCTGGAGAGCCATTCCTGCCTGTCAGTGCAGACAACACCAGAAGGCAACATCCTCTGTTCCTGCATCTACTTACTGCTTCAACACATTTTCAGTCTTTCGCTCAGGTCCTTAATCCAAGCTGAGAGAAGCGTGACTCAGCTACCAGAATAAATGATCTGCATAGTGCTAATTTGCATATTTCCTTTTTCTCTCCTTACACATTCTTCTTTATTTGATCATAAGAGGGGCACGGGCACCTCAGCCCCACTCTCAGCTAGTGTAAACCTTATTCGGACCTCCCCTCTCTGGCTTCTCAGCAGGCATTGACTGCCCACATCCTCCCAGGCTTTGCTCTGTGGCCATGAGGTTTAGAAACTTGAGTCCCATTTAAAAATGCACGGTTTGGAGGCATCGACTTTTGAGCACCCACAACCACTTCCAGGGCCTTGTCCCCCCAGAAGCTCCTGCAGAATTGACATAACCCTACAAGGCAGGGTGGAGTGGGAACCTTAAAGTATCTTCTCACATCCAGGGTTATCACACCCACCTCTTCATTCCCTCCTGCATAGCTTCAGCCTTCTACCTTGACTCTTTCCGATGCAGACTCCTCTGCCTTTTGAGCATCTATTCTCCAGCCTGCCTCCTTAAACTCCATCTTTGCTGTCCTCTTAATCTCCCTGTTTTATCTCTTTCTTTCTGCAATGCATCCCTGATATCTCCGCTGAGCTTGCCTTCCCAGCGGCAGCCCCTCTTATCTGTCCAGGTGATAGAAAGTAAGAGGTACTAGAAGGTACAGCATTCTCGTGGCGGGAATCTCTGCGGCTGTGCAGAGAGCTCTTGACAAATTGAAGGTGAGTGTTTAGGCGCAGCTTGAGGCTTTTTCTTTTTGTCTTGGGAGGATCAACTCAGCCCTTAACTTGTTTTGGCTCTAATGCCAAGGATGCGAAGATTAAAGCTGCCAGCAGATCGATTATTTGTAATTGATTTAACCTTTCCTCTGTCTGGCATTGACTGATCTTTAGATTTAAATGAAGATCCGGACTGTGAAACTTCTGTAAAGTTAAGGTGCCTATAAAGGCAACGATGGAACAGGATGGTTCCTCTTAAGCGGTTGGTGTGCGTGACCTTTTAGCGCAAAGGCCGTTATAACCATAGGCAGCCTTCCACGGGCCAGATGCTGGAAGTGGGTGGCACTGATGTTTTGGACTGCAGCTCCCATCTGCCCAGTCAGCTTGACGCTTGCATGATGCTTGGGCTGATGGAGACACTGGGGCTGATGGGAGATGTAGTCCAAAACATCTGGAGAAGGAAGGTTGGGGTAGGCTAATATTTAAGAAGCAAACAAACCGCAGAGCAAATATAACACCTTGCCTTCTCAGACTACAACTTCCATAATCCCTGGCCTTTGTCCAGTTTTGCTGATCAGTGGTGCCGGGGAGGGGATCCTAAGACTCATGTGCCTTGGCTGTCACTGGAGGGTGAAGAACTCAAGCTTGTGTTTTCTGCTGAAATCTTTTAATGTTCAAATTGGTATGGTACACAAGCAAAAGAGGGTTCAAAGTAACAACAGGTGCCGTGCAGTGCTAAACAAGCTAAAACACTGAAGCAGCGAATTACACTACATTATATGGGAAGGGGGTGTGCACAACTTTAGAGCAGCAAGCGGATGTTCCTTTTTAATGGTCAAACAAACGGGAGCTCTTTCTGGTGGTCTACACCTGAGCTGTCTGTTCACGCCTGTGCTGGTGTCTCCCAAGTCCTCGATGGTGGAGGGGGCATTAGTGCCAGCTCTGAATGAGACTGGGCGGTGGACTTCTCCTGAGAGGATGGGATGGGGGCAGGCCCGAGTAGTGCCAGAGGTGAGGCTGGCACAGGACCCGGGGCTGAAGTGGGTACAGAGCACCTGGGTGACGTCAGAGGGGATGGGGCAGAGTGCTGGGGCAATATGCCACTGGGTCCCTCCTCAGGACCCGACTCCTTGACCATAACTTCTCTTGGGGTGACTCCTCTGTTGCCACGCTGCCTGTTCCATCCTGCTGAGCCCTTCCCAACTCCACCCACAGCTTATCCTGACTTGGCCAGTGTCTCCTCGGGACTCATGGTGGAAGACATCTTAATCTTAATTTGCATGGTATAATCAAATCTGGGACATCAGAACATGCTTAGAGTAGGGACCAAAGCCAAGCAAGACAGCTCTAATCTCCACCCCCACACCCCGGACAACCTTAATGCCTTGCGTGTGATTCATCTCTCATTTTTCTCCTGCCTCCAACACGGCGGAGATATCCTATCTTCATTTCCAGAGGAGTGTGGCTGCCTTGATGGAGATGTCTTAATATCTGTGACTAGCAATCGTTGCCTCCCTGCTTAATCAATGCTCCTTACGCACTGACCTCTCTGGATCTCTGTGTTTGCCTGCAAGAACTGTTGTTGTCAGCCAGTTCCAGGGACTCATTGCAAGCCCCTCTCTCCGTCTGCCTTCCCCCTCCCGTTCAGCCCCTGGAGAGTTTCTGATGAGCTCGTTGCGTGTTTCATTCTCCATCAATTCCCACCATCGCGGCAAGGCAGCGGCAATTGCTTATAATAAAACATGTCTGTGGCCTAGGAGTGAGTGATGATGCGTCTTGCGTGTTCTGCAGCACTCTGGCGTCGAGGGCTTCTGCAAACAGAGTTGGATCGTGGTGCTGATCTGGTTGTGTCGTTCTCACATGGCACAGATAAGAACATAAGACCAGCCGGCCAGGTCAGGCCAATGGCCCATTTAGTCTAGCATCCTGCTCTCACAGTGGCCAATCAGAGGCCTGCGGGAAACCAGCAAGGAGGACTAAAACACAAAAGCTCTCTCCCCTCCTGTGACTTCCAGTAACTGGTGTTCAGAAGCATTGCTGCCTCCATAGCCATTGTGGCTAGTAGCTATTGGTAGCCTTAACTGCCACAAATTTATCCATTCCTCTTTTAAAGCCATCCAAATTGGTGACCATCACGGCCTCCTGTGGAAGTGAGTTCCATAATTTAACTATCTGCTGCATGCAAAAGTACTTCCTTTCATCTGCCTGAATCTTCCAACAGATAAGCAGCCTTTTTTGATTTGTCAGCAGCCCAGGGTGTGTTGTGGTTTGTGCGCTTGGTTCCTCTTTAGCGGGGGGCGGGGCTGTATTTTAAGCCGGGACATTCAGCTGGCAGTGCTGGCATTCAGCACAGTTTTACTCAGGAGAAAGAAAAGGCGTTAATCTAAAATCCAGTTTCTTTCTGCCAGCGGCCTAGAGGAATCTTAGGTGATTGATTGTACAAGTTTGGAGTGGTTAATTGACTAGATCTGCAAATATTTGTCTATGAAGAAGACAATATTTTTTAAAGATGAAAAGAGTGCTTTCTTCTGTTTTACATGGAGCCTGGATATGATGTGTCAGACATCATTATAGAAGCATTCCCTCTTCCTGTGTAGGTGAAGAAGAAAGGGATGCCTCTTCCCAAATGACAGTTGTTATCTATGGTTTTTAGACATAACAATAATTAAATTATCAACATTTTTTTGGGGGGGGGGAAGCCTGTTGTGGTGCTCCTCCTCCTCCTCCTCCTCCTCCTCCTCCTCCTCCTCTTCTTCTTCTTCTTCTTCTTCTTCTTCTTCTTCTTCTTCTTCAGGGGGTGCCTGGTTAGTCAATCCAAAGGATCTCAGGCTGTAATCCAGTCTTTATTTTTATTTTTTTAAATATTTTTATTAATTTTAAGAAATACAGAAAAAAGAATAAAGGATAGTTATAAGAAAATAGAATAGAAGAATAACAAATTTCCATGTTCTTTTTCCATCCAATCTAAAGGACTTCCCCACATCCTCCAAACCCTGCGTTCTCTGTCATATAAAACATCAGCAATTTGTTAACTTATTTCTAAACTTATTGTATCTTCCATTTTATCATGTTCCCTGATTTCAATTTTACTATAACCCAATTCTTGTATGCTTTGTATTAAACACAATAAAGTTATTTCATTATTTTACCTCTAAATTCTTGTGTCTTAATTTTCATTTCATTAACTTACATTTGCTGAAGCTAGAGTTTCCTGAAAGGTGCATTTTTTTTAACATTCATACAGCTTATAGTGTTTTTTCAAATAGTCCTTAAACTTATTCCAGTCCTCCTCAATTGTTTCTTCTCCCAAGTCTCGGATTCTGCCAGTCATTTCAGCCAATTCCATATAGTCCATCAACTGTGATTGCCATTCCTCCAGCGTGGGTAAATCTTGTGTCTTCCAATATTTTGCAATCAGGATCCTTACTGCTGTGGTAGCGTACATGAAAAAGGTTCTGTCCTTCTTAAGCACTCTCTGGTCTACCATGCCCAGAAGGAAGGCCTCTGGTTTCTTAGGTAAGGTAAATCTCAGTACCTTTTTTAGTTCATTATGGATCATTTCCCAGAAGGCCTTCACTTTCGGGCAGGTCCACCAGAGATGAAAGAATGTCCCTTCCGCCTCTCCACATTTCCAACATTTATTGTCAGACAGATGGTATATCTTAGCTAGCTTGACTGGGGTCATGTACCACCGGTATACCATTTTCATAATATTTTCCTTCAAGGCAGTGCATGCCGTAAATTTCAAACCGGTGTTCCATAACCTTTCCCAGTCTACAAACATAATGTTGTGCCCCACGTCCTGCGCCCATTTTATCATGGCGGATTTGACTGTCTCATCCTGTGTATTCCACTTAAGCAGCAAGTTATACATTCTCGAAAGTAGTTTACTTTTTGGCTCTAACAATTCAGTCTCTAGTTTCGATTTTTCCACCTGGAATCCAACCTTTTTATCTATTTTAAAGACCTCCTGAATTTGCGCATAGTGCAGCCAGTCTCGCACCTTAGTTTTCAGTTTTTCCAAGCTCAGCAACCTCCAATTGTCTCCAATTTTTTCAATTATTTCCCAATATTTAGGCCAATGGGCCTCCATGTTAAGTCTCTTACGTGCCTTGGCCTCCACCGGTGAGAGCCACCTCGGAGTCTTACTCTCCAATAAGTCTTTATATTTTGTCCAGACCATCAAAATTGCTCTTCTGACAATATGATTTTTAAACAATTTGTGCACTTTAACCTTGTCATACCACAAATATGCATGCCTCAGGCTGTAATCCAGTCTTTAGAGCTGGGCTGCGGTGCAGCCACTATTGCGTCCACAGTCCTGCTGCTCCTCCCATCTGGGGCAGAAGGCTGGGTGAGCAGGATAGGGATGGAGGATAGGCAAATCAATCAAGTGGTGGCAGTATGCCCAGTTCAGGATCCTGTGGATCCTGGGCTGACTCAGTTCATCTGTTCCACCATAATGGCTCATTTGGACTGGGGCTGATGGGAGTCCAAAACGGCCACGCTGGCTGGAGCTGATGGGAACTGTGGTCCAAAACATTTGAAGGGGACCTAGTTGGCAAAAGACGATGTAGAATCTTAAAAGGAAGGATGAAGCCGCAGCAGAGGAGAAGAGGGGGCAATGCTGTGGAGAAAGCCAGCTGGTTGATGATGGACTTGAGATTTGTGACAGACAGGCAGCAGTTCTTCCTTGAGACAGGATCAGGAGAGGGCCCAAGACAGTCCTTGGGGGGGTCTGCCTGAAGTTGGAGGCTGGAGGAGGGTGTTAAGAAGAGGTGGCAAAAGATAAGCTTGTATAAGAGAGGAAGAGGTAGGCATGAACGTCCAAAGCAGTGACTGGTCCAAAGCCACCCAGTGCGCTTCATGGCTGAGTGGACGTTTGAACCCTGGTCCTCCCAAGTCCAGTCCAGTGCTTGAAACCACTGCTGTACACTGGCTCTCAATGAAGGCTGAGAGTGGGGTGTGGGTGTGCGTGCAAGATGCAGAACAGCAGCCTTCATCGACATGGTGCCTCCCAGATGCTGCAGGACCCCAACTCCCATCAGCCCCTGCCAGTGTGCTTGAAGTCCTGCAACATCTTACAGGGCAGTGGGAATAACTCTGCAAAACAGCAACATGGAGATTCGGAGGGAACGGAGCCTTAACCACATCTCGCATTGCTCAAGTGCCTTATCCTCCATCGCTGCTAATTGTTGCCAACTCTATTACAAAGCCTGGCTGCTCAGGGGGGTGATCAGTTCGCTCCTGGCCCCTAAGCAGCTCAGTCGAAGAGGATGTGTGCTGCTCTCTTTGATGGGGTGTCGTCATCATTGGGGGGCCTGTTGGACGTTTTCTGGCCCTGCCACGAGCCCACCCCTGCCTGCTGCTGTTGCTACAGCCCAGAGGAGCAGTTGCTGAATCTTCATGGTTTAATTAGATTTCTCTGGCAACGGCATTACAGAGAAAACGGCAGTTCTTTCCTACCCGGAGGGCCAACAATCTGGCAACTAATGAAGAGGCAGAGGGCCAAGCGGGGAATTGGCTGGGAGTGCTTGCAGGAGAGGAGGGAGTCTTCCTTATGCAGGGATGCCTTTCTTCGGAGGCCTCCAGGCCCCAGCACATTTCTCCCCCTTCTCCAGGGGGCTTCATAACCAACCCTCTTGGAATAGGCACCTCTCTTGTTGCATGGATCTGACGAAACTCCTTTTCTTTCTGACTCAGCCTTCCGATTTGAGCATGCAACGGAGCCTATATGAATCTAGGCATATCCTCATAGTCCTAAGGACTAGAATCTTGATTTAAAACAGGTGGAGGGCACCAGGCTGGAGAAGCCTGGCTTAGATTGTCTGCTGCCTTCTATCTTTTTGGCCATTACCACAAACCAGTGGGCCTTCTCTCCTTCCAATTCCAGTGCCCAGTTTTCCTCCCTGAGTGCTGTCCTCGGTTGCGAGGCCTGAGGTTCACCTGTCTCTGCCTTGCCTTGCATTAATCCAGAGAGACAAAAGCGCTTAGGGAGGTGCTGGCCCGGATGGGCAGGTCTTCTCTGGGGCTTGTTTTTATTCTGCAGCTGTTCAATTCCAGACCACGGAGAGGATGGATTTATATATGAATTATGGAGCGAGCAAATTATTTAAAAATAAAGAATGAAGGGAAGCTTTTTATTGCCTTGGCTGCTGCCCGCTATGCCATTATTGGCAGCATCATAAAAAGAGTGGGGTGCGGGGAGAACAACCCGTCTTCGCATGGATTGCAAATTGTGGTGGTAATTGTAGCATCTGTGTGCGCTCGGAGAGTCAAAGCGTGGCCAGGTGGGGTGGCTTTGAGCACAGCAGTATGGGCATTATACGTGGCTGGCCGGCTGGCTTAGTTAATAGTTTTGGCTCTGAAGAGCTGGGCGTTCCGGCCTCTCCACCCCAACCTCCTACTAGCTCTGTAGTCAGACCAGATGGAGAGGAAAGCGCCTTGTTCCTCCTGGAGTGGGCCGCATCCCACCTGATTGTAGAATTGTACAGTTGGAAGGGACCACGAGGGCCATCTAGTCCAACCCCCTGCAGTGCAGGAATCTTTTTTGCCCCTGGGACTCAAACCCGCAACCCTGAGATTCAGAAGCTTATGTTCTACCGACTGACCTGTCCCTGAACCAAGGGCCCTCCACAGTCGTGTTGGCTGGGGCTGGCGACAGAGGCAAAGCAACCTGCTCCGGTACCCAGAGTGGCGCTTGTCCCAGGGGACATGGCATGAATCCTGGGGGGTGCTGCCAATCGAGGGACAGCATTTTGTCACACACCCCCTTTGGAATGGTACCCGGAGAGGACCTCCCCCCTCGGACCTCCCCCCTCGGACCGCCCCTGGCTGCGGAGAGTTTGCCGTCCGAAACAGATGGAAGGCACCAGGTTGGGGAAATCCTCAGCTGCCCTGCCCTTTCTTTCTTGTGGCTGCAGTGGTGGCAGAATTGCCACTGTGAACATAATTCCCATCCCACATTTGTAAAAACTTGATTCTTCAGTGTGGCAGCGCTTGCAGTTTGGAACTCCTTGCCCATTGGCATTGGGCAGGCCCCTTCGCTGTACAGTCGTACCTCGGGTTATATACGCATCAGGTTACATACGCTTCAGGTTACAGACTCCGCTAACCCAGAAATAGTACCTCGGGTTAAGAACTTTGCTTCGGGATGAGGACAGAAATCATGCTCTGGCATCGTGGCAGCAGCAGGAGGCCCCATTAGCTAAAGTGGTGCTTCAGGTTAAGAACAGTTTCAGGTTAAGAACGGACCTCTGGAATGAATTAAGTACTTAACCTGAGGTACCACTATACTCTTTTTGGCGCCTGCCAAAAATATTCTTTTTTAGAACTAAAAGGTAAGGGTATAAAAGGTAAAGAACCCCTGGACACTTGTTGTTGTTTAGTCGTTTAGTCGTGTCCGACTCTTCGTGACCCCATGGACCAGAGCACGCCAGGCACTTCTGTCTTCCACTGACACTTAAGTCAAGTCAAAGGCGACTATGGGGTGCGGTGCTCATCTCACTTCAGGCCAAGGAAGCCGGTGTTTGTCCACAGACAGCTTTCTGGGTCATGTGGCCAGCAGGACTAAACTGCTTCTGTTTAGAACTAAAAGCTTAGAAATTTGATGCAAGTTTTTAATTTGGTTTTAGTGTATTGTTATTTTAACTGTTCAGGCATTTAAAATTACTGTTAATTTTTTGGGTGATAATCTTATTGTTTTGTCTTTGTTGTAAACCATCTGCAACGGGTTGGCCTTGTGAGTTGCCAGCCTGCTTGCTGCACCTGCCCTCCTCATCCGCCGTGGCAGGCGTCTTGCCAGTTAGCAGATGTAATCAGAAGCGTACAAAAACGAGGTCTGGTTTATTTCTTTGCTAATGAAACTAATTCTATACTGCCTGTCACTCTCCAGAGAATATCAAAGTGGTATCTTGTTTTAAATTATATGCTCCCAACACACATACCCGAAACTCCCCCCCCCCCCATGGAGGCAATAATGCTTCTGAATAGCTGTGGCTAGAAGCCATAGGGGTGAAGAGAATGCTCTTGCGCTTGGATCCTGCTTGCTGGTTTCCCACTGGGGCATCTGGCTGGCCACTGTGAGAACAGGATGCTGAACGAGATGGGCCTTTGGCCTGATCCAGCAAGGCACTTCTTATGTTGACAAAATCAGTCTTACATTCTGTTTTAAATCTCCTCGAACTCCTGCATACCAGAGGAATGGCACTTGGGCACCTAAGCTTTTATGCACTGCCTAACCTTGAAATGCATGTGCCTAATAAGTAAATTAATTGAGATGCGTGGTGACATGTATCCAGGCCTGTGGGTGCACTGTGATTCCCCCAGTCCTGGTAGTTTCTGGGTGTTGGTATATGAGATTAGAGTACTAAGTAGTTCTCAGCTGCAGATTTTAATTTGCTCTCTCGGCCCCGTTTCCTGCATGTCTCAAGTTAGTCCTGAACGTGAGCTGGATTCTTCTGTCCTCGATTAGATGATCAAAGGGAGGCAGAAGGGAAGGGCTGGCATCCCTCTGATTGGATCTCCCCAAAGGGAGCAGAGCATGCAAGGAGTGCGTGCCCTCCCCAGCCTGGCTTAATTACTTCCCCATCTAATCATAAGTGGCGCAGTAATTAAAGCGCCACCGCCAAGAGGGAATGGCCTAGGGACAGTCTAGACGGCAATTTGCAGCAGTTTAAATGTGGATGCTGCTGTCCCAGGCAAGGCACATTTTCACCCCAACACCCCCCCCCCCATGAAACCGCTTGATATCTGCGTACCTGTTGGGTGAGGCTAATACCTTCCTCTCTCTTATTCTAAAGAATTCTCTTATTTTGCTCACCTTGCCCTCAAACATCAGATGGAGCCGAGGTGATAACAGGGACTTCTCTGAGCCAGGAAAAGTGTATGGTTGGGTTTATAATGGCCCAAGGCTACGTGCAAAGCGTTTGATGTTGGCCGCGAAAGCCAACATCAACTTTTATTATAAAATGATAATCATAAATAAAAAAGGAAGTTTCTAGCTCTCATTATTGTGAAAGTTGGCTCGAAGGTTCATGTGGGCAATCGATGCCAGAGAGGAGTGGCTGAATAAGTTTCTCTCCACAGTTCCTCTCACTGCCTAGCCAGGGAGGTGGGGGGACGATGGGGAGACAAACAATAATAAACAATTCCAACTGCCTTGAGCTTCCTGTGTGGCAAGGTGGAATAAAAAGGCATACAATAAAATATCATGTATTACATAAAAACATATCAGAACCAATTATGCCAAACATGATTTATTTATTTGAGGATTTATATGTGAAGTGCTCTTCGAAGCTTACATAATAAAAAAGAATTAACACTTTTCAAACATTATTTAAATCAATAATGACATGAAAAACAATATACAAAAGGCAGCAAATAAAAACTGAGTGAAATATGAGAAACTGTAATAGCAAGAGTACTATTCATATTGTCTGTCTATGTGTTCAAATTTAAAAAAATATATTACTAGAGTTGATTTATTAATTGCTTTCTAAACCATTATCTCAAAGCGATTTACATATAAAATACTGTAATTAAAAACAGTTTAAAAGTGGACACTTGTGGCAGAGACCCATTTATCCAGCTGGGAAAGCCCATTGGAACAGAAACATCTTCAGTTTTTTCTGGAAAATGCAGACATTGAGGACCTGATATATCTGGACAGGAATGCTATTCCACAGGGCAGGAGCAGCCTTACTAAAAGCCCTGGTCTGAGATACTGTAGTATCTCAAGTAACCTGGTCCTGAGCTATATAGAACCTTTTATTTTAGTACCAACACCTTGAACTTGACGTGGTAGCAAATTGGTAGCCAGTGCACATCCCACAAGCGATGTTCTATGTTGGGGGTAGTTTGCCCCCACAAGCAGCCTAGTTGCCTTCTGACATATAATCCTATAGGTAGTACCAATATTATTTCCCACACACGGCAGACAAGCCAAGAAAGAGAGGCTAGTGAGTTCTTGGCAGAGGCTGGACTTGAACTGGGGTGTTTCTGACTTCAGAGCTCACTTTCTTAGGCAGTGATCATTTTAATCTTTGGATTTAATTGTCTTACAGCATTTACAGCTTTTTAGATGATGCTGGGGAACTTTTTTGGTAGTCTGGGGGCCACATTCCCCTGAAAACAACCTTTCAGGGGCCACACGGTAGTAGTAGGTGGGGCCAGGAGCAAAAATGTACAGAGCCATGGATTACCTTTGTGCAGCAGGGCACTTTCCAGCCATGCAAAGGCCAGTGCATCTCACCACTGAGACAAGCAAGAGACTTAGTCATGGTTCAAGGACATGTCCCAGTCGGGTACCAGCACTTGAGGAAGATGCAGAGTGCAGAGAGTGGGAGGGATGTTGTCTGGAGGGAGTCCAAAAGCCGGATAGACAGGACTAGAGGGCTGCATTTGGTACTTGGACCTGAGGTTCCCCACCTCTTCTTTCAAAGCATGTCTGCGTTTGGGGGGCCCTTCTGCTCCCCCCAATTCTGCCCTGATGACACCACTGCTCTCAGCTACTTGGCTGCATCAACTGTCAATTACACGGTTCTGCTACATGTGCACAATTTTTGTGCAGGTTTCAGAATGCAGATGCTGCTGGCAGGGCATGTCGATGGACTGAATTGGGTAAAAAAAATTCCCAGCGCAGAGTTCGCGACCCTGAGTCGAGAGCCTCAGCTGCAGAAGGTTTGATCGACTGCCAGGGCAGGGTGGCGTAGCAAAGGCCCTGCATCGAGGGGGATGGTTGAGCGTGCTGAATTGTACTTGGACAAAATGCCGCCTAATTTGTATGGTCCACTTCTCCAACACCACACACACGCAGGCACACACACACACACACACACTCACACACAGAGCCCTGAGCTTTCACAGCTTCTGTATAAGCAAACACTCTCAGTGGTATCGTGTCCCGAGCCCCAAGGAGGCATCATGGAGGGGCTGCTCAGACCAGAACAAGGGGTGAGATGAGTTAGAGGAGCTACCATTGGTGACCCATTGGTGACTCCTCCTCTGCATCACACCACCGTCCCCAGGAAGTCTCCCCGGGATTCAAGACACCTTGGGACTCTCCTCAGACCGCACCTCCTATCTAGGCCACACCCCTCACTGACTATGCTCCACCCCTTCCTTGAGTGTTTTTGCTTGGCTGGAATGTGTCCTTGATGAACTGTGGTAATGCCTCTTGCTCTCCTGGATGGAGAAACCTCTGGCTTTTCCATGACACTAGCATAATTGGCAATACCAAGAGCCATATCCATTGCCCTGTCTGCTCTTGTTTCTGGCCCTCACCAGTGGCATGTGGCCCCTGGAAGATTGCTTTGGGAGGTGATGTTGACCCTTGACCTGCAGAGCAGACACATTCTATCGGCCTGAAGCCTTTATCTAGACACACCCTGCCCATCTGCTGTTATGCTTCCTAGCATTTTGTTAAGGGACAATATTGTTTTCCATTCTTTACATGACTACAGTCTTATAAGGCCTGGGTTTGCTGCCCGCAACCCTCCATTGCATCCCCAACTGCACAGCCTCAATACTGCCAAAGTGTTGGGGCTGAAAGACAGGAGTCGGGATTATTTAAGAACATGAAGAAGAGCTTGCTGATCAGACCCATGGCCCATCTAGTCCGGCATCCTGTTCTTACAGGGGCCAAACCAGATGCCTGTGGGGAACCCGCAAGCAGGACTTGCTCACAAGAGCATCGCTCCCCCCCCCTGTGGCTTCCATCAACTGGGATCCAGAAGCATTACTGCCTCTGACTGTGGAGACAGAGCATGGCTCCAGTAGCATGGCTGGTAACCATTGATCGCTTTACCTACCATGATCTTCTTATAAAGCAATCCACCTTAGAAGTCAGTGTTCTGTGTGCTTACAATAGGCTCCTCACTTAAACCTCCAGCCCCTAATGCTTTCATGGCTCAGTAGGTCATGATAGTGGGGCCAGGGCCAGGGGGTACCGCCCTGATCCAGCCTGGCCCATCTCATTGCTGTCATCTGGGCCGCAACTCATGAAGAGGCCTTCTGTGTCTGCCCTTTCCTCTCCTGCCGAGCTGCATATGCTGGTTGAACCAGTAAGTATATTCCAGGACGGACTGGATTCTGCCAGCACTAGTGGGGGCTTAAACCAGCCTAATGAGGCAACCGAGCTTTTTTTTCCTCCTTGTTAGTTAATCTAATCAGTTATTGCAGTTGCTCTTTCTGGGAAGTTTGGTGCACAGGAAGGAACTTGTACTCTCGATAGATCTTGCTGTGCAGTGGGAGGGAATTTAATGTGTTTGCACACACACGCGCAACCCTTTCCCAGCCTGCACATTACGTCTCCAATATGTCCTCTGCGCAGCCATACGCTAATGTGGCTCCTTGGGATTTGATCCATAATTCACTCATTAGAGCACGCTGCCACGGCCGTTTGAAGGAATGACACCTTTTAGCACAGAAAGCCATGATTTTTTATTTCCGGCTTGGCAGTTTTAATAAATTGCTTGCCATGGAGATTTGAATATTTATTCTCTATCCCCTCCCTCCCACCGCTTATCGCCCTCCCCAGCCTTGACAAGCGTTTTGTTGTTTTGTTATGTTTTTCTCATCTCGCTGTTTAATTTTGCAGGGGTGGAAAGAGGAGGGGGGTGGGAGAGAAGAGAGAGGAAGCATTTTCTGGTTTATTTTTTTCTTTCTCCTCTCGGATGCTGACAGCTACGCTGGAGCGATGGGAGATGGAGGGGAGCCAACGGGGTTATTAGAGCTATTTATTTGTATTTCTGTGGCACCTGGAGGAAAGCCGAAACTCCCATTGCTCACGGAGATGTGCCAGCATGTGAGCGAGGCTCTGCCGCTTCCGTGGTCTGGGTGGGTGCCACAGAGAGTGCATCCTCTGCGCAACTGTCTCTGCCCTTTCCTGGCTGGCTGCTCTCAGGTGTATGGTTCTCTCCCATTGTCAAAGGCCCAAAGATGAGAGCCTTGGAAATGGCCTCGTATCACCAGTTCAGACTGCTAGACAAATTTACAGAGGAGGAACCCATCAATGGCTACTAGCCAGGATGGCTTGACTCCTCCTCCACGGTCAGAGGCAGTAATGCTTCTGAATACCGGTTGCTGGAAGCCACAGGAGGTGAGAGGCCTCTTGTGCTTGGGTCTTGCTTGCAGATTTCCCATTCAGGCATCTGGTTGGCCACTGTGAGAACAGGATGCAGGATTAGGAGGGCCATTGGCCTGATCCTGCTGACTCTTCTTACATTCTTTCCTGGGCCAGCACTGTTCATTCTTCTGCTTTCTGAGTGTTCTTGTAGCAGGAGCACTCCACCCCTGAGCTACGATCTCTCTTGAAATGTGCAGAATGAAGGACAGAAGAAGAGTCTTGCTGGATTAGGCCATCTAGTCCAGCATGCAGTTCTCCCTGCAGCCATCCAGGTTCCTATGGGAAATTCACTAACAGGATATGAAGGTAATAGGCTTTTATTCTTTGCATTTAAACCTCCAGAGGAGATGGAGGGCGAAAGAATTCACTCCAAGCCTCCATTGTACATAACAGTCCTGGGTCAACTGACAAGTTTTCATTAGTTCCTAATTAAAATCATATCAAAATCTGTCTTCCCAAGTTCCAAACCTCAGAATCAACCTTCTCAAGACTAAATTATTATTCTTTAATATGACCATCAATGCAAACATTTCCATTTGTGCTTTGGTTGTTTGCTTACGAAGCCATTTAAAGACAGCTACCTGCAGTAAAATCAAACAATGAGAATACTGCAAAACTCAGTCTGCAAATGTATCTTGAGCTGGCTTCATTCCATACTCCCTACCCCTTGCCCCCCGTTCTGCCCACTCTAAGAAGAAGAAATACTTACAAAGTGGTCTGGGACCTGTCTCTCTATCCCTTTAACTTTTAAAATGTTTTGAGCTGCTTAGAGCAGCTCTGTGGCCAGGCTGCCACACAGTTTAAATATGCATAAAGGAATGAGGAGGCAGCCCCCTGGGTCCCTTTGTAAGTTCCTTGTGGACCTAGGCCCTTACCTACTCTGTTGAGTATGTGTCTTAATCCTCAGGTCGACATTCATATCTGTGTATGGACCTGAGGAGAGTGGAATAAGAAAGCCTGCCCCAAATGTTGCTCAAACTAGAAGCCTCCCTGACCCTAGCCCACAGCAACACTTTGTAGTAGCCAGGTACCAAGTTAAAACAGTCCAGATTCCTGGTGAAATGAGAACGTCTTGAACATTGGCCTTTGGAAAGGGCATGGATGTTTGCCAACCAACTGGTGAAACGAATATGGAAGGAACAGGATTACCAGATCAGGAGCATCCCAGACCCTGAGATATCAGGGTGCAAACCTGAGACCTGAGAGCTCAAATAACACTGCAATAATAGGCTCAGCAATGCAGATCCGGGCCAACATCCTGGCTGCTGTGTTTTGCCCTAGCTGGCTTCCGAACATCATTTGCCGTTGTTGACAGCATCAATCTGCTTTTTGGGGCTCAGCAGACCCCTTTGAAGCCCTAGCTGGAAATAAAGTTAATGACTGATTTCAAAATGGCTCCGGTTTAATGTAAAAAAAGATGGATGTTATTGGTAGGCTGTTCCAAAAACATAGCACAACACAAAGACTGTTGGAGTACTTTGAGCCTCTCAATGTTAACTTAAATCCCTCGTTTTGTGCTGTCAGGAAGAGTAAACAGAAGAGAAGCAGAGGTGAAATACAGGATTCATAACAGGAGAGAACAAAAATCAAGAACAAAAAACACTTTGGTGAAATACTGTGTTCATAGTAAATATTAAAAGGGGTCTAGTGAACACCAAATAGCCTAGCCGCCCCAAAAAAGAACAACACAAATAAGAAATCAGTGTTCCAAGTTTGCATTATGAGTGTCAACTCATAAGAACTTACAAGAAGAGTCTGTCTGTTACAGCAGGCCAATGGCCCATCTAATTCAGCATCTTTTTCTCACAGTGGCCAACCAGATGGTTCAGTGAGAAGCCTACAAACAGGACCTGAGTGGCAACAGCACTGGCCCCTCCTGCAGTTTCCAGCAACTGGTATTCAGAGGCATACTGCCTCCCAACAGGAGAGGTGGAACAATAGCCATTGTAGCTAGCAGCTATTGATAGCCTTCTCCTCCATGAATTTGTCCAGTTCTGTTCTAAAATCTTCCAATTCTGGTGACAACATAAAGCTGATTTGGAGCAGAATTAGACCCCTAGGGTAAAATTCCCCTTCACTTTGTTTCTTTTGGTGTGCACATGTGTCCCTTGGTAGTACAAAAAAATGAAATTCATGATAGAAGCAGAATGTGAAGTTAATTTTCCTTTTTCTATTTCAAGAAGTTGCTAGGGTTGAAACAGACCCTATTTTGCTCGGAGGTTTGGTAGTTCCACTTTCCCCTTGGTTTCAGTAGATGGTAGATTGGGGAATTTGATAGTTTGCAGATGCAGGACCACGTGAGCATTCCTTGGGCCCTGTTCTCGAACTATTTTTCTACAGCATCTCCAGTGGTGCTTCGCCCACCCCTGTTCATGTCTATTGAGACTGTATGACTTAGTAGAGCTTGATGGGGATTGGGTCAGGAGGAGACTTTGAGTCACTTTGCTCAGGATCTGAGGTTGAATCTACTCCATTGGCAGTGCTGGTACCAAGGGCTTGATAGTCTTCTTCTTGGTCACAGCTAAAATTGAGATACCCAGAAGGTGGGAGTGGTACCAAGAATTATCCATGCAAAATTGATATTCTTGCATTACCGGGTTGGCGGGAAAATGCAACACATAATGGCAGAGTGTTGGAGGGTTTAGTGGACCATGGAAGGTGTGAAGCTGGGAGGTGTCCCTTGACCTTCTTTACTAACACTGAGGTATCTGGTGTTACACCCCAGGACTGCACGTGATTTGTTCTGGCAGGGTGGTAGGTATAAGGAATGAAATGCTACCATGGATTTCCAATAATGTTTCATATCCAGTCCAGTATGTGTTATCAGCCTGAGTTGTATGCAGTCAAGACCAGCCTGATGCCCCCCAGATGTTTTTGGACTACAGCTCCCATCCGCCTCAGCTAGCGCAATCTGTGTCTGGGTTGTTGTTTTTGCTTGGCAGTTGTTCTGTTTGCATTTGAGAATGTCAGTAAAGGGCCATAGCTCAGTAGCAGAGCAATCTGCTTTGCATGCTGGGTTCAATCCCTGGATAGGGCTGGGAGAGAGAGGCTCCTGCCTGAATCCCTGGAGAACCTGCTGCCAGTCACTGTAGACAATACTGATCTGTATGGACCAATGGTCTGATTCAGTATAAGGTGGCTTCTTATATTCCTATTAAAATAAGTCCTTTATTCAGAACCACAAGGGCTAGGTTTTTTCTTTTTCTTTTAGGGAAGGGCTGTAGCTTAGTGGTAGAGCATCCCAGGTTCAATCCCCAATGGCATCTTCTGGTAGGGCTGGGAGAGTTCCCTCCCTGAAATCCTGGAAAGCTGCTGCAAGTCAGTGTGGACAACACTGAGCTAGATGGACAAGCTTCCTATATTCCTACTAAATAAAGTTATAAAAAACTGGAATGGTCTCCCTCAGAAGGTTGTGTTCTCTCCTTCCAGGAGGTTTTTAAGCAGAGGTTGGGTGGCCATCCGTCATGGATGCTTTAGATTAGATTCTTGCATTGCAGAGGGTTGGACTAGATGATCCTTGGAGGTCCCTTCTAACTCTACAATTCTATGATTTTATTATTATTTTTTTACAGTCAGTCTGATGCTTTGGTAGGTTAGATGGTGGTGGTGGAGCAGACCAGGGGGTGGGCAAAAGGTGTAATGTACCATAACCTCCATAGGATTTCAGAGAAATATTGTTGACCTATTGAGCAAAGCCGAGGGAGCAATGAGCAATTTTGGTTTCTCCTTAGAACATGTAACTCCTCTGAATTGCACCCCAGTGGGAAAAGCGGGCTGGCCCCCCAAACTACTTTTGTGCAGCTGGCATGCTGAAGGGTTGTGCCCGACCTGGAAATGCTGGAAGTTTTGAAGCCTAGGATTGGAAGATTGGGGAGCAGGCTGATGCCACTTTGAGAGCAGCATAGCCTGCCTGTGTGCTTCCTTTTGTGTCGATAAGCAGATTAAAGTTATCCTGCATTTTGCAGTGCTTTCTCCTCTGAACAAAAAATGAATCTTCTGAAGGTTATCTTGAACTTTGCAAACTTAAGTGTGGAAAGAGAGATAAATGATCTGAGCTGATAACCCCTTTCAAAGGGGTTAGGACCCTCCTGACCACCACCGATTGCGTTCCTCCCTAGGTAGCTGATCCCAGCTCGCCTCCTGCAGTATCAGCCTTTGTTTATCTATTGGCCAACTGCTGCCAAAGTTCGGGAGTCTCATCAGGTCCTTCCGTGTCTGGGATTCTGCCTGCAGTCCGGAGAGAGACACACAAACAGAGGGCTGAAGTATCTTTCGGATTTTCCATTGAGAGACCCACGTGGGCTGCTTCTTGTTCTTCGAGGCATCGTAAGGTGCGCAGAATTTGCAGTTTCTCGCTTTGAAGGAAGGGGTCTTGAGAACGTGAGTAGGCCAAACCACAGTGGGTCTCTTGGGTCCAAGGTGGCGCATTGGGAAAACGGAGAGGCAGGATACAAAGCCAACAGGCCTCCTGTGCTGTTTGTCCTCAGCAGTTTGTATTCTGAGGTACATTGCCTTTGAACATGGAGGTTCTATGGGACCGATAACTGCTGCTGGACCTCTGAGGACCTCAGCTTGGTGGTAGAGTGCTTGCCTTGTGTTCAGTAGACCCCAGGTTTAACCTCCCTGTCTTTGGGACTGCCTGAAACCCTAGATAGTGGCTGCCAGTCAGTGTAGGCAAAACTGAGCTAGATGGACTGGTTGTCTGACTCGGTGGAAAGGAGCACCCTATGCCTCTGGGGTTAAATTCACACTGGTGTGCTCACTTCCATCTTCTTCAAAGCTACTGCAAGCCAACATCATAGGATGACTGCAAGTTTTAGGAAGCTGCCTCATACTGAGTGAGGCCATTGGCCTGTCTTACTCAGTATTGTCTACACTGACTAGCAATGGCTCTCCAGGGTTTCAGGCAGGAGTCTCCCAGCCCTAGCTGGAGATGCCATTGGGGATTGAACCTGGAATCTTCTGCATGCCACTGAGCTATGGTCCTTGATAGCAGAAAAAGCAAATTCTGCATCCCTTTTCACTTTCCTCACCCTCACCTGCTTTGTTGCCTAACAGTTCCTTAACGACATCTAGGTTAGTGAATATTCCAGCATCTAGTGGCAATGAATTCCATAAGCTGATTATGCATTACGTGAATAAATACTTAGGCTTTTATCTGTCCTGAATACCCTGCCAATCATGGTTCCCTTTGGCTGGGTTACCCTGAATCTTCGAGAGAATAAACGAATCATTACTCTTTCTTTGGTCTCTGCGTCACTCATAATCTTTTATGAAGCTCTGCATTGGTTTGATAAGATGCAAAGCTGCGCTGTGAAGGGTTCCCTGTGTTCAGCCAACTTATGCTGAATGGGAGTTGGACCAAAAAACCGCCCTGAAGAGATGCAATTTGGCCACCAGCTTAGTGGAAGTGCTCCCCCCCCCCCCCCCGCAAGAGGTCATACCTTTTTCATGAAAGTTGGCTGTGATTTAGTTACTTTTAGAATAAATAATTTTGCCAGAGGCCCTTGAGGTGCTTTGCAATTATAATCATATGAGAGAAGCAGTTACCCAGGGCCACCCAAATCTCAGTCCAAGCCTCTCATGTTCTTAAGAACTGCCATGCTGGACGGGTCCAGAATTCTAACTAGTCAGATGCCTCTGGGAAACCCCATAAACAGCATATGGGGGTAACAGCCCCCCCCCCACCAGTTCTGCATCCCTAACACTGAGTATTCTGAGATTTACTGCAGAATTTGCATTTACCTGTCACCCTTTCCTGTGTTTCTGAAGTCCACAGCTGCAACTGTGATTCCTGTATTTCAAGGGGTTGGGCTAGATGACTCTTTAGGTCTCTTCTAATTCTACAAATTCTATGATTCTGTGAGTGTGGGTGCTTATATGGCCAAAACAAAGCGCGCGCGCACACACACACACACACACACACACACACAAAAGTAAGTATTGGGAAGCTTGGGGGAACCCCAGCATTTTCAGAAGTACAAGAGATATGTGGGTGGGGTAGGGGGAAAATCCCTAAGCAGGGATGGAAGCCAACAGCAATCTGGTGATAACTGAGCATGCTCAGTGACCCACAGAATGCTGATTGGCTGTTGCGTAAGTGTGTGTGGAATGGAATGCTTGGACGAGAGCGCACTTGGCTGGGAGGAATCCTGCACAGGAGCACCCCACGCAGCAACCTTTTGTCGCAGCTCCTGCTAATTATTCCTGATTTAGACAGTTTTAGAGCAATTTCCCATGCATTCGCTCAGACCTTTGTATGAGTCCAGGATTTCCAACAAGGGCAAGTAGATATTTTTGAGACGCTCACGAGCCACAGCAAGGATGCAATGACCATTCCTTCTTGTTTCTCCCCAGGTCCCTGAGGCATAGTGCCCCTGGCCACGTAGGTTCTGTTTAGCAAACATAATGGGTCAGACAGCTATCTTCTTTGCTTGATATTATAGTGCTTGGAGATTCCATATTGTGATGCCCTCCAGATGTTGTTGAACTCCAAATTCCATTATCTTTGACCATTGGCTATTCTGGCTGGGGGCTGATGGGAGATGGAGGCCTCATCTGCACTACACATTTAAAGCAGTATCATACAACTTTAAACAGCCATGGCATTGTAGGTTTGTAGTTTGCTGAGAGTTGCTAAAAGATCCCTATTCACCTCTCAGAGCTACAGTTCCCAGAGTTCCCTGTGAAGAGGGATAGATAGTTCAACTGTAGCTCTGTAGAGGGAATTGGGGCCTCCTAACAACTCTCAGCACACTTAACAAACTACAGTACCCAGAATTCTTTGGGAGAAGCTGTGACTGTTGAAAGTGGCACGATACTGCTTTAAATATATAGTGCAGATGGGGGCTGCATCAAGGAAGGCTGGGTACACTGCTATGAGAAAAATGAGCCATCACTATCAGTGGTGTTATCCTCCCAAGTCCCTCTTCTGATCCATAAAAGGACTAGTGCTTCAGTTTTTTCAGCTTAGAACGTGCCGAAGTGGGACAGGAGAAAGCTTGGAGCAATATTGTCTTCTTGAAGAGAGATTTGCGGGGGTGGGGGTTTGCTGCAGCTGCAGCTGCTGAGTGACTTTACCCATAACCTGGATAATTGTTTTGTTTGAAGTTTTAAGTCGTGCTCTCTCTCTTTCTGTTTCTGACTCAATCAGAAAGGTGTTAGAAGCATCTGGGAGGATCTGTGTGGGTAGGAGGGCACGCGTCTCTAAAAAATACCCTCTGCATCAAAGGAGGAAGGGATCCCACTTACCTTGTGTAAGGGATGTGCTGTTTTTGTTGCTGCTGTTTTTGCATCCTGCCTGGAACATAAAAGTTAAGAAGAGCCTGCTGGATCAGGCCAATGGCCCATCTCATCCAGCATCCTGTTCTTGCAGGGGACAACCAGATGTCCCAATGGGAAACTCACAAGCAAGACCTGAGCGCAAGAGCAAATCTCCTCTTCTGTGGTTTCCATCAGATGGTATTCAGATGCATTGCTGCCTTCGACTGTGGGAGGCTTTAAATAAGATTGGACAAATGCATGGAGCAGAAGGCTATTCAGGGCTGCAAGCCACAGTGGCTACGTTCTGCCTCTACTGTTGGGAGTCAGTGTGCCTCTGAATACCAGTTGCTGGGAATCACAGGTGGGGAGAATACTCTTGGACTCCACTCCTGCATGCAGGCTTCCCAGTTGAGGCATCTTCTTGGCCACTTTAGGAACAGGATGTTGGGCTAGGATGGGCCTTTGGCCTGATCCAGCAATGATCTTCTTACACTTTTCAGCTGCTTTTTCTTAGTAATTGTTATGATGACCCTGCAAAAGAGGTCAGCAACTTTATTCCCATATTGTAGATGGAGGAGTTGAGGCTGAGAAAGGAGGGGGCCTTGTCTAGGACTACCTATTGAGATTCCAGCTGGGGGGACTTTTGACAGTGTTACGCCAACTGACCCTGCACTATCCCTTGGCTCCGTTTCCACCTAGCTTTTTGCAAAAAAACAAAACAACAGAAAACCTTGGAAGTGTTGTGTTTTGAATCTTCTCTGTTTGCTCTAAAAAATTGCCCCTCATCTTTCATGCTTAAATTATTTTGCTTGTAGCTGTACTGTATCATTTTTCTTGTTAAATCATTTCTGTGCATCCATACTCCTCTCCTGTTATGACAATGTGGGCAGCCCTGTTGCCTGGGGCTGATGGGAGCTGGAGTCCAAAATGGCCATGCTGGCCCAGGGCTGATGGGAATTGTAGTCCAAAACAACTGGAGAGCACCAGGCTGGCAACGGTGTATTGCATGAGGTCATGTGGGGCAAAGCACAGTACCTTGATATATCTCCCAACCTCCTGTTTTGGCAGCTGACATAGTTTGTCATCTCCCAAGTGATGCCGTTGGTTCTTAAGCCAATATTGTGATCCTCATGTTATTGGCTGCCCACAGGCTGAGGCTGTAAGATCAAAGTGTGCCACTTTGTACAGTACATAAACCTGAAACGTGTGTGCTATTCACTTGTTGACTGTCCCTGTGCCTGCATGTTTTGCAGGACAAGGCAGTAGAGAGGGCTACCCTGCTTCAGACTGCGGGGGACAAAATTGCATTTGTTATTTAGATTTGTAGTCCATGTATTCAGAACAGGTTCAGAAAAAGGCAACCGAAATTATCAAGCAGGTGGAGCGACTCTCCTGTGCGGAAAAGTTGTAGCATTTGGGACTTCTCAGTTTAGAGAAAAGGAGAGTAAGAGGTGATGTGGTGGAAGTTCGCAAAATAATGCCTGGCACAGAGGAAGCGGATAGAAAGAAGTTCTCCCTCTGACATCACGCTGAAACTTAGGGATGTGCAATGAAACTGCATGTTGGAAGATTCAGGGCAGGTAAAAGAAAGTCCTTCACTCGCTCCCACAGGAGGCAGTGATGGCCACCAACTTGGGTGGTTTTAAAATAGGATTAGACAAATTCATGTTAGAGAAGGCCATCAATGGCTACTAGGCACAGTGGCTCTGCTCTGTTTCCATGATTAGAGGCAGTAATCCTTTTGAATCTGAAACCCTCAGTTGGGGAGAGAGCTCTTGTGCTTGGGTCCTGCTGGGCCTTATGTTAGTTCCTCAAACCTTGGCCATGTTGGCATGTAGCCATTTCCAATTGCCTTTGTATTGAGGTGTCATCCCACTTGCCTGATTCCCAGCTGGATGATAATTATTATGCTAGAATAATAATTGCAAGGCAAAACATGTCTCAGAACATCTATTTCTATCACGTTGAATCCTCTGTGGAGTTTCTTCTTCTTCTTTTGTATTTTTACTGACGTTGTTAAACATATTTTGGTTGTGTGGTAGGTAGGCGGGCAGGAAGGAAGGATAAGGGCTATTTGTGATGGCAAAGCTTGCTTCCAGAAGATAACATCTTGGTAGCTCATTGAGGAAAACGTCACTTCTCTTTGTCAGCTTTTTGTTCTGTGAGACAAGTCATCTGTGCAGGGATGGCCCAAGAAATTATGCCGCCTGAGGCCAAGGATAAGATGGCGACTTTCCCCATTACAGGGATGGAAGATGACCAGGCTGGCAGGTGGATGTTACTTCAGCTTCCTCCAATACACCAGAGGGCAGGAGACAGTGACCACATTCACACCACATATTTGAAGAGCTGTCATACCACTTTGAAGAGTCCCGGCTTCCCCCAAAGGATTCTGGAGCTGAATCCTGTTAAGGGTGCTGAGAGTTGCTAGGAGACCCCTATTCCCCTCCTGCTGCCACAGTTCCTGGAGTCCCCTGTGAAGAGGAATGAAAATCACTTTGGGAAAACGGAGGTGATCTGGCGGAATGAATGTTGCCTGATAAACACAGTACCTCTACAGAGCGGCTTTTTTGTGCTGTTGAAAATAGGCGGTCTTTGAACAGCTTCTTCATACTTCTCACAGAATAAGTTCAAGGAGACGCTACAGATTAAGGCCTCCTTTTCACAGCCATCCCTGACATTCTTGCCACATAATTGTGCTCATGGGAAGCTGCTGCTGCTGATAAAGCCACAGGTGAAAGGAGTAATACAAAAGGGTGATGACACATGAAGAATTCTTGCATTTTAATAGCTGTTTGCAGTGACATGCTAAAAGCCTGTGCTTTCTGACAGAGCTTGTCATGCAACATCATGGATGTTTTAGTAGAGTTTTCTGCATTGCAGGGTGTTGGACAAGGTTATCCTTGGAGCACCTTCCAACTCTACAATTCTATGATTTTATAATTGTAGCCGTGTGTGTGTGTGTGTGTGTGTGTGTGTGTGTGTGTAAGTGTGTAAATAGAGGTCTTTGTACAACGCTCAGCACCCTTAACAAACAGTTCCCAGAATTCTTGGGGGTAGCCGTGACTGCTCAAAGTGCTGTCATGGTGCTTTAAATGTATGGTGTACATGTGGCCTAGCTTAGGGAGGTTCGGAACAAGCATACACAGCTCTATCCACACCCCAACTCTCAGTATCTGCCACCTGAGGTCACAGCTTCACCCTGTCTCAGGGCAGGGCTGGCCCTGTGGAGAAGCTGACCCAACTCCCGAGTTTGCTCCAAGGCGTCTTTGGCATTAAGCAACCCTTTTGTCCTCCTTCCTTGAACCCAGTTATATGGGACAAACCAAACAGGGTTGTGCTTCTCCAGGAGGTGGGGAGAGCCCTCTTTCTGTAGCTTATCACTTAGTCCTTTCTTGTAAATGAGAAAGGTTCAGAAGGGTTTAAGTGATGCCGTTTTTCTGGTTTGGGGCCAAATGGAGGAAAGGGTAAGTTTTGAAATCTGTTGCAGAATTTGGAAGGTTGTGTACTTGGCTTGTGCAAGATTTATTTGCTCTTTCAGAGACCTTCAGGAACAAAGCCTGTTAAAATTTTCCCTTTGTGGAAGGGAGAAGAGCCCTCTTTCTTCTCCCTTCTCCTGTGCATGACCGCCTTAAGCTGGATCAGCTGACATTATTGATCCCCACCCCAAGAACATAAGATGAGCCTGATGAATCAGGTCAAAGGGGACTCATATAGTCCAGTGTCTTATTCTCACAGGGGCCAACCAGATGCCTGTGGGAAACTCACAAGCAGGATTGGAGCACAAGAGCCCTCTCCCCTCCTGTAGTTTCCAGGAGCTGGTATCCAGCGTCATTGCTGCCTCCAACAGCATAGCCAAAATGGCTACTAGCCACCGACAACCCTCTTCATGAATTTGCCCCATCCTCTTTTAAAACAGTCCAACTTGGTGGCCATCACTGCCTCCTGTTGGAATTGAGTCCCGTAGTTTAACTGTGCACTGCATGAAGAAGCACTTCCTCTCCATTTCATTTTTAGGCCCAGTGTTCCACTATAACTAAAAAATAAATAAATTACAGGTGGACAGTATGGAGGCTTATAACCTAATAATAATTATAGACATGCAAGAAAAGTAGAGGGAGGGGAAAGGGGGCATTTTCAGAATTGATGGTTGCTTATGCATCAAATAGACAACGATTTGGGAAGCAAAAGCAGTGGCTTGGGGGGGGGGGATCTGTAGTATTTTGTCCCACAAACACACGCATAAACGCTGCAAATGGTGATTATTATTTTTTGGGACCCCTGACTCCTGCTGTTTTACTATCACCAATTCTTTTTTAAAAGCAGGGTTGTTTTACACCCTGGGAATAGTTACAGCTATTACTAAACCATGCGGTGAACAGGATGTTGTTGTGATGACAGTGATGTACATCAGTGTCCCCCATCCTGGGACTCTCCAGATGTTGCTGGACTCTGATTACCAGTCCTAGCCAGTACGATCTGTGGATAGGGACAGTGGGAGTTGTGATGCAGCAACATTGGGAGGGCACCAAGTTGGGGAACACCCTATCACAACATAAGAATGTAAGAGGAGTCTGGCTGCTGGATCAGGCCAGGGGCCCATCTATCCCAGCATCCTTTTCTCTCAGTGTCCAGCCAAAACAAAACAATCTTCTGAAGGTTGGATCAGATAGTGTTGCTATTCAGAATATGGCTCAAGGAAACTGGGAGCATTGATGGCAGCATGCCTGGCCCCAAGACCTCTTGGCCGCTGAGTGGGCGCAGCTCAAGAGAAACTTCTCCCCAGCCATGATCCATTAGGATAGTCATCCCAAAATAAATGAGGGCCTGCCTTTGGCAAGTTCCCGTTTCAGTGGTGCTCACCCAGGAGATCTGTTCTCCTAAGAGGAGCCTGCTGGGTTAGGTCAGTGGTCCTTCTACTCCAGCATCCTGTTCTCACAGTGGCCAACAAGATGTCCATGTGCCAGGCCTTAGTGCCACAGCAAGTCTCCCTCTCCTGCGGTTTCTTGTAACTGATTCTCAACAACATACCACCTCCGACTGTGGAGGTAGAGCACAACCACCAGGGGTTTTGCTATCATAGCCAACTTTATTGCTGGGATAGCTCAGTTGGTAGACCATGAGACTATCCTAATGGATCATGGCTGGGGAGAAGTTTCTCTTGAGCTGCGCCCACTCAGCGGCCAAGAGGTCTTGGGGCCAGGCATGCTGCCATCAATGGGTCTTGGGCAATTCAGGGTCTTGGGCAAAAGATTACTGCATGGCAAGGGGTTGGACTAGATGACCCTTCCAACTCTACAATTCTATGCTTCTATGAAGTTCGCTGCCAACCAGGATGCCTGTGGAATGATGTCACAGTAAAGCGCAGCCTGTCTGATGACTGCATGCTGATGTCACTGAGGGCAAGTGAAGCAGTGCTGCTTTCTCTCTCTGCTCTTAAGTGACTGCTTTTCCGTCCTTTGACATGGCACCCAGAATATTGCCTGAGGGAGGCATTTGGGAGAAGGTGCCTCAGCCCTAACATACGCATTTTTAAAATTCATAGTGTAGAATTATTTTTCAAATCAAACTTCCATTGTGCTAGCCAGTGGCCGTGACATCATCCATAACTAAATATACAACAAAACCACAACCGAATCTAACAGAAACCTTTCTTACAAGGACAGATAAAATAGAGGGGAGTCACATATGGATTGTGTGAATTAGATCTCCAAGTCCTCTTTACAATTAACGGCTAACTTATCTAAATTCTTTGTCCTTATCTTCCTAGCTGCCAAGAGCATAGAGAGTGACTTTATAAGTTGTAAAATCGTTGGCATCACTCGGCAGCCACTTTCTGCTGCAGTTAAGTTGGTTTCCTGCACAAACAATGGTCTGGATTCTTTTTCTTTGTGAAATAATCCTGCCTCCAATCCTTTATTTATTTGCCTGCAGAATAGCATTACCCTGGGCTGCTAACTAGCTGTACCTTTCTCTTTCTCCCCATCCTGCAGACCAGAGTGTATGCTACATTTTTTGCTTCCCCTCGCCCGCCCCATCCCTCCTTGTGAGCAGGAGAGCCTTTCTTGGAGCAGATTTAGCAGAATGGCCAGTTTGCTAATGCTGGTCATTTGGAAGCGTCTGTCCGGGAACTGCAGCCCAACCTATGTAAGCTGGAGCACCTGCTCAGCTCCGCCGCAGACCCTTAAAGCGACACACTCAGGCAGGTAGCCTTTATACAGCCTTGCGGTGGTGTGGCTTCCCTCATCGTGGCAGCTGGGACCTGCAAGCGCCCTAGTTCTAATTTGCCAGAGAGTGACTGGCAGAGATCAGAACAGACCTGGATGGTTAATTTGGAGGGTGGTGGGCTGTACTGCAAACAGTCATCCAGCCAGCAGTGGGGTTATATGCGGCAGGGCTGGCCCAGGGGCCTGCTTCCCTCGCCCTCTACTCCCCTGTTGTGCTTCTAATCAGCTCATTGGCATGTACAGACAAGTCCCCTCCACAGCCACCACTGTCACCAAGGGGCAGGACAACAGCCAGGAAAGAGGGTTTCTAAATGGAAGCTGTGTTCTGCTCAATTGCGCGTGCATAAGAAGAGAGGGTTTAGGGGATGGCAGACGGATGTGTTAAGAGCCGAGCAGGACGTGCCGCCATCGCTTTGACTGCGAAGAGACGGGTCCCTTGGTCTCCAAATGGCACATTAGACACACGGCTTGCGGTGTGGTGTTGGGAAGGAGGGGGCAGAGAGGCTTGAATTTGCTTTTGTTTAAACGCCTTGGCTTCCAGGTAGTTTGGAAATCCCGAAAACTGCGGTTCCAATGAATCACCGCAAACAAGCGTGCCCGTGGAGCTCAGTTAGATTTGCACGCTGGCTGCCTTCCCTCCCTGAGTTCGTCCTGTTCCGCCCACTCCGTGTGTAGTTGGGGGCTATGTGTCTGCGGGGGCTGTAAAAATTATGTGCCGGCGGAACCTTAATGTTTTAGTATGCATAAATTATGCAAATTGAGCCTCTCTGCACAACTCTGCTCCTGCTAGTTATGGGGAGTGGAGATCAAGTCCAGCCTTCTGACTAAGTGGGATCTTATCCAGCCACCCCTCTGGCATCTGAGGTTTGCCTGGTGTTGGAAAAGCCTGGTTGCTGGATCAGACCACTAGCTCAGTGGCAGAGCATCTGCTTGCATGCTAAAGGTCACAGATTCAATCCCAGGTGTCTCCAGGCTGGGCAGGAGAGAAACCCCCTGCCTGAAACCCTGGAGAGCTGTTGGCAGTAACTGTTGACAGTATTGAACTAGTTGATTGATTGATTGATTGATTGATTGATAGATTGATTGATTACATTTATATCCCACCTAGAGGATCTCCAGGTTATTGCCTGGTTTTCACATGGTTCTCCTCCTCTTTGCTATCCTTACAACAACCCTGTGAGGTAGGTGAGACTGAGAGGTTGTGACTGGCCCACTGGCTAAGTGGGGATTTGAATCACTGGCATAGTGGGGGGGGGCTGAGGGGGCTGTCACTCTGGGCAGATTTGGGGGAGATTTGGTTGCTCCCCCACAACAGGCTCTTTTCCAACCTCAACCCTCCCTTCGTTCATATGAGATGTGCTGAAACCCCATAAAGTGCCATGGCTCAGTGGTAGAGCACGTGCTTTGCATGCAGAATGTCACAAGTTTGATCCCGGGCATCTCCAGGTAGGGCAGTGCAGAATTAAACTGTGGCACTTGCTCTCACAGAAGACAGAATGTCCACCAACTAGGATGGCTTTAAATTGATTAGACAAATTCACAGCAGCGTGCCAGTCAGTCATTCACAGCTGAAAGTTGGAGTTAACTCTTGGTTGAGTGTCAGGCCTAATGAGCAGAGCAGCTCATTCTCTGTGGTCTTATTCCATAAAAACCAGTCCTTTCCTCCCCAGGGCTTTCCCCCAGCCATCAGAGACTGCGTCTGCGTGCAGCCAACCTCTTCTCCACCCTTTTAATGCCTCTTCTGGTTCTGGGACACACAGAGGAAAGGGGAGACACCTGTGACTCTTCACCAGCCTGACTCATCTCTGCCTCCCTCTTCCCATTACCCTTCTCCTGCTTCAGCTTCTGCCTCTGATTCTCTCTGCCATTGACTCTCCCAGCTCACTAAGCCCTGTTAGTTTTTCAGCTTTTGACACCTCCTCTTCCCAGTCTTTTCCCTCTTCTGCCTCTTGCCACTCATTGTTGTCCCACCACCATTCCCCGTGCTCTGAGCCTTCTTCCTTTGGTGGTTTCCCAGCGGGTTCCTTCCACCATTCCTCTGTGCCCAACCAGTCTGTGGCAGAGGAGAAGCGTATTGATGACTACTAGCCATGGTGCATGTGCCCTATCTCCACTGTCAAGAGGCAGCAAATGTTTCTGAATGAAACCCGAGGTACCACTGTACCAGTTTCTGGAAGCCACGAGAAGGGAGAGTGTTTTTGCACTCTGGTCCTGCTTGCAGGCTTCTTATAGATACATGTTTGACCACTGAGAGAACAGGATGCTGGACTAAATGGGTGTGTGGCCTGATCCAGCAGCCAGGTTCTTCTTCTCTTCGTAGATGTGATCCTGCCCCACACCCATCCCCAACCCTACACATGATTTTCAGTGTTAGAAACTGAGATATGAAAGCTAGGAGCTTAAGCCTAGGTTATGGGCACAGCAACTGAATGTCTAGGTGCTTTTTAAAAAAATAACAAGAATACAAAGCTGAAAATGAATGAACTGCAGCTAAAATATTATGTTCATTTTTCACATGCTCTAGTCCTTCCCCTGCCCATCCATATTCTTAAGAGAGTCTCTTCTCCAGTCTTCAGAGAGTAGCTGGAAATGGGGAGGCAGAAAAAGCTCCTCCTTTCCTTCTACTCTGCAGTTTTAATCTGAAATCTCAGGCGCAATACTGCGCCCAGAGCTCAGAAACTGCTCACACTAATGAAATTCCCTGTTGCAAAATGCACCTAGAACAATGGGAGTTTCAGACACTGGTCATTTTCCCAGCCCTTGCCTACTTTCCCATTGTTTTAGGATTACCTCTGGCAAGTTTCCGGAGGATCTGTATCTTGAGGAAATGAACAAGATGCACCGGAGTTATGGATTGCTATGACATGCCATGACCCTTTGGGTTAAAGTGGATCGACTGTAAGTCAAATAAATATAGACTCAATAAAACCATTGCTCTTGTAGAGGCAAACCCCCCCCCCCCCCAGTTCTTTTTCTCCACCTAGCCTGAGTGGCTGTTTTCCTTCCAAGGACTTTGGGGACAGGAGGGACGGCCGCCATCACCTGCATGCTAATTTTGGGTCTTGAGTGCTGGAGCTGCTATTGATTTTTGGAGGTATAAAAATAAATCTACTGTTAAACTGCTGATGTCTTTACTATATCCCCGTTTAGCTGCTATAGCACACTGCGTGGCAACAGACAAAAAGTCCCCCAGGCTGTCTTGGGGAGTGAGGGAGCCGTTAAAAAAGTTATTAGCCTTCTTAGAAAAAAGAGAAAAGGGAGGGAGGAGGATCATCATCCTAAAACTGAGTCACAAGGGAGCCCGCCTGCTGAGCTTGGGGTTTTTTTTTTGGGGGGGTTGCAGCGAGAGCTGACTCCAGGTATCGAAAGAAGCCTTCCCCAAGGTCTTGCGCTTTGAATACTTTGGACCACCACTCCCATCAAGCCTGGGACTGATGGGAGCGGTGGTCTGAAACAGTGGTACCTAAAGTGGGCTGTGGGATAAGAGGCAAGAGGGTGGCAGGGGGGCCCTGGAAGTGGGGGGCCCTCTGAGCGTGTTAATCACTTATTTATGATTGACCAGGTGAGAGCTAGAGCAAAACACCTTCCTTCCTTTGTATTTGAAATTCTACTTCTCCCATTGCTTTCAAAGCTATTCCCTTTGGTCATGTTTGTTTGTATTTACAATTCTGAGCTGTCACAATGATTGGTAATAGCTATTGATTTTCTGATCAATTAGCTGCATTACATTTGTGATAGATGGACATTTGTGCATGTTTGTTGAGCACTTATATAAAAATACTTAATCCTATAAATTTCCTTCACCCTTACACTTTCATTAGTAACGATGCTTTAAAGTATTTTTCAAGCAGTATCTGGTGTCACTGGCTCAAGTTCAGTTTTATTGAATTAATTAAACTGAATAGTTTTAATTGGGATTTTGAAACAATGCACAATTTTTACTGTTTTGAATCGGAAACGTAGAGTTGGAAGGGATCACGAGGGTCATCTAGTCCAACCCCCTGCAATGCAGAAATCTTTTGCCCAACATACGGCTTGAACCCACAACCCTGAGATTAAGAGTCTCATGCTCTATAAACTGAGCTATAAATTTTATTGCCCTATTATCTTTCTTAGTGCTTAGCTAAAGAACCCGTGAATCTATGAGAGGTTACCATGTAACTGCTGCCTAAAAACCTCCAATGAAGGAGAGCCAAAAGCTCTGAGGGGGTCCAAAAGCTCTTACTCTCAAAAAGTTCTTTCTAATGTTCAGTCGGCATCTCTCTCTTGTCTTTTGAATCCATTGGTTCGGGTCCTTCCCTCTGGAGCCACAGAAAACACATCCATCTCCCATGTGACAGCCCTTCAGAGGTAGTACATTGACATCATGACACAAGTAGCTTTGCCCTCCATGAATATGTCTAGCCCCCTTTTAAATGCATCCAAATAACTGTGAGAAAGCTATCTGTGGGAGAAGTGGCTTTGTATGTTCAAGATGATAAAAAAGTGTCAACTATCCATTTCCCTCGTTGAGGTTAAGGAAAAGATCACTGGATGCTTGCGCCACTTAAAGCCCATCTTGACTCCACGTTGCCGTGAAGGCCCCTCCGAGTGCCATTTTAACTCTGTATCCCATCAACCTGAGATCTCTGCATGTTTGGAAGTGATTTAGAGTGCAGTGAACAACGCTCAAGTGTACTGGAGTGCATTACCCAGCTTCTTTCTGCCTTTAACTGCCGCCTGGAGAACTATTGCATTGTTTAACTTTCCTGGAAGGAATAATGCAGTTTTGACCACTGCTAGTGGGGGGGGGAGCCTTGATGGGTGAAGGCTGGGCAGTTGCTTGTGGGGGGGGGGCTGCTCAGTCAGGTCCCTCTTTGAGTCTGGGGGCTGCTGCCATTGATGCCACAAGCTCTGATGTGTGTGGGTCTGTGTCAAATTTGTGCTTCATGGTCCTACTTGAAGGGTCGGTGTCCTGTCCTGTGCACATCAGTGGTTGTGAGAATGCCTTAAAGCTAAGCTTGCTGATCTGTCTCTTTTTGTCCGCAGATGTTGCAGCTGCGTTTTGCCAAGGGAGGGGTGGCCTTCTTGGCCCTCAAGCGGCTATCGCTATGCCCTGCTGCTTTCCACAGCACCCAGCGCGTCGAATACAAGCCCATTAAGAAGGTGATGGTGGCCAACAGAGGTGAGTTGGGGCTAGGGTGGGCGGGAGCTGTTGGGGACCCTGACTCCTGTGCTAAGCCATTCTCATTCCCCATCAGGATCTGTGCCACCCTCCCCCTTTTGATGTCCAGAAGACACCTCTCCCCAAAAGGAGCCATAACATTCACCTAGAAGTCTCTGTCTAGTTCCTTGGCCCCTTTGTCATTCCAGATCAGAGACTTCAGCAACACAGAGGCCAGACTCCAGTGGCACCATGGCCACCTCTGCGCACAGCCAAGGCTGGAGACTCCATAAGAGTGGAGCTCCAGTGCTGTTTCAGTAGCAATCATCTTCAGACTGAGCTACAGCACTAGCTCGGTTGCTAGCTGCTCCTTCTGTGGGAGGAGCCTCTTCCGTTTAAAGTGGGGGGCAACCTGCTTCAGCACTCATTGACCCTGAAGAGGCTGTGGTTCTATTAGGGCAGCACAGCATCCTCAGGTTTCAGAGGCAGCAGCACAATGGTTTCTCTTGCAGATGTGCTTCTGGTTGGCTTGATATGTCTGAGGCTGGCCCTCCCTCCCTCCAAATCCTCAGCCACATCCCTAGGGCCATGACAGGAATGCTGGTTCTTGCATGTTCCCGGGGTTATGCACCAAACCCTGCAAACCGTTGCCAGCCTTGAACACTGATTAAACCCTGACATCAGGGCAATATATGAATTATAAAGATAATAAATAATACATAAAAGAGTCCTGGAAGAGGCATTTCATTGTGTGTGAGAAAAAAGGGTGCATCTCCTTCAGGACATTTGAAAATTAAGGTGTAGGCAATGCTAATTACTAGGTTGTCATCAGGGCAAACTATATTTTAATTACTGGCTCTAAAAGTGTTTTGGCTTATCTTAATTATTGTTTTTAAGTTTGTTTTTATTTTTTTGTTTTTTATGATGTTGTTTTAAATGTTGTAAGCTGCCTCAAATGCCTACTTCAGAGAAAGGTGGGATGTAAATGCTTTAAATAATAGCAACAACAGCAATAATAGAATTGTAGAGTTACAAGGGACACAAGGGGTCATCTAGTCCAACCCCCTGGTTCTTGAAACTAGAGAATCCCTGACAGATGGTCATCTAACTCCTATATATATATATATATATATATATATATATATATATAAAATAATTTTTATTAAATGATTTTATGTTACAAAAAAACATTACAACCATACTGCCACAAAATATAATTGAGAAATAAAAATTACATACATCAATATTTTGTATGTTATTTGTTATTTATCGTCTTATTTCCTCCCAAACATTCCATACAACACACACACACTAATAATAATAATAATAATAATAATAATAATAATAATAATGAAAATAAATATTTCCCCCCTTTTATCTTACAGAATCTTTTCTTCAATTTTGACTTCCTGTCAAGTCCCTTCACATATGTTTTATCTTACGATTGAATGTACACAAAGCAATAAACCTTTCTATATAAATTTTCCAATACAGTACATTCAGAAAATATAATAAATCCTTAATTGTTATCCACCTCCTTTTACTTCCTTTGTCACTCGAATGCTAGCATGGAGTCAAAACTATTATTGCATTTTTGAACATATCTTCTATAACCATCCCATTTTCCCGCATCTAACCCCTTTATAAAACCCTCCTATGAATGAAAGTCCACCATTTTCTGAGAGAGTGCATTCCACTGTCAAAACAGCTCTTGCCATCAGAAATTTCTTTCAAAGGTCTTGTCTGAATCTCTCTTCCCTCTGGGGCTACAGAAAAAAAGCTTAAACTGTGCTGCCCAGAAGTGGACACAGGACTCCAGGTGGGGTCTGACCAAGGCAGAGTAAAGCAGCACTGTTAATTCTCTAGATCCTGGAAACTAGACTTCTGTTGATAGAATAGAATTAGCCTTTTTTGCTGCTGCAATAATAATAATAATAATAATAATAATAATAATATAATATAATATAGGCTGCAGTTCTCCTGGCTGCTAAAATTAACTTAATAATAAAATCACCTGATTGATTGATCAATTGAGGTATGTGCTGAGTTGATCAAATGGTGTAGCTGCTTCCACATTGCAGCTCCTCTCTCCCCATTTTCGTGGGCACTCAACGTTTGTGTTTTCCAGGGGAGATTGCAATCCGGGTGTTCCGAGCATGCACTGAGCTAGGCATCCGGACGGTGGCCGTGTATTCGGAGCAGGACACAGGGCAGATGCACCGACAGAAAGCGGATGAAGCTTACCTCATTGGCCGGGGGCTCCCCCCTGTCCAGGCCTACCTGCACATTCCGGACATCATTCAAGTTGCCAAGGTAAGAAGGACACTGGCTCTCACTGCCGTGAGTGGAATGAGCTATGGGGAGGCCAGGAGGGCTGAACCTATAAAGGAAGCTGGTGGTCTCTATGTGTTCTCAGCTGCTTAAACAAGCATTTATCCCCCCCCCCAAGTTCTCAGCTGCTGCCTCTTCCCCAGCCCTTCATCTCTTTGGCACATAGACCTATACTCTGCTCTAGCTAACAAGAAAACATGACCCAGAAGCTCCCCCTCCCTTTCCCCATGATTGACAGTGCCAAGGAAGGGGGGGTGGGAGGTTGCGTAAATTCTTAAGAAGAGCCACCTTCCTTGGCTTGCATTCACAAGTGCTTTATTAACTCACTTTGAGGTTTCTCCAGTTGGAAGAGAAGTTCTGGATTTAGCTGCCAAAGTGACAACCTGCCTTTGTCCTCTCGCTTTTCATGTGCACAGTTAAAACTGGCAAAGGAAATGCTCCGCTAACAAGGAGCGAATGTTGGAGGAGGCCTGGAATCCACAGGGTTTGCCATTAGCAGTGCAGCTGCAATGCAGCCTCGTTGATGCTGAAACAGTTGCAGGACCTGTAGGCACTTTATTTAATAGGCAGCGGGAGAGTTTGGGGTGGTTGTGAGTGGTGGGCCCCTCCACCTCGGTGTAGGTTAAGTCTTCCATTGTGCCCATGTGGGAGAAGCTGAGTGCTGAAAGGTTCAGGACAGATAAGCAGTTGGCTCCTTACCTCTCTCGCCCTGACCTAGCCACTGTGATCCATGCACAGTGTGGTCACCTCCAGGCTTGATTATTATAACTCACTCTACGTGGGGCTGCCCTTGAGACTGACCCAGAAACTCCAGTGGGTGCAGAATGCTGCGGCAAGACACTCTATGGGGTCCTCATCACGGGATCACATTCACCCGGTGCTATACCAGCTGCACTGGCTCCTGGTGGAATACAGGATCAGGTTTAAGGTGCTGGTTTTAACCTTTAAAGCCCTATACGGCCTAGGACCCTCGTACCTACAGGGCCACCTCTCCTGGTATGTCCCATGGAAGACCTTATGGTCTTCAAATAAAAAGATATTGGAGATCCTGGGCCACAGGGAGGTTAGGCTGGCCTGTGTGCAGTTGTCACCTTACCTCAAAAGGAATATTGTTTATTTGGAAACAATTCAGAAAAGGGCAGCCAGAATGATCAAGGCTCGAAATGGCCTCAGCCCAGTATACCTGAAGGAGCGCCTCCACCCCCATCGTTCAGCCCAGATGCTGAGATCCAGCTCTGAGGGCCTTCTGGAGGTTCCCTCAGTGAGAGAAGTGAGGTTACAGGGAACCAGGCAGAGGGACTTCTCAGTAGTGGTGTTCACCGTGTGGAATGCCCTCCCATCACATAGCAAGGAAATAAACAAATAAACAGCTCTCTGACTTTTAGAAGACATCGGAAGGCAACCCTGTTTAGGGAAGTTTTTAATGTTTGATGTTTGATTGTGTTTTTAATATTCTGTTTGGGAGCCACCCAGAGTGGCTGGGGAAACCCAGTCAGATGGGCAGGGTATAAATAATAAATTATTATTATTGAGGGGATAGAGTTACACTGAGGAAAAGTTACAGTGCTTGGGACTTTTTAGTTTAGAGAAAAAGCGAGAAAGAGGTGACCTGATAGAAGCTTATACAATTATGCATGGCAAGGAGAAAATTGATAGAGAAAAGTTTTTCTTCTTATCTCATAATGCTAAAACTTGTGGACATCCAATGAATTTGAATGTCAGAAGATTCAGGAGAGATAAAAGAAAGAACTACAATGAGGGAACTCCCTCCTGCAAGAGGCAGTGATGGTCACCAAACTGCCTGGCTTTAAAAGAGAATTAGGCAAATTCATAGAGAAGAGGTCTGTGGGTGACTACAAGCCACAATGGTTATGCTTTGCCCTTCACAGCTGCAAGCATTAATGCTTCTGAATACCAGTTGCTAGAAGCTACAAGACGGGAGAGTCCCCTTGTGGTCAGATCCTGCTTGCTGACTTCCCAGTGGGCATGTGGTTGACCCGCCTTTGAGGACAAGATGCTGAAATGGATGCGTTGCCTGAACCAGCAGGCTCTTTTTGTGTCCTTAATGCGAACACTGAGAGAGAGACACACACACAGAGAGGTTTTGTGCTGGCAAGCATTATGAAATTGAAATGTAATTGAAAACCAGCATTGCAGTACCCCCGAATTAATGGTCGTCAGAGTCAAATTTGCTGAGCTAAGTTGTGAAAATGAAGCACAATCAAGAGATCAAATAATTTGTAATAATAATGGCAGCTATATATAAAGCATTCAAACACTCATCTTAATGCACTTTCTTTCTACGATCAGCTGTCACAAGGCAACTTGACATTAGAAGTTTTCAGCAGTGTTCCATAAAAATCACAATGTGAAACAGCCACCACCACAGCATCAGCTTTTGTCTGTCTACGAAGCCACCAGCAAGATAGGTCCATAGCATTCTTCCTAATTTGTAGAGGGAGGAATTGAGAGGGCGAGAGAGAGCCCTAGGCTAGTGCATTCCAGATGCTGATGGACTCCAACTTCCATCAGCACCAACCAGCACAGTTAATGGTCAGGGATGATGGGAGTCACAGTCACAGATTCCCCATCCCTGAATCAGAGAAGGGCAAGTCGAAGTTGAATGTCAGAAGACTCCAGAGAGGTAAATGAAAGTCCTTTTGCATGCAGTGCATATATAAACTATGGGTTTCCCTCCCACAGGGGGCAATGATGGCCACCACCATGGATGGCTCTGAAAGAGGATTAGACAAATACATGGAGGAGAGGGCTGTCAATGGCTACTAGCTAGGATGATTTTATTTGCTGCCTTTATATCCCACCTTCCTTCTCTAAGGAGCTCAAGGCGACATGTATAGTTCCCCTCCCTCCTTATATAATCCCCACAACAGCCCTGCTTAATTTCAAACTCTGTGTTGCTGCAGGAGAACGAAGTGGATGCCGTCCACCCTGGCTACGGCTTCCTCTCTGAGCGATCTGACTTCGCCCAGGCCTGCATTGAGGCTGGCGTGCGTTTCATTGGGCCCTCTCCTGAAGTGGTGCAGAAGATGGGCGACAAGGTAGAGGCCCGCGCCATTGCCATCTCCGCAGGTAAGGGTTATGTTGACTGACAAGCGAGGGCGTGCCTGACTCCCAACTTGCACAGAGTTCCTTAGCCAATAAGAAGGCAGGATTAAAGCAGACGAGAGTTATCTAACACTGGCAGTCTGTGAGCTAGGTCTGTTCCCTCCACTCCAGTTCTTTGTGTCCTCTGCCCCTCTTCCCTGCCTCCTAATGCAGCAGGTCTTTCGTGAAACTGGAGGCTTCTGAAAAAGCGAGCGGGTATGGAGAGCCATTGCAAATTTGGGGAGTGTTACAGAGATGCCACCACGAAGCGCAGAAGCTTTTAATTCTATTTTTATCCCGCCTTTCGTCAAAACTTCACAAGGCAAGCAATGTGGTCCCTGCCTCTTTTTTAGAGATAGGATATTCCCCATGCTTCCCAGGCTACTGGCCCTGGTGCACAACCATTGCACTTGCACATCCCTGGCTTTTAGGCCCTGCTTTAAACCTGGAATTGCCCAAAAGATGTGGCCTGCGGGGGGGGGGCAGAGGGGGGTAGAACAGGGGTAGTGGGTACAGTAGGGAAAGAAAAATAGAATTGTAGAGTTGGAAGGGAGCACCATGGGTCATCAAGTCTAACCCCCTTCAATGCAGGAATCTTATCTAAAGAATCCCTAACAGAATGCCATCTAGCCTCTGCTTAAAAGCTTCCAGGGAAGGAGAGTCCACAACCTTCCGAGGTTGTCTGTTCCACTGCCAAACAGCTCTTACCACCAGAAAGTTCTGACCTTTCGCCAGAATCTCCCTCCTTTCAACTGGGCCTCATTCTCTGGAGCAGCAGAAGACAAGCTTGCACCATCTTCTGTTGCCTTTCAGTCTCCTCTTCTTCCCTTCTGCTCTCCAGGGGTGCCTGTGGTTCCCGGGACAGATGCCCCCATTTCCTCGCTCAGCGAGGCTCAGGAGTTCTCCAAGACTTACGGGTTCCCCATCATTTTCAAAGCTGCCTACGGCGGAGGAGGGCGGGGCATGAGAGTTGTGCGCAGCTATGAGGTAAGGGCTGCTGCTTTGCTTCTCCTTGGCTTGCGGGGGCAGGGGTCTTGCACCCTTCCCACTGGGGGGTGGGTGGGTGAGGCTGGGTTGGTAGGTGTCCGGCTCCGTTAAAGTTTCAGGTCAGACATATTGCCTTGTTTCCTGTTTGGTGTGTCTTCAGGAGCTTTCCCTTGAAATCCTGCAACTTTCTATACCACAAGCATTCTGGTTTACATAGCATCCTGAGTTGGCTGTGCCATAGTGCAAAAGTGCCCCTCTGGAGGGCAGTGACTACTGAGACAACATCCTGGAGGGGATGGTCCGATTGGACATGAGGGGTGGGGAGAATTTGAGGAGGTGCCCAGTGATGAGACTGGGGAGGGACTCAGCAGGTATGGGAGAGCCGCCTCAGGATTCCAGGGTCATCTGAGGTGTCAGAGGAGGCAATCGACAGGCAAGGAATTTGATTCCGGGGAGGGACCCAGTAGGTTGTTACCTTGCCGGCCATTGTCTGTCTTGCCCTCCCTGGCACCATCTCCGAAGCCAGTCACTGCTGATGAGACTCTGCCCTTCCAGGAAGTGTCCAACACCCAGTCTGGCTCTGATCCATCGCTGTCACCTCCTCTCTTGCCTGGGACACAGAGACGCCAGCACAAACAGTCCCCAGTGTGGAGTTCCTATTTGCAGGGATAGATTTGTAGAGTTGGAAGGGTTCCAAGTCGTCGTCTAGTTCATCCCCCTGCTGTGCCTATCCCTCTCCTTTAGAGCAGGAGCCCAGGGAGGCGTGTCAACTGTTGGATCGACATTTTAGCTCACCTAGTCGTGCCCTGTGCTGGCTGGTGCTCCTTGCTTTGCTTTCTTCTATAGTAGAAAGCAAGATCCAAATTCAAGTCCTTCATGCAGCAGAAGCCAAGACAATAGTGTTGGGGAGACATTGGATGGCCCAGCGCAAATCCACCACAAGTGCAATATTAATGCGTCCGTGGCATATTGCAGGATGGTCCCACAAAAAAACCAAAACACCAGCCTGCAAAGGACCCTGAGCATATTGCTTGCTTGCAAGAACAAAAAGTGTGTGTGTGGAGGTGAGGCTGGGGTAGGGTGTGTGCAAGAAATGGACGGGTCTTACAGAATCTCTCATCAGAGGGATTAGATGCTGAGAAGGCAGGGGAAGTCTGAGAAGGGGCATCAGTGACAGTCCCCAACTTTCCTTCCATCCTCCCTCCCTCCGTCTTTCATTCTGGGGTCTTGGACAGCCAGTTGCAACAAAAGCATCCCACCTTCCACTCACTTTAACTGCAGATAACACCATTACCATCTTCGCCCTGCAGGAGCTGGAGGAAAACTACACCCGGGCTTTTTCGGAGGCTCTGTCCGCATTTGGGAATGGGGCTCTGTTTGTGGAGAAGTTTGTGGAGAAGCCAAGACACATCGAAGTCCAGATTTTGGGTATGTTTATGTTCTTATGTGAACTGCTGGCAATGAGGGCTGATTAAGGACCATTTCATGTGTCCCTTCCTTTCTTTGTTTCAACCCGGGCAGAAGTGTGCTGTTGCCACAGGCAGGGAGGGAGACAATTTGTCTGGAGGGTTTGGGGCAAGTCAGTACACTGCTGCTCAGCTTGATGAGTTTATTTCCAACTGTTCCCATTCTCAGGGTTCAAGGAGGACAAAAGCATCTTGAAGGCAATAAATAAGTGTGTGTGTGTGTGTGTGTGTGTGTGAGAGAGAGAGAGAGAGAGAGAGAGAGAGAGAGAGGAGGGGGGGCTAGTTCACACATCACTTTAAACCACAGATAACTAAACTATGATTTAAAGGTGAACATACAGAGTTCTGGTGTGTTCTGCTATGGGGCTAAAATTGTGGGCCCTTCACTCCCTTGCTCCTGCTGCTGCTGGTGGTAATTAAGTCATGGTCTGGCTAAGCGTTATATCAGAACCCAGGGCCATAATTTTAGCTCCAAAGCACCAGAACACTGTGCTTTCGCATTTAAACCATAAATCAGCTTACATATGGCTCAGCTATGGTCAAAGTGATGTGTGAACGAGGCCAGAGAGGAAGATATGCAAAAACCAGGCCTGCCACCCAATTTAAAGAAGTCACATAATTGCATGAACTTTAATCAAGTGATTAATTGACTGGTGTTAATGAAACAATAGGTCCAAAGGGAGCTGAATGTTTTGTTATAAGATGGTGCCAGCTGGTGCCAAACTTGGAAGGGGCACTACTTCCTTTGAGAGAGAGAGAAAGAGAGAGAAGAAAGGAAAGGAAGGCGTGTATTAATGTGAAATAAAGGCTTGTATTAGTGTGAAATTAATGTGAAATAAATATTGGTAATATTAAACAGTTTGCTTCTTGATTACTCAAGGGTGCCTTGTTAGTCTGTCTACAAGCTTGCTTCTTCTTTTTTACTTGATTAATACAACCAATTAGTTTGCTTGCAAGCTATATTCATAAGAACATCAGAAGAGCCCTGCTGGCTCAGGCCAATGGCCCACCTAGTTGAGCAGCCTGTTCTCACAGTGGCCAACCAGATGCCCCAGTGGGAAACCAGCAAATAGGACCTGAGCACAAGAGTAACACTCCCCCACCCACCAGTAAAACCTCCCCTCTGCTCCTCCCTTGGGCAGGTGACAAATATGGGAACGTGGTGCACCTGTACGAGAGAGACTGCTCCATCCAGAGGCGGCACCAGAAGGTTGTGGAGATTGCCCCTGCCGCCCACCTCGACTCCCAGCTGCGCTCCAAACTCACCAACGATGCCGTCAAGCTGGCAAAGCAGGTGAGAGCTCCAGAGGACAGCCACGTTCCTTTGTTTATTGCATTTATATTCCAACTTTTTCTCCAAGAAGCCGACGTACATAGTTCTCCCTCCCCGCATTTAACCCACACAACAACCCTGTGAGGTAGGCAAGAATGAGAGACTAGACCAATATAACCCAGCAAGCTAAATGGCTGATTGGAGATTTGAATCCTCGTCTCCCAGGTCCTAGTCGGACACTCTAACCACTACACTACCACTGGCTTTCTGTTGGGAACTCTGCATCCAGGCATGAGTGCCCTCCATTTTGACCATCTCGGGCTACAGCTCCCATCAGCCACAAGCAACTTGGCCATTTGGGGCTACAACTCCCATCAGCCCCAGCTAGGATGGCTACGTTCTCATCAGCCTCAGCATCCTATGGATGTACTGCCTGGGACTGCTGGGAGTTGTAGTCTGAGATGGCCAGGCTGCCCGAGGCTGATAGGAGCAGTCCAAAATGGCTGTGCTGCCTGAGGCAAGTGGAAGTCATAGTCCAAAACATCTGGAGGGCACCCAGTTGTCAAAAGTCTGATCCAGACAGTATATGGTGAGGAGAGAAGAGCCCCAATTTTGACCCTGTTCTAAAAAATAGGGAGAGGGCTTACTGGAAGGGACATGCTTGGCATACAGAAAGGTCTCCCAGACACCATCTCTGGCTTCACTTGTCAAAAAGGGTCTCAGGGTTGAGGACCCTCTGAGACCCCAGAGAGCTGCCGCCGGTCAGAGCAGGGCCGCTGAGGTAGATCCATACACTTTCGTGCGTTTGGGTGCCTGCCACTGTGTACAAGCACCAGCGTCCTGGGGGAGAGGGATCCTGCTATCACTCGCTCTCGACTGGCAGCCTGGGCTTTTGTGAGACAAACTAAAGTGGCTTCTTGGCCAGGTGCCGCCTCTGGGCCATGCATTTGCGCTGCTGGCCAGCTCATCTGCAGAGGGATGATGGGGACTCTGCTGCCATCCAGCACCATCTGGATTAATTGCTAAGCCTGCAGCTGAGAATCTGGCAGCCGCCCTGGGGGGATGTGGGGAGGGGAAGAGGGGGGAGGAGAGAGGAGGAGGAGGGCTCTCTGGCCTCCCTGGGTTGTGGGAGGTAAAGCCAAGCCGTTGCCTTGCCTTGCTGTGAAAGCATTGCAGCCATGAACTTGGAAGTGTCATTCCAGTGTTGATGCATGGATAGGTTTTGAAAGATGCATTTTACCAAACAGTTGGAGAGGAGGAGATGTGACGTATTGGTCATGCTGCCAGCCCCTGCTGTGCTGTGCTGGGATTTGAGTCTGAGCGCCCAAAGGCTCCCAGGATCTGGGTGCACAGATGCTTGCCTGCATCTCTAGAGCCGCAGGAACCCTGTTTCTACAAGGGGCATGTGTGGTCTCTTTTGCAACCACTGAACCTCATTGATAAGAAGACTAGGAAGAGAATTCAGGAATTTTAGCCTCTGTCCTTCGCTCCCAATCGCTGATGGCAGATCTGCTGGCTTTCAGCTGCACCCTATAATCCATAACAGAGAAGGTCTGCCTCTTCTAACTAGTTCACAATTGCCTGTCTGGTCCTCCAACTCTATGGTAATTCACAGAGGAGAAAGAGGGGATGGTGGAAAAAGACAGACTCCCTCAAAAGGTGGTGGACTCCTTCACTGGGGGCTTTTAAGAAGGGGTGGCAAGGCCTTTTGTCACAGCTTCTTCAGTTGCGATTCCTTCAATTTAGCGGGTTGGACTAGATGACCCCTGGGTTCATATCCAACTCTGCAATTCTGTGAGATTGGTTCCATCCTCCCAGCTTTTTCTGCTTGGACCAGTCCCTGAATATGGAACTAATCGGCTGTCTGAACATCACTGGTGCCTGTGAGAGAAGCTTTTTACATGCCCCCTCCCAGGTGGAGCAGAAGAGCTCCCGAGCTTTCCATCAAAGTGATGGCCCCATCCCTGGAGGTGCCATTTCCCAGCAAAGACTTGGCCTCTGCTCTCTCCTGACTAGGACACCGGCAGCACAGGGAATTGAGTTCAGTGGCTCATGCCAGAACAAAGTAACACACATACACACCTACCTCTGTTTGGAGCTCCAATAAGCTGCCTGGGAGTCTCTCTATTCAGCAGCTCTTAAAGGGGATATAAGTGCAGCCGTAGACTCCTCTCCCCAATCTGTGCCACAGGTTTCCTTACAACTTGCCCTCCACGCCAGGGATGTGAGCAAGTCTCCCTGTTTCTGTCCTGTGTCAGTGCTGTGTGTGCTCAGCCCTCAGACTGTTCTCTCCCAGCAGGACTGCTCTGGTGTCCTTAAAGAAAAGCTTTCCCAGCCAAACAATATTTTGGCTTCAGTGAAAAGAAGGAATGCTACTGTCCAAAACCCGGAGAGCCACTGCCACCCCGTGTCGGCAGTACTGAACTAAATAGATCAATGGTCTGATGTAGTATAAGGCAGCCTCTTGCGTTCATATCAAGGGAAAGTTAGAAGTGGACCGGCCAGGTATCTGTGGCAGCTTTCAGGGAGGGAGAGTGATGTTCTCTGCTGGAACAAGAGATGCTTAAAAGGACCTTGGCCATGCCGATCTCCCTTTACAGCAGGGAGATGGATGTGTGTGGGTCTTCACTGTTGTGAAGCTATTGGGAGGAAAGGCTGAAGAAAGGCAAGGTTTGTTTGTGTGTTTGGCCTTGACATGTTTCTGACTGGCACAGAGGTGCAATTATTATTATTATTATTTCCCAGCATCCTTTGCAAGTGTGTCTTCTCATGCCTGCCTGCCTGTGTACAGGCATGGACCCAGTTGTGCTTTGTTTTATTTACCTCTTCTGACCTACCGTGTGCAAACAGTGTGTGCCATCTTTGCCGGAGATCTGGGAAGATGGAGAAATTCTCTCCCCACCCAGAGCTCTGCTCCTCGCACAGTGACAAGCGACAGGAAGGCACAGAGCAATTAAGGGAATGAGCACACCGGCATAACGAATTGTACAGGAAGCAGGACTTTTTTAAGGAGATGAGCTGGAGCTCAGTGGCAGAGTATCTACTTGGCAATGCAGAAGGCCTCAGATTCATTCCCCAGTGGCATCTCCCAAGTAGGGCTGCGAGTGACTCTTGCCTAAACAGTAGACAGTACTGAGGAAGATGAGCCAATGGTGTTACTCAGTATAAGGCTGCTTTCTATTTGCTTCTGCCCCCCCCCCCAATTTTTTTGTATGGTAACAGCATATTTTTGGGATGGGGGGAGGAGACAGCTCTGCAGAGAACCAGGTTGGCAGAAGCACCATTGTTGCAGCCAGAGTTCAGGGCTTGAGTCAACTCAGCTGAAGAACTTTTGGGAAATGGGACTTGATGATCATTTATTCCAGCCCCTAAATTAATGCCGAGTGTCAAAATGAGGCTGTGGGCTCTGATTCTCTGCATGATTGGCAGGTTCTTCCAGAAGTCTTTCAGCACCCTGTCTCAGCAGCCGGCCAGATGCTCTAGGAATCGTCCCATCAGAGCAGAAAGGCAAAGAGTCCTCCTCAGTCTTTCACCCCCAGCATTTGGTATTCTAAGGTAGACACTCTCTGTACATATAGATTCCATTTTGCTATGTTGGCTAATAGCCGCTGAAGACTTCCTCCTCCATCGTGCATTTGTCTCATCATTTTGAAAGGCTTTTAGCTCCCAAAGGAAGGAAATTCCATCCTTTGCTTTGTGCGAAGAAGGAGCAATCAGTGATCTGAATTCTAGCATGCTGAGAGCAGGGAGAGGAATCTCCCTCTTTCTCTCTTCTCCCTAAAGACCAAGCACAAAGGGAATTGGGATGGGGGAGGGGGAGAAGAACATTCCTGTCCACCGATTCTCAGCAGAGTGTTTCAAGGTCAGTTCACCATTAGCAGCACCAAATGGTTGGTGCAAGATGTTGTCAGGAAGGTGAGGCATACACGGAGGGTGTTTAGTCAAGGGATCTCAGTGGCAGCACCCAAGGCGGTAGCTCAACAGGGGATTGCAGGAGGTGTGTGTGTGTCTGTGTGTGTTGCCTTCATGTTGCACTTGCAGTTCTCTTGGGATCATCTGGCTGGCCACTATCAGAGACAAAACACTGGGGCTTGGGTCTCGTCCAGCAGGGCTTCTAAGGAAAATCTTTCCCAGCCGAACGATATTTTGGTTTAAATGTAAAGAAGGAAGTAGAACCATCACCCCCATTTAAAAAATGGCAGGTGCTGCATTCAGGAACCACTTTTGCTGGGCCTTGCCAAGGTTTGCTCCTGTCCTGGCTCTTGCTTGAAGATGCAGCTCCTGGACTCTCTCGGCTGTATTATGGCCGAAGGCTTTATTACAGAATTCACCGCAATGCCCAAATGTTGATTGGCTTACAAGGTGCACAAGTCAGCAGTTATATTGAAGCTCTAAAAGGTTCCTGGCTAGGTGTAAGCTAAGATGTTGTCCCAATACTTGGCACTCCAGCTGAGCTCTCCTTTTGAAGAGTGGGGCAGACAGAGAAATTCACACGGTTGCTGTCCTGAGCCTCGGGACTGGGAAAAGCAAACTGGCATTCCTGCGAGTAGCTTGGGTCTATAGCATCAAAGAATTGTAGAGTTGGAAGGGACCATGAGGGTCATCTAGTCCAACCCCCAGCAATGCAGGATCCACAACTAAAGAATCCCTGACAGATAACCCTCCAACCTTTGTTTCAAAATCTCCAATGAAGGAGAGTCTACCACCTTCTGAGAGAGTCCGTTCCACTGTCAAACAGCTCTTAGCACCAGAAAGTTCTTCCTAATGTTTAGTCTGAATCTCCTTTTCCTGGTGTTTGAATTTGTTGATTTGGGTCCAACCCTCTGGAGCAGCAGAAAAGAAGCTTGCTCCATTTCCCATCATCTCACACTCTTCTCCACGCTAAACTCCCTCAACCTTTCTCCTTAAGGATTGGTTTCCAGACCCTTTATCATCTCAGTCACCCTCCTCTGCACACCTTCCAGCTTGTCAATATCCTTCTTAAACTGTGTTGCCCAGAAGTGGACACAGGACTGCACGTGGGGTCTGACAAAGGCAGAACAGAGTGGTACTATTACGTCCCTTGATCTGGACACTTGCCCTGCCACCCCATCCTTTAAGGCAGAGTTGCTGCAGCCAACCCAAGCCATGCCCACCACTGAGTCTTTCTGTGCCTTTGTCAGGTGCTTTTGCCTGGCTGAAATGTACCTTTGAACTGGGGCAGTGCCTGGCACTTGGCATCAATGGAGGGGTGCATGTGTGCAGAAACCTGACGTTGGCATGGCCAAAAGTTCGCCCACTGCACAATGGCAAGAGTCACATCCATTGCCCCACCCACTTTTGCTCCTTGTTGAATAAGGGAACCGTCATATCTTGTCGCTTTACAAAGTGGGAATAGATTAAAAGGTAGAACAACCCCCCGGCCCAGGAAAGAATGAGGGGAGTCAAGGTCAGAATTCCACAAAGGGTTGAGGAGGAGTTGGACTGATCCCTAAACCTGCTTCCAGTTGGACATCTTGTTTATTTACCTGTGGATACCCATCCCTCTGACCTGGCCCCAAAACTGTGCCTCTGTGGCGTGCTGGTCACTAGAGGGCAGTGTGGTTGCTCCTCAGACAGACAAAGCTCCTCCCTTGCCTCTCCGCCCCCCTCACAATGCTCCTGTATCCTTAAATGCATTGCTAAACAGCTCCAGCAGGAAGATCCATCCACTCCCCTCCCCCAAGACACATCCTTCCTCCTATTTTTGTTTAAATGGCAGCATAGGGGGGGGATGGACCGAGCTGCAGCCTTGGCTTGAGGGGCAAACCGCACCCCTGAAACCTGGAGCAACAAACCCTCTCAACCTTGGCTGTATTAATAAAAACTTCAGGGTGTTATATATATGATTGCCAGGATCAGCCGACTTGGAGCTGCTTGCCCCAGTGACTTAGAGGCTGTTGGCGCTGTGGGTGATAGCACTTCGTAATCTCTCCCTCCCTCCTTCCCTCTCTCTCTCCCTCCTAATAGTTCTTTGGGGGATTGTGGGGATGGGGGGGGAGGAGAGAGAAAGAGACTTGAAGCATAAGTAGAACAGCTGGATGGGAAAGACAAGACAGCATTATTTCTTTAATTTGCTGCATTTAAATCCTCCCGATTCTGCAGCAGAGCTCAAGGCAGCATCCGTGGTTTGTGTGTGTCTGTTCCCAGACTGTCTGTTCCCTGGCCAGCCTCACTTACATGTTTGTTTAAAAGCATTTCTAAACCACATAACATTTAAAAATCATCTCTATGCATCACACAATAGAAAAGAAAGCAATAAGCAGTATCTTTAAAAACAAAACTCTGCAAGAACATGAGTAGAATCTGCTTGATCAGGCCAATGGCCCATCTAGTCTAGCATTCCTGTTCTCTCAGTTCCCAACCCAGATGCCTGTGGGAAACGAGCATGCAGGATTCGAGCATGAGGGCACTCTCCCCTCTGGTATTCAGAATTTGTCATTTATCATTATGTATTTACTTACTTCATATACTGCCCTTCATCTTGGGATTGCTTCCCCTCTCCCCCTTTTGAAGACAACATTTGCCCGTCTCCAGTTGTGCAGCATCTCATCTGTTTCCCAAGGATTCTTAAAGATTTCAGGCAGCGGCTCTGAAATAACACCTGCTGTTTCTTCCAGCACTCTGGGATGTAATTCCTCTGACCTTGGAGACTTGAACTTATTTAAAGCAGTCTCTAGTTAAAAGTTTCTCTGAGAGCAAAGCTGGGAAAGATCCTGACCCCTCTTAACTAGAGATGACTAGGATCAGATATCGGGTTTTTCTGACCCAGCAAGCTTCAGGTTAGAGTGGGATTTTGAACCCAAGGTGAGCCAGGTCCAACCCTGGCACTCAGAACAACGGCACTCCATGCAACATTTTTATTTATTTTTAATTTGTTTCATACAATTTGTATGCTGTTTGATTGTGTTAAATAAAACAAAAACCACACCGACCCTCAAGGTGGTTTACAAAGAGAATAACATTACCAGTAAAAGGAGTAAATACCAACTCTTTTAAAACTTCCAAAAGATAAAACCAGCAATAAAGTAAAAGCAGATTAAAACACATGCCAGTATTCTACATATCTGTACATACTTACATATCTAGGTGGACTTGTCTAAACAGAAGTGTCTTTAGCAGGCACTGAAAATAGTACAGTAAAGGCTCCTGGCTGATGTCAGTAGGCAGGGAGTTCCAGACTGTAGGTGCTGCCACACTAAGAGATTGATTTCTTATAAATACAGTGTTTCCTAAGAGAACGGGCCAAGGAGGCTGCAATCTGAATGTCTCTGATGGTGGAGGCAAAGGGGTTGTGTGGAGTGGGCAGGAAATGGAGAAGCTTGTCTGGCGAGGAATGAATACAGGCAAATGCCACTTGGGCTCTCCTGTCCTCTAGAGTGGGGGGTGGTGAGAATCAAGTAGATTTGGCATTAAAGCGAGAGCCATCATCTGTGTTCTCCAAATTGTTAACATTTTAGGCTTGCTTTTGAAAAACAGCTTGAGTTGGGTTGTCAGGCATCCTCCCACCTTTTGGCTTGCCAAGTCACATCCGGAAGGCGCATGACCTGGAAGCTCCTTTGCAATGACAAAGCCCTTTTCTTTCCTAATTGGGCTTTTGCCTTTGATTCCCCCCCCCTTTCCCCCTGTAATCTGCAGCTTGTTTTCAGGCCTGCTTTACCCTGCCTGTCTTCAGCTTCCCAGTTTTCTGTCACTCTCCAGGCCCTTCTCAATCCCTTGGGTACTCGCAAGCTGGCAAAATCTCTCTCTTTCACTCTCAGGGCTGCCAACAAACTATCCCATGGCTCTGCATGGCTAAGCCCACATATCCAGGACTGACATTTGGTTTGCCACTTTTTTGTGGGGGGAGGGGGAGAGGAAGCACTTCTGTGTCTTGAAGGCAGAAGGTCTCTGGCTTCCATCGACTCCAGCCAAAACAGCCATGCTGGCTGGGCCTGATGGGAGTTGTAGTCCAGAACGCCTGGAGAGCGTCTGACTTAGATGGTGAAGCAACTGGGCAGGGAACAAGCCTTGTATGCAGAAGGTCTGAGGTTCCGTTCTCAGCATCTCTGGTGAAAATGAAAGAGCCTGGTGAGGCCAACATTGTCATGGCTCCTGTGGTGACAAATGAGAAGGAGCAGTCCTGGCAAGATCCACCAGAGGGAGAGGACGTGTCAAAGGAGATTGAGGAGACCGTTGACTGGGAGGGTGGTCCAAGTAGCCCACCAGGAGACATCCCTGCCCAGTTGCTGCTTCTAGATGCCCCAAACGCTATTGTAGAGAAAGCAGTATTCACCATAGCACACAATTCAAAACTGCACTCAAAAAAACATGGTAAAGGCTTTGCTTGTTTGATTCCTTGTTTATTTGCAGATGCAGGGTGCGTTACTTCACGACTTCCCCCTTGCTCCGCTACAAGTTCCCCAGGCTTTAAAACATGTAACTCATAATGAGACAAGATAGAAATTAATGTATGTATATATTCTATTGTTAGAGACAACTCCACTTGTGAAGAAGGTTCAAAACAAGTTATAAGCCTGGGGGACTTGGTTTATAAGCCTGGGGGACTCAGTGTGGTTCAGAGCTGCTGCTGCTGATGCCTCCTCTGTCGCCTCGGACTTGGAGACACCAGCATAGCCCACCAGAGAAAGTTCCCGTTGGCTTGCCCTGCCTAAAGAAACATCTCAATTGTCACACTGAAGTTGTGCTTGCCCTGCTCCTTTACTGTGGGAGACGAGGGAATGTGTCTCTTGCTGGATCAACTTCTCAGCTTGCTTCACCATGAAGAACACCCTGTTGTGCCATTGGACCCTATTTTGCTCCATACCATGCTGGAACCTAGAAATCTGCCTTATCCTGAGTCAGACCATTGGTCCATCTAGCTCAGCATTGTCTACATGGATTGGCAGCGTCTCAGGATTTTGGATTCTCCTCGCCCTACCATGGCTTGAACTGGGGACCTTCTGCATACACAGCGGATGCTCTGCCCCTGAGCTGAGGTCCTTCCTCATACCATTTTGAGCATTTTGGCAGTTCTTCATCCTCCAGTGAGAGCCGGGATGCTTCTGCACTGTTGACTGTGTGGCCTGTATCTTGAGTTGCATACATGCTGATTTTTGGAATGAAGCTTCCGGGAATTCTCGAGTCCGAGGACTATGCCTGAGAGCTGGAGCCAAATGGAATCCCCATCCAAATAGCTCTTGAGTACAAGCTGGCAGCAGCCCAAAGACCCGACAGGCCTCCCTGCCATGCTTATGGGCTTCCCTGCAGCACCTGGCTGGCTGCTGTTGAAGACTGCTGGGCTTCAGTCCAATTCACCAGGGCTCATTGGAGTGCAGAAAACTTCAGATTCCGCCTTCAGTATCTTCTTTTAGAACTCAGGTGGGAAAGCTAAAGCCTGAGGGCTCCATCTGGCCCTCAGGCTAATTTTGTGCAGGTGAGGGGAGGTCGGAGAGAGAGAGAATTGAAAAGGATGGAGCGGGGGGGGGGGGGGTCCCCCTGCAAGAAAGCAAGAAATTTGGACCCCTGTCAAGGGTGATCTTCACTCCACAAAGCAACATTCAGGGGAGATTAAAGAAAGCCCTTCTTCATTCAGTGTGCATAGTTAGGCTGTGAAACTCACTCCCACTGGACTCGGTGATGACCACCACCTTGGATGGCTTTGAAAGAGGAATAGATAAATTCATGGAGGAGTGTGCTCTGCCTTTGCGATCACAGGCAGTAACGCTTCTGAAGACCAGTTGCTGAAAACCACAGCAGCTCAAATCCTGTATGCAGGATTCCTAGCAGAGGCATCTGGTTGGCCATTGTGAGAACAGGATGCTGGACTGGATGAGCCATTGGCCAGATCCAGAAGGCTCTTCTGTTGTTCGTACCTGCTGGGTGTGGTAGAACATGAAGATAGAGAGAGGGAGAAGGGGCTGTTTCCCACAAACTCCTTTGTGACTCCTTACTCTGCCCACCTATGGCATTGGCTTCGCCCACCTCTAGCACATTTTCCCGAGGGGATGCAGCCCTTAAGACAACAACAACAACAGCGCCTTGCCCTTAAATGATCTTGGGAGTTGCGGCTGGCCACCTATGTTGATAGGAAGTTGAGCAGACAGCTTTGAGCTCCACCGGGATGCTTCATGTTTTTTAACCACCACGGTCTCTTCCTGTCTGTCTGAATGTCTTAGAAAATAATGTCTTAGAAAATGGGACAGCTAGAAGGGCAGAGTCTCAAGGCTTATTTTGGAGCTTTTCCGTCAAAGGAAAACGAGGACAGCCAAGCAGACTGGAAAGGCTGCGATAATGGCGTCAAAGCTGCCGGAGCAGTGATGAAGACGCACAGAGGCAAGGACTCAGCCCGCTGAATGCCGCTGCTGCCTGATTCTGTTGAAGTCCCCGTCTAAAGGCAGAACAAGAAGCCACACTTAAGGAACGCTGGAGCACAGCGTCTCAGGAGTGGGTGAGAAAATGTCAGACGTACCTAAAGCTGCCAGTCAGGATTCCAGGGGCAAGAGGAGTTTTGGAGGGCTATTTTGGAGTGTTTAAAAAAAACACACAAAAAAAACCTGGTTTGCAAATCATCTTGAGCTTGAGGTGCGCAGTGAGGCAGCCAAGTTTGCTGATGATACTGAATTGTTCATGGTGGTTAAAACAATCCTAAAGGATCTCCCCAAAGTAGATAAATGAGTGGTAAAATGCAGTTCAGTGTAAGCAAGCATAAAGTCATGCACATTAGGGCAAAAAAAGGTCTTAATTTCATATATATGTCTGTGGGGTCTGTACTGGCAGTGACTCGCCAGGCACCAGAGGAGGTATTGTGCCAGCCCTCTGCTCCCTACATGACACCTGATGATGAATGGTTCTGTGTTAGTTTCTGAAGATGCTACTCTTCTCACTTCATATTATGGAGACCTGAGGGAACCTCAGTGCCTAGAAGGGCCTTTTACCAACTACAGCATCTGCAACATCTGCAATTGTTGCTGGACCAGGAAAGCTTGGCCACAGTGGTTCATGCACTGGTTCCTTCAGAATTGGATTACTGCTGGGTGCTCTGTGTGGGGCTTCCCTTGTCCCTGATCCGGAAGCTGCAGTTAGTGCAGGTTGTTGCAGCATAATTGCTGGCAGGTGAGACCCAGTCAGCGAATAACATCTCTGCTCATAGATCTGCACTGGTTTCTGATTTGCTATTGGGACAAGTTCAAGGTGCTGCTATTATTCTCTAAAGCCCTTAACTTGGGACCAGTTTACCTGCACGATCGCCTTACCCCATATATGCCCACTCAACCATTTTGATCTGCAGAACTGGCAGTGTTATAGATGCCTTGTAATACTGTACTTGTTCCACATTTGTAAGACATTTTTCTTTTATGTAGGTGGGGCAGCACCTACATTCTGGAACTCCCTGCCTCTGGACATCAGGCAGGCCGCTTCATAGAGCTATTTTTTCAGTGCCTAAACATTTGTGTGTGTGTGAGGCATGTAGAATATGGATGTGTGTTTTAATCTGTTTTTAGATTATCATTAATGTTCATTATTTTTGAAATTGTTTTAATTCATGGTTTTAAAACTGATTTTACAGGTAATTTTATTTTCTTCTTTTTGTAAAGCACTTTGGTGTTGTTGTTTTTTACAATCAAGCAGGTGATGTTGATGATAGTAATATCATCTTTTAGGGAGCCTGTTGGCAGCTGGAATCCACAGCTGATACCAAGGAGTTTCCAGAGATCCTGGAAATTGCCCTTAATGGATAAATTAACACAACAAATCCATTCTTCAAACAGTGGCCCACAAAGAGACAGTTTTGTCGAATGTTGGTTTCTGTTTATTTCACTGGCCACTCAGGGCTTGTCTCTTAAACACATTTCAGTTGTCTGCAAATTGTTTTGGTCAGATGTCCTGACTTCAACAGTCTCTGGTATGATGGAAGCAAGATAGTTTCTGATCATATTTGTTAGCTTCTGATTTGGTCTTCTTAAGGTTGTCATAAGTGCCCATTGTACATTCCTTTCCCTACCCACCCTTCCTGTTTACTGCCTGGCTTACATTCTGTTTTCTGAAATAATAATAATAATAATAATAATAATAATAATAATAATAATAATAATAATATCATGGGTGGCAGGGTTGTGAAATACATTTGCCTGGGATAGTGGAGGCCTGCTGCTTATCAGAACAGAAAGTAGTGATATTGGATTAGACCAGATGGGTGATATTTGGCTGCCTCAATAGCTCATGCTTTCAGAAAGTCCCAGGTTCAGTCTCCTAAGCAAAAGGGTCACAGCTCTGATGGCTACCCATCACAACAGATTGTGCTGAGTTGGGCACAGCAGGCAGCAATGGTGAGGAGAGGGGTGGCGCTAGGTTGGAGTTCCTGGAAGGTACAGTGATGTACTAATGCTGTAACCTTGGTGGTGACCTGATCCTTGGTGATGTCTACCACCAAGGGAAAGTGATGTCCCAAGGATGATGGAGATCCATAGGCTGGAGAAGATGGGAGGATAAGATCAGTTCAGGACCTTGGACAGTGACCAAGGTGCTGCTTTGGGACCATGGACAGCAGCCCTACAGTTGTGGCAGGAAGAGCATGCTGTCTCTTCTGGGGCCCTGTCCTGGGCCTAGAAAGCATGAGTCGGAATGGTTTACTGCTTGTCCCCTGCTTTCTAGACATTGGTCAGGCGGGTTTGCCACTTCCCTGCTGATTTCCCCTGGAAAACCCACTCTTCAGTGCTAAATCAGAGCAAACATCAACCTGGAGAAAACCCAATTGATGTTTGCTCTGATTCAGCACTAAAGATTGGGTTTTCCTGGAAAATGTGGATAAGCCCTGGGTCTTGGATTGAGTCTGGGCTTTATAGTCCAGGCTTGGTATTCAAGACAATAGCCCTGTCCCCTAACTACATCTGTCCAGCTAGGAGGCTGGTGCCTTTTCTTGCAGTTGGTACCTTTGTCCTCTCAGTGGGATTTCAATGACAACAACTCTGGGAAAAGAAAAGAGCCCCTAAGTTTGACTTCTTGGCAGCCTTGAAAAAGTATCAAAGGTGTCCTTCTTGTCTGAATTTCTGGACCACTGGACCATGTCGGATTCTCAGGTGACTGGTTGCTTGATACACGAACTCCCTCCCATGGAGCTGCATCAGCAGCTCCAAGAAGAGGCAGAAGGAACATCTATAGTCAGATGTGACCGAACTCACCCAAGGAACAGATTAAGGTGCTATTTTTACACTGTTGCTGCGCCATGCATTTAAATCCCCGGGGTGGAAATTGAGTTTTGCGACTCAGCAGAGTGGGAATAGACGTGGTTTGGTGCCATCTGGGGGTGGTAGGTTGCGACCCCCCCAAGCAATTTATTCCTCTTGGTTTTGGCAGGGAGGAAGAATAACTCTGCTGTTGCAGGTTTGGCAGGGAGGAAGAATAACTCTGCTGTTGCAGGTTTGCTCAAGGGAGGTTGTAGAAGGATATCTTGGAAGGGTTGCCATCAGTAGGCTGCTTCTGAAGTTGGCATCATACATTCAGTACTCCTCATTTCGATTTTCACATGGCAACTGGTACCTCCCGAGTTCTTGTACATTTTCCTCCTGTCCTTACTGCTGACTGAAGTGCAAAACCCAAGCCGCTGGTCCTCATTGTTGCGTGGAATTTTGGAGAATGATTTCCAATGATCAGAAACATGTGAGGTCCTAGTCTGCGATCTGGCCACTGAACTCTGCACCAGCTTCAGTTTCTGAACCTTCTTCAAAGGCAGCCCCACATCTAATGCATAGCAGTAATCTAACCTCAAGCTTAGCAGAGTGCATAGACAAGGTCTATGCACATTCAGATAGAGAAGCAATGATGGCCACCAACCTAGATGCTTTAAAAGAGGATTGGACAAATTCATGGAAGAGAAGGCTATCAGTGGCTACTAGCCATGATGGCTGTGCTCTGCCTCCAGAGTTGGAAGCAAGTAATACTTGCTGGGTCATTGGCCTGATCCAGCAGGCTCTGCTTATGTTCAGCAGGGCTACCAAAGAAAGCTGGCAGCAGACATTCCTTGCCAATGTAAGGAATCCAGGAGTATCGCCAAACTGTGAACCTGCTCCTTTCAGGGGAGTGTGACCTCAACCAGGACTGGCTTAACACCAGTCAGGGGATCTATCCAACAGTACAAAATACACTAGTAAATACAGAGTGTTTGTATTTGCTTCCAGTTGAGCCACCTCTCATCATCTCTACCCGTTGGGCTAAGGCAGGCACCTTTGGCAGCTTTGGATGCAGTTTTAAAGGGGTGGGTGGGTAGGAAAAATCCAGTTTCAGCTCTGCCAACCTAACCCCAGACAGCCTCGTAGCGGGAAGCTGCCAATCACCTTCCCTAAGGAGGGATCATGCCAGCAGATTGGATGCATTATGCACATCTGGCAGGACTGTGTGTCTCAGCCTCTGTTTTGTATTATGCACAGGGATCTTATTTATTTTATTATTTATTCATAAAAAATATTTATATACCAACTGTATCAAAAATATATCATAGCAGTTTACAACAGTATAAAACATAAAGCCAGATGATAACATCATAAAAAGTTTTGTTGTTTTTTTAAAAAAGTTAAAATCAAAAAGAGATTAAAAACAAACATCAGTAGAGCATAGTTCAGTCAGTAGAGCATGAGACTCTTAATCTCAGGATCATGCGTTTGAGCCCCATGTTGGGTAAAAGATTCCTGCATTGCAGGAGATAGTCCCTTCCAACTTTACAGTTCTATGATTGTGAGGGATGTACTCTTAATTGCCTGCAAAGGCCTTGTGGAATAGAAAAGATTTCAGCAGGCATTTTAAAGGTGGGACAGAAGGCACCTGCCCGAATCTCTAGTGGCAAAGTGTTCCACAGGAATGGGCTGATGACACTAAAGGCTCAATTTCTCATTGTTTGTCAAGCGAGCCTCACCAACTCGGGGAACGACCCAATATGCTCCGGGAGAGGATCTCAGTGAATATAATGGTTCAGGCAGTCCATGAGGTATCCTGGACCCAAATTGTTCAGGGCTTTGTAAATCAATACAAGAACCTTGAACCTTCTCACTCAAGGGGGCAGGGGGTTCTGGAGGCAGGAGGCAGGTGCTGGAGTACCTGCTTTCTCTCCAGAGAAACATGTTCTTTCCTCTGCCCAGCCTCTGAGCTTTCACCACCTGTTGCCCAGAAATTTCTAGCCCTATCTATGTAGCCATGAAGTCTGGAAACCTGCTTTAAAAAAATTAAAAGAAGGATGGCGGTATTTGTGATGTACCAATTTCCGCTGTGCAAGTAGCCTCTCCTCTATTTGCGCCCAGGGCTAATTCCTTCTTGTGCCTGCGGGTTCTTTGGGAGGCATAGCTTTCACTGCCCCCACACCATCCTGCTCCCTCCCCTCACAGGTGCTGCCTGCAGCTGTTAAAATTCAGGACCCGCCAGTTGCTCCTTAGCTAAAACATCAGTAATGACTTCCACGCTTCATTATTCTCTTTATGGTTGTCTGGCTAGGCGGCCTGGCTCCCTGACTGAGATTTAAATACACAGTTAATCCATATTCTCCCTCTCTTCTGCTTTTAATTCTGATCCAGAAATCGAACTCTCTTGGAAGAGGATTACAGAAACCTTCTAGCCATCCCCATCCTTCGCCTCCTCCTCCTCCTGCTCCTGCTCTCCCCCCAGACTCCTCTAAACTCGCAGGCTCAGGACCTTTCTATCTATCTTAATTAGTAAGCTCAGGGTCAGAACTGCAGCGAAATTTGTGTGTGTCCTGGGCTTTAAGCGCTTTTCATCCAAATCCTCTCGCACCTTCTCTGCTCCCCTGTCATCTCCAAAGCTGTCTCTTCAAGGTCATCCCTGCACTTATGTCTCCAGTCAAGATGGCCTGGAGTTTCTCAGCTGGCAAAAGATCTTTGCTGGCCTGAATGTAAGAGAGCCTTACAGGATCAGACCAAAGATCCATCGGAGTCCAGCTTTGCGCAGTGGCCAACCAGATGCTTCTTGGAGGCCTGTCACACCCTCCTGTGCCCAAGCGCACCAGTTTAGGAGCAAGAGTGTCCTTTAATTCAGATCACCAATCCCCTTTTGCTTGGAACTCACTGGAACTGAGTTCCGGCATCTCTCAGATGAGTGCCATTGCCATTATAAGAGAACAAAGGGGCATTCATGGTGAGTTCCAGCACCTCTTGGATCAGGTCCATGGCCCATCTAGTCAGAGATCCTCTTCTCACAGTGGCCAACCAGATTCCTCTTCTGGGAAACTTGCTAGCAAGATTGAAGCACAAGAGTTCTCTCCCCTGCTGTGGTTTCTAGCAACTGGCATTCAGAAACATTGCTGCCGCCAGCTGTCTACTGCTTATATTCTGCTGCCACCCTATAGATGCTGCTTTATCTGACCAACTTTGTCACAGCCTTGATAGCTTGGCCAAAGATGAGACGTGCTTCGAACAAATCTGTATTATTATATTAACGGCTGAATATAGTATATGTTTGCTTTCAATAACAGGGTTTGGGTACTTTGTATTTCATAGCATGTGCTTATGAGTCTAGTCCTAATGCAGACCCTAATCCTCTCCCATCCCCTACTCCTCAGCACCCACACCAGCTACTCTTCTCCTTCGCTCTCCAATATCTAACTGCCACTTTCCCTCAAACACACCTGTTCTAACTGCCACGTTCCCAGTCAATCAGCACAGGACACACATCAGCGGTGGCCTCATAATCTGGTGAACCGGGTTCGCTTCCCCGCTCCTCCACATGCAGCTGCTGGGTGACCTTGGGCTACTCACACTTCTTTGAAGTCTCTCAGCCCCACTCACCTCACAGAGTGTTTGTTGTGGGGGAGGAAGGGAAAGGAGAATGTTAGCCATTTTGAGACTCCTTAAGGGGAGTGAAAGGCGGGATATCAAATCCAAACTCCTCCTTCTCCTCCTCCTCCTCCTCCTCCTCCTCCTCCTTCCTAGCTAGATGACCCAAAAGTCCCAACAAGTCTGTCCCAGCAAGTTTCCAAGTGGACGCTGAAGATAGGCCTGTTCTCTGCCACACAAAAGGAGTAGATTTCTGATGGGGCACTCCTGCTTTGTTCTGCTTACACTGACTTCTATTGTTGTGCTAGGTTGACTGTTTTATTGCATTTTCTAAGTTTCAGGTGCTGGTATGCCTCAAAAGTGTTTAGTACTGTTACTGTATGCTATGTTTACTGCCTTGCAACACTGCTCTCCTATAAAGTAGCATAAAAGTCCACTAAATAAATTAAATCATAGTGGCCTGCCCTTGTGGGGCTGCTGTAAGGATGGTGGGACTGATGTGCCAGCAAAACTATATGGGAAAGGGTTGCACAGATTCCTAATTTGGGCTTTTTCAGCTCTCCTCTCTGTTCAGGCCAGGCTGTTGCCACAGCGTCCCTACCTTTTCGATGCCCTTCGCCTCTTGCTCATCCTTGTGTGTGGATTCTGCGTGCGTTCCCTGAGCCTCTCTGCTAAATATTTGATCTGACAGCAGATCGCTCTGGTCTGTGGGTTTAATGGTGCGTAGCCTGGCGCCTCGGTATTTACTGAAGGGACCGAGGCGAGGGAGAGGGGCGCCATCCTCAGCTTGCTGCATCTTGCCAGGCATAAAGGATGAACGTGGGGCTAGTACTCGGGAATTATCCTTCCCGTCTCCCCCGCCCTCCGTTTGCGAAAACTGCTTCAGCTTCCGTTACCCCGCCATCGCCGTCCGTGCGTTCAGCTGCGCTCGCTCCAGAGGAGAGCAATCTATCCCTGGGAAGAAAACCTTGAATCTTTAATTACTTGACTACTCAGACAGGAGAAATAAATCACTAGCACTTGGCCTTGGTTCCCTGGGTTTCTGTGGCCTCCAACGTGAGGGGAGCAAAAGTTGACGAAAGTGGGACTCCCTGCCCTGGCAGCATCTGGGCTTCTTGCTTCTGGGAGAACTGGGCCCTCTCCTGCTCCTGCCGCAGCTCTCAGTGAAGGATGAAGAACTCAAGTTTGGAGGACTCGGTTTCTGCCAAACTCTTTATTGCTGACATCAGTACGGTACAGAAAGAGATTCAGAAGCAATGCAGGTGGTGTGGCTGTATAAGCCATGGGTAGGCAAACTAAGGTCCGGGGGCCAGATCCGGCCCAATCACCTTCTAAGTCCGGCCCACGGACGGTCTGGGAATCAGCATGTTTTTACATGAGTAGAATGTGTCCTTTTATTTAAAATGCATCTCTGGGTTATTTGTGGGGCATAGGAATTTGTTCACCCCCCCCCCCGCCAAAAAAATATAGTCCAGCCCCCCACAAGGTCTGAGGGACAGTGGACCGGCCCCCTGCTGAAAAAGTTTGCTGAACCCTGGTCTAAGCTATTGATCCAAGAAGTGACATGTCCCTGTGGGTCCCCTTATGTGGGAATGGGGTGTGCACAATTTCAACAAGGCAAGCAGGGTGTCCTTTAGGCTGGACAGTCAAATGGGAACTGCTTCTGGAGGACTGGGCCTGAGCTGTCTTTCAGCTCCTGCTCTGGTGTCTCTAGAACTGGGATGACGGAGGAGGCAACAGTGGTGGCTACGAACCATACTGAGCAGCAGACTGCTCCTGAGAAGGTGGGCTCGGGGCATGTTCCGTTGATGTCAGAGGGCTGCCAGGATCAGCGGTGAAGCTGGCATGGGAGCTGGAAGTGAAGGAGGCGCAGTGCACCTGAATGACACAAGAAGGGGCAGAATGGAGTGCTTGGAGGCTACGCTGCTGGGACCCTCCCTTGGATGTGACTCCTGGCATGAGGCCCTGTCCCTAATCTCTGTGCCAGAGGTCATCAACAAGTACCTACTGCCACCCACATCCTGATCTGATCAACTCTACCACAGTGCCTCTTCAGGACTCATGACTTCTCCTCTGCCAGAGGACCCTGGCTTGCAGCAGCTGCGTGTAGGAAAACTGAACAAATTACTTGCTGGGAGTCATTAGGAAACGGATCGGCAGACCAAACCTGCCAATATCATCATGCAGTTTTACAAATCTGTGGTGCAAATATTGGAAAACTAATAAACATTTATATTTTAAAAATACAAATCTATTGTGCAGCCACACATGGAGTACAGTGGTGCCCCGCAAGACGAATGCCTCGCAAGACGAAAAACCCGCAAGACGAAAGGGTTTTCCGTTTTTTGAGGCACTTTGCAAGACGAATTTCCCTATGGGCTTGCTTCGCAAGAAGAAAGCCCATAGGGAAATCTCCGGGGACCTCTTTTAAATGCTGGCAGTGGGGAGCAAAGCCTTTCCCCCCCTCCGGCCTTCAGAAGAGGTCCAGGAAGGCCGGCGGGGGCCGAAAGGCTTTGCTCCCCACCGCCAGCATTTTAAAAGCAGTCCGGGATAGCAGGGAAGCACTTCCCGCTATCCCGGACGGCTTTTGAAGGCAGGACCTCTTCTGAAGGCTGGTGGGGGGCAAAAGTCTTTGCTCCCCCCGCCTGCCTGCCTTCCCGGGAGAGCAGACGGCTTTTGAAGGCAGGCGGAGGGGAGCAAAGACTTTCGCCCCCTGCCCGCCTTCAGAAGACCTGGGACAGCGGACGTCCTGGGGTTTTTAAAAATGCTGTCCCGGGGTTTTTTAAAATGCTGGGGGTGGGAAGAAAAGCCCTTGTCCCCCCCCCCCAGCCTTCAGAAGAGGTCGGGGGACAGACTGTCCCGGACCTGGTCTGAAGGCGGTTTCCATAGGAACGCATTAATTGATTTTTAATGCATTCCTATGGGAAACCGTGCTTCGCAAGACGAAAAACTCGCAAGACGAAAAAACTTGCGGAACGAATTAATTTCGTCTTGCGAGGCACCACTGTACTGTGTACAGTTCTGGTCGCTCAGAAAAGTAACTGTAGAGTTCAGAAATGAGGAAAGGGCTAGGGCAAGCCCCCTATGAGGAAAGTTTACAGCATTTGTGACTTCTTAGTTTGGGGAGTAAAGTCCAATAAGAGGGGATGTGTGCTGTACATGTTCCTGTGGAGAAAGTGGGTAGGAAGCTGTTCTTCTCAAAACAAAAAAGCCGCAAAAACGCAAAATAAATAGCAAAAACAGACAGACCTCAGTGTAACACTCAAAACGGAAGTGTGGCACTCAGATCGGAAGCATAACACTCAAAATGGAGCACATTCCGCTTCTGAAAAAGGTTCGCAAACTGGAACACTTACTTTCGGTTTGCAGCATTTGGGTTCCAAGTTGTTTGAGTACCAAGGCGTTTAAGAACCAAGGTACCACTGTACCTCCCTATGCTTCAGGCAGGCTGTTGGCCTGGCCTGTGAGTTTTCACAGTCCTCTTTGACCAAGAGCCGCACTGTGTTCATTTCCCAAGAGGTTCATTTCCCAAGATTACCTGCAGAGAAGAGAGTGAATTTCAGCAATGAAGCACTCCACAGATCCTTTGGGCTCCCTCCTATCAGCCCCAGCCTGCATAGTCAGGTTGGTCCTGAGCATGAAGAGATTGAGGATGGCTGGCCTAGGGCACACCTGGCACTCTTAGCGCCACCAGGATGAACCACAAGAGAAGCCAGCTGTCCTTATGGGCAGTTGGTCTGTCATGTTGGATCTTCTCGTCAGGGAACCCTGGAATGTCTTCTGAAGAGCCACAGGGATCACCATAAGCCAGTTTGAAAAGCCACTGTAATCCAAAGAGCCCTGAGACCTCCTAGGGCACCCTTTCCCCAACTTGGTGACCCACAGATGTTTGGGACCATAACTCCCATCAGCCCCAGTAAGCACGGCCATTTAGGTTATGACAGGCACTTCCCCTGGCCAACACGGCTGCGCTGGCTGAGGCTGGTGGGAACTGGAGTCCCAAACATTAGCCCAGCCCTGTGGAATGCTCTTCCAACAGAGGATCAGCAGACACCTTCCATATTAACCTTCAAACCTTTGCTGAAAACTTTATTATGCCACCAGGCATATGCAGACAATCAAGGTAAGCGCTTTCTGTAATAGTTAGCTGGTGATCTGTTTAAAACAACAATGTCATTTTTATTGTCTTAGTATAATTGTTGTAAACAGCTTTTATTTTTATTTTAATGAAATTGCAATATACAGGTATTCTAATAAATCAGTGAACAAGTGAAGGGCACCAGCTTGGGGAAAGCTGTTTCCAGGGTTTTGCCTTGTGCTTTGGATGGCTGTCAGATGAATAAATCTTATGAACATTCACACATGTGCCAAGTTAGGTGGTTGAAGATTTGCATAGCTATCTGATGAGTAGTTCTCATCAGAAACTGGGGAGGAAATATTTGGAATGTCTTCTCTCCGACATTGTTTTCTGATCGCTCAGCAGAAAAAAGAAAATGTGTTTTTGCCAGCAGAAAGAGAGAGAGAGAAATATAACTGGGGAAAAGTCGCACTGTTTGCCTTTGCAGTGGCGTTTGCTTGCCAAAAGTATTTCTCAGCAGTTCGTGCCGTGAATTGTTTTGACGACGTGTGGCTGTGCATTTTATGATACTTACGTCTGTTTCTGTAAGCCAGACTTCGGCTGTGATCTGTAGCTGGAACGAAAGCGAGGCAGCCACTTGACTTCAGCCGTCTCATCTTCCTTCCGATTCTGTGCCAAGAACATACAAATTGTGGCATGGGGTGGGGGAGAGAAAATGCTGATTAATAAAAGACCACTCTGTTTGCATGCTTCATTGTGACCCATGTGACTAATACAACACTTAACACTACTCTTCTTTCGATCCTGCAGCAGAAACCACATTAACTCCAGATGATAGGGCTCTGCTTTTGAAAGTGCCAAAAAGGTCTCCCAAGTGTCTTGAAAGCTACCCCCCATATAAACCAGATTCATCTTCTAGTGCCCTGTGCACTCAAAATCTATGCATTTATAATTGTATTGTAATACAAGAAGATATTTAGGACACAGGGCATATCCTAGTAATCAGGAGGGTATTATTATTATTATTATTATTTACTGTGTTTATATCCTACCTTTTCCCCAAGGAGCTCAAAGTAGGATACAGGGTTCTCCCCCTCATCCTTTAATCCCCACAACAACCCTGCGAGGCAGGTTAGGCTGAGAGGCAGTGACTGCTCCAAGGTCACCCAGAGAGCTTCATGATGATTGAGTGGGGATTTGAACCCTGGCCAGCCAGGTCCTAATTCGATGCTCTAACCACTACACCACACCACTGGTGGCTCTGACAAACCAGTGCATGAAGCTGCCTTTTATTGAATCAGATTGTTGATGTTGACCCACTTAGCCCAGTATTTAAATCATTTCTGAAAGTTGTTAGTTCATATTGCATTTTGACACCTCTTAAGAACTTGCAACCAAATGTGCCATGACAGTTCCTTACATCAAGGAGCAGCCTTTCATCTGTGCTTGGATACACTTGGGCACCATGTTGGATTAAGATGGCAGACAAGATCTTTCAAAGCTGATTTCAAAACTGCACTGATCGTTTGGTTCCTTAGAACAATGCCAGGTGTGAGTCTGTAGAGTTGTCCAATAATGCAGTCTTCAGTGAATTAGGCAGGCAATTTTGTCCATCCCAGATCCTGGAGAATCAGTGATTGAACCTGAGACCTTCTGCATACAAGACTTAGTTTCTACCCAGAATTGAGGTCCCTATTGTTACCTGTGTCAGGGTTAGTGCTGTGAATATATCACTGTAGCCCTGTTACATCCCACCCGCTTCTCCAGCTTTGGGAAGAACTGTTTTGGCTTTGGCTCATGGGAGTGGAAGTCCAAACCATCTGAGGGGCACCAAGTTAGCAAATACTGGTCTATTCTGTCTTAAGTGATCACTGAATTTCAGAGCCTTTGTTGGCTTGTGTGAGGCCTCTGGACTTCTGTATGCATAGCCATTCCACATTTGTAGGAAACTGATCTTTGAGTGTGGCAGCCCCTACCCTTTAGAACCCCTTGCCTTTTGATATCAGGCAAACACCTCCACTGTATTATTTTTTGGCACCTGCAAAAAACATTTTTGTTTTGACCAACCTATCCAGGTAATGTAGAATGTTGATGCGTGTTTTAATTTGTTTCTTGTTTTTCCTCTTTTTGCAAACTGCCATGAGTGGGTTTTTTTGTTTTGTTTTTGCTTTTACAATCAAGTGGTGTATACATTTCATGAACCAAATAAAATACGTTCATCCTGGAGTCAACCTGCTGCTTTCCTCTTGCAGGTGGGATATGAGAATGCTGGCACGGTGGAGTTTCTGGTGGACAAGCAAGGCAAGCATTACTTCATTGAGGTCAACTCCCGGCTTCAAGTGGAGCACACAGTGACTGAAGAAATCACAGAGTAAGTGACGCTCCCTGATGGGCTGATGCAAACAGGCGCCCAACATTCCGTCACACTCTGGGGTGACCAAGAGACCCAGAAGGCCAGGACGAGGCTGTGCCAGTAAGGAACGCACTGGAAGAATCAGGAAGAACTGGAATTAGGAGATGAGGTGCGGGGCTGAAAGTAGGGGGGAGAAAAAGAAGGGTCTGTGTTATCTGGAGAACCACCAAATCTCATTGGCCAGCATAGCCATTTGAGACTACAAATCCCACCAGCCCCAGCCAGCACGGTTATTTGATTCTGGGGCTGATGGGAATTGGACTGCAAAATATCTGGAGGGCACCAGGCTGGGGAATGGTGGCCTTGAGTCTCCTTCACAAAGTAGTATGAGCTGACTATGCATTATCCTCCATCCCTCCATATTGGTTTCCCCCTCTTTAGAAATTGCTGCAGGTTTGCTGCTTTGCCTGGGGGAGAGGGTGTTTGTTGCCGCTGCAGTTTTCCCCCAGTGTCGGCTGCCAAAACAGTTACAGCCCAACCTGGATGGCCTTGCAAATATTAGCATGTTTTTACAGTCTTGTCATGCCGTGCTTGGTAATAAATGTTAGGTCGTTATTGCTGTCATTATCAATTAGGCACGTATTGGGAAATCCAGGGGGCCTGAGTAGCGGTTTGTTTCCAGCGGAGTTAATGGTGCAGCGGATTCTTGACAACGCCGGACACGTACAACAAATGTGAAATATGGCTCTGGTTATTAGTGGGATGAAGCGCCTGGGTTGATTCAGGTGGATTTGGATAGCTATGATCGTGAGCGCTGCAAAACGGTCCAAGGATTCTCGTGTTTCCAGAGACAGGGAGAGCATCCTGCTGGCGGCAGGATGCACAGATGAAGAAGATTGGAGGTCAAGGGCTCAGGCAATTTGGCTCATCCAAATGAGCCAGATATCTAAAGAGGCCTCCATACAGGGCCAGCTCTATAATGAGACACGGTGAGGTAGGTGCTTCAGCGGCAGAATGGGAGGGGTGGCAGATTTGGCTCAGGGTCCTAGTTTGCTTATCTTGATGGAGAGGCAGTCTGGCACTCCAAAAGCAGTCGCTAAACAACCCCACACCTGATTTCCCTGGCTCCTTTTGCCTAGTGGTAGATCTAGCTCTGCTTCCTACAACCTCTTGCTCCCGGTGCAGGGGTGTGTGGAGCTGCTGGTGTGTTCTCCTGAACTTCAAATAAACCGAGCATGTGCTGTAGGACACTCTTGGCTTTTCTTCCTTCTCCCTGCCATGTGCTTGTGCAAATGGCATTCTTGTGCAATGTTTCTGGGTGGCACAAAATAGTGCCTCACTCTGGCTGGCTGCTGCCAGGGCTAGGGGAAGCCAGATGGGCAACGTGGAATTACAGCAGAGGCTGCTGGATATGCACATGTCTTGGTGACTGAGTGCAGGCTCCACCATTGCCCTCACCCAGTCCTATGGCTCAAGCAGCATCGGTGAGGGTTCATAGGACATAAAATCCTGTTATTTTGTTTGTTTTGTAGGAGGGATACATGGTGGTGGGAGGAGCCATTTTCTGATTTGCCTCAGGCAGCAAAATGTCTTGGACACAGGTTTCCTTGCAGGTGGGGAGGGGTTCCTTGCCGCTCCCCATGGCAACTAAAAGTCAGATAAATCGTACCCCAGTGAGGTAGAGAAAGATTGAAAAGCTAGGCAAATTGAGAAATCAAGCATGTTTATAAAATTCATTGAGATTGCAGAATTACACTTTCTTTGACGCAGAATTTTTTTTTAAAAAAATATTTATTACTTTTCCAACAATTTAAACACTACTACAACAACAACAACAACAAAATAATGTAATCTGGAGTACTTGCCAAAATGAAAGCCAACAGACGCTCTCCAGCATTAAGGCTTTTTGGATTTTCAAGGAGTCACTCCCAATATCTGAGTGGTGGGGAGGGTCCCAAGAAGTGGGACCAATAATAATAATAATTTTTTAAAAATTATTTATACCCCGCCCTCCCCAGCCAAGATCGGGCTCAGGGCAGCTGAGCATTTGCCAATATTCCAACTGAGCGGAATTCCTGAGTGGGATAATCATAATATTCTTATTATAATTTATTATTTATATGCCACCCATATGACTGGGTTTCCCCAGCCACTCTGGGAGGCTCCCAACAAAAATACTAAAACACAATACAACATCACAGCTGGTTTAATGCATCTCCCCCCCCAACCCCACTGAATCAGTGCACTCTAGTTTCACTTTGTGTCTTTGAAGTCTGCTCTTGGGACTATCATGCCTAACAGATATAAGACTTGATTCATCTATGCTAGTTGTTGCTGGCAGCAGGAAACCTCGGGCGGGGCCAGGAGCAGTCCTTTGACTGTGCATGCCAGTTAGATGTGTGTTATGCATACCTATTGTTCTGTATATCCAAGTACCTTGGTGTTGGGGCAAATGCATTTTATAAAATAAATAATTGCATTTTTATATGATGATGATGATGATGATGATGATGGCAGGAATAGGGACAGGGCAGCATCTTCTCTCTGCTGGAGTTCTTATCCAAAGGATAGCTCAGTTGGTTAGAGTGTGGTGCTGATAATGCCAAGGTTGCAGGTTCAATCCCCGTATGGGACAGCTTCATATTCAGGTTGGACCAAATGATCCTCAGGGTCTCCTTCCAACTCTATGATCTCTGATTCTGCATCTCAGCAATCCAGATTCTGCACTGAGAAAAGGGCCTAGGTTCTGTGGCCAGTATAAATGGTGCAAATTGAACACTTTGCATTATTCCTGGTTTTGGAAGTCAAATAGGACAGAGCTGAGGAAAGTAGGGGAGCATCACCCCCAGTCACTGGGAAACCGTATTCCCATCCAGCCCCAGAAATATCACCAGGCGTAACCCACCCACTTTCAAGGGTATCTTCTTGGCAATGAGGACTAGAAGCTTAAAAACGGAAGCTTGAGTTTCTCAAGGAGCTAAATCGTGTGCTTGATTGCACATTCTATAGCTTTAGGTGTGCACAGCTGCGCAAGGCCCTTCTGGAAAGCAGCCAGCCTTCAAATCCCCCCTGTGAGGTTTTCCCATTGAGCAGGGACATCCAGTTGCCTCTATTGTGGGGCTAGGTGTGAATTGGGTGTGCTTGCAAGGAGAAGGGGCAGAATCTCTGACAATGGTCACTTAGGCCTTTTCTTGCTCGTTCTGTGGAGCAGGTGCTGCTTCGCATTCTGGTCCTGTGCAGAGCTTGGCGTGAGAGTCTCAGGTGGGGGTGGGCAAGAAGATTTAATTATGAAATGATAAATTGCTTTCCCTTTGTGGACCGACTGTGATGTTCAAAACATATGCTGGGTTCCTTATATGCCGCCTGCCCTCATTTGCTGAGGGGATTCATTGGGAACGAGTGTCTGCAGATCTCTCCTCTGTATACCTTGGCGTGGATCAGGGAGGGATTGAGATACCACGACCCAGGGAACTTGTAGTGTGTGCGTCTGAGGGCCAGGATGATGTCCAGGCTACTTCCTCATGGGCAGGCAAGGACTCTATTCTGGGACCTCCATGGGCAAAGGAATACAGGTCCACACTGGTCAAAGTACTTTGACTCGGATTTTGGTTTCTAGTAAAACCATTAATGCTCCAATCAGTATGCTACATTAGCAAGGCATGGGCCACTGGACCGGCAGGTGCATGGCTAGCAAACTAAGATCTTAATCCAGTGGTTGAAGCACACCCTGGACTCCCAAGATTGCGGGAAGGGTGTTTCCAGCTACCCCAACCCTGCCTTTGGGTACACTGTAAGAATCTGCTGCAGGAGAGGGACTGTAAGCAACATGGGAGGGGTGTTTCTAGGACCAAGGTGAAATGGATCCAGCAGTGCTCGTCTTTTTTAAAAAATGTTTTTATTAAAGATTTTCTTGAATTACAAAAGTACATACAGTGTCTGTTTATCGTTCATAGAATCTTTTCTACAGATCTGTTATATCCGATGTGAGACACTAATATTATAGACAGTATAAGGTTGGGGAAGAAGCAAGGGAGTGAGAAGAGGGTTAGTAAATTTGCATTCTTTTACATAGTGTATGTGCAAGGGTTTTGTGTCAGTACCACGTGAGTAGGTTCTCTTTCTGTTCATTTATTAGTTTTCACTGGTGGTGAGAGAGGTTGGGGGGGCCCAGGGCTAACTTCAGTTGGCTGCAGTGAACTCTGTGTGTGGTGGTGGTGGGGTGTTGTTAGGTCAAGTTAGCCATATCAATTTGTATGCTGTATGGTTTTTTTTTTGTCTTGTCTTGTTTTTTTTATTTTTGTCTCATTGGGCTGTGTATGTAATGGAGGGGAGCCACACTGGGATCAAGGTGTCCTCTTTTGTTTGTCCCTATGCTAGTTTCAATTTGTTGGTTAGCTGTTCTAGTAGGGCTGTTTCCCATATGGTTTGCTACCAATGGTCCATGTTCACTCCTGACAGGACCCTTTATGATGTTCCTGGCTGCTGAGAGTAGGCAGCTTATGAGTGTTCTCCCCCCCCCCCATAGACAGGCAAACAAACAATAATTGTCGTCCCCCCCCAACAAAAATACATACATCCCCAAAATTAATGACCAAGAAAAAAAGAAATAATAATATTAGTACCCTATGTGGCTTCCCTCATCCAATACTCATCATCCCTTAAACTTTAAATTCTTATTTACATTGCATCTTATACATCTCATCCTTAATGTTCTGAATGTATTAGTTTTTCCTAGGTCAACTTTACAAACTTAATCTAAACATAACAACATGTTTTCCTTAGACCAGCGTTTACTCATATACTCTTCAAAGCTTATGAGTGTTCTTATGTTGATGCCATAGCAGGATCCCTTGGAGCTGTCCAAGGTCCTGTATCCTCCTCTTTGCTTGTGACTCAGCACAGCCAGCTTCTCCTGTGAACATCCAGCAACCACAGAACTGTATTGGAGAGTGGCTTGTTCTAATGATATGCCCAACGCCTTTGTTCATAGGCTGAAGACCCACCTCTTTACCCAGGACTTTGACACGAGAGAAAAGGGAGAGGGAGGGAGAGGACCCACCCTATTCTAATTTGTTTCAAACTGTTTTTAATATTGTATTTTTAAATTGCTGTGGCCTGCCCTGGGACCTTACGGCGAAGGGCGAGTCATAAATCAGTGGGTTGTGGTGGTGCTGGTGGCGCTGTTTTGGGGGCACCTAAGAAACATGGACTGTGTTGTTTTAAATTGGATGGTGGTGCTGCGGGAAGTGGAAACAAAACACAAACAAAAAGCCCCCATTCACACTGGCATGATTAGTGGCAAAATATATGTTGATTAATTCTTAATTATTTGCTGTGAGGTTTTGTTTGTGTTCTGTCAGTTTCCTCCTTGTTTTACCTCCTTCGGCCCAGGTGGTGGTATTGTTGTGGAATTTCTTCCCCATCTGTGAACAAAGGTTCACAGAGGAAAATAAACATGTGTGCACAATGACAAAATGAAAATGCAACTACAGAATTAAAACAGGACACACAAGATGTAACAACAAAGGTAAAATGAAACATTTTTATTTTGCTCAGTAACAAAATTAAAATGCAACGACAGCGTGAAAACAGAATGCTCATGCTAAGAAGAGCAGAGGAAATTTAAAAACCATGAAAAATCAAGTGGAATAAAAAATAAAAATGGGCCTAGCAGTTGTTGGATGGTGGTAGAACTTTAAAACTACAAGGATTGCAGCAAGCATTTTTGAGGGGGCTATTAACCCCTTCCTCCCATGCTGTAGTCCTGACCAAAATAGCTCCCCTGAAGCTAATGTTTGCACTGAAGAGAGTTGTGTGTGTTCCCGCCTTCCCCTCTTAAGAGGAAGGATTTTCATTAGGACTACAGCAGGGCAGCCAAGTCTTAACTGCTTCCTTTCCACCTCCTGCAATCCCAATAGTTAAATTTGCTCACCCAGCAGGCGCTACTTAATTTTTAAAACAACAAGAACAACAGTTGTGCATGCTAAATGCAAAATATGCATTAAATGTCATGGTTGGCTTTGTCACGAGCTGTGCAGAGCTGTTGAGTTTGCGCTTGGCTTGACAGGCTCTGATGCAGGAGGAGGAAGAGGAGGAAGCACAAAGGAGGGGGCTGAATTGGTGAGAACTGGGACTGGAGGATGAGGGGAGCTCCTCTTTCTGCACTGACTTCATTTGCTTTGAAAGGGGGAACAGGGACCTTACTATGGAGCAGGAGCCTTGCTGGAGTCTGCGGAGAGCTTGGAGTAGCCAAGGGGTGTGTGTGTATGTGGCAGGGGTAGAACTGGACATGACAGTGACTGAACAGGAGCCTGAACAGGAGGGTGCAGTCTTGTTGCCTTGAACCAGGTGCCACATTTGCAGATGGGAGCAGAGACACCCGCCCTGACAGAGCGCGTGCTTGCGATTCTTCATTTATTTCACAAAATTTGCCAACTGCTGGGAGCCAGAAGCTGGGAGAGGGCTGCTGTTGCGCCCAGGACCTACTTTGGGGCTTCCCATTGGGGCTTCTGGTTGGCCACAGGGAGAACAGGGTGCTGAATTAGATGGGCCTTTGACCTGGCCAAGGCTCTCCTGGTGTTCTTACAATAGAGGATGCAGCCACTGGGACTTTTAAGTTTAGAGAAAGGCAAATAACAGGCGATATGATAAAGGTTTATAAAATTATGCATGGCATGGAGAAAATAGATAGAGAAAGGTCTCTCTCTCTCTCTCATCACACTAGAACTCCTGGACATCCACTGAGGCTGCATGCTGGAAGATTCAGGGCAGATAAAAGAAAGGACTTCACACAGCACATAGTTAAGTGGCCCTCGCAATAAGGTGACAGAGCTATTTATATGCAGCGCTACTCCTGCGTGGGGACAGCCGGCTCCGAACTTCAAAGGTCATTAGCCTTTGGAACTCACTCCAGCAAGAGGCAATGATGGCCACCAACCTAGATAACTTGGAAAAGAGGATCGGGTATATTCATGAAGGAAAAGGCTTCCAATGGCTACTAGCTACTATAACTATGCTCTGTCTCCACATTCAGAGGCATTTATGCTTCTGAATACTAGTTGCTAGAAGCCATACAAGGGTGCGGGTGGCACTGTGGTCTAAACCACTGAGCCTCTTGGGCTCGCTGATCAGAAGGTTGGAAGTTTGAATCCCCGTTACGGGGTGAGCTCCCGTTGCTCAGTCCCAGCTAGCAGTTCGAAAGCACACCAAAAAGTGCAAGTAGATAAATAGTTACCACTCCGGCAGGAAGGTAAACAGCGTTTCCGTGCGCTGCTCTGGTTTCGCCAGAAGTGGCTTAGTCATGCTGGCCACATGACCCGGAAAAATTGTCTGCAGACAAACGCCGGCTCCCTCGGCCTGTAAAGCGAAATGAGCACCACAATCCCAGAGTCATCTGCGACTGGACTTAACTGTCAGGGGTCCTTTAGAAGCCCCAGGAGGGGAGAGGGCTCTTGTACTCTAAAAACAGGATGCTGGACTAGATGGGCCATTGGCCAGATCCAGGGGGCTTGTCTGATGTTCTTATAATATGGGCAGCCAGCTGGCACATCCAGGCTTCACGGGGCACCCAGAGTGATTAATTAAGGCATTGGAGCTATCTTGAATGGAGTATATGGCATGGAGGTCCTGGCGCCCCTTGTCACAGCAGACTTTTTTAAAGGGGCTGCTCCGTTTCCTTCCTGCCACTCCCATTCCCAGGCTGTTCTCTCTCCCGCCCCGGGAAATGGCGTGCAAATGGCCTTTTGAGGGTTGAGACTCCGCATTAGCAATTTTGGGAGTAATGAGTAATGTAATGAGAAATCGTGTCTCTTAATTTCCCGCACAGTAAGAGTCAAGAGGGAGGGTCACGGCCCCCGGCGCAAGAGAGTGCGCTGCCTTGCTGGCTGAGGCGGCTGCCGTCCTCCGCGCGAGGTTTATGAGCGGTTAACAGGAGTTTGGCAGGCGTGTTGCTAATGGCCTTTGAAGTTCGGAGCCGGCTGTCCCTGCGCAGGAGCGGCGCTGCATATAAATAGCTCTGCCAGCTCATTGCGAGGGCCACTTTAATATTTCACTGCTCGAATACGATTTGCGAGCCGAGAGAAAGAGAGCGTTGGGAGGGATCATGGAATGAGATGAGGAATGCAGGACCCAGATGGAGAGACAGGGCTTTGTGGCGATGAGAGGCTGGGCTCTTGCATGGAAGAGAGAAATGTGGCCCACCTGGCACTTCGTCCTCCGGCGGGCACCTTGTGTGGCACAGCTGCTTGTGGAACTGTTCTACACACTGAGGAGCATGTGCGATTTCTCTTTCAGGTGGGGCTGTCTGGGTGGCGTCTCCTGGGTCTGCTCCTGTGCCCTGAAAGCCAGCACTGCTGGGAGGGGGAACCTGTGTCCCTAGATCAGGCCAGTCAACCACCTAGTGCAGCATCCTGTTCTTGCAGCAGCCAACAAGATGTCCCAGGGGGAAGCCTGAAAACAGGATTTGAGCACAAGAGCCCTCTCCTCTTCTGTGACTTCTTGCAAGTGGGATCCAGAAGCACTGCTGCCTCCAAATGTGGAGGCAGAGCTAGCAGCCCTTGCTAGCCTTCTCCACAAATTAATCTTCTTTTCAAACAATCTAGGTTGGTGGCCATCACTGTCTCCTGCAGGAGGGAGTTCCATAGTGTAACCGCACTGCGTTAAGCACTTTCTTTTATCTGTCCTGAATCTTCCAACATTCAACTTTGTTGGATGTCCACAAGTTCTAGTGTTAACATGTGAGGGAGGGAAACCTTTTCTCTGTCAGCTCTCTCCATGCCATGGCTCAAGATGATAATGGGAGCTGTAGTCCAAAAACATCTGCAGGGCTCTCCTTGCAGTGTCATGTACTGGTTAAAGCAGAGATCAACCTGATGCTCACTGGGTGAATTGGGCCAGTCATTCCTTCTCTTTCTACCTCAGCCATCCTGCCTCATAGGGTTGTTGCAAGGATCACAGGTGGGAGGGGACGGACTGCAGGAGCATAGTGGGGGGGGGGCGGAGAATGAAGACATGGCTTGCTCTGCTCTACTGGAGGAAAAGATGGGTAAAAATGTTGTAAACAAATGAATAGATCCAAAATCTGCATTAAGGCCCTTCTTGGAAAGTCTGTGCAGAATGAATTATGGAAATGGAGCACATTTGCATGGATTGTGTATAGCACAAGCACTCTGTTAGCTTTCAAGGTTCAGGTTTTCAAAAATCATGGAAATGCTTTTTTAAAAAAGCCCTCCCCCAAGCTTGAGAGCTGGGGGGGAGGGGCAAAATATAGAGAAAGGCACCAGGGAAGCAACCAAGTAACATCTAAGTACCATAGGCAGACTACACTAAAGGGATGGATGTCATAAGAACAATGACTTAAAATATTTATCCAGGCAAGTCCGTGTGGTGTAGCAGTTAAGAGTGCTAGGACCTGGGAGACCAGGGTTTGAATCCCCACTCAACTCACTGGGTGACCTTGGGCAGGTCGGTGGAAATGTTTGCCACCTACAGCAACTTGGAGGAAAGTTGGGATATATATGTAATAATAATAATTTAAAAATGGATTCTCCACCAAAGAATATGGAATCCCAAAACAGGTTTAAATTATGCAAAATGAATAGATTTGCATGATGTGCTCTCATTTTACACACTTCTATTGTTGCATAATTCTGGGAAATAGGCAAAGGCCAAGGAGCCACACAAGGCACTGAGGCGCCTTTGCACTCTGACTCCCCTCTGGCTGCTGAGATGTCAGCAGGCTTAAAGCATGTTTCTGCCAGCAATGAAGGGCTGGAAACTTGCTATTTAAAACAACAGCAGCGAAAGCTTGCCTACAGTCACATTTTGTTGTCCTCTGCACTCCTGCAGAATTGCAGCAGAAATGCAGCGCTGAAGGTAGGGATGGGCTGAGCAATGAATTCCATCCCATTTCACAGTCTAGCTAGTCTTCAGCCATAAATTCATTCTGCTCTGTTCTGTGCAGCTTTTCTGAAAGAGCACACAGAAAATCTGCATTTAAACTGTACATATTCTTTTTTTTTTTAACATTACATAACCCTTTCTAAATGTGAAACAGCAAGCTTTTTCGTTCTTCTTCTCCAAAAAATGCACCATTTTATACATCTTGTACAAAATGCAAGGGGACACGGGTGGCGCTGTGGGTTAAACCACAGAGCCTAGGACTTGCCAATCAGAAGGTTGGTGGTCGAATCCCCGTGGCAGGGCGAGCTCTCGTTGCTCGGTCCCTGGTCCTGCCAACCTAGCAGTCCGAAAGCAGGTCCAAGTGCAAGTAGATAAATAGGTACCACTCCGACGGGAAGATAAACGGCGTTTCCGTTTGCTGCTCTGGTTCGCCAGAAGCTGCTTAGTCATGCTGGCGACATGACCCGGAAGCTGTACGCCGGCTCCCTCGGCCAATAAAGCGAGATGAGCACCACAACCCCAAAGTCGGCCACAACTGGACCTAATGGTCAGGGGTCCCTTTACCTTTACCTTACAAAATGCATATTTTTGGCGTTCACTTTTCTCGCATTGCAAAATCCAGAGGAAGCACGTCATGTGACTGGGAGCTGCCTTTTGATCCTGGAGCAAGCTCAGGAGCGACAGATGGAGTTGGTCCTCTGAAAAGCGGACCAAACTGATTCCTCCCCCCACCCCTTTGGTGCGCATGGGTGTGAATGCCACTTTTCTGAGGTTGCTTGTATTTGAATTGTGCCAGGGCAAGCATCCTTTGCTGCCCCTCACCAGGCAGGCTCAGGCTTCGTTGCCCTGGTGTTGCTGGGGTCCAGGTGTGGAGGCGAGATGTTCGTGTGAACCCGCTGCCCCCTCCTGCCTTCTGCTGGCAAGAAGAGAGACCTTGCTCCTCACCTCACCCCTAGTTGCCCTCCTGCGCTTCCGCCTTCTTGCAAGTATGAACACGTCTTGTCGGATTTTCATTACCCCTCCGTTTCCCTTCTTCCTCCAGCTGTGCACTTGGAATGACTCCATCTGCTCTTTCTAATTCTCCAACAGCGGCTGGAAGGGAGAAAAGGAAGGAAAGATAGGATGGGAATAATGGAAAGGAGGGAGCTTCTAGCTAATCTCTCTCCTAAACAATGAAGGTTTGCTCAATCTTCTGCGCTTCCTGCCAAGGTGATGGGAAGCGGGAGATAGTGGGATTCAGTGGTTGCAATAAGACTGGGAGAGACCCAGTTTCAGATTATCTTCTGTTAAGGCTTGTGGAAGGCCAAGCATGTCAGAGAATGCCAGCGTACAAGTCTACACTACAACCACGTTTTGAATCTGTGTACAGCTCTGGTCGCATCCCCTCCAAAAGGATATTGCGGAGTTGGGAAAGGGCAACCAAAACAATTGAGGGATGGAGTGGCTCCCCTATGAGGAAAGGTCACAGCATTTGGGACTTTATTTAGTTTAGAGAAAAGGCGAGTAAGAGGCGACATGATAGAAGTTTTATACAATGCATGGCACGGAGTGTGTAGATAGAGAGTGTTCCCCTTCTCTCATAACACCGGAACTTGCGGGCCTCCAATGAAGTTGAACAACAGAAGATTCGGGACAGAGAAAGGAGAGAACTTCTTTATGCAGCAAATAAACTATGGAACTCCCTGCCACAGGAGGCAGGAATGGCCACCAACTATCAATGGCTATCAATGGGTACTAGCTATCAATGGGTACTAGCCACCAGGGCTGTGTTCTGCCTCCATGGTCAGGCAGAAATGCTTCTGATTACCAGTTGCTGGAGGTGAGAGTGGTCAAGGCTTGCAGGTTTCCCAAAAAGGCATCTGGTTAGCTGCCATGAGAACATGATGCTGGACTTGATGAGCCATAGGCCTGATCAAGCAGGGCTCTTACGTTCTCTTCCAGGGCAGACCAGGCCAGCTGACTTTGGGAAATTGTTGTCTCAGCAAAGGCATAGTCTTCTGAAGCCTTAAAATGCCAGCAGGACTTGACCTTCCAGAAGCCATGCCTTCAGGCTTGGACAACATAGAAGAAGGTGCTGAGGACTTCCCCTCTTGAGTGGGGTGGCTGGCACATAATCGGAATCAGAGTCCTCCTCAGACTGGCATGGATCCTGAAGCAGGGGCCTGACACCAATCCCCCCTCGTAGGTGGGCTTGGCCAGTCCCTGTCTCTCAGTCTAACCTATCTCTCGGGGTTCTTGTGAGTATAAACTGGGGAGCAGGGAATCCCATATGGCACACTGAGATCCTTGGAGGACAGGTGGGGTATTAAAATGAGTTGGAGAGGCTCATTTGACAACAAGAAGCTGAGTCTTTAGTATCACTGGCCCAATCCAGTGGAACTCACTGCCAGTGGAGGTTCTGCAGGCACCTTCTGTGTCAACTTTTAAATGCCAGCTAAAAACTTTTCTATTTGCCAGGCCTGTGCAAGGCAGTTCGGAATACTTCCACGGTGGTAATTAATGCTTGTTTTAACCTTTTTAATATGGTATTATGGTTTTATGGCTTTTAACGGCTATGATATATTTTTGTGACACAGTGGCATAAAATATTTTTATGCATAAAAAGATAGTAGCAAAAATAATGATAATAATTATTAACTGGCCCAGTCAGGCAGAGATTGCAGTTCTGTTACGCGAGGTTGGGAAATGTCTTGTTTGACTTCTTAGCAGGAGGCTTTTCAGACCTGCTTGGATTTGACATGAGAGCTCCCAGGAAGTGATTGTTCAGGTTGGGGTTCAGCTATAGGCTCCAAGGGAATTTAACGAAAAGAGGGAGACACACAGCTTTGGGGGGGGGAAGGTTTTGATCTGGAGTTTGATGTCAGCACAACCCACAGCAGCCATAAATGCCAACAGAACAGCTGGAGATTGGGCTATTTCCGCCCTTCATCGTATTGATCCCTGTTCATGACACAGCTGGCCTTTATGCTTTCCTGTTCCTCTGTGATTAGTTTGCTTCTTACTTTGGAATTTATAGCCGATTTGTCGCGTCTTATTCTACACCGTTGCATTGTGATTAGCTGCCTTTGAGCAACTAACTGGATGGAGAGGCAGGTTTTTGTAAAAAAAAGAAATGTGACTTTCCATTAGTGACCATTTTTTTAAAGTCAGGGACGGCCAATTAGCACTTGTTTTAAAGAAAATTGGGGAGTCCCCAACTGTGTGTATATGGGGGGGGGGCTCATTTTGAATTCTAAGCAACCACCATGGGCACTGCAAAACACCCATTTCACAGAAGAAAGCTGGTGATGCTCAGAACCGCGCCCCCCCCCCCCAATTAGGAAGGAAACACTCACACTTCCTTCTCACAAAACAAAACACTGACAAAAAAAAGCAAGCAGCACCCTCTCCCCCAAAGCAGGAACACCCACCATCACAAAACAGCCCAATACTCCATGTGGTATAGTAGCTAGAGCATCAAACTAGGCCCTGGGAGTAAAAGGTAAAAGGTAAAGGTACCCCTGCCCGTACGGGCCAGTCTTGACAGACTCTGGGGTTGTGCGCCCATCTCACTCAAGAGGCCAGGGGCCAGCGCTGTCCGGAGACACTTCCGGGTCACGTGGCCAGCGTGACAAAGCTGCATCTGGCGAGCCAGAGCCGCACACGGAAACGCCGTTTACCTTCCCGCTGGTAAGCGGTCCCTATTTATCTACTTGCACCCGGAGGTGCTTTCGAACTGCTAGGTTGGCAGGCGCTGGGACCGAGCAGCGGGAGCGCACCCCGCCGCAGGGATTCGAACCGCCGACCTTTCGATCGGCAAGTCCTAGGCGCTGAGGCTTTAACCCACAGCGCCACCTGCGTCCCAGGCCCTGGGAGACCAGGGTTCAAATCTTGACTCGGGCATGAAGTTCAATGGGTGACCTTGGGCCAGTCGCTGCCTCTCAGCCTAACCTACCTCACACGGTTGTTCAATGAGGAGGTGGAATGACCTTGAGGTATTTGGAGAAAAAGAAACAAGCAGGTCCCACCAGACAATGCAGTCTGGTTTATCAGACCCGGGCAGTTGATATTATCCTGGAAGCATCCTCTGAGATGGACCAGATTGGAAGGAGCTCTTTGTTTTAATGGAGGTTGGAGGTCAGCTGCCCTTAAAAGGTTGTACTTTATTACCTGTTCAACGTGTGTTCGTTCAGGGAGAATACAGTAATGCTATAATTTTTGGAGAGGGCTCAGCTGTCATAGGCCATATCAGGCCAGAATCAGTTATTCAGAACTCAAAGTATGAGTCAGACAATTGATGCCAATCCAGATTCATATTCCCACAAAACTGGAGGCTGTGTGTTGAATATTGAGCATGTTGAGATGAATGCAATGTCCTTTCGGATACATATTTGACCCTTCTTCCTACTAATGGAACAATCTGTTGTTTTTTTAAAAAAATAGACACCTGTCTCTAAGCTTTCAGGCATTCTGCCTTCCTTATTCCTTAGACTAGGGAGAACTGCACCAAGCATATTTTAGTATCTGGATTAGTTTATATAGTTCATATACAGTTTGAATAGCACATGTGAAGAGTAAGGGCAGTAACTCAGTGCTAAGGCATCTGACTTGCACACAAAACCTTCCAAGTCCAATCTCAGCCAAGTAGGACTGGCAAAGACCCCTGTCTGAAGCCACTGAGAAGCTGCTGCCAATCAGTGTAGGTGATACTGAAGTAGATGCACCACTGGTCAGGCAGTTTCCTGTGTCCCTCTGTGCTGTTAAGTGTGTGTTGAAAGTTGAATATGCTTCCTACAGCCCTGTCCTGTTGCAGGGAGTCAGTGGCCAACCGCAGTGGGCAGGGCCACTGCAATACCTGGGTGTTAGGCACAAGGACTCACACTGGGGACTGTCATGCAAACCAGGGACCTTGCAGTGTATAGCTGAGGATATGGTCCAGCCAGGGTTTGAAATTATCAGGGTGCCGGTGGCATTTTTCACCTAAAAATTCTCCATTTGCGAGCACCTCAAAGAAATCTGGGTGCCATTTTTTGCACCTGGCTGACACTCAAGGATTACTGAAATGTATGTGCTTTGAAGCCTCAAAGTATATGTTAAGGATAGTACATTAAGGAGTTTAACAATAAGGAGCAGAGTGTTTTGATAACTGAAGTACCGTACCAATATTTTTATTGTAAACAGCAAATTAAACATGTATTAACAATTGCTGCTAAAAATGTGATATTAACAATTTGTCACTTATGTGAATTTCATATTAGTTCATGCTTATCAAAATAATAAATAAAAAGTGTTGCTGACACCCCCACCCCACCCCAGTAGTGACTAGACATTCTGTTTTGGCGCCCACAATCCAGGTCCTAGAAGCCATTTGGCTCCTAGCTTTTCTGTCCCAGTTTCTAACACTGGGTCCAGCCTCTCCTCTAGTAGGGAGTCTCTGGTAACTTATTCAGTTTGAGGACCAGGCACCTGGTTGGCCACTGTGAGAACAGGATGCTGGACTAGATGGGCCACTGGTCTGATCCAGCAAGCTCGTCTTGTGTTCTTATATTCTTAGGCCACCATTCTCTGGCTCAGAGGATGTCCCCCCTGCAGTATCCCATCTTCCACAGGCTAACAGAAGCCAAAGGCTACAAAATAAGGTGAGGACCTATTCAGTACCCAACCCATTCCTCCAGGATGGCAGAGCCTCCCATACTCCAGGAAATTTTAGGAGCAATGGAGGCCCTTGCACTGAGAATATTCATTGCTCAGTTTGATGCTCCTGCACTAACTCTTGATGGAAGGCAAGGATTTTGGGTACACCCAGAGCAAGTGCAGCAGGAAATCTGTTCTCCTTGGCAGCTGTTCTTGCATATATGCATAGCTATTCTCTCACCTTTTGCGATTTTCATGCTTCTGCTGTTCTTTGTTTGACCAGTGTCGCCTCCAATCTCTTTGATTGCACATGATGTATCCCTGTGAGAGGTGCTCTCCATGTGGCAAGCATCTCTGGTGGCCTCCTTAGCTCACGAAAGTGGGGATTTCTGACTCTAGACTGTCTGATTCAAGATGTTGTTAGACTCCTGGGTGCTGGCATCACAATCTTTCAGAAGTTGTCCCCCAATGCCAAACTCTGACAAGCAAGCCAAGCTTTTCATTAGATGGCAGAAAAACAACTTCACCCTTTAAGTCAAGGATGGGGAATCTCAGACCTTGGAGCCAACTGTGGCACCCACGCCTCTCTGTCTGGCCCTTGGGAGTCTTCCCAGGCTGTGCCCCGTCCCCAGGCCCCCTCCTTAAGAACATAAAGAGAGCCTGGTGGATCAGGCCAGAGGCCAACCAGATGCCTGTGGGAAACTCACAAGCAGAATTTGAGCACAACTGCAACGCTCCCCTCCTGTGGTTTCCAGCAACTGGCACTCAGAAGCATTACTGGCCATTGTAACTAATAGCTGTTGATAGCCTTCTCTGCCATCAATTTGTGCAGCCCTCTTTTAAAACCATCCCAGTTGGTGGCCATCACTGCCTCCTGCTGGAGCAAGCTCCGTAGTTTAACTATGTGCTGCATGAATAATCCTTCTTTGTATCTGTCCTGAACCTTCCAATATTCCGCTTTGTTGGATGTGCAAGAGTTCTAGCGTTATGAGAGAGGGAGATAAACATTTCTGTATACACCTTGGGCAAGAAATGTCTATAAAATTATGCACGTCATGGAGGAGGTGGAGTTTACCTCCCTTTCCCATTTTTCTATCTCCTTGTTACTGCAGACCCAGGGGACTCCGTGGTGACCTTTGACACTCACCCTGAGTGTGTATGTCTGTGTACTTGGTTCCTTCCACCCATTTCAGCCTTGCAATAACCCTGTTGAATAGATTAGGCTGAGAAAGTGTTCCTGGGTCAAAATCGGCTCATGATCTTCAGGGCTGAGCAAGGTTCGAACCCACATCTCTATCTACTAGGCTGGGATTTCTCTCTAGTGCCTCTCCTACTGCTTCTCATCCTGCCTCATCCTCCCTGCTCCTCTCCCTCCTTTCCCAAGTTGAGTCATCTTGAACTTCTCAGGTTTCAGTGCATTAGGAAGAATGGTTTAGTTGCCCTTCTCGGTACTCCTTGGTTTTGGGAGCTAATAAAAACTGCAAACAGCTTTGGGTGCGTGGGCACACCAGGGATTTATGGAGTGGTATTAAGTTATTTTTTCTCCCTCTATAATCCTCTGTATCCCCTAGTTGAGAGCTCCTGGCTTCCACGGCAGGCATGGCACATTGCACCCCTGGGCTGCTGCTGCTGCTGCTTCACAGCTCCACTGCAGGGGTTTGGTTTTTTTTGTCTGGGGTGCAAAGAGTCACAGTGTGGCTGCAAATAGTTTCTTTCTCAGATTGTCCACAACGGTAGTGATGGAATGTGGGAAGGGATGCAGGAGTATTTCCGTTCCTGACTTTTGGCTACTGCTGTGGTGCTAGGAAGACCTTTCCGACAGTAAACACTGTTGCATGGTGGAATGGACTCCCTCAGAAGCCGGTGGGCTCTCCTTCACTGGAAGTTTTTTAAAGAGAAGTTGCATAGCTGTCTGTCAGGGATGCTGGAGCTGTGATTCCTGCATTGCAGAGGGTTGGATTGGATGGCCATTGGGGATCCCTTTCAAATTGACACGGTGTTATGTAATCTCATCTTCTGGGGAGAAATGGGGTGGTTCTTGTTTTCCTGCTATTTGATGATTTGTAAAGGGGGGGGGCTGAAACAGCCTTTGCCAACTTGGTGCCTTTCAGAGGTGTTTTGGACTACAACTCCCATCAGCCATCATCCTGTTCTCACAGTGGCTAGCCTGATGCCTCTGTGTAAGACAGAAGCCCACCAGCACTGTCCCAGCTCGTGCATCCCAGCAAACAGATTTCTGAGGCATCCTGCTGCCGACCCGATATAGCCTTATCCTCCATGTATTTGTGTTACCCCCTGTTTTTGAAGCTATCCAAGTTTATGGCCATCACTGCCTCATGCAGGCGCAAGTCGCACAATTTGTGCTAGATGAAAAAGCCCTTTTTTTTGTCTGTCCTGAAGCTTCCAAAGTTCAGATGGGACTAGTATTACGTCAGAGGCAGGAAAACCTATCTCTCTCTCTGCATACCATGCATAATTTTATACAGTTAAACCATGCATAATTTTATACAGTTTTACACAATATCCTTTTTGATGTGTGGTGACCAGAACTGTGCCTAGGATTCAAAGTGCGTTCACACTATAGAGTTGTGTACCTTGGGTTAAGAACTTCATTCGTTCAGGAGGTCCGTTCTTAACCTGAAACTGTTCCTAACCTGAGGAGCCACTTTAGCTAATGGGGCCTCCCGCTGCTGCTGCGCCGCCGGAGCACGATTTCTGTTCTCATCCTGAAGCAAAGTTCTTAACCTGAGGTACTATTTCTGGGTTAGCAGAGTCTGTAATCTGAAGCGTCTGTAACCCGAGGTACCACTGTAATGGCATTATTATCTTGGCAGTTTTTAATTCTGATCTACTTCCTAATGGTTCCTTCATTCACTGTGTTTATAGGTATTGCACGCTGGGTCGGCATCTTCTTCCAACTAGCTTTCAAACCTGATAGCTTTCAGGCCACCAGCCAGGTGAAAATGCTTGAGGAGGGGCTTGTCCACACTTCCACTTGTCCTGTGTCTCGAAACCGCTGAGCGGTTTTCCACTTGACCCACACTTTCTAGGCATGGGTCTGAGCGGTTTCCCCCTTGCCCTGCTCCTTTCCCAGGGAGAACCAGCTCTTTAGTGCTAAATCGGAACAAACATCAATCCAGAGAAAACCCAAATTGCCATTTGCTCTGATTGAGCACTGAAGAGCAGTTTTCTCCAGAGAGAACCAGTGGAACCAGAGGAAGTGTGGATAAGCCCTCAGTCATGGTTTACTGAACCTTGTCATGGCGCAATGTGTGAATTTTAATGGTTGTTGTTTCATTGTGTTTTTAATCTTTTGTTGGGAGCTGCCCAGAGGGGCTGGGGCAACCCAGTCAGATGGGCAGCATATGTAGTTGTTATCAGGGCAATGAGAGAGGGAGAGAGGGAGCTCATAGCAGAGCAGGGCTTGGAGCCTGGGTCTCCGCAGCCAGAATCCAGTGTATCCCCGAGGCACTTGATGGTGGCAGTAAATAAGAATATTTAAAACTTCCTCAAGCCGTGAACAGCCACACTGCCTGCCTGTTTCATATAATTAACACACACTCTCTCTCTGCTTGAGATTAATCTGAAAAGGTCAGGGACATGTCAGCGCTCACAATAGATGTTCCGATTGGCTGCTTTGATGAGAGGAGCCCATCCTTGAGGGAGGCACCCCAGCGAGCAAATGTGCCCACCCACACTGCAGGACCTGCTCTCTCCCTTTCAGTCTCCTCCATCTAGCTCTGCCGAAGAGCCTTGAACCAAGGGCAGAAGCAAGTGGCAGCGTGATGCGAGAGGGTGTGAGAGAGACTGAAAAGCTTCTGCTACATCACGCCTGTCTTGCTAGCAGTTTGCCTGTGCCTCCTGCTTTTCACAAACAGCTCCTTTTTATAGCTGCACTCTCTTCTCTCAATAGGCGCCAAAAGATCATGGTGCCTGCCAGACACATGATGCTTTTACATGTGGAGGTAGCCAACGTGGTGCCCTGCAGATGCTGATGGCGTTAGAGAACTTGACAAAGTTTGGCTTCTGGAGTAAGGATCGTGACCTTTGCTCTGGTCACCGGTTAAAGTGTGTCTGTAGCAAAGGATGGGGGTTGAAGCTGGCATCTCTTTGCTCCGTGTTCTGTTCTAGCTGCAAGAGCAAAGTTCTGCAAAAAATGTCCTAACATGCATAACCTCGGGCTGCCAGTAAAAGCACAATAACTGCCAGCTAGACAAACAGATTTTAAAAGGGCAAGCCTGTTTTATGAAATCCTTGCAACTTCTGTGATTTTCCATTATAGTTGACAAAGGGACTCACGTTTGTTGTGCGTCAACTTCTGTGTAAATATTTTTCACTTTGTACAATGCTCAGAGCACCTATGACACAGGTGAGTAAGGTGTCTCTGCTCATCTACATATCAGAAAAATAAAGTGATGCCGCTGGTGTACCAGCAATGGCAGGGATATGCCTTGTTTCTCCAAAGCTTGGTTTGTTCCCCCTGTGTTCTCGTCTCATGCCTTTGTAGCTTAGCAAGCAGCTAGCATGGGCTGGCCAAACAAAGCATGGTTAAGGAAGGCTGCTCATATCATCAAGCCATAATTAAAACAAACCAAGGCCTGTAAGCCAATAACGAAACCTTGGCTTCAGATTGTGGCTTCAGATTGCAGCAAGCAAACCCCATATTTAAGCCATTGGGCACAATTTGGAGCATCAGATGAACCATTGCTTTCATATACCACGCTTTAGTGTTATGTCCGTGTCAGGCTATTGAGAGGGATTCTGATCCTGAACAGGGAAGTTCTGCTGTTGCCACTACCCAGCCCTTTTGTGGTAAGGGAAGTGATGGGGGAAATGTATCAGAAATTGTGGAATAATAACTGTTCAGTGTCACATTGTATAACCTCCCTGCAAACAGAATCAGAATGCAAATGTTGTCTGGATTCCTCACTGTGAATGCTCAATAAAGAGGCTGTCTGGGAGCAATCAAAGGCATGCTTGGAGTAATGGCTGGGAATTTGCGTCCCTTCTCGTTTAAGAGCAGCCCTGCTGGGTCAGAGCAATGTGGGTGCATCCAGTCCAGTATCTCATTTTCCACCACAGTGAGCACCCAGAAACCTCCAGGAGACCCAGAAGCAGTATGTAATGAAGACGGCAGCCCATCCCTCTTCTGCTCCCCCATCTGGCACTCAGAACTCGGCTGCCTCACCAAGGCCATGTTTAGTAGCTGCAGCTGAAATGAGAGCTTCCTCAGTGGAGCCCAACAAATCTGTGTCATGAACTCTTAAGGGGAGCTTCATGTGTAATTTTTTTGCTAAAAAAAGGGGGCTCCTGTACCAAATTAGCCATAGGCTGCATTGTGTAAATTAAGCCAATAGAGCCGATTTGCATATGTTTGCTTCTGTTAGTTATGGAGTCCAAATGGCTGTGCTGGCTGCGGCTGATGGGAGTAGCAGTCCACAAATCCGGAGCTCATTAGGTTCGCCAAGGTTGATTTCTTGGATTCTTCAAAGCTGGAGCCTTGCTGGGCCTCATCCTGCTGCGGCTCTGGAGCTGGTATTCCACACACCCTGGGGTGGTGGTGGGGGAGCATCGCACAACAGCATCATTTGTTTCTGTGTGGAATGTGATGTGCAGCCATTATGGCTTCTTAATGGACATTGTTGTCGGGAGGCCAGCAACAATTATCGATCCTCAGTGACTGAGAAGATGCATAATTAAAGCCAGGTTTAATTGGGAAGTCTTTCTGATGTTGCTTGAGGGATGGACTTATAGTTGGATTGAACCCGCAGTGGTCTTACATTACTTGAGTATCTTTGCTGTGCAGAAACCTGATCTTAAGTACACCCTCAGACAAATGGTAAAAACTTCTCTGCCTGGGAACAGACCATCTCAGGAAGCTCTTTCTTCCATACAAACAAGCCCAGCAGCTTGGCTCCACTTCTGGGGCTCAGCTCTAGGCTCCCCACCTACCTCCACTGTCATAAATGTAGGTTATTGAGGCAAGGACTTTTCAGCTGTGATCCCCAATATCCGGAACAACTTCACCTTTACGGCTGCATATATTCTAACAGTCTCTTTCAATCAGAATTGTTGCTGCTTTCTTTCATTGTTCACTGATTTCTGTTTTGGACTGTAAGCTACCTTGAGTGGAACGGTGGGTTACAAATTTTGAAGAGCAGCAGCAGCAACAACAACAACCACAAACCCTGGTTAAGACAGGAGAGTTTGGAGACTTTGTGAGAAAGGTGCACTGTGGATATTTGTGTTCGATTTTTATTTTGTTTAATAGTGAGATTTATTACCTGCCCTTCACCCAGGGGGAGTTACGCAATATAAAAATACAAGTAAACCTACAATGGAATTGAAATTAAACATAAGCACCAGCAAAGCAATATGATACAGCCAAGAGAGCGAATCGATTAAAACCCTCACCTTACCTCACCCTTTCATAAGCCTGAGCAAAAATGTGCATCTTGACCAGCCTAAGAAATTTTTGCAGCATTGGTGCAACCTTGGACGGGAGCACATTCCACAGCTTAGGGCCTCCATGTTGGGTTCCGATCCAGTGCTGGAACCCCCAGGGAAGGCAGCAGAGCTGGTTGCAAGGCTGGCCATTAGAACTTAAGAAGAGCCTGGAGTCAGTCTTTCAGGTATTCGGGGTCTTTAAACACCAACATGAGCACCTTGAATTGGGCCTGGAAACAAACTGGCAACCAGTGCAGCTCTTTTAAAACAAGGATTATATGAGATCTAAACGGAACCCCAGCTAGCAATTTAGCTGTTACATTTTTGATCAGTTGAAGTTTCCAAGTTGTCTTCAAGGGCATGTCTGGACAAAATATAAAGACTTATTGGAAAATAAAACTCCAAGGTGGCTATCACCCCTGGAAGCTAAGGCCCGAAAAAGACCCAGTATGGAGGCCAAATGGCCAAAATATTGGGAAATACTAGAAAAAGATGGAGTCAATTGGAAATTGCAGAGTTTGGAGAAAATGAAAGATAAAGTGCGAGACTGGTTACACTACGCTCAGATTAAAGAAGTCTTTAAAAATGACAAAAAGTTAGGATTCCAGGTGGAGAAATCGAAATTGGAAACTGAACTGTTAGAACCTAAGACTAAGGTACTTTCAAGAATGTATAACTTGCTGTTAAAATGGAATACACAAGATGAAATGGTTAAATCGGCTATGATAAAATGGGCACAGGACATTGGGTATAATATCATGTTTGAGGACTGGGAAAGGTTGTGGACCACTGGGTTGAACTTCACTGCATGTAATGCTTTGAAGGAAAATGTAATGAAAATGACATATAGATGGTACATGACCCCAGTTAAACTTGCCAAAATATACCATTTGTCTGATAACAAATGCTGGAAATGTAAAGGAAATGAAGGAACATTCTTTCACCTCTGGTGGACCTGTCCTAAAGTGAAGGCCTTTTGGGAAATGATATATAATGAGCTGAAAAAGGTATTTAAGTATACCTTCCCTAAGAAACCAGAGGCCTTTCTTCTGGGTATTGTCGGCCAGAGGGTGATAAAGAAGGACAGAACTTTTTTCCTCTATGCAACAACGGCAGCAAGGATACTTATCGCTAAGCATTGGAAAACTCAAGATCTACCCACACTGGAAGAATGGCAGATGCAACTGATAGACTATATGGAATTGGCTGAGATGACCGGCAGAATCCGAGACCTGGGAGAGGAGAGAGTTGAAGAAGACTGGAAGAAATTTAAGATTTATTTACAAAAATACTGTAATTTGGTTGATTGTTAAGAAGGATGCTAGATCATAAATAATTGTGTGCCACTAAATTAGATGGAATTAGGATGATAAATGAGATCAAGGGAAATATAAACTTTTTGGATATTTAATTGAACGGGACACAAGAATGTAAACAAGATGATAAATTGCTGGAAAAAAATTATAATGATGTAAGTGGGAGCGGGAGACGTGAGGGAGTCCAAAGAAGTTATGAAACTATGTTATGATACATGTTATATTGTTTATTATTTTTGCACTTGTATTTAAAAACCTTAATAAATATTATAAAAAAAACAACAAGTTGTCTTCAAGGGCAGCCCCACAAGGAGTGGATTGCAGTAATATTTTTACCAGCTTGGGCTAATTCTTCAACTGCAGCCCTAAGCTAGATCTCACCTCAGGGAAACATGTGTCCGTTAACAGCCATGCTGGACTGCTGTGATGCACTGTATATGGGGCTGCCCTAAAAGGCTGCCCTGAAGCTTCAGCTGCTACAAAGTGGAGCTTCAGGAATTTGCTTAGGAGCTCCTCTGCCCCCCACTGGCTCAGAAAGGTCAACTGCTAGCAATCCCAGCTGTTTGGCCCATTTTCTGGCGATGCAGCCACTGCTTTAATAGCAGCAATGAAATGGCAAGCAGATTTTTATAAAAGATCATCAGATAAATGCTTTGGTGGTGGGTCCGAAGGAGGGAAGGAATTGTGAGCCTGTCCTTAAAATCAGGCCCACAATTCCTTCTCTCCTTCGGTGTGCATATAAAGGTATGCACATAAAATCCCAGAACCCTGTATCCCAACTCCTCTTTGCAAACTCCAGGGCACCATTTGGAGGTTGCCCATGAATGCACACTGGCTGGCTGACCTCCCTCTTGGCTGCCGGCGACAGGCAGTTCCATTTGCCAAAGACAGATTGAGGCCACTTGGTGAGCGGGGGAATGCACTCTTTCAGGACGCAAGGAAGATGGTTACGGGTTCAGAAGAGGGCCCAGGGAGTTGGGACATCTGGATGATATTTCTGGATGCCTGCCCCCTGTCAGGAAAGGAGACTGGGGGTGGGAAAAACACTCGATTTTGCAGTGCACAAAAACTTGAATCTTTCTCTGTCCCTGTATGCCCTTAAGAACATAAGAATATGGCAAGAGTCTGCTGGATCAGGCCAATGGCCCAAGACCTGCGTACAAGAGCCCTCTCCCCTCCTGTTGTTTCCAGCAACTGACATTCAGAAGCATTACTGGCTTGGACCATGGATGGGGAGCATAGCCCTCAGGGCTATTATGTCATGTGACAAAGACACATGAGGGCAGAAGCAGCAAAGCAGGCTGGGAAGTGCTGGGCCTGCACAATCATTTGGGCCTACTAAAGTTATTCAGGCCTAACTGCTAACTGTTGAGTCACTCTGACATGTGACTTAGCAGCCATTTTCTCTGTGTGTTCTCCGTAAGATTTCAGTCAAGTCAGTCTGTCTCAGTTGTGAGCAGAGTCAGTATGTAATCTCAGTCAAACTGTTTGGAACCATGTTTATGAAGAAGTTTATTTTAACTCAGTAAAGCTCTTATTCTTTAAAACTCTGCATTTAAAACTCTGCATTATTACACTGTGCGTCATATTAGTCATCAATAGCCATCTCCTTCACAGAGTATTGGAGGTGGGAGACCCCCAACAAGGGGCCGAACTAACATCCAGTCAGCACAACACATTTGTTTAGGGTGGGCACCAAGGGATTTTTGTTTTGTTTTGTTTTGTTTTGTTTTAAAGGTGAACTCAGTCATAAAGGACTTTTTAAAAAATCCCCAGAAAAGAAACTAAAACTTAACTAAATTTATATATATATTTTATTAAGAACTAAACTTTGAAAATGTAAACTTAAGAAATGAGACACAGAATAGCAAATGTTTGCTCAGGTGATATAACCAGACATATACAAAGCTACAGTCAATTTTCACAATCTTTTATCTTTCAACGGATAATGGGTTAACTCAAATTGACCAAAACAGATTAAGGTTTCTTCATCTTCAAGTGTGCTGAAGAATTAGGCGGCGCTCAGCGGGTGTTATGGACTTAAATTCCTCAATAGCATCATTGTGATTAACCAATGAAGCCAATTCTTGTTCAATGTACAGAATCACAAACGCAGGGGAAAGGGGGAGGGGATGACGAGACAAGCAAATAAGGAAAAGAGGAGAGGTAAAAGAGGCCAAAAGCTAACAAAACAACCACAACGAGACTGATCAAGAAGCCAAAACAGGATATTTTCCCTGCAGAGAAAAGGACTAGTGCCAAGCTGACCAGAGACAGGGCAGATCTGCAGGGTCGAGGGCGGAATGGCTCCTCCTTCCTCCTTGATTGTGCACCACAAAAACAGCCTCTCAGCCCCACAGATATCTCTTCACAAAAGGTGATGAAAGGAGCTCTGGCAAAGGCAGAGCCATGAGACAGGCAGATGCAAAAAGGACTGTCCTGAAAGAGAGTGTGGTGTAGTGGTTAGACCTGGGAGACCAGGATTCTAGTCTCACTTGGCCATGGGGCTCGCTGAGGGACCTCTGACCAGTCACTTCCTCTCAGCCTAGCCGACTTCACAGGGGTTGCTGCAAGGATAAAATGGAGGGTACAAGTGACATACATGTGGAGGGAAATTTAAACACGTTACAGAGTTCCCAAAAATAGACCAGAGGCAATCGTACTTCATCCAGCAGAGCTTTTATTTGTGCTGAAGGCAAATGAGCATAATGGTCACCAAATCCATTGCAATCAGAATTGGCACAGTCCATAAGAAATCCAGTTGCAGCAGACTTATTTGCCTTCAGCACAAGTAAAAGCTCTGCTGGATGAAATATTGCCTCTGGAACTCTGCTGAACTCTGCAACGTGTTTAAGTTTTTCCTCCACACGTATGACAATAAGGTGGGGTATAAATGCAATAAGTAAATAAATATCTGCACAAGACACAAAATGCCTAAGGAATTACGCCAAGCTTCACACACATTCTCTGTCTCTCTCTCCTTCCCTTCCTTTTCAGTGTGGACCTCGTCCATGCCCAGATCCACATCTCTGAGGGGAAGAGCCTTCCTGACCTGGGCCTCAAACAGGACAATGTGCGGATCAATGGATGCGCCATCCAGTGCCGAGTGACGACCGAGGACCCTTCCCGTGGGTTCCAGCCTGACACTGGTCGAATTGAGGTAGGATGAGCTCCTGCTGCTGGCTTCCATACCCCCCCCCCAAAAAATCCTTCTGCTTCCAATATTTTTGGCCCCTGGCCCAACCATTTCCTATGATCTATGGGATGGTTCTCTCCTACCACCCACTGGGTTGTACCTGGGTGGGTTCCTGGTTTGTGTAGGCTTGTATGCTGTCTGGGGAAGCTGGGATATCAGTAAGTCTGTTTGAAGAAGTAGCTCTGTGACGTCCTGTTTACGCTGGAAATCTTAAATGGAAATGCAAGCAGGAATCTGCTTGAGTGTAAATCATCAAAACAAGGAGGGTTAGAAAATCAAGACAAACATCCCTAAAGATCCACATTGACAGCAAAGAAGAAACAGAACAGAACTGTGTTCTGTTGAGATGGCAATCTCCACCTCAGTAAGCATGGACGGAAGACGAATTACTTGGTCTACGAGAGGCTGCATGGTCTATTCCAAATCAGTAGGAATCTACGTGAAATGTCTTGCCTGCTACCAGCTTCAGTCTGGTGGACACATTTTTCCATGGTCATTGTCAGCACTGATCTGTAGCTGCAGAACAGTCTTCACCAATCTTTGCCGTAGCCATGCTTGTTGGGCTGATGGCAGTTTTAGTCTGAAACACCTGCAGGGTGCGAGGTCCGTGAATCCTGGTCTAGATATTATATGTTCATATTGTGTGTATGTGTGTTATACCTAACAAAGAGACGCGGGTGATCTAAACCACTGATCTAAACCACTCTTGGGCTTGCTGATCAGAAGGTCGGCGGTTTGAATTCGCGTGATGGGGTGAGCTCCTGTTGCTCTTTCCCAGCTTCTACCAACCTTGCAGTTTGAAAGCATACCAGCACAAGTAGATAAATAGGTACTTCTGCGACAGGAAGGTAAACAGCATTTTCTGTGGGCTATGGTTTCCATCACGATGTTCCATTGTGCCCGAAGCAGTTTAGTCATGCTGGCCACATGACCCGGAAAGCTGACTGTGGACAAACTCCAGCTCCCCGGAGACTTCTCCCAGATCAGCAGGCTGTTCTGCCATTTTCCTTTCCACTTTCTTGCTTTCACTTGTTTGCCTGCCATTGAAATGCATCATTCCACGATTGCTGTGTATCTGTGTGCGTCATGAACAGCAGTATTGGAGGGAAATAACATTCAGTACCTCAATAGATTATAGCATTCAAGCTCCTCTCTTTCCTGCATATGTGGAGTTGGACTGAAACAGGATTTTCCAGAGACTGAATGTGGGCATCCCACTTTTTCTCTTATGGTCTCCCTGTAAGACCAAGTAAATGATGATGTCAAAACATTGCAGATTTCCCCACCTCCCACTACATTTCATTGGCTACCATTTGTATGTGTGCGTTGAACTCGTGACACAATGAATCACTGGCTCCATCTGTTTTTGTTTGTTTGTTTTGTTTTGTTTTGTGTTTGTCTACTTGACCATAGTGGGACACGGGTGGCGCTGTGGTCTAAACCACAGAGCCTAGGGCTTGCCGATCAGAAGGTCGGCGGTTCGAATCCCCGCGACGGGGTGAGCTCCCGTTGCTCGGTCCCTACATCTGCCAACCTAGGAGTTCGAAAGCACGTCAAAGTGCAAGTAGATAAATAGGTACCGCTCCGGCGGGAAGGTAAACGGCGTTTCCGTGCGTTGCTCTGGTTGGCCAGAAGCGGCTTAGTCATGCTGGCCACATGACCCGGAAGCTGTACGCCGGCTCCCTCGGCCAGTAAAGTGAGATGAGCACCGCTACCCCAGAGTTGGCCACGACTGGATCTAATGGTCAGGGGTCCCTTTACCTTTTACTTGACCATAAGTGGGTAAAGAGATAAACTGGTATCTATTGATAGATCTCCAGGTGATTTGCAGAAGGGTTTTTGTTTTCCTGCTTCCTGGTTATTTAAAAATGTGACACCAAAATGACTTTTCATCCAACCTAAACTTGATAGCTAATCCAGAGTGGATGTTTGTGTGAGAGGATGGTGAACTCATTTTCAGTTTTACTGCTGAAGAACAATTTCCCAGTCTCGGAATGGGCTCTTCTTTAATTCTATCCGCACTTTTTTCACTCCTGGCTCTGGTTGGTATATATTGGGGTTCCAGTTAAAAGCAAAGTATATCTGATAAGCCTGCCCAGCCCTGCACTAGATGCTATCATGTGGGGGGAAAATCCAGAGAAGTAGCCATTTTAGTTTGTTGGTGGTAAAAACAACAAAGAGCCTACAGCACCTTAAAGACTAACAGACGTTATACTGTATTAAAGATTATGCCATTATACAATCAACTCAGGATTGCACTTCATGCATCTGATGAAGCGGATTCAATCATTGGAGAAGGGGTGAAGTGTTGTGAGATTGGAGACTGGCAAATGTCCCAGTGGGTAACGAGAATCAGATGCACATATGAGAGACTCCTGGCTTAACAGCTGGTACATATGAAATAACTATAGTGGTTTTAATAGACCACTGTCTAAGCCGGAGTCAGCAGTGTCATGCAGAAAGGCTAGTTTTATTCTAGGGTTGCGTCAACACAAATTTAGTGTCCAGATTGCAGGAAGTAATAGTATCACCCTATTCCACCTCACCTGGAACACTGTGTCCACTTAATAAAGCATATTGGCAAACCAAGGAAAATGGTTTTTGGTAGCTGTGAAAAAGGCAAATTCCATGCTAGGGATCCCCTCTTCCTCTACCTTTAAGGTGTGGATGATAGTAGCTGCTAGTTATGATGGCTTTATTGGCATTCAAGGCCTGGGTAAATCTCATTGGCTGCTGTGAGAAGCAGGATGCTGGACTAAACTTTATTCTGATCCAGCTGAGCTATTCATACGTTCCCTCTAGCCACACCCATTTCCAGTTTCCACACCTGGAAATAGTCTTGTGAGCAAAACTACTTGTCATTTCTCGTTGTAACAAGGGAAGTTGTCTGGAAGCATTCTAAGAAAGTGGAAGCACATATTTGCATTAATGGGCTTTGATATACCTCTCCCTGGGAACATTGCAAAAAGCTATTACAGAAATGAGAACCGAATGTCCAAATTTAGCAGTCAAAACCCCAAGGCCTTGGGGATGCCAAATGACAGAAATTGTCCCAGCTGTTCTTTCTGCTGAAATCTTGCCCAACTTATTAGCAAAGGCAGCCTCAGAAGAGTGAAATTAGATCCAAACTTCATTAAATTCATTGCTTACCAAAAAGAAAAAGAAAAAAGATCCCAGACTGTACCAAGGTGTTTTGTTTTGCTTTCAGAATTAATATCCTGTGTCCTTGATATTGGAAATAAATGACACCCCCTCCAGAACTTTCCAGAATTGGCTGAGAGCACTTTTAATATATCATAAATGCACTTTATACAACACTCGCATGACACTTCAGATGCACAGAGTGAAGCCATTCAAACATTTTAAAATGGAGACATGGTAGAGAAAGAAGGCAAGGCACCTTGGAATGAAGCAGCGATTCTGAGAAAGCTGCCTATGGAGCAAAATCATAATGATTTGGTCTTTAAAGGGTGGAGGGGAAGGAGCAGAGCATGGGTTCCGGAGGCTGCCGTATATAGAACAGGCTTCACCAATGTGGTGGCCCCCAGATGTTTTGTACTACAATAAAAACTATTGAAAGGTTAAAAATAGGCGTCAGTTAACCATTGCGGAAGGATGTATTCTTAATTGCCTACATAGGCCTGGTGGAATGGAAGAGTTTTCAGCAGACGTTTAAAAGTTGAAACTGAACGCACCTGCTGAATCTCTATTGGCGGAGAGTTCCACAGGACCAGACAAATGATAATGAAGGCTCTTGTTTCTTGTTACTGTCCAATGAGCCTCATCAACTCGAGGAATGACTCACTATGAAGAAAGGTAACAGCCTTTGGGACTTTTTAGTTCAGAGAAAAGACAAGTAAGATGTGACATGATAAAAGTTCACAAAATTATGCCTGGCATGGACAGAGAAAAGTTTTTCCTGCCTCTTTTATCATAATGCTAGAACTTGTGGACATGTTGTGGGACAGATAAAAGAAAGGACTTGTTCACGCAGAGCATAGCCAAACTATAGAACCCCCACAAGAGGCAGAGATGGCCACCAATTTGGATGGCTTTAAAAGAGGATTGGACAAAATTCTGGAGAAGAGGGCTCTCGATGGCTACCATCCATGATGGTTCTGTTCTACCTCCACAGCTTGAAACTGCACGCTCGAATTCTGCTTGTGAGTTTCCTACTGAGACATCTGGGTGGCCACTTTAAGAGCAGGATTGTGGCGTAAATGGGCCATTGGCCTGATCCAGCAGCCTCTTCTTGCATTCCTATGTAAAGTAGCTCTACCCCTGACCTATGGCATCTCTCAACATAGTTCTCTATGTGCAGGGATATTTTTTTCTTTTTTACAGATTTCCTTTTTCCCTTTTTCATGATTTCTCCTTTCCCAGCCCCCACAAACACTCAGACTTTCCTTGCTGTTTGGAGGAATGCAGCCCAGACACCGTGCATAACAGTGAATATAATTTATTTATTATCTCATCTGCTGTCTGCAGGATGTCAGCCTTATTTGCGGTGGTTTGAGGAGTTAATTGATCCTCAGTGGGATGTTCTAATGTGAAGCTGCATGTGTGTGTGTGCACATTTGCAGATCATCTGCCTCCATTTCCATCCCAACTGTTTAACTTTCTTGGTTTCAAAGCCTCGGGGACTCCTGCGGTTCATAGGAGAAGGTTTCCCCCCCAATCCCTGTTCTACTTGGCTGTCAGTCTTTTAATTTCAATTGCCTGACATGGCTGCTGGTCCTCAGAATTTCATGTCTCCTTTCCTTAATGGTGCGAACTGTTCTTGCCAATCAAATTTAACTAGCAAAGCTCCATGGCAAGGGTGTTACCCAGGCGACCACTCTCAGGGCATCCCCCTTAACTCCTCGGCTCCGTTGGCAGAGCACAGGCTCATGCAGCAGGCAGACGAAGCAAACTTTGGCATGCACTAGCTGTCCTCATTAATAGGAAACAAAGTGGCCCTCATTGTCTGGAAGGAGCAAGAGCTCTCGATGTTTTCTGATGCCTTATTTTGCACCTAATCGATTTGCCAATTGCCAGCACAGGTATCCTCCATTTAGCTAGCAATTAGCCCCGGCAAGAAAAGCACTTTCCCCTCTGAGCTGTGACCGCATTTGGAATAGTGTATACAGTTCTGGTGGCCTCACCTCAAGAAGGATGTTGTAGAGTTGGAAGAGATTCAGGAAAAGAGGCAGCCAAAACGACCAAGGGGATGAAGCGAATCCCCCAGGAGGAATGGTTGCAGCACTGGCGACTTTTTAGTTTAGAGAGAAGGCGAGTGTTCATGTGACAGGAATTCTGCATGGCGTGGAGAAAATTGACAGAGAAAAGTTTGTCTCCCTCTCTTGTAACTCTGGGACTAACATCTTATGGAGCTGCATGTTGGAAGATCCAGGACAGATAAAAGAAAGTCATCTTTCATGCAGTGCATCGTTAAACTATGAAACTCCCTCCCACCAACTTGGATAGCTTTGAAAGAGGATTAGATAAATTCACCGAGAATACGACGATCAATGGCAACTAGCCAAAATGACTCTGCTCTGCCTCCACAGTCAGAGGCAGAAATTCTTTGGAATATCAGTTACTGGAAGCTGCAGGAGGGGAGGTTGGGTCCTGCTTGTGAGTTTCCCACAATGAGCAACTGGTTGGCCACTGTGGGAACAGGATGCCAGTTTGGATGGGCCGTTGGCCTGATCCAGCACACTTTTCTTAAGTTCTTATGCTCTTAGTGAGCACCATCTGTACCTAAACTAGTCAATATTTGCTTTGCACTAGGCACCCAAGAGCTGGACATAGGAATAAAGAAAGCTGCCTTATACCGAGTCAGACCGCCAGTCTATTTAGCTCAGTGACTAGCCACAGCTCATGAGCAACATGGCAACTCATCCACATTGGACCAAATTGGGGAAAGAACTAAAGTTTAGCGTTCTTCAAGATGCATGGAAATGGGCCTGACATAAGATACCCTTGGAATCCATAGGCATGCCAAATGAAGGAAAAATGTACCAAGTTACATTTCGCTAATATTTAACACAATATAAATTAGTGGGGAACCTATAAATCAGCTGATGCAAAATGTTGGGGATGTGATAGAGCCCCGGCAGATTGTAAACACAGCTCCTGCACAATAAGAAGATTCAGAGTTATGGGTGGCGGGGAGTCAAAGAATGAATGACAGAGTTGGCAAGGTGGGATTTGCCAAGAGAACCAGTTAGTTCGACTTCTGAATGACCTGAAGGGTAGAAGAGAAAACAGTAGTGTGGAATGTGAGACAGATTGGTGATCTGTTGCTAAAACTTGCAACAAGTGGATGAAGAGGGAAGCATGGCTGTGTGCCACAGAATGCAGGGATGGCCTATCTTGTGATAGAGCCTCGTTCTTAATGAGATGGCAGGTTCGTATCTCTGCACCACTTCAGAGTGGAGGTGGAGGCTGATGGGACTCTTCTGTGCAAACACACACAAAAGTCCCTGCTCTGTCCTCAAATCCTGCTTGCTGGTTTCCCAAAGGCATCTGGTCAGTCACTGTGAGAATAGGATGCTGGACTAGATGAGCCATGGGCCTGATCCTGCAGGGCTCTTCTTAGATTCTTATGTCCATCTAGCTCAGTATTGTCAACACTGACTGCCAGAGGCTCTCCAGGCTTCAGACAGAGGTTGTCTCCAAGCCCTTCATGGAAATGCCACCAGGGATTGAACCGGAAACCTTCTGCCCACTTAGCAGATGCTCTGGCCACTGGGCTCTGCCCCTGACACCATCATCATATATCTTTAGGTGCCTTGTAAAATCCTTCCTCTATAAACCAGGCCTTTAACTATCTGTGGCCTTCTAGAAATGGGTGGGATGTTTTAAATATATCCTGCCTCCCACTTGGTTTTAATATATCTATGTGGGGTTTTTGTTTGTTTATTTTGCCTTTAATTTGCCTTGGGCAAGATAAAGTGACTAACAAATTTAATTAATAATAATAATGTCTCCCAGACATTGCAACTACACCAGATTTTCAGCTACTATCATGACCTCCTTGCCTGCTGTTCATTATGATCTCTCCAGCATTTGATTTCTAAGTGTCTCCGTAACTTGGCTTCCAAACAGTGGCTCCCAGCGCCGCTGGCTTCCTTCTCCGAGGCTCGGCAGCCACTGAGCGTATGTCTCGCCATGTGCCTGGTGCCGCTGTGAGGAGCTTTCCAGACAAAAGGCAGGCGTTTTTCAATTACCTCTCTCTGCTTGGGAAGGCGCTGGAGCAGCAGCCCTGATTATTCCCTCCCTGATCTGTTTCCGACGCTCAAAATGCAAAGAGGGCAAAGGAAGCCGTCCCCGACTTGGCATCTGTTTGGAGAAAAGCTTTCCGCTTTGCAGAAAAGGGTCGGTTGGGTGGTTATTAGAAAGCCAAAAATATGCCATCTGCATGGGCTCACTGGTCCTGGTGGGGCTGTGCTGGACCAGACGAAAACCCACCCAGTCCTCCTGGGCTTTTTGCACAAATGAGATAAGGCTCTGTCCTCCCTGCCAAGCCCTGTGGCTTTTAAAGAAGCCAAGAGGGAGCAGGCCAGATTGGGAGGTGAGGGGACAGTTGGTGGGTTGCACAGGAACGTAAGAACTGCCGGCGCCAGGTATAGAGGGTGCTAGGGGCTCAATATTCTGAATTGGGGACCCGGCCCCCCCAACATTGAGGGGGCTGACATACCCTGTCACCATCAAGTGCCTTCTGGACACCCCAGCCCCCACCTGATGAGCGAGGGCGAATATTGCCCTCCGCATATCCTGCCTCCCCCCCCCCCCCCCGGCGCATGCTGTGAGGAGAACGAAGCCTCCTGGGCTTCCCACTGGGGCAGATGAATCACGTGACGTGTCACGTGATGGCCCTGCCCTCCAGTGTGGGAGGCAAGTTGGCACCTTTGGCCTTGTTCTAAGTTAGGTTCATCTAGCTCTGTACTTGCACCAGGGGTGAGGGCTGCATGCCTTTGTGGGCAACCTTCCAGAGGCCACATGCCACTGGTGGGCAGAGGCAGAGGAAAATGTGGACAGAGAGCTGTAGTTTGTTACAGGTGCTGAGAGTTGTTTCTTCGCCTTCCCCTCATGGAGCTACAATTCCCGGAGCGGTTTAACAAGCCCTCTTCACGGGGGACTCTGGGAATTGCAGCCCTGTGAGGGGAATAGCGAGTTTCCTAACAACTCTCAGCACCTCTAACAACCTACAGCTCCCAGAATCCCTCGGGGGAAGCTGTTTAAAGTGGTATTACAGGCTTTAAACGTATGGTCTGAATGTAGCCCACCCAAAGGACGGGCGATCCCATGGGCTCTGGGTGGGCGGCAACTCCTCTGAAAGCTGGTGCCACCCTGGTCTCTCTTTAGATAGAAATCTAGTAACAAAATATTAGGTAAATAAATAAATACTTTTGAAAAAGAGGCAATAAATGTAAGGTGATTGGCTTTGGACTGCTGTTTGTTTATTTGTTAGTTATTTTGCATGATGAGGTGCTGCAGTTGCCTCTCCCGCCGGTCTCAGGCTGTGGCGCCTGCGCATCCTGAAACGGCAACACTTGACCAAATTATGTAAAGAAAGGTTCCCCCTTTGCCTCTTCCATGTTCTCCTCAGACAAGCTGAGGAAAGGCAGCCATTGACAGGTCTGTCAACAGCGACAAAAATGGTTCTGAAGAGTTCCCCTTTCCCTTTGAATGGGGGCGATAAGGGACGAATTTCACAATGTGTCAAAGATGGAAGGGTCAGAGAGGCATGTTGGAAGAGAGAAGGAGAAAAGCTGAATCCTTAAACCTTGTGTAAAGTATTCAAACTGTTCTCAAGTTCATTTAATTTTCATAGTCCAGAGCCAGTGTGGTGTAGTGTTTTAAGAGTGTCGGACCAGGACCTGGGAGAGACCAGGGTTCAAATCCCCACTTGGGCCATGGTGCTCACTGGGCCAGTCACTGCCTCTCAGCCTAACCTACCTCACAGGGTTGTTGTGGGGTTAATTAAGGATGGGGAGAACCATTTACAGTACATCCCTTTGAGCTCCTTGGGGAGAAAGGTGGGATAGCTTGTGCACTTGTTAGGGATATATTGGACATCTCGTCTAGGATTAGAGTAAAAGGTGTGTTAGAAAGCTTCCAGTATTCATAATGTGCTTTTTATTTTCTTCCAGGTCACTAACAAAAGCTGTTGTACTTCCTCACACAGAGCATAGTTAGACTAGGGGACTCACTTCCAGAGGAAGCAGTGATGGCTGCTAACCTGGATGACTTTAAAAGAGAGTTAGATGAATTCATGGATTAGAGAGCTGTTGATGGCTACTAGCCACGATGGCTCTGCTCTGCAGGCAGGACTGCTTTTGAATACCAGTTGCTGGAAATCACAGGAGAGAGAGAGAGAGAGCTCTTGTGCTCAGACATTATGGTTGGCCACTGTGAGAACAGGATGCTGGACTGATCCAACCAGGCTTTTCTTATCGGAAACCAGGAGTGGGTTTTTGTGTGACAAAACTTCAAGCTCAGTTCTAGTCTTGAAAACAAACCCCTTTGCTAAGCCTACATTCAGAGGCTTCCTTAATTCAACGAGGATCCTCACTTTCCCTTCACCAAACCATGTGGCTCCAGGTGGTGAATCTTGGGGTTCCAGTAAAAAATAAAAACGTTTCAAATTGGATCCCACAAGCCTGCGGTCTGCCCACACCAGACACCCTGTTGTGGACCACCACTTTCAACAGTCCCACTCAACATGTGACACTGGGGCTGATGGGAGATGTAGTCCCAAAGATTTGGCAGGTAGCAGGCTGGTGATGGCCGAGCTAGAAGGGTGCTTGAAAATGTTCCAATTGAATTTCCATTTGCACACCATGTAAACATTCCACAGACAGCTCTGTGCAAGTCACCTTGGAAAGGACAGGAGGTGAGTTTGATTCACAAAATATGCTGGATGATAACTCTTTCCTGAAGCTCATTCATTAGTGGCTGATTAGGAATTTGAAGAGTGTATGTTTTGTGTCTCTCTGTTTCTAGGCCTTGTGCTTACACTGGTCTGAAACAACCTTTATTGTCCTCAAAAGTGGTGGCAGAACATTTTTAAAATGAGCTGTTGGTGGGGGGATGGCTTCATCTTAGCTCACTGTGCCTTAGATCAGCCACTGAACTGTTCACCCTAGGCCTTGCCTTAATTAATATGAACATTCACAGTTCTCCCTTCCTTCCTCTTCTCTCTCTCTCTCTCTCTCTCTCTCTCTCTCTCTCTCTCTCTCTTTTAAAAAACTTTTCTCCTCCCTGTCAATTTCTTTGCTCAGCTAAGCATAAATCTCCCCCTCTGATCTCTCCTTCTAATTGATAGCAGTTTTGCAATTAAGGATGGGAATTTAAGGCTGTTTCTCTGCTCTTGTCTTTTTGAAATCCAATTGTCTTGAGGGGGCCTGTAGTCAATTCCATTTTGTTCTAGTCGATTTCACTTCTCATCTTTCAAGCCCCCAAGAACTATGGGAGGATCAAGGGTCCGAGAAAGGAACCGTGGGGGAAGATACTTGCCGACTTTACTGTTGTTGTTTTGTTGTTGTTTACTTTCTTTAGAAAAGCACATATTTGTCTGCAGGAAATATGCGTGTGTACTCATTTTAAGTCGTCTTTATAGCTGATGGCCTACGATAATAGAATTGTAGAATTCAAAGGTACCCTGAGTCCAACCTAGTCCAACTTCCTGCAATGCAGGAATCACAGCAAAAGAATCTTGGAACAGTTGGCCATCCAACCTCTATGTGAAAACCTCCAAGGAAGCCGAGCCCACCACCTTCCAAGGGAGTTTGTTCCACTTTAGAACAGCTATTAACATCAGGAACTTCTTCCTAATGTTTTGCCAGAATCTCCTTTCTTGTCATTTGAATCTGTGGCCAACCAGACACCCCTGAGAAAACAGGAAAGCAATGGCCCTCACTCATTGTCTGGATTTGCTACCACAAGGTGTAGTGATGGACACTAACTTGGGTGGCTTTAAAAGAGGGTCAGACAAAATCAACAAAGGAGCTTAAGGGTCTTAATGGATACTGACTGTGAGGTTCTGCTCTGTCTCCACGTAATGTTTCTGAATGCTGGTTGCTGGACGCAGGAGGGGAAAGTGCTTTTTTGCTCAGATCCTGCTTGCAGGTTTCCCATTGAGGCATCTGGTTGGCCACCTTGAGAGCAGGATGATGGGCTGCGTGGGCCATAAGCCTGAGCCACCAAGCTCTTCTTATGTTCTTGACATCCGTCTCCTTCCACCAACTCTCCCCATTTCCTTGCTGCGTTTTTCTCCAGTTTGAACCGCTAGCCAGTGTGCTGTGCATTTGGCACCTTTGGGTGGTGAGAATAAATGAGTCTGAAATGTTACCCACCTCCCTTTGCCTCTGGCTGTGTGACTTCACCCTTCCTAGCTACATAAAAGGTCATGTTTTGCTGAGGAGGGGGCTTTGCAGCTCAGGGGTTTCTAGAGAGAGGGGAGGGAGTGGGCAAAGAGGCTGATCTGTCCTTCGAAGTCAGCTGCTGGGATCCTAATACCAGGGACCTGAGCTTGCCTGTGGGCAGACAGATAGCAGCTCATAAGTTAGCAGTGGCTTTGTTCGGCGAGAGCAGCCACTGACGATGTTTGACAAGAAAGCAAGTGTGCTGTGTCTACAGCAATGAATAATCGCCATCCTCTGTTAATTTTTCAGACTGGGGGTGCATATTCATGATGGCTTAATGCAGGTTAGTTCCTCGTTAACATTTTTTTAGCCACCTGCATGGCACAGCAAGTTCACTCTTCCTGACTGTGCTAAGTGCATGGATTTTTCACCCGCACCTCTTTCATAGAATTGGAAGGGACCCTGAGGGTCATCTAGTCCAACCCACTGCACGGCAGAAATCACAGCTTTCCAGTTGATGAAATGAGCATGCTAACCTGTATTCACGGCCACGACTGTGCAACTGGGCAATAGGGTGGGTGTTTCCTGGTTATGTATAAAAGGGAATCCTTGTTGGTGTTTATTACATTTATATCCCACCTTTTCTCTCCAAGGAGCTCAAGGTGGCATGCATGGTTCTCCCCTACCTCGCTTAATCCCCACAGCAACCCTGTGAGGTGGGTTAGGCTGAGAGGCAGTGACTGGCCTCCAAGGCCACCCGAGTGAGGATCAGAATCCTGGTCTCCCTGGTCCTAATCTACACCACTACACCACCACTAGCTGTGAGTTGTGGGAACCAAAGACTGGTGGTGCTCATCTGTTCACCTGTCAGGCTCTTGAGCGGGGGTGGGGAGGCAGGTAGGGTGGGACTCTCCAGTCAGAGGGCCAGTCGTGGCTGGCAAGGCAATTTCACCCCAGAACAAACCCGCCAGCCCATCAGCCAAGTTAACTGCACACCCTGTTCCCAGCAGCAAGCTGGATCAATGCAGCCATGACAACAGGATTTAATACTTGCTCATCAACTGACGCTCGGGGATTAAACCCCTTAGCAAATGAGCTGTTCGAAGCAGCATGCTTTGAAATCCCAACAATGGGACTTCAAAGCACCAAATCCCCTGATGTCATTTGTGATGTCAGCTGATTGACAAATTTGGTCTTCTAGGAGGCCCATGGAGCCAAAAAGTTTCCCCACCCCTGTTCTTGAATATTTATACCAGGCCTAGCCAATTTCTAGGGCTCATTCTGCCTGCCAGATGCAGCAGCTCAGTACTGCATCCTCCTGTCCCCTCTGTGCCCAAAGTGGTCTCTTAGGTTCTGAGCTGACGTGAATGTAGTTTTACACCAATGACCCTTCTGACCTGGTTGAACTCCAGCTGCCATCAGCCCCAGTCATCATGGCCAGTCATCAGGGCAGATAGGACTTGTAGTCCAGGTGGGCTGGAGGGCCACAGACTAGGCACAGCTGTCTTACAAAAAAAAAGTAACAATAAATTTAGTCAGACTTGTGTCAGACTATAAACATCTTAGTTCAAAGCCAAGTCTGACTGATCTGTAATTCAGCCTTTCCCAACTTGGTTCCCACCATATATTTTTGACTGCAACTCCCATCATCCCCAGATAGCAGGCTGGCTCAGATGCTTTGCACTATTAACTCTTCACTCCCACACAAGACTCCCAATACACTGCAAATCTTCACAGTCTTGTTTTTCTACTTAGAAAAATGTTATTGCAGAAAAGGTTCCAATAAGGGCAACCAAAATAATCAAGGGGATGGAGTGACTTCCCTATGAAGGTTGCAACTTTTGGGACTTTTTAGTTTAGAGAAAAGGTGAGTAAGAGCTGACAGGAGAGAAGTTTATAAAATTACACATAGCATGGAGAAGATGGATGGAGAAAAGTTTTTCTGCCTGTCTCATATGCAATGAAGATGAATGTTGGAAGAGTCAGGACAGAGAAAAGAAAGAATGTCTTCACATGGTTCAACTGTGCAACTCTCTGCTGCAAGAGGAAGTGATGACCACCAACTTGGATGGATCTAGAAGATGATCGGACAAATTCATGGAGGAGAGGTCTGTTGATGGCTACTAGCCGTGATAGAAGCTGTTCTCTACCTCCATAGTTAGAGGCACTAATGCTTCTGCATGGCAGTTGCTGGAAACCACAGGAGGAGAGAGGGCTCTTGTACCTGGGTCCTGCTTGCTGCTGGTTTCTCACAGGCACCTGGTTGGCCACTATGAGAACAGGATGCTGTACTGGATGGGCCATTGGCCTGATCCAGAAGGGCTCTTCTGATGTTCATATGAGGCCAATGGAGGTGGTTGGAGAATTGACACCATAGTTGTGGTTTGGGTGTCCCTATCGGCCTCTGTGTTCTGACTTGCAATCGTATCTGTTCCACACAGGCATCATTCTGCCCAGCCTGGCAGCTCTGCCAGTTCAGGACCATAGCATTTCAATGCCCTGGGGAGTGGTGGGAAAAAAGGAAGAGTGCAGAAATCAGTTAAGCACTTAATTTCCCAGTTATTTCCTCCCTCCTTCCCCGCCACCGCTTTCTCCACCTCCAGTTCACAGGCAGGCATCAGCTTCCACTGCAGTGTGTGAAAATAATTTAGCACAAGTAGGCAGGCAGTATCTTTCTCTCTAAATTAAACAGCTCCCTTTTGGGTCCTCTCTCAAGGAGGGAGACTTCTCGGGGATGGCAGGGAGGAAGAATGTGGGCTTTGGTTGCTGCCATTTTGTTGAGGGAAGGAGGGGCAGGCTGCAAATAGCTCCATTTCAGGCTTTAAAAGGAAAACCTCAAAATGATGCAGCAAGGTAACCCAGGGCGTCCAAAGCCCCAGCACAACCTCTAAGCAGCATCCACTCTCCTCCTGTGTCAAGAGAAAGCTGAAATCTGAAACCTTAAAATAAAGAAATCATACAAGAAAAGAAACATTACACTAAGAAACAAAAGGATTCATTGGAACAGCAGGTTTAAAATAAAATAAAAAGGAAGTGAATAGGAAGATGTGTTTGGGACTGATTTGACGACAGAAACTGAGCCTCAGAGCTGAAGATGATTGAAGACAGGAGAAAGAGCTGGGGTCTGGCAAGGATGAGGCCTCTTCTGACAAATTGCTGGATTGGGAGGGGTGTCTTTTTGTTTTGCTGCCCTGCTCCACTCATTTTGCAAAACGGATTTGTGCAAACATTTTTGATTTATGCTTTTCTTTTTCCATCTCCCCCCCCCCCCAAAGGTTGCCAGGAAGAGCATCTCTGGGGGTGAGGGGAAGGGAAAATGAAAGGCAGAGCCTTGAAAGTCTGCACCTTAGCTCCACTAACAAGGGCTTCTTTTGTACAGTTGTTTGCTTGCTTGTCATCTGCAAGACGAGCTGCTTGCTTAGGTGGGCTTTGAATGGGCTTTAGTTGCATTTGTGGATGAGAAACATGGTATGTGGAGCCTCCATGCCAATGAACAGTCTACCCATTGCTGTGGGGGGCCCTGGGGGCAGCATTTGGGAAATGCTATCCATGACCCTTCTTCTGAGCTTCTGGGAAGCATCTTGGCTGGGCCAGTAGGGGGAAACGTTAATGGGCCTGTTGATGGATCCAGTCTTGGCCTGATCCAAGACTGAGAGCCAGGGTGGTGTAGACCAAGTTTCAATTCCTCACTCAGCTATCATGAGGCTCTCTGGGTGACCATGGGCCAGTCACTCTCAGCCTAACCTACTTCACATGGTTGTTGTGGGTATTAAAGAGGATGGGGAGATCTACGTGCACTATCTTGGGCACACTGGAGAAAGAAAGTTGAGATACAAACGCAGTAAATCAATGAATCCACTGGGGACTCTTCTTCTGACCTTAACTTCCCCCGCCCCTTCCAAAATCCTCTTTTTGAATTTCAGCGGGTGCTTTATCAAGCGAGGTTCTTTTTTGCCTGCTGTCTTAGCTTCATGCTAATAGCTCTTGAAACAGCAACAACAAATCAAAGCCCTGCTCAGTTACATCCAGAGGAGGTGGGGAAGAATAAAACAAATCCGTTCCCTGCCCCTCCAAGAAAAAAACACACACATGCACTTGTTTGTTCATGGCTCTCTCTCTCTCCACCCCCCTCCTCCCGGAAGCCTCCCATCTCTGACAGCACACCTTTAAGTGCTTTGACAAGGTGGATTTGTTCCCTTTTCTTCCTGCAGGTGGGAAAACACAGCTAATTAGGGAGGTGTTGCAGAAGCCCTGCATTGATGGGGAAGGGGGCAGGAAAGGTGCTTCTGGGGGGGGGCATGAACTGCCGGTGAGATTGTTGATGGAGGATCTGACAGCCTTGCTTAACAAGTTTCTCCTCTCCCCTCCCCCCCCAGGAGATTTGTAGGTGGTGGTGGGGGTCTCACAGAGATTGTTGGCAAAAGGGGGAAATAGGTTTTGTGCAGACTGTTTGCTTGCAAAACAGAGAGGAACAAAGACCGGGGTTCAAAGGCTCCTCTGTGTGTGTGTGCGTCCCCCTCTCGCCCCCACCCTTTTAAAGGGGCCTGGGATTGTAAGCAGCTGGGAAGAGGCAGCGCGGTTCCTGAGGCTGCTGCTGCTGTGGCTCGTCTGTCCTTCGGTATATTTTTCAAAGCCGTATTGATGGCTCACTCTTGAGCTGCCCTTCCTTTTCAGGGCAGGACTTGAGGATGAGGGGCAACCTGTCGCTTCTCTCCCTCCTTATCCCTCCCCCCCCATCTCATTCCTTTCTCTATCTCTGAAAAAATGGGGTTGCTATGGAGATATGACCACCTACCAGTGGCGGACAGGAGCCTCCACGTCCTTCCCTCACCCACCACTGTTCCTTCGGCACTGTTCACGAGCCTTAAGAGAACAGTTCTGGGAGGGGATCTGGCTCCTGCGCGAGCCACATGGCACAAGGGGGCTCAATTCTGCCAGGGGTGCTGAGCTGCTCTTTGCAAGGAAATAATCTTTTGCTGCTCGGTGCAGTCCTTTCTCCATATCCTTTGTTCCCAGGTCACACACCCTGTGACATTGGCCCCTCTTCTTCCCCATAGACCAGCTGTGGGGGACCTTTGGCCCTCCACATGTCGCTGAACTACTACTCCCACCATCCCTGGCTATTGGCCACACTTGCCAAGGCTGATGGGAGTTGTAGTCCAGCAGCATCTGGAGGTCCAAATGTTCCCCACACATGCTCAAAACCAAGGAACCTGAATGTCCCCCCAGATGTTGCCGGAATACAACTCCCATCAACCATAGTCATTGTTCACACTTGCTGTGGCCCATGGGAATTGTAGTTCAGAGCTAAAGGTTCCCTGCACCTGCTGTAGCTCCGCCACTGTGATCAGGGGAAAGACACACTTGCGGGTCTGCTATCTTACAGGAGAATTAAAGGTGCCAAAGGCACTTGCCTTGGGGGGCAACCTCTCTCCATACACACACACAACCATGTAAATTAACATTTAAATTGTCTTTCTGGTTTAGAATAATCACTGTTTCCATGGTGACAGATGAAAGGCCAGATGGCAGCTTGCAGAGAGGCTTAGCATGGGCAACTGCCCAGGCAGAGTTGCAGAGCTGCAGCATTTGTCTGCAGTGTGTTTCAGCCACTGATTACTATTGATGGGGGGGGGGGGGAGGAAGAAGAAGGACCCTGAGATGTGATAGGGCATCGACACTCTTGTTTTTGCACCACCGCTTCTGAAATGATTTCCTGCGGAGCTGCCAGCAGTAAGAGCAGTCCATCTGAGCAGTGGAATGCTTGGAAGTGCAGGGCTGTGCTTGGATCATCTCCCATTTTGGCAGGCATGAAGCTCCCCCCCCCCCCCAATGTGGCTGGCTTTTTCAAGTGCCAGTGCGTCATTGCAGAGAAGCTGGAGTAGAGAGTCCAGGACTCAGTCGCCTCCTCTCCTTGGAGGCCCTTTCCGACGTCTTGTGCAACACGAATCTCTGGGACCCTGTTCCTTTTGAAGCTGCTGGCTTTTGATTATACAGCACCCCCCCTCCCCCACCGCCATAATTCATTGTCCCACAGCAGCTGTAGGAGCAGGATGCTTGCCCAGAGTTGCAAGACGGTGCCTTGGAGACCTGAGGCTTTGTTAATCATCATCAGATTAGGAGGTAGCCATGGGTTGGCTGGCGTGCCTCCTTGTTATCTGTGCCCTGCAAGCTCCCCTCTCTTGCACATCCTGTCCCTGGGAGATGGTTCCAGGAGCCGTTTCCAGAGCTGCCTTTTTCTTTTTAAAAGATTGGTGCATTGTTCAGCCAAGGTGCTCAGGGTGTTTTAGCGATAACTCAGTGCGACAGCAGCAGCAGCAGCAGCTGGGGGACGGGAGGGGAAGGACCCCACGCCAGGCCCTTGTTTGAGCCAAAAGACACACCTTGATTTAGATTTGCAATTATCTGTAGAGCAGGCCTCGATCTTGCTGGTTTACAAGAAGCTTCCAGGAGGAGATGGCAGTGGCTCTGAGCATGAGCAGAGTTAACCATGCCTCACCTCTGAGTCACTGCTGCCTAGTGGGATGCTATGGCTTGTTGCTTAATCTTTATGGAGCACCAGATTCTCAGAGCTTGTGCTTCAAGGAGATCACACGCAGTTAACACTCAGCTGGCGCACCTGCCTTGTGTCTGCCTTGGTGCAAGGGTGCTGGTGTGGGTGGCCGAGCTGAATTGTGACTGTGGAGGGGGGGGGAGCAGAAGTTTTAAAATAAATTAACAATTTACTGCTAATTTCCCCTCACGGAGCTGCAGTCTCCTGACATCTCTCAGCACCCTTAACAAACTACAACTAGGCTGCATTCACACATACATTTAATTAAAAATAATTAAAAGGCCATAGAATGTTCAGTCAGCCAGTGGCGTAGTATGGAGGGGCTGGGGGGGCGTGGCCCCAGGTACAATTTTCTGAGGGGGCACAAGGTGCCCCATGACAGGCTTTGGGGCCTGGCTCCAGCACGTGAGGAGGCTGTAGAGGCGGCTTCTTCACACGGCAGCTCAGTGCCACCAACCAGACACAGCTCCACTCCCAGGTCAGGCCTGACGCAACGGCAGAAGCGGCTTAAAGGAGAAGGGGCTGCGGCAGCATTGCTGTCCCTCTCCTCCACTGGGCTCTCTGGTATGTGAGTGCACTTCCTGTGCCGCATTGCGAGGCTGTGATCCGAGAGTCTGGCCACAGCCTCGCAAAGCCATGCAGGACTGCCAGGATGGCATGAGTGTGCCCTTGAAACAGCGACAAGGGCAGCTGCAATGGGCTCCCGGAGTGAGCAGTTCACCCATCCCAGATGGTGATAGTATGCGCTCTGCCACTGCAATCAGTCAAATTCTGTGTTGCCAAAGGTTTGGAGGACCCTGAAAAGCTTCAGTGCTGTTGGGTGGGATGTTATCTTATAGACAACACATGCAGACAGACACACAGGACTCCCTCTCCACAGCGCAAAGTGAAATTTATCTTTCCAGATAGTACTTTACCAGCCTAACAGTGTCTCTCTCAGGTAGATTGTACTGCTGTTTTCTCCTTCTATCATTTTTATTGTATTGATTTCTTTGATTTAATTCCATAAAATCTGTGATAATGATCAATTCAGCCACTGCTTTCCCACATGTTTGCTGCCTGCTCCTTGGTCTGCGCTCGCCCTTTCCATGGGAGGAAGAGAAGCAGCCCTTGTCTCTTCAGGCCAGTGAGGTCCCCGATCTTTCTCCCAGCCAGTGCCAGAGCCAGCACCAATTACTGCCAGTCAGCAAAGCAATGAAATTTCATTCTGCTGGCAGGGGGTGCTGTGCTGGGGACAAGAGACACAGAGAAATGTGAAAATTGCAAGCTTGTTGAAGTTGTGGAACAAGGTATCAATAACAGAGGTTGCAGGCAGTCACTGAGCGGCTTGGCTTGATGCTTCCCGGTTTAACATGGGGCGGGTTTTAATGAGAACTGAATGAGCGGGGTCTTGCTTTCCACAAAGATATAAGAAGAGCTTGCCAGATCGAGCCAGTGGCCCATCTTTCTTTTCCAAGGTCTGCAGCGTTGGGGACTTTTCGGTTTAGAGAAAAGGCAAGTAAAAGATGACATGAGAGAAGCTTATAAAATCATGCCTGGCGTGGATAAAGCGAATAGAGACCAGTTTTTCTTCAACTCCCATAAGTCTAGAACTTGTGGGCATCCAATGAAGATTCAGGATAGATAAAAGAAAGGACTTCGTCATGCGGCAGATAGTTAAACTATGCAACTCCCTCCCACTCAAGGCAGTGATGATGGCCACCAACTTGGACGGCTTTAAAACAGGATTGGGCAAATTCATGGAGGATGAGGCTATCCACGGATCTTCACCTCCGTGGCCTCCCCATTCAGAGGCAGTATGCTTTTCAATACCAGTTGCTGGAAACCACAGGAGAGGAGAGGGCTCTTATGCTTGGGTCCTGCTTATGGGCTCCTGCTTGGGACATCTGAGTGACCAGTATGAGAATAGGATGTTGAAAAAGGTGGGCCATTGGCCTGATGAACAGGTTCTTCTGATGTTCTTCTGTTTTGTGCTCATGATGGTATCGGGGTGGTTATACACAATCCCACTTTGCGAATCCTGTTTGCGTCCTCAGAGGTTTTAGAGGAGAGACATACTGCTTTGTTTCCCATCAGTGCATGCCCTGTGACGTCCTCCTTGAAACCTGTGGCTTTTTAAACCATAGGCGTTCCTGGAATGGCAGTGCTGTCCCTTTTTCGTTGCACTATAATGCCAGAGTGCCTCTCCAGACGATAATCATGCTGTAGCATTGGGGAAGCATCTCAGAACAACTAATAATGGCAGGGATGAGTGGATGGTCCCATATGAATCCACCACTAAATCACTATTGTTGCATCAACTGCATCTTACAAAATATACCCACAAAAATAAGCCAAACAACATTTGCAGGTTTTGGAAACAGCACCAGAACTTGCTAAACCTGTTTGCCTGATGAGTGTGCTCTTTCTTTTCTTTTTAGAATATTTTTTATTTTGTTTTCAGAATGCAAAAACGAACAAGAAGAAACCCAGTAAAATGATTTCCATCATGTAATTACTAAAAGGAGGTGACATGTTTTATATATTTTTCTTCTTTACATGTAACGAGGGGAAAGTTGTCAGCATGTGAGTTCCATCAGCAATTTGGAGAAATCCACCTTCATAATGTTACAGTTGGCTGTTAATCTCTTTTCCATAATCCGAGGAAAGTCTCTGATAAATGTCACTGCATATGCCCTTGATTTGTAAATGAGATAAAATCATAGCACGCTATAGAAGAATCAAACATTTTATCTTTGATTTAAGTTGGTATGTCAGTTTTTACCGCAGCTCACTGTACCAAGAGTTCAGTGTCAAAAGTTCAGCAGTTGGTAGTTATTACCCTGCAAGCCTCCATCACTTAGATGTCACTTTTTCATTCTTGTCCCTCCCACATTGTTAAAAGAGCTGATCCTGATGTTTGTGTGTTTGTATAGTTTGATGCGTAATGTTTGCTGGAGCCTGCCAGGCATGTTTACCAGAGGTTAGAAGTAAGGTGAGTTGCCTGCACTGTAAGAATCATCCTCTCTTTCAAGCAGCCTTTGGTGTTTTGAAAATACTATTTATTTATTACGTTTAGATTCCACCATTTTCTCCAAGGAGCTCAAGCGTACATGGTTTTCCCCACAACAACCTTGTGAGGTAGGTTAGCCCGGGAGGCAGTAACTGCCCCAAAGTCACCCAGTAAGTTTCATAGGCAAGTGGGGATTTGAACCCTGGTCTCTCAAGGTCCTGGTAGTTTTGCTTTCTAACCACTACAGCACAATGGCTCACATTATGGAGGCATACTATTGTGTGTCTCTGCCTGTGGTGCCCTGGATTTGCCTGTCCCATTATGTACGAATTGACTCACTTGCTTGAGTTTTTAAGGGGGTTTAAGAACATAAGAGGAGCCTTGTGGAATCTGGATATAGATCCCTGTAGCCATAAAAACAGAAGCAGAACCATACTGGGTAAGACCAAAGGCCCACCTAGTCCAGCATCCTCTTTCTCACAGAAGCCAACCCGTTGCCTCTTCTGGGAAGCCCACAAGCAGACGTCTCCTGCTGATGCCCAGTAGCTGGTATTCAGAGGCATAATATGGTACCTCTTATCCTGGAGGGAGAAAACAACCATAATTGATAACCTTATCCTCCATGAAAATCCCCCCTTTTTTGAAACGCCATCCCTACATCCCACGGCAGTGAATTCTGTAGTTTCATTCTGTACTGGCAGCCTTCTTTAGGGAAGTTTTTTAATGTTTGATGCTGTACTGTTTTTAATATTCAGTTGGAAGCCGCTCAGAGTGGCTGGGGAAACCCAGCCAGATGGGCGGGGTATAAATAATAAATTATTATTATTATTATTATTATTATTATTATTATTATTATTACTGTTTAAAGAAAAGCTTGCTTCTGTCTGCCCTGAATCTCCCATCCTTCATTGGATGACCCTGGGTTCCAGTAGAGTGTACGTGTGAGAGACAGAGAGGCACACTCAGAGAGAATCCATCTGTACTGTACATTTAAAGCACTATCATGCCATTCCAAACAGTCATGGCTTCCCTCAAGAATCCTGGGAGCTAGAGTTCGTTAAGGGTGCTGAGAGTTGTTAGGAGACATACACACCCATATTCCCCTCCCAGAACTAAAGTTTAGGGTTGTATCCAAGTATGTTCTACTTGAGCAGATCCACTTAAATTAATGAAGCTAAGCTAGTAACTCAAAATCAAGTCACTTACCATTTGTTAAAAAATTTTGCAGGGCAGGTAAGTAATATTAAGAACAAATTCGAATCATTCAGTCCTAAATACCTTATATTGAGCATCAGGAAAAATCCTAACCAGCTAGGGCTCATTCTGTTATTTTTCCTTTAATAAGACCAGCATGACTTATAGTTATCCAGATCTTTTAGCTAATTTATGCTGACTCGATTAATCTTCTGGTTTACAAAATCTAATGAATGCATACATATTGGATAATTATATTTGCCCAAATAATGTCTAATTTGTGTTTTTTTTCAATCATGCTTTCAATTTAAACTAGATTTTTTTCATTTTCTGATCAGTCTGAGTTCATTAGAAGTTCATTCCAAATTCCATAATCAGTAGAAAATGGGTAGAAGTCTGTGAAGAGTTCTGTCCAAATTAAATAGCAGTGGAATATCACTGTTGCAATCAAGAAAACAAGCATTCAAAAAGTTAATGGAAGTCCCCCAATAATCCCAGATGAGTACGCTTTTTCATCTTGAAGGATACCAGTTTCAAATAATTCATGGTTAGATATTAAAGGCGCAAGGTATCGATCCCGATAAAAAAGGAAGTAAAACATTAAAGGTCAAAGGCAGGGGGAGATGAGCTGCCATCATCCCCACCCCACCCTAATAAAAAAATCAAGGGAACAGCAATTCTTTCATGCCACTGAATTTTCCCAGCATCCTACTGGCATCCAGCTGACAACACTAAGGGTACGCTTTGTGGGTTCCCTTTGTTGTTTTCTCCGTTGTCTGCCTGCAGTGTGCGCAGTCTCCAGCTTCCCCAACTTAGATGTACTGGCAAGGTGAAAGCTGCCCTGGTCCACCCATGTCATGGCCAAACTAAAGAGGCCTGGATCCATTCCATCAAATGCAGGATTTATTCCAGGTGATAAAGACTTGCTCCAGAGGAGGTCTGTTTAAGCAACCTCCTTTCCACAACACCTCAGAAACTTGAATGTACAACAACCTGGTGTCCTTCGGATGTTTCTGAACTACAGCTCCCCTCAGCTCCTGGGACTATTTTGGACTGCAGCTCTCATCGGCCCCATGCTGACTGTGGCTGATGGAAGTTGTAGTCCAAAACATCTGGAGAGCGCCAATTTTCAAAAAGCCTACTTATAAGGGCTCCCTCTGGGAAATCGCCCTGCCTCCTCTCTAAAATCATTTACATTTTTAAGCGCTCTCTTCTCTCCATCCTGCTCACCGCTCTCTTTTCAAGTCCCAAAGCTGACTGGTGCTCACTGATAGCTGCAGCAGGGCTTGTTTTTCATTTTTAAAAATATAAATGTGAAATGGGGGGGGAGGCAAATGCTCTTCAAAAACCGTTAGCCCATTAAATTGAGGATGCATAATTAATCAAATAGCTAATTAGGAGCTTGAAAAGAAGTAGATTAGCTACACGTGTTGGTAATAATAGTAATACCAGAAGTAACCTTAATTTAATTGAGTCAGCACACCCTACAGAGCTCCAGGAGGAGAGGCGCCTCGGAAGGGTCGGAGAGGTATGGAATTTTTATCTGGCCTGTCGAGTCTTAAGCGGAGTTTTGCCAGGAAGAAGGCAGAACCAGACTTTTTTTTATGTCCGTGGGGTTGCTGCACAAAGGAATTGTGGGGTGGCACTGTCCTGAGCTGGAGCTTTAGACCTGGGGATGGGGTCTTAAGAGCATAGGAAGAGTGCCACAGCTAGTTCCACAGCTGAGCCAATGGAGCAAGACAGGGCAGGGGTTTCAGCACCATGGAGAGCTCAGGATGCGAACAGGCCTATTGAGCCTCTGCTTTCAGCCCACTTCTCCCTGCGCTTTGAATTTTTATTCTAGATTACATAAACCTGCAGGCAAATTCCCCATACCTACCTACCTGCATGGTTATTCAAGGCACATTAAGCAATCTGGAAGTGTTAACAATAAGTACCACCATATATAGACAAGGAAGTGAGAAAATCTTTGGAGATTTTGCAATGCCCTTTTGGATTCCTGAGCACGGTAGATGATTCCTTTAGACGTCACTCTTAGCATCTCCCCACCCCACCCCCCTCGCTGACATTTTCATTGTACATCATGTAAGAGAAGGTGCAGAAATACAGATTGGGGCTTGGGAGGGCAGGTGGGGCAGACAGGTGAGACTGGCGCTTGGTGACATTTCAGGGGTGCCCAGTGCATCACGCAGAACAAAAGGCACATCTGTCTTGAAGCTGGGATGTCCTTATGTGCTTTCTGTCGAGCCCAGTACTAGGGGGAATGGGGCAGGGAAGGGCACAGCCCCCATTGCTTAATGCAAGTTGAATGTTCTTGGCTGCAGAGACTGTTGCTCCCACACCGAGAAAATCTCATGAAGGCAAACTGTTGCAAGAAGCAAAATTCTCTCTCTCTCTCTCTCTCTCTCTTTCTCTCTCTCTCTCAATGTCTAGTTTTAAAAATGTGTCTTTGTGCCTAAAGTGGTGAAGCGAGTTAGGATATGGAGGAGCAGAGAATGCCTGGATGCACCTTAGATGTAAGACACATCAGAGATGTCATAAGAACAGCCTGCTTTAGCAGGCCAAAGGCCCACCTAGCACAACAGCAGCCAAACCCTGTGGGAAACCCATACACAAGACCCCTCTCCCCTCCTGTGGTTTCTAGCAACTGGTATTTGGAAGCGTTGCTGTCTCCAACTGCAGAGGCGGAGGGTAGCCATCATGGCTCGTAGGCATCAGTCATCCTCTCCATGGATTTGTCTAATCCTCTTTTAAAGCCATCCAAATTGGTGGCCATCATTGCCTTGAGTGGGAGGGAGTTCCGTGGTTTTCCTATGCACTGCATGAAGAAGTGCATTGAGGATTAACAATAAGTACCACCATGCCAGTCCCAGTCCCATTAGATCCCCCGGTACCCTGTTCTCCTTACACACACAAACGCAAACACACCTCCTGGCCTTGCAGTTTTACATATCCCACTTCCTGGCCAACCCCTCCATCCCAAGAGAACCCCCGAGTGACTTCTGGTCATAAAACATAATTCTACATTCAATGTATTGCAGTTGTGGTCTTAGCACAGTCAGGTTATAGGATCATATGAAACTGCCCCATAGTGAGAACATTGGTCCTTTTTTGGGCAGTCTTTTCTGCAAGTGACTGACAGCAGCTCTCCAGGGTTTCCAGCCAGATTCTCTCCCAGACTTACCTGGAGATGCTGTCGGGGATTGAACCTGTGACCTTCTGCATACAAGGCAGATGCTCTGCCTCTGAGCTGCTTCTTCCAACAGCAACATTGGAACGGAACCCTCAGCAATTAGTTAAAACAGTAAAGCAACAAGCTGAGCCTGAAGGCAACATCATGTGGTCTTCAGAGATAGACTGCTTCTGAACATGGAGGATCCATTGTTCCTCAGTAATCGTTGCAATACTTAATTCAGTAGCAAGGAAAGTGAATAGAGAAAAGTTTTTTCTCCCTCTCTCAGAACAGTAGAATTTGTGGAATCTGAATGTTGGGAACTTCAGCACAGATAAAAGAAAGTATTACTTTTGTTAAACTGTGGAACTCGCTCCCACAGGAGGCCGTCACGGCCACTAGTTAGAATGGCTTTAAAAAGGGGATTGGACAAATTCATGGAGGAGAAGGCTATCAATGGCTACTGGCCCCAATAGCTATGCTCTGCTTCCCCTTTTGGAGGCAGTAAATGCTTCTGAATACCAGTTGCTGGAAGCCACAGGAGAAGAGGGCTCTTGTGCTTTGATCCTGCTTGTGGGTTTTCCACAGGCGACTGAGAACAGGATGCTAGACTAGATGGGTCATTGGCCTGATCCAGCAGGCTCGACTTCTGTTCCTCTTTAGTATTTGACAGGATATCAGTACAAAATGCACATTGTCAGAAGAGAGGAAGAAAATGTGGAGGGGCTGTTCTTAGGTTCTTTTGAAAAATCCTGAGAATTTCAGAACCTGACTTTTCCATCTGATCCTTTTTGGTGGACTTCAATCCAAACCTCACGGAGAATTGTAGCGTACAGCTGGGCTTTTGGACATTGTTCCTATTTCACACACACACACACACACACACACAATTAAAGGGGTAGGGTGGGCGGGAAGCTTTATGGAGAGAGGGAAGGAGGGAGGGAGCTCACTTTGGATGAGAATAGCAAAGCAGGAAGCGGAAAAAAGCCTCCAGCTCTTGGCTGACCCAGCGACGTCGATCAGCCAGCATTTCTGCTAATTGCATTATTTACCAGCTGGAGGGAATTTCTGTCAGTAAATTCCGAGCCGGAGCAATATCCCCTGGCGGGATGTGCTGCCTCAGCACAGTGGAGGTTAATTAGGGCCGATCTGCAAACTCTCCAGCCAGATCCTGGGTTTAACTTGTTCATGGCAGGTGGGAGGAGGGAGCCAAGGGTAAGGCCGGGTCTGTATGCATTGGACATCCAATGAAGTTGAGTGTTGGAAGATCGAGAACAGACCAAAAAAAAGAGCAAGCCCTCCTTCAAGCAACATGTAGTTAAACTGTGGAACTCCCTCCGACAGGAGGCAGTGATTGCCACCAGCTTGAATGTCTCTAAGAGGACTGCACAAATTCATGGAGAAAGCTATCAATGGTTAGTCCAGCATCCTGTGGGAAAGCCACAAACAGGACCCAAGCAGAAGAGCATCCTCCCTTCTGTGGCTTCCACAGCAGCTGAAATTCAGAAGCATTCTTGGCTGCAACCATGGAGGCAAAGTATAGACATCATGGCTAGTGGCCATTGATAGCTGCTGCCTCTGTGAATTTCTCCTGCCCTCTCTTCAAGTCATCTTCCAACACTCAGCTTGATTGGATGTCCTCGAGTTCTAGTGTTCTGAGAGAGGGAGAAGTTTTTCTCTCCATGCCAGGCATAATTTCATGAATTTCTTTCATGTCACTTCTTACTCAGCTTTTCCCTAAACTAAGAAGTCCCAAATGCTGCAAGCTTTCCTCATAGGAGAATCCCTTTTCTTTTTTTTAACATTTTCTAGCTCTACCACAGAGAGGCAAACAGAACCTGTTGACCTGTTTATGTGTGCACAAGAAAGGAGCACTGAGGAGACACAGCTGGAGCCAAATTTAGCCTGCAAATGCAAGATTGTTTTGTTTTTTGCCTGTTTGATATGTGCCTCTTTGTGTGCCCAGTGCAGCGCTGTGTTAAGTATAATTCGGCCTGAATCTTCCTGCCTGTGTTCTTCTTTCTGAAAAGCCAGCACAAACTCTACTTTTGCAAGTGAAAAGATCAGATGAAACTCTAAACTAGTATAGAGGAAGGCAAGCAGAACCCTTGTTTGTTTGTTTTTGCTTTGTTTTGCTTGCTTGTTTGTTTATGTATTTAGAGCATTCGGTACCCCACTCTTTAGCCAGAAAGGCTCCCATAGTGGTTTCCATACAGTCAATTAAAACCAGAAAGTTCCTGCCCACAGGCTTCCAGTCAAAATGCCATGACATACAAGGGAAAAGGGACAGGGAGAAAAAGAAGGGGGATCAAACAGGCACCGATTCTTAAAAAGCTGATTTTATAATGACCAGCTGACCCAGTTAAGAAGCTGATTTTATAATGACCAGCTGACCCAGTTCAGGGCAGGAGGTGCCTGATAGAGTAAGCTTTCAGCTCCCACTGATGCAGCCTTATCACAGCAGGGCTGATGGTGTGAGCCCTGCTTCCCGTCTCTCCCACTGAGGCAACCCGATGTCAAATCCCACAAAACTTCTCGATTTGGCCCTCGGCATTCTCCACTAGCCACGCCCCTCTGTCAAGGCCACACCCACCCCAGCCGCTCGCTCTCTGGGCTTGCTGCATTTTTTAAAGTGTTGCAGCTCTTCTTGTTTCTATGTCCAAAGCCTTGTGGCACTTCCAGGATCCTCAGGAGCACTTTGAACTGCTCGCGGCGTTTGTGGGAGCCCTTGGTAGTTCTGGGCTGCTTGATTTCCTTCCTCCTTCCCACTCCGCTCTGCAACGCCTTCCATTATTTCTAGCCTGTTTGTGTCTTTTAGCAACTGGGGAGTTTTCAGCCAGGGGAGCGGGGGGGTAGGGAGCCTCATTACGAGACTCATCTGCCTTTAATTAATTCTGGGCTCACGGCTTGCCATGCAAGCTCCCCTGAGACATGCTTATTTTAAAAGAAATATTCGTGTTCTTCATCCCCGCCCCCTCCCTTCACGCCAGTGCTGCAGAGCTTTTCCTGTGCCCCCAGAATGGTGATTCCGGCTGGCACGCTGTAGCTGTGGGTGTTCAGAGAGGGAACTCTAGGTGATATTGTTATCTTAATTATAATAACCTACTTGCTGACTAATTAAGTTCTTGGGGGTTGGTGAACTCTATCAGACTTCAGCTTACTTGTTGAACTTGCTAATCACAGTTTGTGTTAATATGTGGGAAGCAGGGGACACCCCCCCATCCCCTTATTTGAAAGGTATTAAGAGTCGATGGCGTCCTTGTGTGTGCAAACCATAGAAGAGAAAATTCAATGAATCTTTGGCCACTGCAAAGGGTACTGTGAATGTATGCAATAAAATGGATTATTCCAACTAAATATTAGGAAGAACTTTCTGGTGGTAAGAGCTGTTTGACTGTGGAAAGGACAGCTTTGGAAAGTGGTGGACTCTCTTTTGTTGGTTTTTCAACAGAAGTTGGATGATTACCTGTCAGGGATTCTTTAGCTATGATTCCAGCATTGCAGAGGGTTGGACTAGATGACCCTCAGTGGTCCCTTTCAACTGAATGGGAGCCTGTGGCCCTCCAAATGTAGCTGAACTACGCTCCCCACCATCCCTCATCACCAGCCATGCTAGCTGGGGCTGATGGGAGTTGTAGTTATCTGGAGGGCTGCAGGCTCCTCACCATTGGCTTATATCGAGCTTCCTCTTAAAGATCCCTTACGGCGCTGTTGGATCCCGGGGGAAGGGACTTTTGAAAACACTTGCTACCAGCCAAGGAAGTGTTTTTTTTAAATAAAACCCTTGATCTGCATCTGTTCTCCTTAAGCAAACAGCTCTGGGCATTGTCTCTTTGGGGTAAAGCGCAGCGCATGAAATTGTCTGCGCAATGGAAGGGATAAAACTGCTTACGTCTTTAAATGTACCAAACCCTCAAGAGAGAGAAAGAATAAAATGCGAATTGAGCGGGGATAGAGAAGCAGCCGGAAGATGACTAGAAATGGAAGAGGTTTGTGCAAATGTCAGTCCATCGAGGGTTCACCTGGCAACCTGCTTTCCTCAGCGGCCAGCACCTTTTAAACCAGGCCCGGCTATTTAAGGAAGACAAGATTATTTTGCCTTAGAGAGTGGTTAGCCCTGGCACATGATTTGGAAAGGAATCGGGATCCTCTGGAGAACTGACTGAGCAAATGTCCCTTTTCAACTGGCCCGGGGGGGGGGGGCGTTATAAATAACATGTCTTGGAGTTAGTGCTGTAATTACCCAGCAGGCTCTGCTTCTCCCCTCTTGCCAATGATTTCTTCCACACATCTAACTTAATTAGCTGCTTCCCTTTTCTTGGCTGATGGCTCATAAATAATGAGCCTCTGTCATCTCCCCTCTCCATTTGGGGCTGTGGAGGGGGGGGGGACCTGACAGGAGCTGCAAAGAAGATTCCTTGGCTCAAAAAGAGATCCAACTTTCCCCATGTTCCTGGCCTAGGTGAACTTTGGCTCTTGAAGGAAACAGGAACCTCTGCATTCTAAGCTAGACTTTTGCCAACCTGGTGCCGCCAGAGGTTTTTGACTCCAACTCCCATCAATTTCCCAGTCGACACAGCTATCTTGGACTGATAGCTGGGGCTGATAGAAATTGTGGCCCCAAATGGCTGTACTGCCTGGGACTGCCATATTGGCTAAGGTTGGTGACACTCGCGGTCCAAAATGGCCATGTTGACAGGGGCTGATGGGAATTCTGGTCCAAAACATCTAGAGGGCACCAAATTGGCAAAGGATGCCCTTATTGATCATTGGAACTTCTTTTTTGCTCTTCTGATTCCTCATTTTTGTTCCCCTTTGGGATGGGTTAGCCAAACTGTGCTCTTCAAGCTAGAAAAAGGGGGCAACCTTTTCTCTTTATCATGTTGTCATCTTAGTCACTGCCAGAAGCATTGCTCTGTCTGTTCAGATCAGTCTCACGGTCATGCTGACGACATGGCTTCCATGCTGAGCTTTGCTCACCTTTCCCCCTGGCGCTTGTGCCCCTGTTCAGCCACCTCCTGCAACAGAGAAAGTATCCTCCCTGTGGTGATCAAGGTGGAGTTTCCACAAGCTCATGGGGAGAAGGCTGGCGGTTTTCTTTACCTACTTGCACCCCAGCCAAGCACAAACGGAGCCTGCTTTTGGAGACTTGCGGCCGTTCGCCTTGGTTGAGAAGGACACTGAGCCAGTGAGCCAGGCAGAGGGCAAGGAAGGACAACGCCAGAGCGTTGATGAATGGGTTGGTGAGCAGGGAGGGAGGGAGACCATCCAGCCTCACCAAGGTCATCTTCACTCCAGGGTTGGGCAAAGCATCTGAAAAGCCGCAGTGCTCAATTCTCTTAAACTAACAGGTGACTAATTCTCTTCAATCTCTGAAGTCAACAACCTTGCGGCCAGCTGGTGGTTGCACCCCCAGGCCTAGAAGCTGCAATTCCAGAAATGTTGAGACCAGCTTGGGGGGGTTCAGTTGGTGGTGTCTTAAGTTCATGCTCCCACGTCTTGCAACACAAACATATCGTATGCATGATGCAAAGCAAGCACTGGTTTTTCTTCCTGTTCTCTGGCTTTCAGTAAGCCATGGGAGATGTTGTTACTAAGGCACCCGATTAATGTATTAGAGACTCGGGTGCACTAGGAAACTGCATTTTGAAGTTCCTTTGGCACCCGTTACACTGCTGTTGCCGTGTTCATGGCACAAGAAGAGAGGGAGACTTCCAACAAAATGGTACATGAAAAGAAGGCAACTGGACAAGATTCAGGAGATCACAGGGGTTTGGGGGAGGCATTCCAACTTTGTTGTACTCCCAGAAATGTCACAGAGAGCATAAAGGGATCCAAATCCCCAAATTTACCTGAGGAACGGGATGAGTTATTTTCTGGTATTTTACAAAGTCTCTTGGTTTTCCATACTGGATTCCAATTCAATCTGGGGTGGTTTGACTATTGCCATTTGTGAGGGATTTTGAACATGCTCAGAGGGACTTGATTCCTTCACTCTTTATAGAGCCACTTACTAGTTTGCAAAGCTCTTTTCAAATTCTACCTGTCCTGTTTTCTCGGATATTCAGGCATCATAAGAAGAGTCTGGCTGCTGTATCAGGCCAAGGGCTCATCCAGTCCTGTGCTCTTCTCACAGTGGGCAGCCAAGTGTCCTAAGGGAAGCCCACAAGCAGAATCTGAGCTCAAAAGCAGCAACTCTCCACACCATCCGATATTCAGAGGAATACTGTATCTGATAGTGGAAGCAGAGTATCATTCCTTCTTTTAGAGTTTGAGACTCACACATTTGAGGTCGAGTGCTGTTATTTGAAGCAGGATCTGGGGCTGGCGCTCCCAGGGGAAGCGAGGCTCAGATTAGTCGCCAGATGGAATAAACGGCAAGGAGTCCTCTGACGCTAAGAGTGTGGAATGAGATGTCTAGGACTGTGTTTAAAAAAAAGATTATAATTTTTTTGCTCTGGATCATGAAAATTAGTCGTGTGTGTGTGTGATTTGCTTCCACAATTTCGAGGGTTTTTTCTGGCATGGAAGAGGGACGGGAGTGGGCAGGATTGAAGAGAGGGAAGCAAAACAATTTTCGTTTTGTGCCTCTGGGACTCATCTCTCCTAGTCTGAAATGGGTACTGTGACTGATCTCCCAGGTGCCTGCAGCTGTGGATAAAGGACCGTAGAGACTAGTGTGCGAATCCTGATGTTGCCATGGCAAGGTCCCAGAGCAAGCCACGGTATACACTTGTCCTGCACTATTAAGTATTTTAACAGTCATTCTTTCTCCTGAGAACTGTAGTGGCTGTGTAGATAGACAGTGTGGAGTAGTGGTTAAAGCTACCTCCCCCAACCTGATCCCCTCCAGATCTTTTGGACAATGGCTGCCATCAGTCTGAGCCAGTGCTGAGCAGGGCTGATGGTGTTTGTAGTCCAAAGCATTTGGAGGGCACCAGGTTGGCAAAGGCTGAGATGGAGTGACGTAGGATCTAGCCATGATTCTCGCGTGGTGATGTTGGTGATGTTGGGTCAGTCACCATTTTTCAGCCTAATCCGCTCCACAGGGTTGTTGTTGCTGGTCATGGGAGCCATACATGGTGCTCTGAGGTCATATAATCATAGAACTGTAGAGCTGGAAGGGACGCCAAGGGTTATCTAGTCCAGCCCCCTGCAATGCAGGAATCTCAACTACGGTAGATTATACAGTACATGACAGATGGCCACCCAATGTCTGCTTCAAAACCTCCAAGGAAGGAGAGTCTGCCACCTCCCAAGGGAAACCATTCCACTATTGAACAGCTCATACTGTCACAAAGTTCTTCTTGTAACTTGAATCCATTGGTTGGGGTCCTAGCCTCCAGAGCATGAGAAAACAAGTTTGCTCTATCCCAGGGGTCAGCAAACTTTTTCAGCAGGGGGCTAGTCCACTTCTCCTCAGACCTTGTGGGGGGCCGGACTATATTTTGGAAAAATAATAATGAACCAATTCACGCTGATTCCCAGATTGTCCGCGGGCCGGATTAAGAAGGCAATTGGGCTGAATCCGGCCTCCAGGCCTTAGTTTGCCTACCCATGCTCTATCCTCCATGCGGCAGCCCTTTAGATGTTTGAAGATGGCTATCATATCTCCTATCTGTCTCCTCTTTACCTCTGAGAAGATGTGAGATGCAAATTAAACATTTCCCTCCTGTGATGATGTCGCCTCTGAGCATCCACGCCAAAGTAAATTCTCAGAATTATTTGAGCAGAGAAAGCTATGCTCGTTAAACTGGTGCCAAAACTGGTGCAGATGTGCCCCATTGGCCAGCATGTTGAGGGATTTTGACTAGCATGGTGTTTAAGAAGAAGCACCAACAAGGTGGTACTGATGACATCTTCGGTCCTGCAAAGAACCAAAGTAGAATGGAAGATTTCTGCAAGCTGCAGTCCACTGCACCTAGTGATAAATCAGATCCTATTACATGATCTGTATTTGTGGCTGAATTCTGATGCTGTTTTGTTTTGATTGACACATTGTATTTTTAGTGTTATTTGTATTGATGTATGTTGTCGTTCACTGCTTTGGGAGCCTTGGGTTAAAAAGCAGTACATAAATAAACCATGCCCAAACCATAGCCATTGCCTCTGGGCTCAATAGAATGGGAAAGTGGGTGGCCTACCTCGCAGGGTTGCGAAGGAGCGCACTGTACTGACTACCTTCTTCTGAACACGCCTATTTTGCAGCTAATGCAGATGGACAAATCTTTGTCTTGCCTCATCCTGTTCTTGCCAGGGGTCTTTCTGAGCACTTAACTGGGCTCCCATGTAGGCTGTGACATCCCTGAGAAGCTGGGGGGAGGGCAATGCAAGCTCCCTTCCTAGCTGCAAAACCTTTTACCGTTGTGTTGGTGATGCAAGCCTGCTAATGTCATTTATTTATTTAAAATTGTCAGCAAAGGAACCACTTAGCTGCATATGCCCTTGGCAGAACTTCAGAAAGTATCCGCCAGCGAACCAGAGCAGAATGGCACACGCTGTTGCGAGCAATTAGGTATTTATAATTCACAGGGAAGGAGGCACAAAGCATCTAGCCGGCTATGGAACTAAGAGAGCCACAAGAAATCCAAAAAGCCCTTTTTATTTGCACTTTGAGCTCATCCTATTCCTTAAACTGGGGGAAAGTGGCACACAGTAAAAAAATGCCAGCTTAAAAACAAATCATGCATCCGAGTTTTTGAGAATGGAAAATGTCTTTGCTAATGTTGTTGGATCTGTTGGCATCTCTCTAGCAATTATGGATAAGTCCTACAGGCTGCAGTTCTCAGAGCTGAAATGTTGAGCCACCCGTTGCTCCACATTTTCGGGTCAAAATTGCTGATTTGTGGTTTCTAAAACATGTGAGTTAGGTCGGTTGTCGTTTAACCAGCATGCTGGATATGACATCTCAGTTTGTTGCACTCAGTGTTTTTAGGTTATATCACAGAATCATAGAGTTGGAACCCTTCAAGGGGCATCTAGTCCAAGCCCCTGCAATGCAAGAATCTCAACTGAAACATCCATGAGAGATGGCCACCCAACATCTGCTTAAAAACCTCCCAAGGGAGACCATTCCACTGCCAAATAGCTCTCACTGTCAGAAAGTTCTACCTGACGTCTAGCTGGAATCTCCTTTCTTGTAACCTGAAGCCATTGTTTCGTGTCCTCCCCTTTGCAGCAGCAGAAAACAAGCTTGCTCCATCTTCCATATGACAGCCTTTCAGATATTTGAAGATAAATGTCATATCTCCTTTCAGCCTCCTCTTTTCTAAGCTAAACATACTGTACCCATCTCCTTCAAGCGTTCTTCATAAGGCTTGGTTTCCAGGTCCTTGATCATCTTGGTTGCCTTCCTCTACACATTGCTGAAAAATTACTCTGTTTTGTTAATCACAGTAACATAAGAAATTTCACAGGTTAACAAAGGGTTTCAGGGTCAGCATGCACAAAGTGCTGTTTATATACTGGAACCCTCAGCCCAGGGATTTGACTGCTGGTCAGCTTGGGCTGGTGGAAGATGCAGTCCAAAACATCTGGGGGGAACCTGGATGGCGAAGGCTGCTGTACATCAATTTCCAAACAGGAGCTTGAGGCAGCCAAAGGACACTCTTTTACAGGAAGGAGTGATCCACTCTGGCTTTTCTGTGGTCCCTTTTAGAAATCATGCCATTGATGTTGCGGCATCAGAATTCAGACTCAGGACCCAAGACCTATCCAGGGAGTGAGAAAGAGAAATGGCCCCTGAAGACTCAGTTACACTGAGCTTAAAAGGTGTGCATGCTTTCAAGTCTCGTTTGACCTTTTTAGACAAATTGCATTTTAAGATGAGTATTTGCGCTGGCTAGACTCCAGCAGTTACTGACTGCTGCTTCAGAGGGGAGGTGAAAGAAACTTCCTTGCGGCCCAGCTGCATGCATTTGTGAGTGTGGAGAAGCTCAGGATCTGAACCAGTGTGAATCTCCCCAACTTTCTGGCCTCCAGGTGTTGTGTGCTACAATTTTCACTAAGCCCCAGCTAGCATAGCCATGGCAACTGAGGCTGATGGTGAGGTTGTGGTTCAAAACATTTGGAAAGCACCAGGATGGGAAGTTTGTTCCTCTGCTGCTGCCTCCCTCTTCTTCTCCTCCTCCTTATTTCACATCATCTCACATCCATCTTTGGATATATGCCTCTTCACGTCCTCTCCCTCGTTCTTTGTTGTTTGCTTCTTTCCTCTACATAAGCCCTGCTGTTGGTTTTAAATCATCCACCCATTGCATAGGTGGCCATGCCCTTGGTCTTTTGAAATCGTAGCGTCTCTGTACTAACGCTGATTTACTCCATCGCCCTCGGTTGCCTCTTGCCACATGTCTTGCACGTGTCCATTTTAACTTTGCAGCCTTTCCCGCCGCATCTGCAATTTTCATTCTTTGTTGTATCCAATTATTAGCTTCGCTATGTTTCAGTGATCTTCCTAGCATTGCACGTTCTGTGGCATACTGTGCTGTTCTTAAGCTGTTTGTGTTTCTCTGTGTCATGGACCAGTTCTCCGCTCCATAACACATCACAGGTAATCTGCACATATTGAACACTTTAAAGGGTTGCTCTTAGCCTTTTAAAGATCCATCTGCGTTAGGGCCAGGAGCAAGTTTTGTCAGCCCTGGCACACAAGGGATTCCTGCACCTCTGTATGTGTCAGATGTGATTCGTGGAGCAGCAGGAAGGAACACAGAGACACCTGTCAATCGCTATCAGTTATGATGGCTAAATGGACCCTGCTTGTCCGGGGGCAGTTTGCCGCTGATCGCCAATGGGAGGGTGGTGTTAAGAGTCCCAAGACCTTGTGCAGGGTTGGTCAGTCCAGGATGCAATGCATTGGAGGAATAGAATAGAATAGAATTTTATTACTACGGTCACAGACCAGTTCCTTCTCACTTACAATATCAGGAAAATCATAAAACACAACAGGAATACACTGAATTACAATTGGATATAACAGAGACAATTCAGATATAGCGGCAGATATAGCGGCAGTTAAAAAAATACATTAAATCTTGATCACTAAAATATAACTTAAAATTATCATTTAAAACCTTAATCATTTTGGTAGTACAGCTTGTTCCCTAAGTTTTATGGCAGTCACACAGAATTTGGCCACGCTTAGCATGATCTCTAGATCCTTTTGCTCTACCAGGAGTTTTAGACATTGAAGTTCGGACCCATCTGGAGATTTTTGTGTAACAGGAGTGGGGCATTGGAGGAGTTGGCTGTTGATGACCCAGAGGGACAGGCCTAGTCAGGATCTCAAGAGATCAGGGAGACTCCAGGGAAGGAAGTTGCGGGTGAGGAGTCAGATCCCGGGGAGGGTCAGAGTGGGGTTCTGCTTCAGCCTCCCATCCCCTGACACATTGCCCCAGCATCTCCTTCACTCCCCAGCCTCGCCTTCTGTCACAGCTTCAGCTTCTGAGGCTGTTTGCAGCCCATCCTCTCAGGAGAACCTTACTGTGCAGCCTGGGGCAGAGCTGTTGCTGATGGCCTCCTCCATCACCTGGGTCAGAGAAGCCAGCACAGGTGCAAACAGACAGCACAAGCTCAGCCCACCAGAAGGAGTTCTTGTTTGCTTGCCCAATACAAAGGACGGTCCCGCTTGCAACTCTGAAGCTTTGCCCGCCCCATATGACTCAAGGGGGCATATCGCTTGATGGACATCCTAGCATGCTTAGCCATGCAGAGCACCTGTTGTGTCTTTTGTTTTTTAATTGCATTAGCATAAAATCAAAAACACAAAAGCATCATCAAACTTACAGCGCATAGGAGCAGTACAGAGCTTGTAGAAAAATAAAATGTAGAAAAACACACCAGTAAGGCTAGATTTTGTGATCTGGTGGGGGAAGAGAGTTTTGTATATCTGTATTTGACACATATGAAATGAAATCCCACCAAAAGGCATTAGAAATGTTCCAGGTTTCCTTTACCCTTAGACACACGTAATTTGTGAGTTATTTTTCTCTGCAGTAATCAGAGTCTGCATATTGTTGTACCACAACAAGAAGCTTAGCCATATATAGACCTTGATGTGACTTTGGACCCTAATCTGCCTGTGTACCATACTGATTTGAGCATTAAAGGTTTTAGCAGAAACGGGGATCTGAGTTCAAATTCTTCCACCTCCCCTGAGAGGCAGGGCTGGTGGAGGCAACAGTGGGGAGGCACCTGGTGGCTCCTAGTTGGGAAACAGAATCTGGGACAACCGAGCCTTTGGCCTTCATCCTGCAGGGACCTGCTTGCATTCTTTTCAGCAATCTCTAGACCTGTCAGGAACTCGGCTGCCTGGCCTTAAGGAACAGGTTGCTGGAAGCTGCCTCTCTCATTGAGCCACCAAGCCATCAAGTCGGCCGGGGCTCTCCGCACGTCCTTGGTGTATAGCACAGAGATATATGATGGACTCTGACATTTATCCCCGCCTGGCAGGCAAGCATCGTTTGTTCACCGCTCTGGAGTTATTGGCTGCCGTGTAACTGCTCCCAGGCGACTCACCCTCCCGGTAGACAGTCAAAGGAGTTCCCCTCCTCACCTAGTCTGGGCAGAGTTCAGTGGCAGGCCTGGATCCAGGTGTCCAGCTTAACCTGGGGCAGAAGCAGGCTTTGATGTGTTTCTTTATGAAACATAAAGATCCAGGGTTCTTTAATAACTTTAGAAGAGCCCTGCTGGATCAGGCCAAAGGCCTACCTAGTCCAACATCCTCTTCTCACAGTGGCCAAACAGAAGCCTGTGGGAAACCCACAAACAGGTCCCAAGCACAAGAGCCCTTTCCCCTCCTGTGGCTTCCAGCAGTTGGTATTCAGAAGCATAACGTTACTGTCTCTGACTGTGGAGGCAGAGCGTAGCCATCATAGCTAGTAGACTTCAGTTGCCTTCTCCATCAATTTGCCCAATCCTCTTTTATATTTTATTTTATTTTATTTTATTCGAGTTCGGGATTTTTACATACATATATTATGTCCTTCCAATTTTTAAATTTCCCATACAATTTTTTCCTTTCCCTCCCTCCCCCCCCCCCCCAGCACCCATTGGAAGGGTTCAAACAATTATCCTCAGCCATGGGCATAGCGTCTTTAGTTTCCACCAAATGTCTTTTGTTCCAGTAGTTTTTATCCAGCCTTCCAAGTCAGTGGCCATCACTGCCTCCTGTGGGTAAGAGTTCCATCGTTTATGTGCTTCATGAAAAAGGACTTTATTTTATCTGTCCTGAATCATTTTAGCAAATAATTTGACTATTGCTGTTGCTGTTTTTACAAGGTGCTTTTAAATGGCACCAAGAACCCAGCAAAGTGATATGCACTCCCAAGCATGCTAAAGGGGGGGGGGACTAATATGAAAAACACTCCCCAAGTGATACGCTCCAGATTTTTGTTGGACTCCAACTCCCATCTGCCTTAGCCAGCAAGGGTGATGGTCAGGCATGAGGGGAACTGGAGTCCAAGGAGTTCTAGCGGGCACCATGTCGGCAGACCTTGATGTAAATTAGAGAGAAATATTTTCCTTTATTGCGCTATGATTAAAATTGTAAGAAAGTTGAAACCATTCTGTACCTCTTTTCAGATAGGTTCAGGTCTTCTATGCCCTTCATCTGCAACACAAAGGTACATGCTTTTCCTCACTTAGGTTCCATCATTTCCCCCCTCTATTGTTCAGAGAAGCCTCCCAATTCAGAAACAGTCTATTCTTTGAGCACCAGTTGCTGGGGAGTGAGCAAATGGCCTTGGGATCCTGCTTGTTGTCTTCTGTGCCTCCATTTCCTTGGCCATGGTTGGAAAGAAGGTGGACCTTAGACCACCAGGGGTCTTCTTTTGTCCGTAGGGTGTGCCCTGGGGTTCTGGCACTTAGCCCTTTCCTCCAGGCAACAGGGCCTTCCTCCCTTGAGCCTGAGTGGCCCTTTAAGACCTGGGAAAGGAGCCACCTTCTAATGGAGGCAGTCCCTAAAAGCTTCTCTGGCTGCCTCGGTGCAGATGCGCTTGAGTGCTGGAGAGTCCTTGCATCTCCGGGGTGATGATTAATTTAAACAGACAAGGAGGGTTCCTTGCGCTTTTGCCTGCTTCTCCTGTTCCAGAGTGCACCGTGTAGCCTTCTGCCTGAGTGGCTTTTCTTAGCTGAGATTATGTCAGGCGGAGAAAGAGGAAGATTCAGCCAGCAGAAGGAGACAAATCTCAGAGACATGTAAGGAGAGGGCACTGCCTTAGAAGATTTCTTCCGTTGCATGTGACACAATTCTGGCACTGGGGAGAAAGCGGGATGCAAAGACGAGGCAGGATTCAAAGAGACACAACAGCAGACAACCCTTGGAAGGGGGCTGGGGAAAATGGAGCTTAGTTGGGATAAACAGGAAGAGGCCCAAAGCAGCCCTCACCAATCTGGTTCTTTCCACATCCTTTGGAGTGTAACTCCCATTAGTCCCAGCCTCATGTGGCTAATGGGAGTTGTAGTTCACAACATCTGAAGGGTACCAGGTTGGGGAATGCTGCTGTAGCAACATGACATGTTTGCACTAGAACTGGGATGAGCCAGAGAGATAATTTAGCCCAGTGTTCTCCAACCTGCAGCCCTCTGACTGTTTTGGGACTACAACTCCCATAAGCCCCAGCCAGCACAGCCATAACTGGCAAGGGCTGATGGGAACTGGAGACCTCATCTGGAAAACACCCAGTATGTGATCACACAGTTTAGTTCCACCGGGGACTGTTGTGGAATTTCAGAAATTGAGAAATTGCCCAGAGGATGATATTTTCCTCCCTCCTTCATAAAACTCGGGGGGGGGGGGGCAGATGGAAGCATGTGTTGGGTGTCATCTAGTAAGACTAATGTGGGAGCAGATTCAATATACTTAACACATTATTATGGAATTTGCTTTCTGCCCACCAGGAAACAAAAGATTTTGCTAGGGGTTGAGAGGCATATTCATGGAAGAGAAGGCATCTATCAACACCTTTTTGGCAATGGCAGCTGAAGGAGAACCTCCAAGCACAGCAGTATATAAAAGAGCTTTATGTTCTCCCCAGAATAACATGGGCAAAAAAAAACCTCAGAAACAGCCTTATCCTGTGTCACACCATTCATTCCAGTTGCCTCACCTCAAAAAGGGTATTGTAGAGTTGGAAAAGATTCAGAAAAGGACAACCAAAATGAACAAGGGGGCGGAGAGACTCCTCTATGAAGAAAGGTGTCAGCATTTGGGACTCGTTGGTTTATAGAGAAAAAGCGAGTGAGAGGAAACGTGAAAAGAGTTTATAAAATTGTGCAAAAAATGGAGAAAGTGGATAGAGAAAAGTTTTTTCTCCCTCTCCCATGACACTGGAACTTGTGGACATAACATCTATTGCAGCTGAATGTTGGAAGATTCAGAACAGGTAAAAGGAAGGACTTCTTCAGGTTGCACATAGTTAAAGCTATGGAACTCTCTCCCACAGGAGGCAATGATGGCCACCAATTTGGATGGTTTGGAAAATGATTGAACAAATTCATGGAGGAGAATATCAATGGCTACTAGTCACGTTGGCTGTGATCTGCCTCTTTAGTCTGAGGCGGTAATGCCTCAGAAAACCTGTTGTTGGAAACAGCAGGCAGGAAGAGGGCTGTTGTGCTTAGATCCTGCTTGTGGGTTTCCCACCGGCACCCGGTTGGCCACTGTGGGAATGGGATGCTGGACTAGATGGGCCATTGGCCTGATCCAGGAGGCTCTTCTGATGTCCTTACGTCCATCTAGCTTGTCATTCACTTGAGAGCCTTCAACTGGAGATTCTATCAGTCTCACAAAACATGCTGAACAAGCTCTACTACATAAAGTCAGTTAATAACCTCTGCTTTCCTTCTCTCACCCTCCCCACTTCATTCTTTTGTCCATCTGGGTAAAGAACCATATATTGCCCCTGCTTTGCCCATGTACTATGTGAATATGATTGTTCTGGCTGCAGGCCAGAATCTCTTGACTCTGCATATGCCTATCAAGTATTCAGGTAGCTCCTGCACTGTGATGAGAACGTGCCAAAGGGTCTGTCTCCAGGACCTTTCTACGGTCACAACAGCCCTCCAGTGAGCCTTTCCCATGTCTGGCCAGCTGTCTCTCCCACGCCACGGCCTCCTCTGGCCAGCTGGCCATTCCCCCAAATTGCACACATGGACAACAATGCCTCTAGTCTTTTCTAATTTGATAGCCCAAGTTTTTTTTATGTCAACCAGAGAGCGCTAAGGAAAATTGACTTGGCTCTTTATTTCTACCCCGAAGATGAGGAAGAAGAAAAAACCCAGTGCTGGGTCTTGAGTGGCAGCCAAGCACCATTCATTGACCCAGCCGTGCCACTGCCTGCGGATCACAGGAAACCAAATAAAATCAGTGGGCAGGAGATATTTGCGCTTTTAATTATCGGAAGAGGTGACATCTGCCCCCATGGAAAGCAGTTTGGAAGCTCCTCCGCCCCCAAACCAAAAGCTTCAATGCACAGCTGCTTCTTAAGGAGGATTCTCTGACACCCGGGATTGATGTGTTCTGCCATCTCCATTTGGCCCATCTCCATTTCAAAATGCAAATGAAATCCCACGTATAATAAAATGTGCATATGCTTAGACTTTGCGACATTGCCCCCCTCCTTTTTTTAGGCAGAAGGCGCTCCAAGGTGCAGGTGGAGAAAATGAAGAAATGCTATTGGGTAACAGAGAGAAGGCGGAACTTTTCAACACCTGCTTTGCCCCTGTCTTCACCCGAAAGGAAAGCGGTGCCTAACTTGGTGATAATAGTATAAACGATGCAAGGAGGGAGCTGCAGCTCAAAATAGAAAAAGAGGTTGTCATGGACCACCTAGCTACTTTAAATGAATTCGGCCTGATGGGCTGCACCCAAGGATATTAAAGAAGCATGTGGATGTAATCTCAGAGTCTCTGTCTGTACTATTTAATAATTCTTGGAGAACAAGTGAGCTTTCTGCGGACTGGAGGCGGACAACTGTTGTCCCCATCTTCAAAAAGGGGTGAAAAGAAGATTCAGGTAACTACTGACCAGTCAGCTTGCCATTGATACCAGGAAAGGTCCTAAAACATTTAATTAAACAATCAGTCTGTGTTACAGATAGGTAGCCGTGTTGGTCTGCCATAGTCAAAACAAACAAAAAAAAATTCCTTCCAGTAGCACCTTAAAGACCAACTAAGTTAGTTCTTGGTATGAGCTTTCGTGTGCATGCACACTTCTTCAGATACACAGTCTGTGAATACTTAGAAAAGGATGTTGTGATTACTAAAACCCAGTATGGGTTTCTCAAAAACAAATCACGCCAGAGAAATCTCATTTCTTTGATGGAGTTACGAGTTTGGTAGATTGGGGGAATGCTGTGGACGTAGTGTATCTTGATTTCAGTAAGGCTTTTGACAAAGTCCTCCATGATGTTCTTGTGGAGAAGTTGATAAAATGTGGGCTGGATGAGGTAACGGTTAAGTGGATTTGTAGCTGGTTGACTGAATGAACCCAAAGAGTGCTCATTAATGGTTCTTCATTATCCTGGAAAAAAGTGGTTTAGTGTGGTGCTGCAGGGTTCTGTCCTGGGCCCACTGGTGTTCAACATCTTTATAAATGAATTGGATGAAGGAATTAGGTGATATTTATGAAATTCGCAGATGACATCAAACTGGGAGGGGTAGCTAATGCTGCAGAAGATATAATCAAGATTCAGAATGCCCTTAAGAGATTGGAGACCTGAGCCCAAACTAAAAAAAATGAATTTCAATAGGCACAAATGTAAGGTTCTGCACTTAGGCAGGGGGTTGGACCAGATGACCCTTGGGTTCCCTTCCAACTCTACAATCGATGATTCTATTATTCTAGATGGGGCAAAGTGGCCTTGGGCAAACCCTTCCACAATGAGAAGCTCTCTGTCTTCACGAGACAGAAGACCCTCTTAATCCTAATCTGCCACGGAGCCCCATTAGAGAGAATTTGTAAGCAAAACTCGGGTCCTGCTCCAGTTTGCACGACTGATTTATTGGCTTCATTAGTCGGAGGGGAAGGATCGAGGTTGCCGGGGTGTGATTTATTCTGGCTGCCAGCGAGGCCATTTACCAGTCTCCTGATTTCCTCTGATAACAAATTCCCCCTTCTGTTTAAATAAGAAAAGGGGGGAGAGACAGAGAGATCCAGGAAGATGTTTTGGTTCCTGCACAGCCTCTGGAGAGACATAACTCTCACATTTTTCATGACACGCCTCTTGGGTTGAATCTCAATCAGAGCAGCGCGGGGCTCAGAGCTCAGCTTCCTGAACCTGTCAAGGACCTGGTGAGAATGAAGCAGCAGAGTTCAGAGATTGTCTTGATTGCTTTTTTCTTCATAAGGCCAATTAAGTATCACAGAATATAGCATTCACCCTTTTTGCTGTTGCATCTTTTGATTAGTGTTAATGGTGTGTCAGGCGCTGTACGGGTGACCCAGTGCAGAGTAGAACAGAGATTTTCAAACTATTCTAATTCAACCTGTCACTAGCCGGTGTCCTCTAGATGTTTGGACTCCTATCAACCCCCAGCCAGCATGGCTGTTTTGGACTCCAACTCCCATCAGCCCCAGCCAGCACAGCCATTGTTTACTCCAACTCAGCTGAGGTTGATGGGAATTGGAGTCCCACCACCATTGGAGGTTGCTGGGTTGTAGCAGTACTGTACTCAGAGATGGGAACAATTGACATAGGCCCTAACCACTGCCAAACATATCTGCTTAGAAAGTATTCCTTGAAGGCAGATAGCTTTAAAAACCCTGCTGATGTCCTTGATGGATAGGAGAGTCCCGGGTTCCAATCTCTGCTTGGCAATATAGGCAGTTGAGTGACCAGCTAGCCACTGTCTCTCAGCCTAACACACCTCACAGGATTGCCGCAACATTAAATTTGGAAAATGCCTACATGTACCTGTAGCTCCTTGATGGGTTACAAAAACTATCAACCAGTCTATAAGCTTAGGGTCCATTTTGCTTTGTCTTACAACACACACACGTGACTCACTTTCTGCCATGAGGGATTTGTGGGCAACATAGTCCTACTGAGAACCAAGTAAGAATGTCAGAGAATTCCAGTGAAAAAGAGAGCGATTAAAATTGCCAATGTTCGCTTATTAGTCCTGTCTCCAGAACGGACATTAATTCAGCAAATAGAAATGATAATAACTATATTATTCACGCTGCAAATAATATATGATGATGCATAATTGATTGTTTGTTTGTTTTAATTTGCATCATGGTTCCTTTGCATTGAAGTGAATGCTGTGGAATAATGTAATTAATTGCATAATTTATTTACTTAATGTTTTGCCATGACGAACAGTGAAACGTATAAAATAGTTTTTGTTGGAACCTTTTCATTCTCTTCAAATGATAGCAAAATGGAAATATTGCTCCATTAGGCGAATACGGGGCACCAAAGCCATCCAGGGGGAGACAGTGTTCAGAGATGGACTTGTCACTGGCTTCCCCACTGAAGTAGAACTTGCTTTCTCTAGGAATTCGCCAGAGTGCAGGCCTGAGCATTTCCTGGAACACCTGGTTTAGGTTCAGCTTCTCGTAAATCATGTTGCCTACCACCCTGAGGACTAGAAGCTTACTTGGTTTCTTTTTTAAAAAAGAAAGGAAGTTTGGACTTTCAGAACTGTATTCATGTATTTTGAGTAAAGACAGGTTCTGTTCTGTATGATTGCAGGCATGCAGAGTAAGCCATTGTCCAGTCTTGTGCCCGAGTAGCCGTCTCCGTAAGAAGCAGTTCCCAGGGCCTGAATTTGAAAGTCCAGTGATGTTACACAAGCTGGCACGTTGTACGTTGCACTGCATGCCTCCAAAGGGACTTGTCACATCAGCTTAAGCTTCTTGCTGACCAAAGTGCAGGAGGAGTGCTGCGAACAATGGAGATTGCATCCTCCTGAAGCACGTCTCTCCCTCCCTCCCTCCCTCCCTCTCTCTCTCTCTCTCTCTCTCTCTCTCTCTCTCTCTCTGTGTGTGTGTGTGTGTGAACAGCTATAAAACTCTGGACTTGTCTTCTCTGCCTCTCTCTCCCCTCTTCTGCTCCTGCTGCTGCTGCCATCCTTCCTTGCCAGGACCTTTTCCAGAAGGAAACTGGCAGCTTATTCTTCCGGGAATGGAAGGGTATTAGAAGAAGCAAAAACAAAAGCAATAAGTAGTATTAATGTAAGATTAATACTTTTGAAATGCTGTCCCCAGGGAGGCTCGCCTGACACCATCATTATATATCTTTAGGCACCAGGCAAAAACTCCTCTGTAACCAGATCTTTGGCCTCTAACTATCTGTGGCCTTTCAGAAGGGAGTGGGATATTTTTAATGTATTCCTGCCCCCTGGTTTTAATATATATATTGTGGGAGGGGGGCAGTGCCAGATTTACGTATAAGCTAAACAAGCTGTAGCTTAGGGCCCCACTCTCTTGGGGGCCCCCCAAAAATTAAATGGAAAATAACTGGATGTACATTTCCAAAATATAAGATAAAAAACAAATGAAATAAAACCCGCATACAGCAACAGTGTTTTGTGTTGTGTAGGCTCCTATGATGTAAATAATGGGCCCTGCCTGCTCCCTAAAATTGTATTTCGGTCCAACAATTACTTTGATAAAATACATATTTTGTAAAGTGAAAATGGCTTTAGATACTTACTTAGGTCCATAAATTATCATATAGCATATATTCAACACAAAAAAGCGACCATTTGTTGTTGACAAAGGACAGCTGGACGTATAAAGGGCCCCATTACCCGCAGTAGCTTAGGGCCTTATCAAACCTAAATCCGGCCCGGTTGGGGGCGTTGTCTTGTGCAAGTTAAAGCGACTAACAAATTAAATTAAGGAGAAGATGGGTTTAAAAGAGGATTAGACAAATTTATGGAGAGAGGACTCATAATGGCTACTAGTCATGATGGCTCTGCTCTGCCTTGACAGCTGGAAGCAGCAATGCTTCTGAAATCTACTTGCTGGAAGCCACAGGAGTCGTTCTTGTGCTTGAATCCTGCTTGTGGGTTTCCCATTGGGCCATCTGGTTGGTCATTGTGAGAACAGGATGCTGGGCTAGGCCTCATCCAGCAAGGCTATTCTTCGTTCTTCAGTTTTCTGTTTTCTTTGTACTTTTGATTCCAGAGTAGTACTTTTTACATTAATAATAAGGCCTGTAGCTCAGGGGCAGAGCACCCGTTTTGCAGAAGAACATAAGGAGGGCCTGCAGGGTGAGGCCCAAAGGGCATCTAGTCCAGCCTTCAGTTCTCATAGTAGCTGGCCAAATACCTATGGGAAACCCCGCAAGCAGGATCTGAGCTCAAGAGGCCTGTTCCCTCCTGTGGATCCTGGCAACTGATATTCAGGAGCATTGCTGCTTCCAGCTGTCGAGGCAGAGCGCAGCCAGCATGACTAGGAGGGATTGATAGTTCTCTCATCCATGAATTTGTCTAGTCCTCTTCTACAGGCACCCGTGTCGGTGGCCATCGCTGCCTTCCCCAGGGGCCAGTTCCTTAGGGAAGGGAAGTGGGTGGGTATTAGTAGAATAAAAAATAAAACTGATTTGCAGTCGACTAGATGAGGCTGGGACACGGGTGGCGCTGTGGGTAAAACCTCAGCGCCTAGGACTTGCCGATCGCATGGTCGGCGGTTCGAATCCCCGTGGCAGGGTGCGCTCCAGTCGTTCAGTCCCAGCGCCTGCCAACCTAGCAGTTCGAAAGCACCCCCGGGTGCAAGTAGATAAATAGGGACTGCTTACTAGCGGGAAGGTAAATGGTGTTTCCGTGTGCTGCGCTGGCTCGCCAGATGCAGCTTGTCACGCTGGCCACGTGACCCGGAAGTGTCTTCGGACAGCGCTGGCCCCCGGCCTCTTAAGTGAGATGGGCGCACAACCCTAGAGTCGGACACGACTGGCCCGTATGGGCAGGGGTACCTTTACCTTTAGATGAGGCTACTGCCAAGCTGGGGATCTGATCTAGCTCCTCAAGCAATCTCTCCATCCCCAGTTTTGGAGATGGTAGCCAAAAAGCAGGGGGCAGGGGGTTAAAGTGGACCCTTTGGCTGGGGGTGCAGATTGTCCTCCCCCTGTTTATGAGATTGGTCACTTATTGAGTGGGGAGAATATGATCACCCCACTTTCCTCAGTAGATTTGCCTGGAGAAAGCCTGGGTGGGTTGGAGAGCAAGTGTGTTTAAAGGTGTTAAGTTGCTTAAAAGGAAGAGATGTAGCTCAGTGGTTAGAGCACCTGCTTTGCACACAGGAAGTCCCAGGCTCAATTCTTGGCGGCATCTTCAGGTAGGGAAGAAAGAGATTCCCTCTCTGGAGTCCTAGAGAGTTGCTTCCAGTCAGTGTAGGAAACACTGAGCTGGATGGACCAGTGGTCTGACTCTGTGAAAGGCAGCTTACTAACCCTAACACTGTATGAGGCTGAAGGGGAATGTGTTGTCTTTCCTCCTTGGCATCGTGTTAAAACACAGCTGAATGCTCCAGACCAGCAAACTGCTAAAACTTCTACTTTTATAGAGGTTGGCACACTTGCTGATGATCAGTTAAGCAAGGACATTTGATTAGCATCCCCTGTCTGCTACTTAATCTCTTAATTCCTATGGAAGCAGTAAGGGTGTACTTAGTTTTTCCACACATGATTTCTCCATCTTGGCTTTGTTTCTATTAATTAAATCATGAGACAGATGTCATGTGTTGTTCTTCATCTGAGGTTGCATTTACCTAATTTCAAGACCTGCTAAGGAACAAATGATTGCTATTATGTCCTGATATGTAAAACCACATAATCCAAAGGGGGTGCACTTTCTTTTTCCCAAGACTGTATGTTGTAGGTACTTCTCGTCTGTGTGTTATTCCATTTGTATATTTACAAAATCACACCATGCAGTATAAAAAATATCTTCCCCGCCCCCTCTCTCATTGCTACCTTCCAGTTTTTGCAATGGCTTTTCCGTTATGGGCTGTTTGCCAGTCTATGTTTTACCAGTGATCAATATTCATTAATTGCAAGGTTTTCCAAGTTCTAGCAATTACTGTTCTAGCTGCTGTTAATAAATGTGTTATTAATGCCTTACTTCTCAGTTGGTCCATATTTGAAGTATATTTCCCAATAACCCCAGCATTTTAGCTTTACTTTATTTATAAAGCTAAAATGCTGGGGTTATTGGGATTGTCTGAGCTGTAATCTTAAAATATCTCTTTTGAAACTTTAAAGGGAAGAACTTTGGGGCCTGTAATGCTCACCTCATATTTCAGAGGAGCATTTCTAACTGCTACAATTCATATTTTTGAGCCAGGAAATTCAGCATCAAAATCATGACTAAATCCAAGAAGAACTGCAGATGTGGAAGCCTGCAGTAAACTAGCATGCATTCAATCGATCATCAATCAAACGCTATATGTTATTTCCCAGGGAGACTCTTCTTGACCTTGTGGACCTCTCCTCCTCTAGGTTTTCCGGAGTGGCGAGGGCATGGGGATCCGACTGGACAGTGCCTCCGCCTTTCAGGGGGCCATCATCTCGCCACACTACGACTCCCTCCTGGTGAAAGTCATTGCTCACGGCAAAGACCACACCACGGCAGCTTCCAAGATGAGTCGCGCCCTGGCTGAGTTCCGGATCCGCGGGGTCAAGGTAGGAAAGGGCCTCCAGGCTCATGCGTTTTCGGATTTTGTTGTTTGCCAAGGCTGAGACTTGTGCTAGGGGCAGCTGACCTGTTGGTGTTTCTCCTTATAACATGTGCTTTTATATATCCATTTGGGGCAAGGGATGTGTGTAAAGATTAATTTTGGCAGCCACTGTATAAATACTTCCTTTTCCATGCAGTTTGAGTGTCTGCACACTACAGATATAGATCAGTTTAAGGCTGCATTCCCATGCACTGATAGCTGAGAATAAGTCTCACTGAAGTCTCCATGGCTTACTTCTGAATAGACATGCATCCATTGGATTCCTATGCCTTTTAGTTTCCCTAGGAAAATCCTGGGGGCTAGTTTTATGAAAGACACTAAATATCCTCTGCATACTATAACTCCCAAGATTCTGCGTGGTAAGTTACTACAATTACACTAGTCTAAAAGCAATGGTAAGTGTGCATTGCATTGGACTCTTCGTCTTGTTCTTACATTCTTCTTTTTATAATTATTTTTAATGCTGTTATAAACACACATTTTCTGATCTTTAACCAAATCATCAGTTCCTTGGGAAAGATTCCCTGCCTGAAATCCTAGAGAGCTGCTGCAAGTCAGTGTGGACATTACTGAGCTGGGCAAACCAATGGATTGACTTGATGGATGGATGGATTATCTTTATTTCTACAACACTTAATATATTAAAACTATCTCTAAACGGTGTACAAAAAACTGAAGCAACAACAGGCAACTTAAACAAAATATTATAAAAACATATGTTACATTAATACAAAGTTATTAATATATATAAATCAATATCAATTCGTTTTCCTTCTGACACACCTCTCAGCCTCCTGGTTCTCACCCAGGGCCTAACAAACTCTCAGCTCACCCACAAAATTTCATGACGATAAGAGTTCCTGGAAACAGCCAACATCACCCTAATCTCTCACTCTGGACATGGTTTTAATGGACAGGTCTAAGGTGGGTGCTACTTCCTCAGGCTGCCCACAGCTGTGCCCCATTCAGCTGCACTCTTCACACCCAGTTCCAGGTACAGCAGGTTTCTTGAGTTTCCCTGGAGGTCCAGAAGTTGGGAAAAGCCCCCCCCCCCCTCACAGCTCTCTGCCCTTTCCTCCCCCCCCCCCAGCTGCTAGTTGTCTATTCCGTTACGTTTACACCACCTTGGCTGTTCAAAACATTTTAAAATTCTAGCAAGGATTAAGTTAATGGTCCCCAGAGCCTTAAGACTCTATTCCTAAAATTTCATGTTAGCCAAAACTATATCTATCAGTGCTCGCTGAAGTAGAAGCTGCCAGATAGTGTTCAAACCCACTTTCCCAGGCATGTGAGAGTGGCAAAGTGACATCCTTGCTCTTCCACTTCAGCTTGAAAACCTTGCTCCTTTATCCGTGGCATCAATTGCCATGCTGGCCTTGACATTACATTGTGTATTGTTGGCCTCTGGAGTCCATTGAAAGTAGAAGCAGCAGCTGCTCTGTAGGCACCCATGTTTTCAAAGAGCATCCAGTCCCCATCCTGCAGATCTGGCAGCTTCCCATGTTCCTTATGTATTAATGTAACATTTTTATATGTAACTCTGTATATTTGTAAAGTAGTTGTTAACTTGTCTGTTGTTGCTTTAGTTTCACGTACACCGCTTCGATATATTTTTCATATATTAAGTGGCACAGAAGTGGCCTAAATGAAGAAATAAATTGACGACTCAAGGCGCAGGGATAGAGACAAGAAAGAGTAGCGCAGTTGAGGCAGGATTTTGAATTTTCGGCATCTCAGATGACTTGTTTTGCTGAGCCTTGGTTGTTACAGAGGATGCTGCATCCACCTGCTGCCCTTCTGATGATTTGGACGACTCCTCCTGCAGCCATGCTGGCTGAAGCTGGACATCCAGAGGACGCCAGGTTGGCAAAGGCGCCTTCAGCTTGTTCAGTCTGCCAACCCGCACTATCGCTGCCCTTGTTAAGACCTCCCCTTCCCCTGACCTCCTTCACTCCACAGGGGGACAAAGCAACCAGACGATCCCCTCCTCTGGGCTGGTATCAGATGACATTGGCAGGGCTGGTTCCCTTGCAGTGATGCCATACGGTGCCTCAGTGCCAGGGGAGGACCAGCCGCCTGCCATATGCTTGTCTGCGCTGGGAGGTGTTGTTGCTGACTGGCAGGGCGCCACGGCATGAGGACATCTGCTTGTCTGGGCCTTCTGTCCCAGGAAACCTGCCGTGAGGCTTTTCATGAGCTTTACAGTGGAGGGGGAAGCCATAGGGTCCACATCCTACTTTGTTGCATGCTTGTGCGGTGGCATGCCTGGATTTCCAACCCTGGGCAGGCCACAAACACACCCAAAGCCACCTGTTTTGTGGGTGAGCCATCATGTATTATCTTACTTGTCGACTTCACTGGCTGCAGAATTTGAGAGGGTTTCAGACAGGTCACTCGTATCGCTTAAGAGGCAGGGTGTGAGAAATAGAGAAACCTCACAGTACTTTGTGCAATGTGAGGAAGAGCAGTATTGTCAAGGCAAGGGGCCTTCTTCCAGCGCGGCCCAGCAAATGTCCAGCTGCGTGTGGCCTCCTGCTTTGGGGGTCAGTGTCTTTATTTACTTATATTTATATCCCACCTTTCCTCCAAGGAGCTCATGTGCGTCTCTTCATTTTATCCTCATAACAACCCTAGGAGGTATGTTGCTTACACTGAGAGGGAGTGACTGGCGCAAGGTCACAGCCAGTGACCTTCATGGCTGAGTCAGGATTCAAACCCTGGTCTCCAAGTTCATAGTCCAACACTCTAACCACTACACCACCACTGGCTTTGCTTGCTTGCTCTATCCTCTCTCCTGTTAGCATCGTGAACAGAATCCAGGGAGGCAGTGGTGGTGGAGGCCTCAGGCCTGGGGCCTACCTTGGCTTTGTAGCAGTCATCAGCAAGGTCTGAGAAACTGACACAGGCAGGCGCTCGTCAACTAGAGTCAGGAAACCTATTCCACATTTGCACCATACATTTAAAGTGCTGTGATACCACTTGAAACAGTCATGGCTTCCCCCAAAGAATTCTGGGAGCTGCAGTTTGCTAACGGTTCTCAGAGCTGTTAGGAGACTCCCCTGTTCCCCTCCCAGAGCCGTAATTCCCAGACTGGTTTAATCACCAGTCTATTTTCACTCTGGGAAAATGACCAGTCTATGGGTCCTTCGCTTTGCTTGTAGGTTCTCATCTCACACATCGACAAGGGCCTCTGTCTCACCACCCTGGTGCCCATAGGGATGTCACTTCTCAGTTTGCTGAGGCCCTTGTAGCTACTTGGCTGCTTGTAGGGAAAGGAGACGATGGAGGCTCCCTGGCACAACAGAGCCAGGCTCCTCAGCTGCTGCCAGGCGGCATTAAGGGGAGTAGGTAGTTTGCACTGCTGAGCCAGAGCTCTCCTTGCATCAGCCAAGGTACCTCAAGGCAGGAAAAGGCATTTGAGGTTCAGCTCATCGGAGGGAGGAGGGAGCTGCTATCCACGCTTGGCACAGAATCATAGAATTGTAGAGTTGGAAGGGATCCCAAGGGTCATCTAGTCCAATCCCCTGCAAGGCAGGAATCACAGCTAAATAAACCCTGCTGGGTGGCCATCCAGCCTATGTTTAGACTACAGTTCCCATCAGCCCCAACCAGCATTATCGTATGATGGCTGTGGCTGATGGGACTTGTAGTCCAAAACATCTGGTGAAGGTTGTATCATTGCTTCCATTGTTTAGGTGTTATTTCCTTCCTGCTGATACTAAATTTCCACATGGCAGTTGGATCAGAGACATTGGGGGCTGGCGGGGCGCCTGTCAGCATCTATTGGCCATGGCACCTAAATGGAGCCTCCCTATTCAGAGGCAATGTATCTCTAAATAACAGGGGGACACATCTTGCCCGGCAGCAGCAGGGACTTGTTGCCTTCCCGCCCTGTGTTTTGGTTTTCTAGCTGGAAAGCATCTTAGCTGGCTACTGTGGGCAACTAACTGCTGGGATTGATGGACTCTTGGGCTAATCCAGTAGGGCTCGTCGTCATAAGAGGTGTTTCTGCTATAGTGATTTATTTTATTTTATTATTATTTTTATTGAAATATGCAAATACAAACAAAACAAAGCATACAAACATATCAGCTAAAGACAAAAAAGAAAGAAGAAAAGTAGAGGAAAAAGGGGGAAAGAAACAAAAACAAAGCAAAAACAGAGCAAACACAAAAAGTAAGAACGTAAATATAGTACAAAATAACTATAATAGACATCCCAGAATGTCATTTCTCTGCCAAAGTACTGCCCTTTCTGGGATGAAACTTTTAATTATTCTTTTGTTTTTTGACTTCTGTCAACCTCACAGCAGTTCATTTCCTATAGCTAGAACAGTTTCTCTGTATTTCAATATAATCCTCATCTTGGTATAAGGAAACATTTTCCCACTTACGGATTTATTCTAAGCACAACCAAATCTTGATTGTTGAACCTTGACTCTTTAGATAGGTGTCTGCTATAGTGATTTAGACCAGGGGTTGGCAAGGTTTACCTCGCCAGGGCCGGTTCACTCCCGCAGAGATCGCTCAGTGGGCCGGATCGCGTCTATGCAGCTCGGGGGCTGTTTAAACAACCCCTGTGTGCCACTTGTGGCCCATAGGCCACAGGTTGCCGACCCCTGATTTAGACATTGCCATAGGCAAGGGAGCTGACAGAATGCTGTGCCATGCAGTTAAAAAAATCCCTGCACATGAGAATCCTAGCATGTCAGAGAGAGAGAGAGAGAAACCCCAGCCTAGCAATCTTCTTGACGTGCTTGTTTTCTGTGTGCAAGGAGTTGCATTCCTCACACCCCTTACGGCTTTGTCCAGTTTTGCTGGGCTCTCCAGAACTCATTCTGAGGCTGATTGTAGGAGACGCTGTGTCATGGCCACCCCCTTACAGTTCACCTGCTGCGGAAGGTGGAGGCAGGAGGGGTGACGTGTCCAGCTGGCGGCCCCCAAGCGATGCTTCTTGATGCTTCGTGGCATTTCTGTTGCGTTGAACCGTGCCGATCTGACACAGCTTGCTAATTCCTCCCCGAGCGCCGGGTCGCATCGGCTTCCCGAATTCAGCCGCCTTGTGGGCGGGCTGCTGAATATTCAGCGTGTGCATCTCAACGGCCTCCCTATCCCCTTCCGTGAAAATGATTGCTTCGGAAAAGGGAATTGCCGTCCCTGCCACCTCTCCATGCCCTTCATCAATGCCTCCCAGTTAAATAAACACTCTTGGCATGGATGGCGTGTTGAATAAATAGCAAAGGCTGTTTGCCGATCCTGCCGGCTGGTGCTGATTTGCGGCACCTGGAACAAACGTCGGACCTGCGTGGCCCACATCATAAATGGCTGGCCAGCCCACATTGTTGCGGTTAGAATCAGTGCCGATGAGGCATTTTAAAGTGGAAGGCGGCCTGTCTTCCTCCTGCAGGAAGTATGTCAGTCCACAAATCTGGCATCCAGAAATCAAATACCTGTGTTTTGGAGGGGGAAGTCTGTAAATATTCCACCTCCCTCTCTAGGCTTCCTCTCCATTTGAGCACCAATCTTGGGTACCTGCATCTTGTGTTGGGGACTCAGGACAGATTAGAGCAGCTGTCCCCAATATCTTGCCCTCCAGATGTTTGGGACTGCAAACTCCCATCAGCCCCAAACAACATGGCGTAGTCTAAGAACAGGACAGCCTGCAGGATCAGGCCAAAGGGGTGGGCGGGCATCTAGTTCAGCATCCTGTTCTCATAGTGGCCAACCAGATGCCTGTGAGAAATCCAGCCAGCCAGCATGGCCACTTTGGAATCCCATTGATTCCCATTGACTCCAGCCACCACCACTGTTTTGGAACACAACTCCCATCAGCCACAGCCAACAGTGTGGTTCAGAACATCTGGAGGGCACCAGGTTGGAGAAAGCTAGATTAGAAGATGCTTTACTACCTCTCCTCACCTGCCACTTGAGCTAATGGAGTTGGTCTTGGACCTGGTGTTGAACATTTCCCAGGCTGTTTGTTGGCTTATTCCTTCCACTCCCCTGTGTTCCTGACCCTTGGCCTTTTCGGAGAAGGGGGCCTTCTCACTGTTGGTGCCCAGGTTGTGGAATTCCCCAGAGAGGCTTGCCTGACACCCACCCTGTGAGCTTTTAGTCCTTTTAGATCCTTTGTTCTGATGTTGTTCTCTGCAGCTTGCTTTTTCCTATCTCTGTACTTTTTTTCTTTTAGATTTCACATTTTTATCTTTTGTTCCCTTATCATGCAAACCATCCAGAGATCGTGCATTAATACTGTGGGTCTGGGGCCACCAACCCTTTTGGATCCATGAGCACATATGCACACAAACACACACATATACACTGCAACCTAATTCTGTTGTCTGCAACAGAATTCTTATTTCAAACCTGATTTTAGCAGCAGCAGGGAGACCTATGGGGGCCAGAGACATCCTCTATGGGCACCACACTGGCAACTCATGATGTTAGTAAACTGCATCTTGTGGGAAATCGTGCTCAAGATGACCCAGGATGGATCTGTTGCTTGGCAGCGGAGCCTTTGAGCCGGTCTGCTTTCCTTACAGTCAGAGCAAAGGGTGCTTGTGGGTGAAGTAGGAACTCTAAATCCAGCTCCAGCTTTGCTTTTATTCTGGTCTTTTTTGGCATGATACAAAGCAATCTAACAATGTACTTTTCTCAAAATGTACTTTTCTCAAAATGTACTTTTCTTTAAATGTACATTGCACTGAATTTCCTAGAACTTGCAAAGGTAAAATCAAACAAACAATGCATACCGTTATATATTTACTCATTTACTGCATTTGTATCCTACCTTTTTTCCTCCCAAGGAGCTCATGATGGCATACATGGTTCTCCCGCTCCATATTTAGTCCTCACAACAACCCTATGAGGTAGGTTAGTCTGAGAGGCTCAGTGAGCTTCATGGCCAAGTGAGGATTTGAACCCAGGTTTCCCAGGTCCTAGTTCAACACTCTAACCACTACCCCTTCACACCATACTGACTCTCAGAAGCCTTAATTTTGTGGCCTTTGAGCTGCTGTTTGCTTCACATCCGAGGTGAGACAAATGGATGTTGCAAGACCTTAGATTTCAGCCTCTCTTAGGGCCCAGTCCCCTGGGCAAATTACCCTAGCAAGCCCCCATTGAAACAAATTCAAGTTGTAGGTGGAAAACAGAGGAGGAAATTCCTCTGTTAGAATTTGCCATTTCATCTCTACTTTTCCACTTTTAAGCTTTGCAAATTAATGTTGCAATTTTTGGGTGAACATCAGTCAGACGGTTCTATTGGAAAATATTTTGATCGGGGAAGAAACTGCCTCCCAATTCATCAGGCAGCCAATTGATTTTTTTTTTTTTGTAAAAATAAAATAACATGTTTAAAAAAGCAGATGGCAAACAACATCTTAGAAGAGGATTTCCTTTTCTCTGTGCATGTGTGTGTCTTCAAAGATGGTGCCAACTGCAACACCCACATACAGTAAAGCAAACAAAAATAAAGTGGTTTTTCCCTGGAACTGTTTTCTTCAGCTGCAAATTTAAGAGCATATCAATTAAACTTGTAGGATTAAGTGACCAAGATTTATTTAATTGGGTGACAGTCCTAATCAAAATATAAGGGGGTGGATGCATCTCAAATCCCTTTGCTCTTTATATGCTTTAGGATATATGTGTGCTTATATTAAAAGAAAATATTCCTATCCTACTTTAAAGGGGGAAAGGGAAGAGGCAGCTTTAAGATAAGAACATAACGTAAGCCTTCTGCATCAGGCCAGTAGCCCACCTAGTCCAGCATTCTGTTCTCACAGTGGCCAACCAGATGCCCCAATAGGAAGCCCAAAAGCAGGACCCAAGCACATGAGCCCTCTCCCTTCCCGTGGCCTCCAGCAACTGGTATTCAGAAGCATTGCTGCCTCTGACCATGGAAGCAGAGCAGAGCCATTTTGGCTAGTAGCCCTTGATAGCATTCTCCATGAATTTATCTAATCCTCTTTTAAAGCCATCTAAGCTGGAAGCCATCACTGCCTCCTGTGCTGCCTGGTTCCATACATTAACTGTGCACTGTTATGTATCTTCCAACATTCAGCTTCATTGGATATCCACACACCTAGTCTTCAAATATTGCAGCCTTTCTTCATAGGGAAGACACTTTGATAGAGTTTGTCTGACTGGTCGGCTGGAAGCACTCCTTGATCACCCAAGGAGACCAGACACGTTGTTCTGTGCTTGTTCAATTTCATTTAACTCAGCTTCCTTGCCTTGCCTTTGTATTATGGGTAAAGCTATAGGGACTTTTTAGGTAAGGGCTTTAAGAGCACGTCCTAATTCTCTTTTGGGTTGTCTGGAATTGGTGAGAGGGAGCTGGCAAGAGCACCCTGGAGCACCCGTGCCTCACACGCACTTTGCTAGGCTAATGATTCATGATACATTGACCAGTCAATGGCTTTGCTCTGTAACTGGGCAAAAAATGAACTCCAGGCTAATATTAAAGAGCAACCGGGAGAAGGGGAGGAGATCAATTTTTATCAAGAGATGATACATTAGGGCTTTAGTTCCTTCCATCCGCCTACAGATCCAATTCTGGCACCACCTGCAAGCAGTTGCAGAGCACCATCAATAACACATGGCTGGGGCAACAATGACAGAGCTCTCCAAACAGATGGGAAGATAATGAATCTTTGTGATAGAGAGATGATAGATAGATAGATAGATAGATAGATAGATAGATAGATAAAGTCTCTTGTGAGGGGCAGCTATTGATAGCCCCCCTGCAAGCCTTGATCCCAGTTGGGAAGCTAAGCTGAAGGGAGAGGCTCTCCAAATGAGGAGCCTGGGGCTTTTGCACACAGCTATTTACCATCATCATCAATCAGAACTTAAGAAGAGCCTCTGGCTATCAAGCCAATGGCCCTTCTAGTCCTGCATGCTGTTCTTACAGTAGCCAACCAGATGACTGTAGGAAACCCAAAAGTAGGACCCAACCACAAGACCCCTCTCCTTTCCTGTGGCTTCCAGAAAGTGGTATTCAGAAGTATTGCTTCCTCCAACTGTGTAGGCCAGGGGTCAACAAACTTTTTCAGCAGGGGGCCGGTCCACTGTCCCTCAGACCTTGTGGGGGGCCAGACTATATTTGTGGGGGGTGAGCAAATTCCTATGCCCCACAAATAACCCAGAGAACCATTTTAAATAAAAAGACACATTCTATTCATGTAAAAAGACGCTGATTCCCAGACTGTCCGCTGGCCGGATTTAGAAGGTGATTGGGCCAGATCTGGCCCCCGGGCCTTAGTTTGCCTACCCATGGTGTAGGCAGAGCATAGCCATCATGATAGCCTCCTCCTCCATGCATTGGTCCAATCCTCTCTTAAAGCCATCCAGACTGCCTCCTGCAGGAATGAGTTCCATTGTTTCTCTTTGCGCTGCATGAAGAAGGACTTCCTGATCCTCTGGTGCTGAGTTCGTTAGTTGCTTGCACAGAGCAATCTTCCACTTAGGCGTGCTGTTCTCCCACCAGCCCTGTTTCCTCCCACAACTACCATGCAGCCACTGGCAGGCCATTGGGGAGTGACTTGATCCTCTTCCCTCTCACACGTAAAGAGCTTCCCTCTCCTTCATCTGAGCCACTGTAGTGCCAAAGATTTCCCTGGTTCTGGCAGGCACCCAAGCCGGCATCCGCAGACGCTAATCCTGGCTGCGCTCCGGTGCCTTCCAGGCAGAAAGGGAAACTGTCTTTTGAAATTTACACGGTCTCACTGCTGCCTTACCCAGTTGCTATAAAAAGTGTTAAAGCAGCAGAATTTTTTTTTGGGGGGGTGGTGGTTTGCTGATTGAGAGAAGGACAGAGCTGGAAGGGTCACAAAGGCGACGCTGGTAGCATGCCGTGGCATGGATGTGTGCTTATGTACCTGCCAAAGTGTGTTGCATGCAATTCCAGCCAAGAGAAATTGGAGGCCCATCTCCATAAGAATGCAAGAAGAGCCTGCTGGATCAGACCAGAAGGGGCCCATCTAGTCCAGCATCTTGTTCTTACAGTGGCCATCATCACTGCCTCCTGTGGGAAGGAGTTCCATAGGTTAACTGTGTGCTGAGTGAAGAGGGCCTTTGTTTTGTCTGCCAACTCAACTTTGTTGGATGCCCATGAGTTCTAGTGTTATATGAGAGAGAGAAAAACTTTGCCCTTGTCTCCACTTTCTCTAGCCCTACAATATCCTTTTTGAGGTCAGGGGACCAGAACTGTGCACATTATTCCAAATGCAGTCACACACCCCTTTCCTGTTAGGGATACGGAATCACAGCAAGACATTTCCCCATTGTTGGGGGGGATGGACTGCCAAGAGAAACAGCTCTATCAGGTGTCATCTGCAGGCAGCCATTACTTCAGACTGCCTCAGTGGAAGAGGAAATAGGAAATAGAGCTCATTTCATCAGCTTTGCCCAAGGCCCAGTTCCATTGGGCACCTCCTGCCTTTGAACTGTGCCAACTGGTCAATATAGGAACAACGGTCTAGAAATTGGTCCGTAAGTTTTGTTTTTTGTTTTCCCCTTCTCTCCTTGTCTCCATCTTTCCAGTCTTAAATCCATTTCACAATATGTCCTCATTGGTTTGCAATTTATTTATTCATTTTAAAGTTGTCACAAAGATCTTGTCACAAAGTTGTTACAAAGGTCTTGTTAAAGTTGTCACAAAGATCTTGTCAGTATCTTAGTGTGCATACATTTATGTATGCGGTTCTGCCCAATATACATACCTTTGTAAGCCAACTCCCCTGATTTAAGGCATTTTTTGTATGCTGTAATAGATGCAATTTTTGTGCACGCTGCCTCCCAATATATGCATGCATTTTTGTATGCATATTTCTAGCATGTGAATCACACCACATAATTCAGAAGAATTTCCAACTTTGGGAGGACGGATGTGTTTCAGTTCACATACTCCCTTGGGAAGTGTGAATGAGGTAGAGTAGCATTAAGAATGTAAGCCGAACAGCGTTTCTTCCCCATCGGGACGCCTTTTCCAGCGCCGGATCTCAGAGATGGAATCTGTGGTGCAGAAATGAAACTGCCTTTCCTTCGCCATCAGTAACTACAATATCCGTGTGTGTGTGTGTGTGTGTGTACGCGCGCGTGCCCTCACACACAGCTGTGATTCATTACAGTGCAGCCAGAGAGATGGGAGCACAACAGAGGAGCTTCGGAAGCTGCTTTATACAGAGTCGGAACATTGGTCCATCTAGCTCAGTATTGTCTGTACTGACTGGCAACAGTAGCTCTCCAGGGTTTCAGGCAGGGGACACCACAAGCCCTATCTGGAGGTGCCATTGGGGATTGAACCTGGGGCCATCTGCGTGCAATGCAGGTGTTCTGCAAATGACCAAGAGCCCTCCACCTAGAACAGCATCACACATTATTTGACCTGGGTGCTGGATCGCTGCCTCCTTCACTGGCCACAGCTTCGCAAGAGTCATATGAGACAATTCTTACCCTCACCAACACACACAATGCTCCTGCGCCCCCCAATACAAGTACATTGCAGCGGCCTGGTTTCAAGGCAATTATGGGGCCAATGGCTTGTCATTAGGGAGGGAGGGCAGTGGCATTACCAGAAAACAGTTTCAAAAGCAGGAGTAAAATGGGACAAAGTATATTTCTGGGTGGGCCAGTTGTGTCCCACATGCAAAGGTCCCTGAAAGAAAAGAGAGCCGATGTGGTGTAGCAGTTAGACTGTCAGGCTAGGACCGGGGAGAAACTAGGGTTCAATCCCCACTCGGCCATGAAGCTCACTGGGTGACCTTGATGGCTACTCACTGCTTCTCAGTCTAACCTATGTCACAGGGTTGTTGTGAGAATAAAATGAGGAGGGGGAGAACCATGTGCACCACCTTGAGCTCCTTGGATGAAAAGGTGGTATATAAATGAAAATAGGTGTTAAGGACAGGAGTCCAGCAATGGGGGGCAAGTGGGAGTGAGCTCCTTGTTTGGGTGGGTCTGCCTCCTGCTCCTTTCTGGTGCTGCTCATGAAGGAGGATAGGGAAAGGTGTGCGATAGGAAGGATGGAAGAGAGGAAAGAATTATTTTGGCCCCCCTCCTTCTTATCTTTGCTCTTCTTACCTTTGGGTTAGACTCCTTTCGAACTAGCTCAGACACAATCTGTCTGGGCTTTTGTCTTATTTTCCCAGCCAAGGCCGACTCTGCTCTCTCCACTCTTCTGCCCCCCCAACAAAAAAACCCATCAGGTGTCTTTGCCAATGGCTGACAGATCTGGCTCCCCCAATCAGAGCAACTGCCTGAAGGCTGCTGCTGGAGCTTTTTAGCTTCTGACGCGATTAGGGGGACATTTATCGCATGGATGTCTGGGCTCCCACCCCCCTTTGCCGTCTTTCTTTTTTAAAAGCAGAGAGCCTTTAAAGAGAGATTGTCTAGTCTAAGGAGAAGAGGAGAAGCAACCCCCTCTTCCAGGCTTCCCCCTGCCCTCCATGAACCCCGCAGACACTCCATGACCTGTCCCAGGATTTATACCGCCTTCAAAAATTGATCCGTATTTTTTCACTTGAGGGTTGCGCCCCCCCCCCACAGGTGGGGGCATTTTGCATCAGAGAATGCTACAGTGACCTGATGGGGCTGTGTGTGTTTGGAAAAGGACTGGGGTGAATTTCTCTGGGGTTCCTTGATATTTGAGGCAGGACCGTAGCCCAGCGACAAAGCTGCAGTTTTGCACACAGACAGTGCCAAGTTCAGTCTTCAGTGGCATATCAAGGTGTGTCTGAGTCACACGCACACTCGGCTGAAACCCTGGCGAGCCATTGCTGCAAATCCGTTTAGACAGACAATACTGAGCTAGATAGACCATTGGTCTGATGCATAAGGGAGCTTGCTATTATTCCTAGTACAGTCGTCCCTTGGTTGACGAACGCCTTGTGAGTCGAATGTTTTTGCTCCCGAACGCCACAAACCTGGAAGTGAGTGTTCCGGTTTGCAAACGCTCTTTGGAACCCGAACGTCTGCCATGGCTTCCACGGTTTCCAATTGGTTGCAGGAACCTCCTACAGCCAATCAGAAGTTGAGCCTTGGTTTCCAAACACTTTGGAAGTTGAACAGACCTCTGGAACAGATTCTGTTCAGCTTCCAAGGCACAACTGTATTATTTCTAGTATTCTTGTACTGAACAAGTAAGGGTTAATAGCCAAATTATACCTTATCATACTTAAAAGGGTGGCAGGGCCACATTGACACCATACATTTAAAGCACTAAGGTCCCACTTTAAACAGTCGTGGTTCCCCCCTCCAAAAAAAAAAACACACATGAGAAATGTAGTTTGTTAAAGTGTGTTGAGAGTTGTTAGGCGGACCCCTCTTCCCCTCCTAGAGGTCCCAGAGTCAGCCGATGATATCTTCAGTATTTATTTCATTTCATTTCTGTACTGGAAACAAATAAAAAATATATATGCGTGCAGTGTGCAAAATCTCATTTAAAAGCAAAAACAACATAACAAACAGAAACCAAGTAAAATACTTTATGCAAAAAAAGCCCCCATATCTCCCATTTGAGAAGTGCTCCTTAGGTGGCTGGGAAGAGGCCTTCTGAGGCCGCTGCCTGTCAGAGCGCAGGAGCCTCAGACTAGATGGATCAGAGTCCTGATTGTCTGTGGCTTTTTTACTTTAGTGAAAAAGGCAACGAAAGGGGGTGGCATGGCAGAGGTTTATTAAATTATGCATGCATGAGAGAAAGTGGTCAGAGAGGAGTTTTTCCACCTCTCTCAAAACTCTGGCTCAGCCAGCGAAATTGATTGGCAGGTGATTCAGGGCAGATGAAAGGAAGTCCTTCCTCACATAATGACAGGTTCACTGCCACAGGATTACAGGCGCTGGCTTAGAAGGCTTTAAAAAACCAATGAGACAAATTAATAATGGGAGGGTGGATGGAAATCTACCTTACAGCCATAATGGCTCAATGGAACCTCCATTTTCGGGGGGGGGCACATGCCAGAAAGCAACAGCTGCTGTTGCCTCCAAGCCTGGTGGTCACCGCTGTGGATGCTGGACAAGGTGAGACCTTTGACACGTCCTTATGACATGGCCTAAGGCCGCTTCAGCTGTCTGCATATCATCCGTCCTTTGAGTTTTTATGTCCACATCGTTTACTGGCAATCAGTATTTCCGCCGCAGTCCACAGGCTCCATAACGCTCATTTGCTTCATGCAAACGTCTAAGCGAAGAAAGCAAAGCCTAATGATTAGACTGAACATCACTAATCCGGCAAATGAAACGGATGGGGTTTTATTTATTATTTGAAGCAGTGCTGTGGACGTACTTGGCTAGATCAGAACTCCTTTCTTGCATTCCTTTTTGTATTTGCTGAAAACAAAGTAAATTAATAAGTCAGTGTTCCTTAGTGTTTTATAGCCTACCTCCTTCGCAGCTCAAGGTGACTTGTGAAGGTGTGACGGGTGCAATATTTAAAGGATACGTACAGAAATAAAACCATTAATAGGCACCCACCTCCCTCCTTCTACAATTGAGGAAGAATAGACTTGGGGGGGCAAATATTTTGAATTCTGTGTACAGATATGGTCACCTCGCCTCAAAAAGGATGGTGCAAAGTTGGAAAAAGTACAGAAAGGGGCAAAATGGATCAGTGTTTGAAACTCCCATTGTTCTAGGCACATTTTGCGACAGAGAATTTCATTAGCCTTAGCAGTTTCTGAGCCCTGGATGCAGGACTACGCCTAAAATTTCAGATTAAAACTTCTGAATGGAAGGAAAGGAGGACGTTTTGCTGCCTCCCTACTTTCAGCTACTCTCTGAAGACTGGAGAAGAGAATATTAGGGGGGTGGGCAGAGGAAGGACTAGACCATGTGAAAAATAACCATAAAATTTTAGCTGCAGTTCATTCATTTTCAGCTTTGTATTATTGTTATTTAAAAAAGCACCTAGACATTCTGTGGTTGTGCCCATAACCTAGCTTTAATGTGCCATTTAGCACCTAGCTTTCATATCTCAGTTTCTAGCACTGGCTTGGATGGCTTTAAAATAGTGTTGGACGAATTCACGGAGGAGAAGGCTATCGACAGCTACTATCCATGATTCCTATGTTCCACATCCATGGCTGAAGCCAGTAATGCTTCTGATTGTCAGTTGCTGGAAACCACAGGAGGGGAAAGTGCCTCAGTCCAGCAGCAATATGAGGCTGACAAGAAGATTGGCCTACCTTACAGGAACAGTGTAAGGGGACCTTTCCCAACCTGGTGCCCTTCAGATGTTTGGGACTCCAACTCCCATCGGCACCACCCAGCATAGCCATGCTGGCTGGGGCTGATGGGAGATGTGGTCCAAAGCAAATTCCCCAAGTTTGGGGAATGCTACCATAAAGATAGCAAAAATACCTTCGTCGCTCTCGGGGTCCTCTGCTTCTAGATCTGTATTGTAAGGCCTTTTCAAACTAGGCTAAATTAGTCTCTTATATACAGTGGATGCTCGGGTTGCGAACGTGATCCGTGCGGGATGCATGTTTGCAACCCGCAGCGGCGCATCTCCGCATGTCCAGGTTGCGATTCGGCGCTTATGCACAAAGCGCGCTTTTGCGCTTCGGCGCATGCGCAACCGCCGAAATCCGGAAGTAACCCGGTCCGTGACCCAAAAAAACACAACCTGAAGCGTCTGTAACCCGAGGTGTGACTGTATTTCTGTTTCAAGCTTTCCTAAGTGTATGAGCCCAGGACTTGGAAGTAAGATGGAGTTCAGGAGACATTTGGGTGTTCTTCGGGCCGGGGAGGAGCAGACAGTGACGCTCAAGGGAGATCTGTTCTCCCTGCCTTAATTCAGTGTTGCTGTGCGTTTCTCCTGGCCGTCTTGAGGTGCGTGGGAGGAGAGACTGTAGTCTCCCCAGAAGACGGGAGAGCAGCACACCGCTGTCACAATGGGACAATGATGACGGATGATTGGGAACATGGAATGGGATTGCCCAGATATGAAAACATATTGGCACAGCAGGAAGCCATAATTTAGTGCTAATTGGCCAGACGGTCCTAGCCAACTGCGCCTCAATGATGATCGATGGCGCCTCGTTAGCATAAAGGGGGGCATGCAAATGGCACAACCACAGGATGCACCTGACAGAGATCAGGGAATAAACAACGGGTTGCCACCTTTTGCCCCTGGCCTTGCTCCTGCGCCTTTAACAACAGCCGGAGCCCAAATAAATTTTGCAGTTGAAACTTTCTCCTACTTCTTATCTCTGTGCCACATTTTCTGAGTGTCCGGCTGCTAATAAAAGCACAGGAGTAGGGGTGGGAGCAAGAGAGCAACACATGGCAACTGCCATATAAGTTGTGAGCGTGTTGCAGAGGATGTGGGGGCTTCATGCAAGTTTGCTCGATCAGATCATTTGACTTGGTTTGGCCAAGCCACTCAGGCATCTCTGTTGCCCTGGGCAACAACAAACATCTCCAGTAACTCACCTCTGGTGTTTTACTGAAGAAGACGAAGGGTGGTGAGCAGGGAAAGCTGCTAACTCAGGTGGCCTTAAAAGAAAACAGTTGGGTGATTCTGCAGAGAGGAAGCTCTGTCAATAAATAGAACATCCATGTTCAGAAGCAGCCCACCTCTGAACACTGGGGCCCTGGCGAGAGACAGGCACCAGCTTTTTTTCCACACCTGGCTAGTAAGCCTTATAGAAGCACCTGGCTGGCTACTGAAAAGACAAACTGAAGCTCTGATCCAGTAATAAAGGGCTTGCGTACTTATGACTATATTCTAAGCCTCACTTTTCCCTCCTGTTTTGGGGCCCTGTGCTTCCTCTGCCTGCCTGCCTGCCCTGCACAGTGCTAACTATTTTGCACATAAGTGATGTTCCTGTCACTGTTCTTCTGGTGACATATGGGAAAATCTGACATCGCTGGTGTATATATTTATTTATGAAAATATTTATAGGCCTCTATTCACATACAAAGATCAGAGCAGTTTACATCAAGTGTACATAAAAACATACAGTAAAAACCATAGAAAAAAGTTAAAATCAGAAACCAGCCAACCATTGTGGAAAGATGCATTCTTGATTGTTTGCATAAGCCTAACAGAATAGAAAAGATTTCAGCGGGAGTTCATTCATTTGCTTCATAAAATTATACACCACTTGATTGTAAAAAAAAAAACCCAAACTCTAAGCTGTTTACAAAAAGATTTTTAAAAAGTTGGCCACCATTATTAATGTGTTTGTATCAGCCAAGAAATATCCCAGGTATTCCAGTGTCCTTCCAGGGTGCTTCCTCACAAGAGGTCAAAGTAGCTTATTACGTTCCTCTCTACAAAGATTACATTAAAAAAGGATGTCCAAAGTTTTGACTCCTTCATCTCTGCAGGGACACAGATGATCCTCATATGTGGCACCTTGATAATGTCCTTCCAGTATTGTGGAAGGGAGACTGTTAAATCTGGCCCTAGAAAAGAGATAGCAGAATTTGAGGATATTATCTAGAATATCTAGGAAACTAAAAAGTTAAACCAAAATATATCAGAGAGCAGGTTCTACAACCTTTTGATAAAGAATATTGGCAATCAATAGCCTTGATCCATTGTTCTGAAACAAATTATGCAAAAGAATTCTATTGTGTGCAGAGGAAAGTCCATAGAGAAGCCTAATGCACACAGTATAATAGAATCATAAAACTGTAGAGTTGGATAATCTCATCCAACTCCCTGAAATGCAGGAATCATGCCTAAAGAATTTCTGATAGATAGCCATCCAACCTCTGCTTAAAAACCTCCAGTGGAGGAGAGTCCGCCACTTTCCAACAGCTCTCACTGCCAGACGTTCCTCCTAACATTTAGTCAGAACATTATTTCCCATCACTTGAATCCATTTGGGTCCTACTCTCCAGAGCAGCAGGAAGCGAGCTTGCTCCATGTGACGCCCTTCGGGTGTTCAAGAATGGCTATCATATGACCTCTCACTTTCCTCTTCTTCAGGCTAAACATCCTGAACTCCCTAAGCCGTTCCTCATAAGGGTTTGTCTCCAGATGCAAGACCTTTAAACCTGGGACTGATTAAAACATCTTTTTGTAAGAAATAAAGATAATCTGGGAATGGCAAAAGTTGATCTAGGTGAGGGAAAGAGCGCTGTCGCCTTCCCCTCCGCCCCCAAAAGAAATGGCGCCACTGTAATAGTTCATATATTTTATTAGCTGCAGTCTTTCTCTCTTTCCCTTTCTCTCTCTATAGGCTGTCCTCCGTAATTACCTGTCCTGCCTCTGAAGGAGCCACTCCACACAGCCTCCTCTTTATGTAATACAATAATTCCAAGCCATTCTTGTCCTCACTCTCTGAGCTTAATTTCCAATCATCTTTGCCCCTTGTCTCTGCGCAGTGCTTGCCTTGAGAAGGGATGGGAGGAATTGATGGATGATGGCGGGGTGGGAGGGAGAGGAAGAAGGCGCTTAAAGGCTGCTTAGCACTAACAAAGCATCTTCCACCCACAGCCAGTCATTTCAGTGATGTTTTTGTGCTGGTTTTGTCAAAGGGCCTCAGCTCAGAGGTAGAGCATCTGCTGGGCAGGCAGAAGTTCTCCGGTAGCATCTCAGGAACGGCTGAGAGGGACCACACCTGTCTGAAACCCTGAAGAGCTCCTGCCAGCCAGTGTAGACATTACTGTGCTGGATGCACCAAAGGTCTGACTCGATGTGAGGCAGCTCCCTATTTCAAGCCTCTATCCAGAACCATGAGGACTAGAATCCTCCTTTGTTTTCAGGTAAATAAATGTGGAAGGTCCCAGGTTCGATCTCCAACTTCTCCAAGCAGGTATGAAATCCTGGAAAGCCACAGCTAGTCACCCTGTTTCCTATACAGTCGTACCTTGACTGTATCCATTCCAGAAGTCTGTTTGACTTCCGAAAACGTTTGACAACCAAGGCGGGGCTTCCGATTGGCTGCAGGAGCTTCCTGCACTCAATCGGAAGCCGCGTTGGGTGTTCGGCTTCCAAAGAATGTTCACAAACCAGAACACTCACTTCTGGGTTTGCGGCGTTCGGGAGCCAAAACATTCGACTCACAAAGCGTTTGGGTGTCAAGGTACGATTGTATTCCTATTTAAGTAAGTCCTGATGCTCAGTGATAGAGCACTGCTTTACATGCTGTGGGGCCCAGGTTCATGTTTCCAGGTAGGGGGAGTCCACTTCTGTAACCTTGGACGGCTGTTGGCTGTCAGCAGAGACAATGCTGAGCTAGACAGAGCAAGGCTCTGACCCAGTGTAATGCAACTTACTCTGCTCCTGCTGCTTTTAATGTTTCCTAATGTTTTTATATTTCTGCACACCTCCCTAATAGTTTATATAAATGGTTTTATGAATAAAAAGACAGACAACCTATGACCCTTGAATGGCAACCCTAAGCAGCCCTCCCCATTACCCTCCTCCCCCCAAAACAAGCCAAGGCACCGATTCTTAAACAGTCGATCAGCTTGCGTAGTTCAGGGGTGCCTAGAATTCAGTCAATCGCAGCACACAAAACAATTCAAATCGTTAGGTTTGTCACCACTTTTATCTGTTCTTCTTCCTAGGCCTTTAACAGATATTCAGCATGGGAGGAGAGTCAGTGTAGTGTAGAGGTTAGAGTGTCGGACTAGGACCAGGGAGAATCCAGGGTTCGAATTCCCACTTGGCCATCCTGAAGCTCACAGGGTGACCTTGACGCGGTCACCATCCCTCTCAGCCTAGCCTACCTAAGAAGATGCTTGTTGTGGAGATTAATTGAGGAGCAGGGAGAACCATGTAGCTCCTTGAGCTCCTTGGAGAGAGAGAAACATTGAGATATAAAAAAACCAAGGATTTCCTGTAAGTAAGATGGAGGGGATTCTCAAATCATTTCAGGAAGGGGGTGGTGTGGGTTGCTGTGCTCTGGTTCTATGGCTGAACAGCGACTTGGACTCTCCCCTGCCACTTTTCTGGTCCATCACCAGAGCACATTGTCCACCCTTCTAGTTGCAGTCCAGATCAGTTGCACCTCCCTGCCAAAAATGTGATTTAAAAGCTCCTTATTCAGTCATTAATTAGGCCAGACAAACAGAGGGGGAGATGCATATTAATGTTTCATCTGGCCACATTTCCCCCACTTTTGAAATCCCAAATGAAGAGTAGAGCAGCTGCCTTGGCTGACATCCATCTTCAGTAGGAAGTTAATGCCCTTGTGTGATAATTGTGTGAGGTGAGGGGGGAGAGTCCACTCTCTCCACCTGAGGCTGGTTCTCTCTTTAAACTTTTGACCAGCTTCTGTATCTAGCAGAATTGAGCAGTAAGAGATTTCCCGGGGCTGCCTCCCTTTCAGTTGGCAGGAATTTTGATTCTTGCCTAAGTTACTAGGTGCGTGGGTCTACCTCTGCTGTGGGATGCTGGGACAAGAGTCTTTTTGTAAGGACCCCTTTTTACAAGGATCCTCCACCCCCTGAACAAAAGGCTAAGAGGCTGGAGCTCCTTGCAAACCTTAGGTTGTCCATCTGTCTGGGGCAGTTCTTGTATATTCCAAATCATAAGCAATATCAGGAAATCCAATATCAGCGGGTGGAAATACAACCACAGCATTATTTATTTCATTGTCTCTGTTTTTCTCTTCTCTTCTCCCCCCACCAAACCCCCTCCTCCAAATTACAGAGCAAATGCTGAACTCGTATATTAAGAATGTCAGAAGAGCCTGCTGGATCAGGCCAGTGGCTCACCTAGTTCAGCACCCTGTTCTCACAGGAGCCAGCCAACCCGCAAGCAGGAGCCAAACGCAAGAGCCCTTCCTCTGCCCCTGTATTTTCCAGCAACTGGTATTTAGACACAGCATAGCCATTGGGGCTAGTAGCCAGTGATAGCCTTTGGTCTTGTTTTTGCTAAGTCTATATACATAATAAATGAAAACACTTTCCTAGAAATTCATCCACAAAGTATAAGTTATATAAGCCTTTAATTTGGGTTGCAGTCTTGTCCATTCATAGAAGTCCCCATGTTTTATCAAACCTACCCCAAATTGGAGAACGGTGCTTGGCTTTACATCTAGCCACTCCTTGCAATATAGCTGCTCCTAACAATAATATTGGATCCCTTCTCATTCTTGTTGTGGCTTCCATATCTGAACATCCTGGTAAGGCCCCAGCAGGCTCAAAATGGGAATATATAGCCCAAGATCTATATGATATGTTCAGACTATATACAGGTCGGCTGAAATCTCCTGGTAGATTTCCATGTGGTTTGCAATCAACTGGCAGAGATTTGGACTCTCAGAAAGAACAACCACAAAATTGCTTCCTGCACCTAAAATAGGCTGTCGAAATGGGATTTAACAAGAGTGGGCTTTTGTGTGAAAGAACTGTGGGCTGAAGCTCTGTTCAGTAGTAGTTCTCACAGCAAATCCCTAATGCTCCAAATGTGCTCAGTCTTTTAATTCTAACTGCATGATTTTTTTGCACCTGGCAAAAATCAGACAACATCTGATTGGCAGATCTTGGGGTTCTCGTAAAATACAAAATTAGATCTGTCGAGCGTGAGGTCCGCCCACACTTCCATTAGATTATCTGTGCCCAGCCTTTTCTGATTGGGGGGCATCGCCGCCAAGAATAGTCTCTAGGGAAGGGGAAGGAATTCAGTTCACATTGAAAGATGAACTTAACCTAATTCACCTTCTGAAATACTTTGTGAAACAAAACACAGCCATCCTTCAAAACGCATACTTCTCTGGATTTTGCAGTGTGCTTCTCCAGCCAAGCATTTTGCACAAAAATGCACATACCAGGGCAAAGTGTGCATAAAAGTGCATATATTGGTGAAAATAATGTGCAATAACGCGTTACATTAGGGACATTTTCTTTCCAGGAATGTGTATATTGGGCAAAATTACATCTAAAAATGTGGACATTTGGAGAAATTCACACTATAATGCTGATGAATTTTCAGGAGGCCTCTGGTCAGCAGTTTGTGTGTTTTTAGTAGTGTTGCTTTTTTGAAATGCAAACTGATGTGGTGAACTTCAAACTGGAAAAATGGCAGACTGAGAGAAATTGAAATTGACAGCTTTCCCCCTTCCTAGCTGGTCTCACAAGCTCCAGATTTCCTCCAGCAATGCTCTGAACATCCTTTATTTATATTGCATCTCATGGGCTGAGGCTTCTGCTGGGGCCAAGAAGAGCCCAAGGAAGAAGATCAGAGACAGTCAGAAGCAGCATGCCAAATGATGCAAGAGTTGATTTAGAGCAATCTCCTTCACTTACTTCCCCACTTCAGACAATCTCTCTGTTTTGGTCAATTGACTCCTCCCAACAAAGCGGGGGCAATGTCTATTTCTGTGGGTGAGGGGTACATACGGGAGTAGCTGTCTTTCAGTTAATTAGCTCATGCCAAAAGCACTTTATCACCCCTCAGTGGAGTTTGTCTTGTGTATTTTCCCATTACATTTATGGAGCTCAGTTTGGTATGATTTTTTGATGCATGGAGGGAAGAGGTTGACAACAATGCAGCAGTCCCTATGTATCCATGTTGATGTGGCCCCCTCCATGACTGAATGCCAGGGCAATTCCTACACACACACACAGAGAGTACTCAAAGCCTTTTGTTTCTTAAGAAAATAAGAAGTGCCTGCTGGGTTAGGCTAATGGCCACCTAGTTACAGTGGCCAACCAGATCCCATTAGGAGAGATCTTCAACCAGGACCAGAGCCCAAGAGCTCTCTCCCCTCCTATGGTTTCCAGCAACTGGTATTCAGAAGCATTACTGCCTCCTCCAACTGTGGAGGCAAAGCACAGCCACTGATAGCTTTCTCCATGAATTTGTCTAATCATCTTTTTAAAGTTACCTAGGTTGGCGGCCATTGCTGCCTCTTGTGGGAGTGAGTTCCGTAGGTTAACAGCGCGCTGCAGGAATAAGTGCTTTCTTTGATCTGTCCTGAATATCTTCCAACATTCAGCTTCGTTGTGTTGTGAGAGAGGGAGAATAACTATTCTCTATCCACCTTTTCCATGAAATGGATAGTTTTATAAACTTCTACCATGTCTCCTCTTACTCACCTTTTCGCCATACTTAAAAGTCCCAAATGCTGCAACCTTTCCTCATAGGAGGAGTCGCTCCAGCCTCTTGACCGTTTTGGTTTCCCTTTTCTGAACCTTTTTCAACTCTACAGTATCCTCTTTGCAGGGAGGCAACCAGAACTGTCTGCAGTATCCCAATTGCAGTTGAACCATGAGTTTGTATGACAGCATTTGTACGATCTGTTTTTCCTGTCACAGCCCGTTCTCCAAACCTTCAACCCTAAGATTTGATATCTTCTCCCCAAGTTAATCCGAGCTCCATGGCAGACACTGCTGTCAATGCCACTGTGTTTAATTGCTCCCTGTGGCTATGAAGTGTGACTTCATAAGAGATCTTGCTGCTTGGGAAATGCCTGGCTCTGTCTTGCTTTGATCTCCTCTTGGAGGTTTCATGTGTCCCCTTCACTGTCACGTCCTCCAACCCTGCGTTTTCCCTTCCGCTGTTACAACCCAGTTTGGAGATGAAACTGGATAGAGTGAACTTTGAATAACAGCCTCTCTGTATGCGTGTGTGTGTGTGTGTGAGAGAGAGAGAGAGAGAGGAGAGAGAGTTGATCAAACCCGAGACACACAGCATGGAGTGCTTCCTTTGCAAAAGGGAATGCAAGGATACCGGGATTAACAACCAGAGCACAACCCGGGGTCTTCTTTGCAAGGGAATATGTAGACAAATAACTAGACTAAAAATGAAAGCACAGAGCTTTACTGTATTATCTAATCAAGTATAATACAGCCCTGGAAAGGGGGAAATAGACTTGCCACTCTTTGAAACAGTGTCACAGGCAAGAGAGCCTCAGCGCATCTCCCTTCTTTCTCAGGCCACATTTGCACCTGTCTCCAGTTCTACCAATTTGCTGTTGGCATTTTTAGCCAAGTGAACAGGTCACTGGGTGGACCCTCTTGCACTGAAGAATGGGGATGTAACCTGAACTGGAATGAAAAAGCCTTTAGTGCAGTGGTTCCCAAAGTGGATAGTACTTTGAAGGTATAAACGACTATCAGGCTTTGAAAAGTTGAATTAATTCAACAAAACAGTTTTAAACAGATTTTGAAAAGGTGTGCAATTAATTGTTACTGTTTTGAATTTTGTTGTGTTAACATCTTGCTTAGTGGGTTGTGCCGACCGCTATTCTGAACAATTCTTTTTACAGGGCCAGCGGGAGGGGGGCACTGAGGATGAGTTTATACAACCAAGGGAGCAGTAATCCCAGAAAGTCTGGGAACCACTGATTTAGTGCAAGGGTGGGGTGTGCGGAAGTCCCAGAGGGAGGACAGTTTTGCAACAGGTGAAATGGACACCATCCTCTTGTGTGAACTTCATTCATCTTGCCATGGGGGGTGGGGGCTGTGTGTGCTTCCTTCCTGCCCCATCCCAGAAAGGGTGTCTTTTATCTCACAGCTGTCGATGGAGGCAAATCTTCCCTTCCCTTGCAATCTGATGAAAGTTCAGGTCTCCAACAAACACAACCCCCTTTGAAGGTGTGGGGAGGGGAGCAGACCCGAGGAACAGTGCCTTTAAAATATATATATCTCTTTCTGCAGATAAAAGGCCTTTCTCGTTGAGCGCCAAAGCCACAGAGATTACCATGAGCTCCTCAGGGGTCTCAGGAGCTATCTTAGCTGGAAGCTGATGGACCCATAATAATGACCCAGAGCACAGCAGGCTGCCGATCTCTCTGGTACATGCATTGTGCCCATATCCCCCCACAACTAGCCATGAATTTATTTATTTTTAATCAAAACATTATTTTTGCAATGATTTCAAGGCAGTTTACAAAAGGTGTTTTCTTTTAAAAAACAACAACAACAAACCAATCCAAGGCCAAGTCCATAGAATCGTAGTGTTGGAAGGGATCCCATGGGTCATCTAGTCCAACCCCCTTAATAGTTTAACTCCTATTAACCTGATGTGTCCCATCCCAGTTATTTCCATTTGATGCTCATAAAAGTTCCTTTGAAAGTGTGGAGGTCCTTAACCCACCAACTACCCCTCTACATTTTCTTCCTCTCTTTGGACAACAGGCATTTTGTGTTGATATCCTGTCTAATGCTACATAAGAACATCAATCCGACATCCTGTTCTCACAGTGGCCAAATACCCCTAAGAACCTAGGAACCTGCATAGATTTTGCCTCTGGATCTGAAGATTCCATAGGAACACAGGAAGAACCTGCTGGATCAAGCCAAAGGCCCATCTAGCAACCTTCTCTCACAGGGGCCAAGTAGATGCCTGTGGGAAACCTGCAAGCAGGATCTGAGCACAAGAGCATCTCTCTCCTCCTTTGGCTTCCAGCAACCGGCATTCAGAAGCATTGCTGCCTCTGGCCATGGAAGCAGAGCAGAGCCACCCAGGGCTAGTAGCCATCATTAGGATTACAGTTAATTTATTAATCGCCTTCCAAACCACTGCCTCAGTAGCACCTAGCAGCCAACAGATCGCATAGTCATTGGGTATGTTTCCTGTCATGTTGGGATATGCTTCTTCCCCCATCCCCAATCCGCCACTTTCCAAATTTGAACCAGGGTGAGCGGGGAGAGGTGACTACATGTCAAAGTCTGGCCAAGCACATCTGCCTCCCCTCGGGTTCCTCTGCGCCAGCCGGGCTGCCTCCCCGCAGCCTGTTGAGGCAAAGCGGATACGACAGCGATCGGTAACCATCGGGTCGGCGTAGCTGACGGCATCCGTGGTAGCAGTTGACTGTCGGGAAGAGTTAGGGTCAAAGTGGGGGGGTGGGATGGGGGGAAGGGAAAGAGGAAAGGGCTTGTTCGGCTCCAGATGCATCAGAGCATTGCATCAAATTGCAGAGGAGGACGGAGGAGAGACCTATCTCCCCCAGCCCCAGCTTTCCTCCTCCTCCCCACTTCACAGTGGTGGGGCTGCAGTGGAAGCAAAGGTCCTGCGGGCACCATGGGGCAGAACTGGAAGGACACCACCACCTCCCAGACCACATGTCTGAGAGCTGCCAGGACACATCTCCGTAAGAAAGTGCACAGCTGGGAGGGCAGCGAGAGATACCTTCCCCTTAAAGTTAGCGGGAGGGCTGCATGTTTTCGTTGGGAAGCATCTGCTTAAAGCAGTTGGCCCAATTTTAGGCAGCTGCATCCAGGGGGTGGGAGAAGGAAGCTGGGTGGGGCGCTGAGAAGAGCTGTTTTATCGTTGCCACAACCTGACCCCTGCCTGGCAGGGAAGAGCACTGCAGGTCTCCATGTGTGGTCAGTGTTCGTCTGTAGGGGCAGCAGAAGCCCTTGGGGACAAGCTTCTGATCAGCAGTCGAGCATCTGCTTTACGTGCAGAAGGTCACGGAGTTCAACCCCATGTATGTTTCCTGCCTGAAGCCCTAGAGATCTGCTGCCAGTCTGTGCAGACAATACTGGGCTAGAGGGAAGGCAGCTTCCTCTAACTGGGGATATGGAACTGAATTCTTCCCTCCTCTGTAAGGCAGGGGTTGCCAACATGGTGGCATCCAGTAGCTGTTTGTTTATTATTATTTATTGCATTTATATCCCACCTTCCTCTGCCCCAAGGAATTCAAGGTGGCATACAAGGTTCTCCCCAGCTCCCCATTTAAGCCCCACAACGACCATGTAGGTTAGGCTGAGAGGCCGTGACTGGCCTGAAGCACCAAGTGAGCTTTGTGGCCAAGTGAAAACTTGGTCAGGTCTCCCAGATCTTCATCCGACATGCTAGCCACCACGTCACTATTGGGCTCCCAGCTCCCACTAGCTCTAGCCAGGAATGGTGATGATCATGATGAATGGGGGTCCAGCAATATCTAAAGGGTACCGTGTTGGGTACCCTGGCCTAGGCTGGATGATGAGGAGTGGTGGGAGGCTCCGGCCAGAGAACCCCCTAGGGAAGCCTCAGAAGAGGAAGGCTCAGAGCCAGGGGAGGGGTGGTAGGACACAGAATACAGATCAGAGGATGGAGGGGAGGCTTGAGTGAGAGAGAAGAAGAAGAGGCAGAAAGCGCTGCAGTAGGACAGGCAGCTGAGGATGGGGTGGGGGCTGAGACTGAAACAGATCCACAGGAGCCTGACGATCCTGCTGTATTCAGCTCCCCTCCCTCCTTGCCTCCAAGGGCTCGGAGAGTTTTGCATGTAGCAGAGCAACAAGCTCAGAGATCACAGGGGACCCTTCCCCAACGGAATTTAGGACTGCAGGGAAAACAGCCGGATAAGGAAGAGATGTAGGGGGAGTTGGGAGGCCCAGTTCGTCAATTCTGGCAGCTGCTTTACTGGGGCCAATCTTGCCATTTGCTTCTCTGTGTGTATTCTTCTTCCTTGGATAAAGAATGAACTTCACTGCTCATCTCTGAGTCTCCGTGCCGACCTGCAGCTGAACCAGCCCTGACAACCTGCCTGGTTGGGGCTACTTTGCACACCTATGTGGTGCCAAACCTCACTCAACAGTGGAGTTGTTGAATGTGCTGGAGAGGGGTTGAACCCCTGGTCTGTTGCAATGGGAGCTACATAACCCTGCCCTGATTTTAAAAAAAACAAAACGGTTTTATTTCATTTTGGCTTGGCTTGGGAGGCTCTTAATATATGCATATAAATTTGCATGTGCAAATGGGGCCTCGGCCCTCAGACTGACAGCCTTGATCAACAGAAAGCTGCAGTCGACCCCAGGCTCCCTGACAAACGTCACTGTGGTAGACCCCAAAGTTTTGCAATGCTGTCTTCGTACCATTCGCTCTCTTCCTTCCTTCTTGGCTCCAGCACCTTTGCCTGACCTTAATAGCCTTGCCAACCATCTCCACAGCTGGAGGGAGAAATGCTTCAGAATGCCAGTTGCTAAAAACTGCAGGAGGAGAGAGAGCTCTGGTGCTTGGGTCCTGCTTCCAGGTTTCCCACAAGTGCATGGTTGGCCAGGATGGTGTAGTTGTTTGAGAGTTGGACTAGGACGTGGGAGACCAGGGTTCAAATCTCCACTCAGCCATGAAGCTCACTAGGTGACCTCAGGCCAGTCACTGTTTCTCAGCCTAACCTGCCTCACAGGGGTGTTGTGAGGATAAAATGGGGAGAACTGTGTCACCTTGAGTGGAATATAAATGTGATGACGTGCTTCTGTGTATTTTACAAATTAGGGCTGGGCCTTTCTGCCCATCCCTTGCTCCTCAGGGCGAAGGGAGCAGGAGGGAAACTGGTCCTAATCGCCTCTCGTTATGATTGTATCGCCTGCCTGCCTGCCTGCCTGGTAGGCAGAGAGCTCGTTGTGTTTTAGAGGCGGGGTGAGGCTAATTGGGATTTTATTGGGCACGAGGACAAGATCTATTGCTTGTATTAATTATTCAAGGGCAGCCTTGCCTTTTACCCGCACATGATGCTTAAAATAGATTGCCAAGATGTGGAGGAGCAAGCCAGAGGGATGCAAGTGCGGGGGCGGGGGGTGGATCCTGGGAATTGCAGGCCGGCCAATAGGATCCAGCCTTTTGCCATTGCACACCCCACGCCCCTCTTCCCAGCCAAGGCAGCAGCCTAAGTGGGGGGTGCTGTTTGTATATGTACGTGAATTTACAGTTCAGAGCACCATGTGACCGGAGGATCCTGACAGCAAGGGCTGAGGTGGGACACGTTTGCCCAGTTTGTGCCACTTCCGTGCATAGGTCTGCCCAACATTAATCTATCATCATCATCATCATTCTGTGGAGGTGTACATGGCTCTCCATCTCATTTAATCCCCACAACAACCCTGTGGGGTAGGTTAGGCTGAGAGAGGTGAGCTTCAAAGCCGAGTGGAGGGATTTGAACCTGGTCACCCAGGTCCTCTTCCAACCCTCTTAACCACTACACCACAATCTGGTTGGTTCTGTTTTAAAAGCTTTGGCATTTTCATACCTAAGAGACATGGCGTTCCCCAGATACTCTCATGCTCTCCATTTGGGCCAATGACTGTGGGAGAGATGCACGATCCTGCCTTTGGGCCCGGGAGTAGGGTATCCACACACACCCCAGCTCTGTTTTCGTTGGTGCTCAGCACCTCTCTGAATTTGCATGTTCAGCTCTGTGAGAGAGCCTGGAAGGCTAGTAACTAGCTGAACGGAGAAAGGAGGGTTGTGCCTTGTCATGTGGGATCAGAATCAATCTCCTGCCACACACATTAAGGACTTCTCAGGCTGCTCTGCCTGCAGCAGCCTTCTGGGGCAGCCCCGCTCTCTCTTTCCCCAGGCGCCTGCGGGGATCCCCAGACCGTGCGTTTGATGGAGAGCTGGGGGAAGCCAGCTTTGTGCAGCCGGGAGCTGGTGCTTTGCAGTGGGAATAGGCAGGCCAGGAACGCTTGCGCTGGACTCTTGGCCAACAGCAGTCAAAAAGACTTTCTCCTGTGTCTTTAGCATCCATACCTTCAGGCAGAAATTCCAAAGGTGCAGCCTGCTCCGACTTTGTATCTCCAGCTGGGCTGGGGTGGGCAGGGGCAGTTGTACCTGTAGGGAAGCAAGAAGGACATAGAAATAACCTCTTCCCCTCCCTCCCCCTTACATTGTTGAGGCCTAGCCCCTTCACCCTTTACCTCCCGCTCTAATGAAGCTTAACTAGCCTTTGACCAACCAGATGTTCTAGACTACAACATCCATCAGCACCTGCCAGCACAGCCATACTTGTTGGAGCTGCACTCCAGAACCACTGCACTGCCTGGACCTGATGGGAGTTGTAGTCCAGAACATCTAGAGGGCGCTAGGTTGATGGAGATTAGTGTAAAGCAAAAGCGTTCATGATCCTTCCTTGCCATCCTTCAGGTTGCCCTTCAAATGGGAGCAAAGACCAGCCCCGTCCTCCTTTCTTCCTTTTTCTTTTGAAACATTTCAGCACAATATACCCTGGTGGCAAAGTATGAATACTACATCATGACAACATTAAAGAATAGAATTCACATTGCATTGTGACAAAGTAAATTCTGTGGATCATTGAACAGTAAGCTTGAGGTGTTTACATATAAATGGGGCCAGTTTCTGCCTTTTCTCCTGCCTTGTCTTTAGCCAGGGTTGTCAGCAGTGGGATACGCCTTCAGATTCATGGAGCAGAGGGCTATTGGTGGCTACTAGCCATGAGGCTGTTCTTCCTCCACAGATGCAGGCAGCAATGCTTCTGGTTACCAGTGGCTGCAAACCACAGGAGGGGAGAGTTCTCTTGTGCTCCAGTCCTGCTTGCCCGTTTCCCATCGGCATCTGGTTGGCAACTGATGCTGGACTGGATGGGTCATTGCCCTAACCCAACAGGCTCATCATATGTACTTACGTATTAACATCTCAATGGGGCTGGTTCCTACCTTTTCTGCAGCCCATCTCCACCTGTGCTGTCAGAGGTGGGATAGGCCTTCCCTCCAGTGAACTAGCTTGCAGCCACGGGGTGCAGCCTGTTGACACTTTTCACACACACCCTCCTCACCACCACTTTCCCTAGTCCAGTGATTACTGAACCTAAAAAGCTATCTCAAAACCAATCTCCTTTCTGGCTGTTTTTCCAGATGATGCTATCGGGAAATTACATCTTTCCTCCCTCTCCTCTCTTCCCACCACTCCAAATGAGAAACCAGCAGTCCCTGCCTTGTGTGCCTAAGCCAGTTTTGCTCTGAAACCCCCTTGCAGGGCCATATCACAGCCACACTGAGCGCAACCACCCCCAGCTCTTGAGTTTTCCCTCCTCGTTCAAAGACTGAACTGGCCCTGCAGGGAAACAGAGCCAGTGAGTCGGCATGTCAAGGGAGCCAGAAGCTGCTGCTGCTGCTGCTGCTGCTGCTGCGGTCTTTCAGCAGTGCTAGGAAACCGCTGGAGCAGGAAAAAGGGTAGCCGAGGTCTCAGCCGCCAGGAGTCATGCGGCTGCTGCAGAATTCCGGTCTCTCTTTCACAGTTGTTGCTGGGGTTGTCTTTTGGCAACCTGACATAGTCAAACAAACAAGCAAGTACAGGCGTGGACAGCAAAGCTCCCAGGGGTGGGAATTTGGGCTTTTGCCTAAGTTACTCTATACAGCACCTTGCGCATCAGAGTCACAAAATTGCCTGGGCCAAGCTGCCTGCTCAGCATTCCCACCCCACCCCCCATCCACATACACTCAGAGTGTCACCCCGCCACCACCCAAATTTTGACGGGTGGGTCTGTGTGACACCTATTCTGTGGGATGCTGGGGTCGATGTGGGGGAGGAGTATTTTTGTCAGAACCAATTTTTATGAGGATCCCCTCCCCCCAAAAAAGATTGCTGGTTGTTGAGAATCCTGCATTGCAGGGGGTTGGACTAGATGACCCTCAGGGTCCCCTCCAACTCTACGATGCTATGTTAGGCTGGGCCTCCTTACAAAGCTTAGGCTGTCCATCTGCCCGGGTGGGTAGGGCCCTTGCAGCAGGCAGTTCTTGCAGCTGGCTTTCTCCCACATTCTGCAACCATCTGAGCATCTCTGGGTAGGGCTGAGAATGCCCACCCTCCTCCTGCCTGACACCCTGGAGAGCTGCTGCCAGATAGTGTCGACAGCACTATGCTGGACGGACCCAGTGGTTTGGCCCTCCATTGCTTCAGGAGCAGTGCGAAGGATGTGGGGTACAAGGAGAAGCCCAAGGGCCCCATTCCTTTCCTCATTGCCTGAAATGTTAGAACTCCCTAACACTCCATAAACAGGTGCACTTAAATCAATAACTCTGCATCTTAAGGAAAATGTGAATTGTGTAGGGTTATGTAACTTTTAGGACTCTCCCGTCAGTACTTTACGGAGCTCGCCATTTCAAACATCGATTCTAATTCAATGCTTTTTTTTTTTGCACACAAATTATTGTTTGCCACACTTGCTTCCTTTTTTAAAGTGTGTTTCAAAGCCCCTTGAGGAAATCTGGAACCATCCTTCCCCCACAAAATCATGCAACCATCAGAAACTGGGCAAAATAGCAGTAATAATAATAATAAGCAGATCTATGCAAATGTTTCCCATTTATACACATTGCAGAATTCCAGCTTTCCTTGGTACAGAGTTTTGGTTTAACTTGGTGTGGCATTTTGATTTCCCCTTCTTAACCTGCACCCACCCTGGGGGTTTTTTTAGAACAGATTGTACACAAACCTGTCCATAATATTCACTTTCCTATTTCATCTCCTGCCTTCCACACACTGACTAATTTGGGGGTTGTTTTAACAGAATTCTTTCCTCTTTCTGCCTTCCATTTTCTTCTTCTCGCTTCTTCTTTTTCTTCTTCTTTCTTTTGGCAACTTATTACTTTTAAAAAAGGACACCACCCCCATCCAGAGCAATTGATTTACGTGCCCCCGACCTCACGAAACAGACACGCCACCATTTTCGGCTCCGATTAATCAATCTCCTGCCAATCTGGACAAAACGACATTCCCTCCCTTTGAGGTTGGATCCCTCCATTCGGAGCAGCAGCTCTCCTTCAGTCAACCTCGCCCTCCCCCACCCCACTGCCCAGGAGAAAGTCGAGCAGGGAGTCAGGCTGTTGTTGTTGCTGGAACTCCTGAGCCGGGCTCAAGCCTTTAGCCTCTATTGTTTTGGTCCCCAAGCCAGGCCAAGGCCTCTTACACAGCCAGAAACACCCCACCTTAGTCGCGGCATGAGGGGCTCTCCTTTAAGCACACACACCCCGCCATCAGCAGCTGTGATCCAGGTGTCAACTGCTGCCCGATGCCCACTGCCAGACGCACAAGGGTGGGGTTGTGGTGCACGCAGGATCTCTCCTCCAGCCCAGGGGGCGTGCGCGCTATACCACACTTTCCTCCAGCTCGTCCGCATTGAGGAAGGGTCCGAGGCGCTTGCCGTCGCCCTCGGAGGCCGCGCACTGAGCCAGCATCCCGTGCACCGACTGGCTGCGCTTGGTCCACATGAAGCTGAGGCGCTTGGCGTAGCTGTAGCAGGAGCTGGAGGAGACGTCTCCCATGTCCAGGGAGTTGCTGCGCTTGGTCTTGGCGGGGGTGCTGGGGGGCCCCCACGCTGCTCCCCCCACCCTGTCTCCCGTCCTGCGCTCAGGCTGAGCAGCCTTGGCCCGCACCCGCCGGTGCTTGGGGCCCCGCTCCTTGGGGGGTGTTCGCAGGGGGAGCAGGCCGTTGGGGTGTCCACCGTTGGTCTGCGAGTAGACATTGGTGACCTTGGGCAGGCTACCATGGGCACTGCCACACACCTTGTACTTCACCATCATGACCACGGTGAAGACCAGCAAGGTGACCACAATGATGCCGCCTACGATCACCGTCAGGGTCCCGCCCAGGAAGTGAGCATGCAGCGAGTGGCAGTCCGGGTAGGCCTCCCGCGTGGCAAACTGGGCACATCCCAAAAGGTGCGTGGCTGCCAGGGAGGTGGCCGCATCATCAAAGATGGCCAAGACGCACAGGTCGTAATCCACGCTGGGCACCAGGTGCTTGAGGTGGAAATGCCGGCTGGTGGCAGGGATGATCCTGCAGAGAGGGGGAGAGAAGGTGTCAGTAGACATCTCAGAAGGGCATGAGAAGTACCTTTGCTGGATCAGAAAGGTACAGCATCTTGTTCTCCCATTGGCCAACCAGATGCCCCAATGAGAAGCCCGCGAGCAGAACCTGAGCACAGAAGCAAATCTCCCATCCTGTGGTTTCCAGCAGCTGGTATTCAAAAGCATTGCTGGCTCCAATCGTGGAGGCAGAGCATAGCCATTGTGGCTAGGAGCCCTCAATAGCCTTCTTCTCCATGAATTAGCCCAACACTCTGTTAAAGCTACCCAATCTCTTGAGCTACCAGGCCGTTTTTGCCACCTCGTCATTCCCTTCTGCAGCTTTTTTGCAAGTGAAACTCAATATTCTTCCCTCCAGTCTGTATGGAACATGCCAAACTGCCTCACCAAAGCCACCTGGCTAAATTTAGCTCTTGCAGGTCTGCAGCTAACTAAGGAACAGGAAAAAGAGATTGGGACTAAATGGACAGCTCGCACCCAAGGAATGTAGAAAAACAGGGTCCTCCCCCACCAAGGGTCTCAATATTGGGACTTCAGCTTTTTCACTTGTTCCTGAAAGCATTAGCAGTAAGAAGTGAGCCAAGTTTGCTGATGACACCAAAGTGCTCAGAGGGGTTAAGACACAGAAGGATTGGGAGAGCTCCAAAGAACATCTCTCCACACTGGGAATATGGGCATTAAGATGATAGATGCAATTCATCATAAGTACAAAAGCAAGGAAAACCTTAATGTTTGCATTCATCTGCCTGCAAGGGCACAGGAGCAGGTGGATTGGCAGGCCGTAGGAGGTTCCTGGATCTTCCCAGACCTGGAATGCAGCCTGGCTTTCAGTGGAGCAGGAACTCCAGTCTGGTGTAGCCAGGGCCCCCTCTCACAAGACATTTTGTTGCCTGAGGCTGAGGGACAAGAAGGCTTCTCCTTTTCCCATTCTACTTACAGGAGCCAGCAGGATGTAATTTCAACACTAGTGACCCGATAGCCTCCTCCCCTGTCCTGGTGGCAACAGGCTAGCTAAGGGTGGCCAGTAGAGGTGCACATCTCTCTCCTCCCGCAGATGGAAATGATTGGAACTGGGGACAGCAAGAAGATGGCCCCACAGGAACTGCTGCCCAAGGCAACCACCTCACTGCCTGTCCTTAGAGCCAGATGAATGGAAGCAGCATTGAAGGCTCAGTTGATCCTCTGGCCTGGCCTCAACAGGCAAGTCAAAAGGCAGCCTTCCCAAACCGGCAACCTCCAGATCTTTTTCACAGCCGTATCACACTGGCGCTGGTGTGAGTTGTTGCCCTAAACATCCAGAGGGCACCAGGTTGGGCAAAGTTGCCCTACTTCCCCAGGTTTCTCTGGCTTGAATTCCACCCTGAATGGAAAGTCTGGGTGCCCTTTCCACTTCAGAGGCAAGGCGAGTGACTGCAGGGCTATTGATGGCTACCAGCCATGATGGCTCTGCTACCTCCGTCGTCAGAAGCAGTAATGCTTCTAAGGACCAGGTTCAGGAAGGGAGAGGGCACTTGAGCTCATGTCCTTCCCACGGGCATCTGGCTGGCCACAGTGAGATGGTGGACTAGATGGGCCACTGGCATGATCCAGCAGCCACTCTCTTCTTCTTACGCTCTTATGTTCATTTTTAAGTTGAATGGAACCTGGGAGAAATGTCCTCGTCTGTCTCCTCCTTGCACACAAATGCACATCAGTGTGCTGTGGCAGATCTAGGCTTGAGCCCTGGGGGGGAGGATCCAGCTGTCAGGGCTCAGAGTGCCACAGGGGGGAACCCAGGCCCCAGCTGCTGCCAAAACCAGATCCGGGGGGCAGTGGGGGGGCGTGCAGGAGAGGGTGCTCAGGGGACTTTAGGAGGGGGAAGGAGAGCCAAGCTGTTGCTCCACAGGGAGCACAACCTGAGGAGAAAGCACTGAATGTTGGTGCCTGTTGCAAATCTGTATGTGGTCATTTTGCTTCTCAGGAATGCATATTTGTGCATGTCGTAGAATTGTAGGCTAGGACAGGATCCCCAGGGTTCATCTAGTCCAACCCCCTATGGGTATAAATCCTGTGGTGATTAAGGCTACCCTGCCTCAGACTTCAAAACCAGCATTTTTCAAAACCATTTTGCCCTCCACCTCTAAACTCAATTCACCTTCCCACTTCCCACCTCCAGCCCCCCGGCTTCCATCACCAATCTTCCCCCCCTGCTTGCAAGCAGAGACCCTGGGATGCATCAGGAAGCAGTTATTTTCTCAAGGTGGCCTATGTGGTTTAATCCCCACAGCAACCCTGTGAGGTAGGTTAGGCTGAGAGACGGCGATTGAGCTCAAGGACCCACCCTGGTACTCTAACCACTATGCCACACTGGCTCTTATGTTGCAGCAGTGGCACTCTCTTACATCATGAGGGCAGAGAGCATTCTGGGAGGTGATTCTTGGGGGTGCTGCGCCCCAGGAAATTTCATAGACTGGCCCCTGCCAACCATGCCTTAGCAACCTTAAAATCAGACTACTGTAATTCAGTCAATATGGGGCAGCCGTTGAAGACAGGGCGATGGGACTGCTGCTGTCTTTCCTTGCTTGTAGGATTCCTTTCCTAAGGCCTCTGGCTGACCTGTGTGGAAAGCGGAGTACAATACTGGGTTGTATTCAGCCACCTCCGTCTGATGCAGTAGCCAGGCTCTGTTCGCTTTCCCCATCTCTCAGTGTTTGCCTGCATACAGGCTCCTAATCTTGTCAGTGTTGTAATTGATTTGTTTCAGTGACAAGAGTCTTGAGGCTGTGGCCTTTGTCACTGGTCACGCTTCACAGACACACACACACACACACACTTGCTAAAGTACAAATTCAAATCCAGATTAGATCACCAAATCAACCACTGTGAGGAACCAGGGAGGATGCAAGCCCTGGAACAAACATCCCAATAAAATGCACATTCCAGGCTGCAGTTAGAGGGGATGTTGCAGGTTTGAATGGTCTTCTGAAGTTGTGGGGGTGACCTCCTTGCATGTAGAAAACAAACATGTCAGGAAGCACAGTTCTCTCCCTTGCCATCTTCTTGCAGAGCAAACTAGTTTCAATAATAACTTATGATTTCAGGTTACCTGGAAGACCCTTTAGGGTCTCTTAGAAATCTAGGGAAATTCTCCTTTTGACACTGTACCCTACAGAATATCATAGGGTGGTGACCCAAAAAGGGGCATTTTCCATCATTGCCCCTATACTATGAATGGCCTTCCCTCTGCCACCAGCCACCAGCTGCTTCAGAGGTCTTGTAAACAACCCTTTTTGTCCAGACTTTCCCTGACGCAGCAGATTAGACCCTGATTTATGTATTTGAATCCCCTGCATTCCTGTTCTGTTTCTTGTTCTTTGCTTTCATGCTGTTGTTTTATTGGTTTTAGGTTGCATTTTTGTTTTAACGATGCTGTTTGTTCTTGTACGCCACTTAGAGGTTCTTTAAAAAAAATAATTAAGTGGTCTATAAATGCTTTTAAATAAATAAAATAGCTAGCATTACCTAGAAAATTGCTGGTTTAAATCAGTTCATTTCAATCAAGTCTCCAAGTATGGAATTCATATATTTCCTGACAAGTGTGTGTACTAATTGGTTTCTGCAATAATTAAATGCATTGTTTTGCAACTAAATAAGACCTTGGAACACAATGCAGAACTTTTGTCCAAACAGCCTTCTGTGCTGCAGACTTAGGCCAGCTAAGCAGACACGTTTGTGTTGGGCCTTTTGTGTACCCAAGCAATGAACACCATTTAATTAAAAGTTAAGTGTGCAGCCCTGCTTGGAAGTAGCCCCTATGAATAAAGTGGGGCCTATTTCTGAGTAAACATGCATAAAGGCTGGACTGTGAGCTCCCAGGAACAAAAGACAGTGGACTTCAAATGGCCTCATGCTTTTGGATGAAAATGGGGTGCAGCCTCCAATCGGGGGGGATCTCTGTCTCCCACCTCCTGTTCAACTGAGCCAGGTGGCATAGAGAGCTGCCTTATATACAGAGTCAGACCACTGGTCCACATATCTTCAGTATTCTATGCACTGGCAGTGGCTGTCCAGGATTTCCAGGCACGGGGTCTTTTCCAGCCCTTCCAGGAGATGCCCTTGAGGATTGAACCTGGAGCATGTACAGCAGATGCTCGTCGCAGTTCGTCTTGGGTATTGAGCTGTTCACAACCCATGTATATTTCATGCTGCCTGTAACTGCCCAGGCTCACAACATCTCCCTAGGGTCCCGTTAGCATTGCTTCCTGCCCTAACACTTTCCTGTCTTCCCTGACCACATGAAGTGACTTTAAAAAGAGGGATTGTCGAAGGAAGGCCAGAGGGAGGAGGTATGGTGGTGTTGCTGGAACTGGTTGAAAATGAAGATCGCAGAGCAGATCAGCAACCCTCTATTTGCACAGTTTTGCTTCCCGTTTTTAAAGCAGGACTTAATTCCAGCAGGTTCACTCCCGAGAAACCTGTTATCAGCCTCTGGAAATGTGAAATGGCCTTCAGCCTTCCGTGACCCTGGCCTGTTGAAATGTATGTGCCAAGGTGTTGCTATTAGTAAATAAAACCCTTAAGAACTTGGGACCAATTTGCCTTACCTGGTATGCACCCACTCAACTACTTCAGTCAGCAGAACTGGCAGTGTTATAGGTGCCACATAATACTGTTCCACATTTGTAAGAGCTCAATCTTTTAGTGTGGCAGAATCTACACTTTGGAACTCCCTGCCTATTGATTGTGTAGACAATCCTGAGTTCCATGGAGCAACAGTCTGGCTCTGTATGAGGCAGTTTCCTGTGCTGTGGGCAACAACCTTGGTTAGCTACTAATCTTAAAGAGGCCTAGGGATGTCAGCTCCGGCTATGGGAAATCACTCCAGAGTGGCTCAGGTGACAGGATGAGAGCTGCTCCCTGGAATGAGTAGCATTCAGAGGCTTGGATGAAGTTCTGTCCCTGCTACTCTGAGCCAGTCTCTGCTGCTCTCCACCTGGGAAAGGAGCAAAAGAGGAAGGATCACAGAAGAGAGCCTGGCTGCTGGATCAGACCAGAGGCCAGCATCCTGTTCCCACAGTGACCATCCTGATGCCTCTCCTGGGAAGCTCACACAAGGAGAATCTGAGCCCAGCAGTGAGCAGCTGGAGTTCACAATAATCCAGGAGGCTGGCTTCATGAGGGTCTTGGGAGAACAAAATTATAATTCGAATTGCCAGAAACCTCTTGCTCGCAGACAGAAACAGTAAAATCTTGGTCCCTGGGCCCACCTGGCAACCAGTGAAGGAGAAAGCAGCTGAGAGGCATAACGAGAGTTCCTTGGGATCAGGGTCCCAGGCGGCACGGTCGCAAACACCTTACCTGTAAATGAGAGTGTCATCCACGGTGCAGTTGTACTGGATCTGGTACATCCAGGCGGCGTAGGACGACTTGTCAGCCACCCACCGCACCAGCGCTGAGCTGGCCGTCACGTCGGACACCTCCACCCTTTTCTCAAAGCCCCCCTCGCTGGCGTTGGCCGACGTCTTGGCTGAAGTGGCAATGTCGGAGGAGCCCGGGTCCTGCTGTAGCACGGTGATGCTGCCGTTCCCCCGGTGAGGCAAGGGGATGATTTTGAGGTCCACGGTGGCCGTGGACTCCCCTGCAGCGTTGATGGCAATGCAGGTGTAGGCCCCATCGTCCCGGATGGTGGTCACCAAGATGTCCAACGTGCCATTGCGAAAGGACATGGTCCGGGAGGAGTTGGACATGATTTTGTCATCAGGGGAGACCCAGTGGATGACTGGCTCAGGGTCCCCGATGGCCCGGCACCTCAGGGTGGCCCGTTGGCCCTCCAAGATCCAGAGCTTGTGGGTGTGGCGGGTGATGAGGGGCGGCTCGCAGGTGAACTCCTCCTCGGGGACCGACCAAAAGTAGTGGCCCGCCACCTGTGCAGGGGAGGCGCAGGTCTCCATGTCGTCCTCCCGCACCAGGCGGCGCAGCCACAGCAACTCGCAGTTGCAGTGCAAGGGGTTCCCGCCAAAGCTGAGCACAATGGTGGAGGTGTATGGGGTCGGGCTGATGACCCCAACCTGAGAGCGGGCAAAGAGTGGATCGGGGGGCAGCGTGTAAAGGCGGTTGGAGGTCATATCCAAGCGGGAGAGCTTGTAGAGCTCGGCAAAGGCCCCTTCCATGATGAAGTCGATCAGGTTGTGGTCCAGGTTGAGGGTGTGGAGGCAGAGCATCCCCTGGATCCCTTCCCAGGGGACCCGGTGCAGGTTGTTGTAGGACAAATCCAGGTCCTCCAAGGTCAACAGGAAGTCGTTGAAGGCAACCACTGAGATGTCCACCAGTTGGTTGTTGTTCAGGATGAGGTGCTGGAGGTTGAGCATCCCACGCAGGGCCTCCTCCTGGATCTGGGTCAGCCGGTTGCCGTCCAGGTGGAGCGAGCGGAGGCTCTCCAGGTCGCCAAAGGCAAAGGGGCGGATGGTGTCGATGGTGTTGCGCGACAGGGTCAGGTCCACCAGGCCCGTCATGTTCAGGAAGTCGGGCGGCTCCACCACCTGGATGAAGTTGTCGGCCAGCCGCAGCTCCACCGTCCGGCGGTCAATGTTGGGCGGGATGAAGAGCAGGCCCTTGTTGGCGCAGAGGGTGCTGAGCGACTCAGAGAGATTCTGGCACACGCAGTGGAAGGGACAGCCCTCAACCTGGGCCAACGCACGTCCCACCATCAGCAGCTGGACCAGCAGCAGCAGCAGGCTTTCCATGGTAGACGGCTTGGCAAGCCCTGGAGAAGGAGGGAATGACATAAAAGCAGTTACTGGACCAAACATCTCAAAGGGCTCGTCCACACTTCCACTCATCCCATGCCTAGAAAGCCTGGATCCAAGCGGTTTTCCACTTGATCTTCACTTTCTGGGCATAGGTCTGGGTGGTTTCCCCCTTGCTGTGCTTTTTCCCCGGGAAAAACCCACTCTTTAGTGCTAAATTGGAGCAAACATCAATCCTGAGAAATCCCGAATTGCCACTTGCTCCGATTGAGCGCTAAAGAGCGGCTTTCCCCAGAGAAAAGCAGCAGGACAAGAGGAAGTGCGGATAAGCGCTATATATCCGAAGCTGGGTCTCCTCAGTCTTTTCGCAGAAAGCAAGGTTAACTTGCAGTCTATATCTTTAATAAGTCCTTTCAGACTCATCAGAATGAGATACTGGAAGAACTTTGAAGGGGCTTCTCTGACAAACGGGTACAAAACAGCACTTGTGGAAGAATCCCAGGATAAAACAAGCGCAAGGCCTGAAGCACAGAGGCTCATCACTGTTGAATGGCACAGCTTTATTATGTACATGGCTAAAACTGAAAACAGAGGACTCGCCTCATAAACTCTTTTGGTTAACTTGAACTGTTTATCACCTGCCATACAAATAGTAGTTTGGGATCAGAACTTTATTTGGCTATTTCTCATGTATTGCCTAAACATTAGCTTCTGGGTTCACGCAGGATATTTCGTTATTCATCTTTATGTTATATGTTGGAAGGATTTAATAAAAAAATACATTTTAAACATAAGAATAAAGAAAGAAGGTTGGCTTGATGATGGCATGAGGTGGGAATTTGGGGACTCAGAGAGGACTTCATGCCAGGTGGCAAATTGCTCCCTTTCTTCATTCCTTCATTCTAGTCTATTAATCTAATTCTATCTCTTCTCTTTTTTATACATGTTTGTACATGTTTGTTTACATTTGCTATTAATTGCAGAGCATACTTGCCAGTGCATCAGATTAAATTGGGGCAGGGCCATAGCTCATTTGCAGAGCAGGTTCAGTCCGCAGCATCTCAGTGTAGGATTGGGAGGAAACCCTGGCTGAAATCTCAGAGCTACTGCCAGTTAGTGTAGGTGATATTGCACTAGATGGACCAGCAGTCTGACTCGGTAGACGACAGCCTTCCGTTTAAACCAGCCTTTATTTAGAACCATGTGGACCAGAAGCTTTTTAAGATGACAGAGATGATGTGCTGGGTAGAGCATCTGCTATCAACACAGAATATCCTTGTTCAGTGCCTGGCATCTCCAGTTTGGGTTGGGATAGCCCTATGTCTGAAACCCTGGAGAGCCACTGCTAGCCAGTAGAGGCAGTACCATGCTAGCTGGTCCAGCAGGTGGAGGAGGAGAGGGCAGAGGGTGACGAAAGAGCTAAGAGTGCAGGGGGCCTTTTCCCATCTTCTGGACCTGCTGGGAAATTCAACAAACCTGCTGTACCTAGAACTGGGTGTGTGGAGAGTGCAGCTGAATGAGACACAGCTAAAGAAGTATCATCCACTTTTGGCCTGCCCATAAAAAGCAAGTGCAGACTTAGAAATTAGGGTGATGTCTCCTGTTTCCTGGAACTCTTCTCATTGTGTGACTTTCGTGGGTGAGCTGAGAGTTTGTTTGGATCCGGGGGGGGGGGGGACTCAGGGGCTGAGAGGGAGGGTGTGTTAGAAGGAAAAGGAATTGATAATAGATTTTTATATATTAGTAACTTTGTTTTAATGTAGCATTTTTATATGTGTTTGTTTTTGCAACTTTTTTTAAAAGTTGCTGTTGTTACTTTAGTTTTTTGCACACCGGTTAGATATTTTTTTAATGCAGGTGATACCTGAACACAGGAAACCCCCCTTTGCATGTCTTTGGGTCACGCATGACCACACACATGTGCACCGTTTTTGGCAATGAAATGGGGCAGGGTGGGGGCTGAATGGAGCGAGGGCAGGGTGGGGGAATCCCCACTCTTGTACATCCCAGTGACACATGCTGCAGCCTGGAACATAACCCTTGAGTAAGCAGCAAATCCCCTGTATATTAAGCAGTATAGAAATTAAATAATCAAAATAATCAGTGGTTATGTCAGTAGAAATCAGTATAATCAGTATAAAGCAGCTTCCTACAATTCAGAATATTCCTAATTTTAAACATTTTAAAAACTTTATTTTCATTCCAATTTAACACCCCCAACATTCATTTGACACAGCCCTTGTTATTTCAAATCCTCCCAGTCATTAATATATATTTGATATAAAGAGATGTGAATCTTTTGCACATCCAACCACCATCCATATTTCCATATGCCCAAATCAAATAAGAAGGAAAGCCTGAGTAAGGAGAAAAGGATAGATAGATGGAAAGCAGGGTTTGGGGGGGGGGGGAGAGCACTAGAGGATCTTCATCAAAGCACAAATTATATTGCACAAAAATGTCTGTCACAGATTGATGGATATGCAGCGGTCAGATTACTCACTTCAGCTCTCAAGTTATATTACCCCCGTTTAAAAACAGTTTCAGGCCTAATTCAAGCTGCTCGCATTAGTGTTGAAAGCCCTGAACAACTCAAGTCCAAAATTCCTGAAAGATAGCCTCCTTCCCTATGGACACCCTCCGTGCTGAGATTAGCAGAGTGGGCCACTCTTGGTTGTTCCACCGCTCTCAGGGATTTGGGGTGCTGGCGTTCCAGGAAAGGGCCTTCTCTGTGGCAGCCCCTAAGTTGTAGAACTGCCTCTCCACAGAGATGCCCCTGGGCCCCTTCACTACGCAGCTGTTGACTTCTGTGACGCACACTTTCAGGAACAGCCATCCGCCAATTCCTGTGAGTGTAGTACATTTTAACTCTTCGCACATCTGGATTTTAAATTATTATAGCCTGCTCTGGGATCTGCTGGGAAAAGGCATTTCATAAATTTAATAATAATAAAAAGCCACCTCATTTGCACAGCTGCATCCTACACCCTGTTTCTTGGTTGTACTAGGGAAAGATTGGATATGGGAACAGCAGACAGAATGTGGGGTGCCATCAGGGCAGGATCCAGGGTCACTGTTGCAGAGCCCCACTCAACAGAAGGGGCACAAGGGGTCAGCAAACACAGGCCTCATGGAAAGGGGAGGCTTGGCACATTTTGAAGTTAATAGTCAATGCATCTGGCAGTTAACCAGAAGGTTGGTGGTTTGAGCCCACCCAAGGATTCCTGCATTGCAGGGGGTTGAGCTAGATGACCCGTGGTGTCCTTTCCAACTCGTATGATTCTGTAAAGTAATATATTTTACCATTTAAAGGAGGGGTAGCCTGAAGTTTAAAGTATATCTTAAAAATCGCTATAAAATTGAGGAGTGCTAAAGTGTGAAGGGAAAGGAAGATGTATAATTACAGCTATATTTATTCTTTTTGATTTAATGTGATATTGAATAGGAGAATAAGTTTAAACTTTAATTGGCTAAAAGAGTTGCTGAAAAATTGTGAAACTAGGATGCAAAAAGGGGAAGGTATGGGGAAGTCCGAGAAAAGAGGCTTACGAAAAGGAGGTTAAGAAAGTAGGATTTATGTTTTTTGTGTGTGTCTGTTGTTGTATGTATTATTTAGTGTTGTTGTGTCGATAAAATTGGAAAATCAATAAAAAATTATTAAAAAAAAAAAGGAGGGGTAGCCTGTGTGGTTTCATAGAGGAGAAGGCTATCTGTCAATGGCCGCTAGCCATGATGGCTCTGCTTCCATGGTCAGAGGCAGCAATGCTTCTCAATACCAGTTGCTGGAGTCGACAGAACGGGAGAGGGCTCTTAGCCTCAGATCCCACTTGCACTGTCAGAACAAGATGCTAGCCAAGATGGGCCACTGACCTGATCCCAGCAAGGCTGGATTTTATGTTTTAATGTTCTTAGGCCAAACATCCGGAAACCCCCAGGTTAGGGAAAGCTGTTCTAGGTGTTAAATCTTAAAAGCTGGGGGAGTTACTTTCTCTGTTTCATGTCAATGCATGCACATCATTTTAGTTTTATCCTGTTTGTTTGTTTGTTTGTTTGTTTGTTTGTTTGTTTGTTTGTTTATTGCAGTTAAACCCCACCTTTTACTCCAGGGAGCTGGAGGTAGTGGCTCCTCATTTTGTCCTCACAACAACCCTGTGAGGTAGGTTAACCTGAGAGGCAGGCACTGGCCCAAGGTCTCCCAGTGAGATTTGTGGCCAAGAAGGGGATTTGAACCCTGGTCTCCTGGGTCCTAGTCTGACACTCTGACCACTACACCACAGCAAGGCAGCATACAATCCACAGCTACAGCTGCTGAAGTTTATCTTGAACTGCAGAGACATTTTTGTGGGGGAAGGGAGGGAAACATTCATTCCCTCTAATATACCTTTGTTGTTTGGATTAAGCGCCTTCCTGGCTTTCAGCTGGTGGAAGATGAGCTACACGAGAGTCAGTGAGCAGAGCACACAGTGGTTGGTGGGATTAAGACGTCATTGGTCTGAAATGTGGGGGAGGGAGGGGGCTCTTATTTCCATGGTTGAAATGGGAGGGGGGATCTGCTGTGTTCCCACATATGTGCTTGAAAGCTGGCTGCACTAGCTGCTTTCCCAGAACGCAGGTGGCCGAGGGGGTCAGGCACACCAGAGGTGACAACTCCAGAGACCTTTTGCAAATTGCCAGCCAGGTGGCGGGATTAAAGGTTCTGTATTGTCTCAGCGCTCAAAAGATGGCAGGGCAGATAAAGCTAAAAGAGACTGAGCGAAAGTATGTGCTCTCTGAGACTTGAACCCTCAACCCTGCTGGGACTCCCCCCCCCCTTCATCTCTTTGCTAACATCTGCAAGGCAGGCAGAAGAGGGAAAGCCAGAGTGTTCATCAGGGTCAAGTCTCAGCCCTGAAACACATTGCAGAGCAATAGAGGGAACCTCTGAGCATAGACAGAGTGATGCTCTGTCCTCTGCTTCAGGTCATCACCCTCCTTAGAAAGCAAGATGGCAGTTGAGTGTGATCAGGTGTGGAGAAACAGGACTAGGTGCCAGGTCATTCATGAGCCAGGCCTCGTAGGTACTGTACTGGGCTTGCGGTTTTCCCACACACATCATCTATCTGGCTGGCCACTGTGAGAAGAGAAGGCTGGACTAGATGGGCCATTGGCCTGATTCAACAGGTTCTTATGAGGAACACCAGTCTGGGCAGGTCATCTCTGTTCCCGAACCCATCTTGGCCAGAGTAGGACACTTGTGCCAGTGTGGCACACACCTCCCAGGCGACACAGAGCTCTTCTTCACATTGCTGGAAGACAGCCCTTCATCATTCAAAAGTTTTCACACTTCCTACGCTTCGAGAAGCCAGACTTATAAGAGATGCTGCACCTATTTTTATTCCTGCCTGCTAGGCGCCCCACGCAGCAACAGCCTCTCGTCTCTGCCTGCTGCGATGCTCAAGAGTCGGTATCTGGCCCTGCAGCAATGCTCTGTGAGATGCCCAGCAGATGTGCAGATTTGGCATCTCCTCCCACCCCTTTTGTGTGTTTCCTCAGTCCTAAGGATAGTTGGAGCCAAGGAGATGCCAGAGGGGTTTGCTGTGGACCTATAAATGTCTATACTTGTGCGCATTTTTGCATAAGAGAAGGGCAGCTTAGATGACGAAGTGTCTCATGCATGCAGCAGCTCATTGATATGTTCTATCTAGCGGTATGCGTGCCTCAACCATCCCAACAAATTACTACCTGTGGAACTCACTGCTCCAAGATGCAGTGTCTTTTAAAGGGGAAGAGATTAAATCCCAAGGAGCTGAAGAGGGCTATCAACAGCTATTTTGTTGCAGAAGTTAGATAGAACCTCCATGTCCAGAGACTGTCTACCTCAGAAGAAGAGTTGCCTTGGGAAAGAGCGAACAGCAGGGGAGGGGCTGTTGACTTCATGCCTAGCATATGTGTGCTTGTTTCCTAAACCATATGATGGGCTGTTTGTGGTCAGGATGCTAGACTAGAACAGGGGTCAGCAAGCTTTTCCAGCAGGGGGCCAGTCCACTGTCCCTCAGACCTGTGGGGGGCCAGACTATATATTTTTGGGGGGTGAACAAATTCCTATGCCCCATAAAGAACCCAGAGATGCATTTTAAATAAAAGGACGCATTCTACTTGTGTAAAAACATGCTGATTCCTGGACCGTCTGCAGGCCGGATTTAGAAAGTGATTGGGCTGGATCAGAGGTAGAGCACCTGCCTTACATGCAGAAAATCTCCTGTGGTTCAATCCCCAGGTAGGGCTGGCAGAGATCCCTGCCTGAAACCCTGAAGAGCTGCTGCCAGTCAGTGCACACAGTACTGAGCTAGATGAATCAATGGCCTGATTCAGTATAAAGTGTCTTCCTCTGTTGCTATTTAAATTGGTCCTTTATTCAGAACCATGAGGACTAGAATTTTTCTTTTGTAGCTCAGTGGTAGAGCATCTGCCTTGATGCGGTAGGTCCCATGTTCAGTCCACAGTGGCATCTCCAGGTAGAGCTGGCAGAGACTCCCTGGAGAGCCACTGCTGCCAGTCATTGCAGGCAATACTAGTTTAGATGGACCAGTGGTCTGATTCAGTATAAGGCAGCTTCCTATGTTCCCCTTGCTCTCTTGCAGAGGTGGGAGGGGGACTTTAATTCAGCTAACATATGATGGGAAGGAGTCCTGTCCCTGCCTGAAGCCTGGGAACCAAACCAGAGCAGACAATTCAACACAGGGCTCAGCAAGAGCATCTGTGTTCTGCCTCCAGTTCTGTAAGGGAACAGGGGTGCACTTGGGTAATATGGCGCCCTGAGCGAGGACAAAATTTGGCACCCCTCACCCTTCAATATTTCTTAGTTTCATAATAACTCATTTTGGTACAGATTCCTTTTTAATGGATCTTCTCAGTAGGAACCGATATAAACATAGGTATTATTATCGTTGTTGTTGTTGTTGTTGTTGTTGTTGTTGTTGTTGTTATTATTATTATTATTATGTGCCCCCTTGGCTTGGCGCCCTGTGCAGGGAACTGCCCAAGCTGCCCTAAATCCTGCGCTGCTGGGAAAGGAGGGAAGGGCAGGGTCAAGGTGAAAAAGGAAGACTGGAGTGCCACCTAATTTATAACTCCGTTAGAAGAAGAAGAAAATCCCTCTGATTTCCCCAGGCTAGTGAGAATTAAAGGGCATTGTGGAAATGGAGACTGCTGGAAGGTGTTCATGTCTCTGGGCGGGGAGGGGTGGTTGGTTGGGGGGGAAAGTCAGCCGCCAAAGTCTTTCTAGCCTCCAGCTCAGAGCAAAGAGCTGGTGTGGTCACCGTCACTGGCCCCCAGGAGTCCTGGGTTCTGCTCCTAGCTCCGGGTTAATAAACGAAAGCAAAAGGTTAGAGAGAGCCAGGATGGTTGCCTCTGGGGACTGGGCTGTTTGGCAAGAGACTTTTAGCAGATGGTCAGCTGAAGCAATGGAGGCTGAGCAATCTGCACCCCTGCTTCCTCAGCTCAGGGAAGGCAACGAGGTCTAGTGGTTGGAGGGAGTCAGGATGGTGGGGGTGGTGTTTGGGAATCATTGGCAGCTGACAAGTGATGCAGGTTTAGGGAAAGGACCATACCTGAGTTCAATACCTGCTGGTGTCTCCAGGGAGAGAAACTCCCTCTCTGAAACCTTAAGAGCTGCTGCCAGCCAGTGTAGACAATGCTGACCTGACCCTCAGCAGAAGGCAGCTCCCTATGTTCCCATGCTCAATTTGGCAACCAGAACACCTGAGCTCTTTGTTGCCAGCGCTGGGGTGCCCCCACCCCACCTTGAAATCCAAATCCCAGACATAAATATAGACCTTAGTCTGCGTTTGGAGCTGCGCTTGGTTCTGCCTGTCTGTTGATGCAGCAGATGACAAATCTACCTCCATCTCTCCCTCCCTCTCCCCCCCCCCTTTCTTTCTCTCTCTCTCCTCTCCGCCCCCCCCCTTCCCCCAGGGCACTCCCTTCTCTGCTCCAGGCTGGAGAGCCTAGCCCTGCCGGGCACAACGGGGCCTCCTAGTGGCAGAGTCGGGAGCAGCCGCTGCCTCTGCGCTGGTGCAGGTGAAAGGTTGCAGATGGCCAGAGAAAAGGGGGGGTTGTTACTAGTGCCACAGGAAGAGGGGGGCAAGTGGCCAGGGCAGGATGCAATTGAGGTGGAATAATTTGAAGCTGGCTGGTCCCTTTCACCACCACCTTCCTGCCACTGAGCATCTGCTTTCCATCACTCGAAGGGCACCCCGCTCCGATTTTAATCAAGATGGAAATACAAAGGTCAGAGAAGAATAAAAGAGGGGTGGGGAGAGGGACCCCCACCATTTCCATCAGAATGCAACTTTATGGGTAAGGAAAAGAGTGAGGGGTGAAAGGAGATTCAGTGGGAGAAAAAGAGCTTTCGGAGATCAGATTCCTTTTTCTTTTCTGGAAGCCGTTCCAGGGTTTGTAACAGGCAGAGACAGCTAAAAGGGGGCTCTCCTCCCCCACCCTCCAAAGACCAGTGCACCCCATTTGTGGTTTTCTCCCCCTCCCCAAAATTAAATAAACACTCTGCAGTCCCCCTCTGCAGGACATTAGTCACTCCACAACCCCCCCTCCAGGAGCCATCACTGCCTAACCCAACTTCCCACAAAGCTCAGCTAGACACACACACCCCAACACACAGACACACATCACATTTCTGTCCCCCCCCCCCAATCCATTCGCCTCAGATGCCTTTTTACCTTCTGCTCAGTGTCTCAGGGGCCCAGAGAGCAGCCGCGGCCATCCTGCTCCATCTCCCCGCCTCTCTGAGCCCCCTGCCTCTCGCTCAGGCTCTCCTGGCTGGATCGCGGCCCCCAGGTGCCCCTTGAACCCTCTGCTCCTCTGGGTGCCATGGAGGGGGGCCCAACCGCAGCGGAGCCCCCTCGCCTGCACGGCGGCTGGTGCTGCTGCTGCTGCGTGGCAAGCAAAAGTTCAGCGTGGCTGGAGGTGGCATCGGAGACGCAGGCAGCAGAACATCCTTCCCCCCCACCGTCGGTCTCCCCCCCCCCCCCCAGCCAAAGGAATCAGACTCAGGAAATGCTGCAGCACTCAGGCAGACATGGGAGAGGGCATCCGTGCCACCCTCATCAAGATGCTGCTGTTAGTGGAGTTCTCTGTGACTCGGGGTGCTCTCTGCTCCCAGGGTCTCTGCTCTTTGACCCTTTTCGCTCACCAGGACTCAGGCTGGGCCACCTTGCCTCTGACCCTTCCCGGGCTCGGAGGCTCCAGGTCCTCCCAAGGCGGCAGATGCCCAAATCAAACGCCTGGGCTCAGTCTGCTTTGCCCTCCAGCTCCTGTGTCCCGGTCACTGTTCCTGGACCCTGAATGCACCCCACTCCCCTTCCAGGCCCCCTTCACCCCTCAGGACTCCTGGGTTCCATGCCACTCAGCTCTCTGTTTCCAGATAAGTCTAGATCCCTTCGATTTCTTCATTCCAAGGTTCTAGATCTCCCAGGACAGGCCTGTTCCAGGTTCTACATGGTCCATTTCTGATCTTGATATCTCTCTTGCTTTTCTGGATCTTAGTTCTAGATCCACAGTTCTTGAAGAATCCAGGGGGGGTTGTTTGTTTGTTTTTTTAAAAAACACCTTACCCCAGAAATTCCAGAATTGAGCTCGTTGGTCCAGCGAAGAGGCTGGGATTCCACCACCCACCCTTTAGCTTCTTGCCCTTCTAGCTGCCCAGTCTTTGACAGTTCCAGATTATATCCCAGTTCTGTGCCCTCTGGAGTTCCGGGTTCTAATCCTCCACCCTACTGGATTCCTGGTGGGCAGGCCATTCGGTGCTAGATCTTTTGACTTGGCTTTCAGACCCCAAGAACCTTTGGGGTTGGAACATCTCCAGGGCATTAGATCCTGGATTTCCGTTTGTACTTCCCTCCTTCTTGAAGCCTGCTGTTTTCTGCCTTTGCAGAACGTGAGATCAAATTCCTGGCGCCTTCAGAGACTCCCAGGGCCCTTCCAGGAACAACGACCTTTTGCACACCCCTTCAGGGCGTCCCCAGATCCTGTTTCTTCTGCAGATCCACCGCCCTTCTTTTCCTCCAGTCCTCCTGGGTCCTCCTCCAAGACGCTCTTTGTCTCTCTGCCTGCCTTCCTGGCGGTCCGGCAAGGGACTGGGAGGGGACCAGCCAGCAGTTTGCAAGCAGGGTTCTTTCAGTTTGGCCTCTCCATCAAATCTCTTCCCCCAGATGCCACCCCACCCCTCCGGACTGAAGCAGGCTTAGCTCTCCGGAGCGGACGGCTCCGCTGGGCTTGGCCCCTCCCCTTCCAGCGCCTGAAGCTCCTCCTACCCAAGCTCTGGTTGGGGGGAGGGAGTTGCCTGTGCCTGGTCTTTGAAGCAGCTGGGATGGAGTCTCCCCGCTTCCTTCTCTGGTTGCAGAGGCAGAAAGAGTGATGGAGCACCTTACCCAAGAGCTAGATTTGGGGAAAACCTTTGCCTCTCAGTAACCAGGGCAGGGAGGCAGGCAGCCCCATTGTGTCAGGAAAGGAAATCCGTATTGTTTTCACATCTGATTCTACCCTTTGTGCTTTTAAAAAGAGTGCTCACCGCCCCACACACACACATTTTAAAGTCTGGATTTCAGATTACCAGGCAACATCCCCTCCCCCCCCAGGCTGCAACCTACCAGAAGCAGGAGAAGTGGGGGAGGGATCAAAGAGCAGCTGGTACCAAGTTGGTCCTCATCCCGGTTGTCCTGGGAGACCCGTTGCTAGGAAGCGGGATTGCGGGGGGGGGGGAGCACTGGTGGGAGATAGCGATGGGGTCCATGTGGAGCAGGGTGGAAAGGGGTCCTCATTTTTAGATCTAGGCCGAGGAAGGGGGCTTTTGACTGCAGAAAGGGGAGGCCCACACATTTTAATCTTTGCACCTATTGTTTTCTTTCTTCCTTTAAAGCACACACACAAACAGAGAGAGGCAAACATTACCTTGCTAATCCAAAACGTGGCTAAAAACAAAACAAAATTGCAATCTTGCAAAGTTTCTTTCTAAAGTAAGTCCCCCACCCCTGGAAAATTTAATCCTGTGCATGGCGACTCAGAAGTAAATCCTTCCATGGGGGAGTTACTCCCAATAAAGAATGGACAGAACTTGGAGCGCATGTCCACTTGGATAGCCACTGAGGCTATCTCAGACACATTTTACTTGGAGTAATTCCCACTGAACTTAATGGAACTTACTTCCAAGCAAGCATGTGCAGGATTGTGCTCTTAGCCATACATGCCATTGGCGAGGTCCTTTTGAACCCCTCTGACAATACTGGTAACTCTTTCTTGTGTGTTTTCAGCCAGTAAGAAGAAATAACATTTTGGTGCTATTAAATCTGTGGGTGCCTCCAGATCATTCTCACCGACAATCCCTTTTGGATAACATAAGGCCATATTTGCACCCCAAGGAATTCTGCATCTGCTTTGTATCACTGCTGATATTAGGAAAGTCTTTCCAGCTCTTCTGTATACAACAGCTTACCTGGTCACCAAAATGTGACTGGAAATTCCATGCAAGTGAATAATTGTTCCATCCCTCCTGCCAGTCCCCTTGGCTGAAGGCCAGAGGATGAGGTTGCCAGTGGCTACCAGACACAAAGGCTATGTTCTGCCTCCACTCAACACTTACTGGGATCCACAAGTGAGGAGAGTGCTGTTGTGCTCAGGTCCTCCTTGAGGGCTTCCCAGAAGAGACTAGTAGCCATTGATAGTCTTCAGCTCCTCCGTGAATTTGCCTTTTCAAAACCATCCAAGTTGGTGGCCATCGCTCCCTCCTGTGGGAGGGAGTTCCATAGTTTAATTATGTGCTGCATATAGTTAAGCTATAATAGAACTCACTCCTGCAGGCCACAAACTTGGATGGCTTTAAAAGGAAGATTGGACAAATTCCTGGAGGAGAAGACTATCAATGGCTACTAGCCATAATGGCTGTGCTCTGCTTTATCAGTTGGAGGCAGGAATGCTTCTGAATACGAGTTGCTAGAGGAGGGGAGAGTGTTCTTGTGCTCAAATCCTGCTGTTGGGCTTCCCCATTGCGGCATCTCTTTGGCCACTCTGAGAAGCTGAACGAGATGGGCCATTGGCCTAATCCAGCAGGCTCTTCATATGTTCTTATGATGCTTCCGTGCACTTTCCCCTCCTCTTGAGTAGTCAACCTTCACCTTTCTGTCTGACTCACCATTCCCTCTGCTTTGGGGTAGGAGTTCTTTTTGTGGGAAGGGGATCTGAGAGTCAGCCTGGAGCCCATGATACTGGAGCTGGTCCTCAAGCAGAGAGATCTGGATCATCTGTTGGCCCCTCGGGGATCGCTGACCCTGTGGGGATCTGCCAGAGGGTCCTGCTCCTCCCTCTGAGGAGAGACCTCAGGTTGAGCCCTGACAACTCCTGGATACTTAGGGGAAAGGAGGGCGGAATCTGAGGGAGTGTTGACTAGTGGTTAAGGTAGATAAATCCAAAAATTCCAGGGTTTTTTCAGTCTTTGCTTCAGCCTTCCCCAGTTGGGTGCCTTGGTCCTCAATTTCCAGGAGCCCCAGCCAGCACACCCCTCATTTTAATTGAGCTGTGAGTTAAGGGCATTTGTCTGTATTTCAGCCTCTCTTTATCCTGCATTGCTGTGCCCAGGAAGAAAAACGTTGATATTGGGCTTTAATCACCATTACTCACTTGCCCTCGCCTCCAGTATTTATTTTACTGCAATTACATCCCATCTTTTGCTCCAAGGAACTCCATGGTGTACATGGTTCTCCCCTTTGTCATTTAATCCCCACAACAATCCAGTGAGGTGGGTTAGGCTGAGAGGCAGCAACTGAGCTCAAGGTCACCCAGTGAGCTTCATGGCTGAGTGATGGATTTGAACCCTGGTCTCTGATGACCTTGTCGACACTCTCACCACTGCATCACCATTGGCAAGTCATGTTCAGTTGCAACTCCATCCGATGAGCATCAAATAATTTTGACAGGCTGATTTTTATTTTTATTTCCCCCAAAATTTTCTTTCAACCAAGTTACAGCTCATAAATCCTCATTTGTTTGTGCAGATCTGCTTCCTCTTTTATGAATCTATCGATCTGGTCTTCTTTTTCTTCTGTTCCGTTGTTTGTATTGCTGAAAAAACGTTTCGTGCGAATCAATAGCGTTCAGGTTTTGAAGAAAGAAGGCTGTCTAACTGCAAGTGGCAGCTTCTCCCTCCCTTTTTGAATTATAAACACCCTCACACTTCTTTTCAAGACCTCAAAAGGCATCTGTGCTTGGATTGTGGGAGAGAAGGGGAGGGAAATTTAAATAAAATGGATTATTAACTGAGTAACTGGCCAAAACCCAGATCCATCAGCTAAAAAATCATTTTGTTGATTGACCACCTTGGAGAAAAGTCTGCTGATGAGGGAGAGAACAGAGTCCTTTGTTAATCCCCAGAGAGAGACTTAGGATACAAAGAATTGAGCAGAGATGCTTGAGAACTGAAGCTCTCCAGGAATCTCTAGCAATGCAGACAGTTTCTGATCAGATAATAAGGAATAAGTGCTGCCCCCTTCTGGAAAAGGCTGTCCATGCTGCAAAAAGTGTTGGGGGGGGGACCAGTCCTTTCATTTCTGCAGACTTTCCTGCTTTTTCTCCCAATGATCTCAGGTGTCAGTGGGAATTCCACCACATTTCTAGGATATCCTTGTTTTTAGGAACTGCAGGCATCCATCAGATGCAATCAGATACGCATCAGATCCAACGTACCCGCATCTGAACTCAGGCATGCAAGATTCCTCTGGTGTGCGTGCATGTGTGCTTAAATCTATGGATTGCCCTTTGAATTAAAATCAATTGTTATGTAGTCAGAAGCATCCAATTCCCATTCACACACTCGGTGCCGATTAACCAAGGACCAGAAATATAGCTGCACTAGTTGCCATTCCAATATTTTATTCCTCCTCATCTGCAAAGCATAAAGCTTTTAAGTTATTTTGCTTATTCCATTTATAATTTGAATTGTAAGGCTCGCAGTTCGCAGAGCTGTTTCAGAGATAACTTTTCTCTGCAATGCATTTGGAATGACACCCCACCACCAGAACACGTCTCCTCATAGCACTGATGTCTTCCTGGCCACATTTGTAGGAATTTAATTCTGATTAGCCCAAAAACGAATAAGTAACGCTCTCAAGGGATTATGCAGTGCTAAACCTTTTATAGGCTTTTCCCATCAATTCATCATGTCCAAAGTGAAATGCAATGGAAGCCATTTTTCAAAACCATCTAAAACACAACAATAAAATATTATAATGAATGCCGTATGCTTTATTACAGTAAATGCAGTATGACTTCATTTATTTATATGTATGCTGTCATCTGCCTCCTTGGGACACAGGCCAGAAGACAAGTCTCCCCTGCCTGTTGTCTGTCTTCCAAATCTAGTATATTGTGCTGATATAGGGAGGCTCCATTTAACTTCAGTGTCTGATAGTCATTCATAGAGCTACCTTCAGTGCAACTAGAGCCGCAGAAGAGGGCAGTGGGGCCATTTGCATTTAAGAATCTGTGGGTCAGGAGGTTGGTTGTAGGGAGTTGTAGCTCCTGGATGTGAGATATTCAAGAAATTTGGGGAGCTCCACACACACACTTGAAACAGGTAAGAATGAATTCTTAGCTTGAAGAATTTTAGCATAAATTTTTCTACTCCGTTCCATCTGCTACCCTCCGCCAAGGCACAATTGTTTGAGGCTTTGCTTGATCTTTTCCAGACACATTTTTCTCGTCTGTACTGTAAATGGCATCATTTTATAAGATTTCCCCTTGTCTATTCAGTGTATGGACAGTTATGAAGTGCCAACTCCAGCTTCTAAGAGATTTATAAGCTAGGAATGGCTAAGTTCTGTCTCTTCTAAGCTAGTGACAAGGAATAATGCGCATCTCCATAGCTCCTTTCGGCACAGTCTGTGTGAGTTAGCGTCTGAGAAGGAGGTAGTAGGCAGTTTGATCTTGGGGTGCTTCTGAAGCAGCTATTGCCAACTTGGTGCCCTCCAGATGTTTTGCACCACAACCCCAGCTCACGTTTGATACCAGTAGGACCAATTGCTGTTTAGGGCCTGTCGTATATAGCAAGGCAGATCTGGGGGGGGGGGGAGCAGCCTCAACTCCTCTACAGCTGTTCTTTTGGAGGACACAGCTATCTCCCCCTCTTAAGCCAGCCTGCTGCCCATCTGAGAATTGGAGGGACAAACAGTCCCATCGCCTATGTTAAAATAAGATTTAACTGTTTCCGTACATCAAAATTTGAGGGGGGGGGGGAGCAGGAGGCAGTCCATGGGCTAACACCCCAGAGGACAGGATCACACTTCAAAACGACCTTGACAGATTAGAGAACTGGGCCAAAACAAACAAGATGAATTTTAACAGGGAGAAATGTAAAGTATTGCACTTGGGCAAAAAAAATGAGAGGCACAAATACAAGATGGGTGACACCTGGCTTGAGAGCAGTACATGTGAAAAGGATCTAGGAGTCTTGGTTGACCACAAACTTGACATGAGCCAACAGTGTGACGCGGCAGCTAAAAAAGCCAATGCAATTCTGGGCTGCATCAATAGGAGTATAGCATCTAGATCAAGGGAAGTAATAGTGCCACTGTATTCTGCTCTGGTCAGACCTCACCTGGAGTACTGTGTCCAGTTCTGGGCACCACAGTTCAAGAAGGACACTGGCAAACTGGAACGTGTCCAGAGGAGGGCAACCAAAATGGTCAAAGGCCTGGAAACGATGCCTTATGAGGAACGGCTAAGGGAGCTGGGCATGTTTAGCCTGGAGAAGAGGAGGTTAAGGGGTGATATGATAGCCATGTTCAAATATATAAAAGGATGTCACATAGAGGAGGGAGAAAGGTTGTTTTCTGCTGCTCCAGAGAAGCGGACACGGAGCAATGGATCCAAACTACAAGAAAGAAGATTCTACCTAAACATTAGGAAGAACTTCCTGACAGTAAGAGCTGTTCGACAGTGGAATTTGCTGCCAAGGAGTGTGGTGGAGTCTCCTTCTTTGGAGGTCTTTAAGCAGAGGCTTGACAACCATATGTCAGGAGTGCTCTGATGGTGTTTCCTGCTTGGCAGGGGGTTGGACTCGATGGCCCTTGTGGTCTCTTCCAACTCTATGATTCTATGATTCATGCCACACTCCAGCAGAAAATAGGATGTCCCTACATAACCTTTGTGTCTCTTGTGCAGTGTTGACTTGTTTTACTGTTTTATTTTATTTATAAATTTTCTAATCTGCTTTTCAACTTTTAAAAAACATACAGTGATCTCAGCCAGGCATAAAAGCACCCTTGACTTTTGCCTGAGGTCGCCCTGTCACCCTTTGCCTGCGTTGACATTGAGTCATATTAGGATTTCCTGGGCTTTCACTTTCGGTTTTGGGTTCTTTTGTCCCAGGTTAAAAGGAATTTTTTTAATGTTCCAGGTTAATAGGAACATTCTTAGGGATCAGGTTTGGAGGTGCCAGTAGATGCAGCGCTTACTTTAGATGCCCAAGTGGCATCTGAGCACAAAGGTTTTCTCCCTTTTTCTTAACACCAGAACTCTTAGAAGCTGATTGTTGGAAGATACAGGACAGATCAAAGAAAGGACTTCTTCATGAAGCACATAGCTGAACTATGGAACTCCTTCCCACAGGAAGCAGTAATGGCCACCAATCTATATAGCTGTAAAAGGGGATTTAACAAATTAATAGAGGAGAAAGCTGTCAGTGGCTACTAGAAACAATGGCTGTGTTCTACATCTGTGCTCAGAATCTCTACATCTGTGCTCAGAGACTCTAAATGCTTCTGAATCCGTGCAACGGGGTGAGCTCCCATAGCTCTGTCCCAGCTCCTGCCAACCTAGCAGTTCGAAAGCACACCAGTGCAAGTAGATAAATAGGTACCACTGCAGCAGGAAGGTAAATGGCATTTCCGTGCGCTCTGGCACTTGTCACAGTATCCCGTTGCGCCAGAAGCGGTTCAGTCATGTTGGTCACATGACCTGGAAAGCTATCTGTGGACAAACGCTGGCTCCCTCGGCCTGAAAAGCGAGATAAGCACCACAACCCCATAGTTGCCTTTTTTTTTTTAACCACATGGAAGGCTTCTGAGAAGCTTCAACTGTGGGCAAAAGACCACTGGAAGTTGCGCAAGCCCCAGAGGACACTCCTCACCAGTTGAAACAGCTGTACCGACACACCATTGGTTTGCAAGCTGATTTTAAACTGATGGCTTTCAGGCCATTGTTTGCATGGGACCCGAATCCCTGAAGGACTGGTGAGCTTTCTGGGGCATTGCAGGCTGCATCAGGTGCCTTCAAAGGGGAGGCAGAAGAGATGGAGGGTTCAGTGTTGTTGTGCCTTCTGCAGAGACACCTTCGCTGCTAAACTTGAAGTGCCAGGGTATTCAAATTCCTTTTATAAAAAAATCTGCCAAAGATTCTTTTATCTGCCAATAACTTTTGCCTGCATTGTTTTATTGTTCCATCTGGCGTTACATTTCTGACATCACTGGCGTTGCTGCTGTTGTTTCTGACCTGCTGTTATACAAATGAAACGTGCCATGAGTCTGACTTGCAGTGAATCTGACCAGACAGAGGTTGGCAAAGATGCCTCCTACTTCTCTGCTGCCATGGCATCGCCAAATTGCCATCCAGCAGAGCTTTCCTGGGTGATAATTGGGCTATTACAACAAGTTCCTAGAACGGTTACATTAAACCCCTCCTTGGGAGACCCACGTAATAAATTTGCAAGGCTATTTAGTTAGTTAGTTACACTTATTTGTTGGTTTCATATTGTAATTTTGTGTTGTGTAAATCACTTTATTCACACCTTTGCACACTTGAAGGTCAGCTAAGAAATATTTTAAATAATAATGGGAGAAGAAGGCCAAAGCTGGTCTCTCAGCTGATCCAATGGTGTGACCCTGCTTCCCTTCCTCCTTCTGCTACAGCCCAATGGAATGACCAGCAGTTGTCAGGTGATAGCCGAAGGGGGAGGAGCCTGATGGAAGTGTTTTGGTTTTTTTCCAGCTGAGCCGATGGCCTGGCCCTGCTTCCTTTCTCTTCCTCCCTCAGCTGTAGCCTGACACAATGGCTGGTGTCAGAAGACAGCTGGTGGAGGAACGGCAGTTGTTGCACAGATCTGGAAAGCTTAATGCTGACTGATAGTAGTGTCTAACCTGCCCGCCCCCCCAAAAAAACCCTGATGCGTGCCTCTTAGACCTCCCTCTCATCTCCCTTTCAGACCAACATCCCTTTCCTACAGAATGTGCTTGGCAATGACCAGTTTCTCCGTGGCACCGTGGACACCCAGTTCATCGATGAGAACCCCGACCTTTTCAATTTGCGACCTGGCCAGAATCGAGCCCAGAAACTGCTCCACTACCTGGGTATGTGGGGGTGGGAGAAGGAGGCAAGTGGAGGACCTCATCATGTGGGAACTCAATTCCAGTTTTAGCCAGGAGGAGAGCGAAATCAGGTTGGAATAGTCTGAATCACCTCATGGTTAATTCTTGGAAAGGCAGATGGACACTCGCACTAACAGGAAACCATAACCTCTGACCTGGAAGCACTTCTGTGGCAAATGAGAGGAGGCTGTGATGAGGGGAGGACTCTCTGGGGGTGCTTAGAGGCACACTGTCCTCCCTTGCTTTACACACTCCAAGAGTTTCAGGATAGTTTCTGGAGCTGAACCAGCCTTTACTTTGTCCTGTGGCTTAAAGACCGAGCATATAGAAGAACAAGCTACACTGATGCAGAGCCAGCATGGTTTCTGCAGGATGCTGCTGTGGGCATTTTCTGCCAGTCCCTATCTTTATCTCAAAGTCTAACACAGCTTTTTCTTCCCAGGCCATGTCATGGTGAACGGACCCATCACACCCATCCCAGTGAACGCCAGGCCTTCGCCTATTGACCCAGTTATCCCTTCTGTTCCTCTGGGTGAGTTTGGGGATCTGACGGGAAGAGACAGGCAGGCAGTGTGCCACCGCTAAAATAAGAGGCTAGACCTTTGGACCACTTTCTTCTCATCAATTTCCAAACGTACAAGGAAATTTTTTCACCCTCTGACCTCTTCCCCTATTGGGGAGCATGCAGCATCTGAGAATCATGTTAGTTTCACCCTGTGTGTATTTCAGATGCCAGACCCAGTCTTGCTTTCCGTACAGGTGAAATAGCCCCATAGGCAACAATCTTCACTGCCTTCGTTCTTTCCATGTGGAAAATCAAATTGCACAGTAATTTCTGTATCATAGTCCTGGGACCCTCTTTCTCCTCTGTCCCACCCCACTCCCACCCCCACAATTTTCCAGCTATACGCTCTTCCTATTTAAAAGAGGGCATTTCAGAGAACCCTGCAGGCAGAGACAAATTGAAATTTGACATTTGGTTGGTACCAATCTAGGTGAGCACAGTGTAGGAGGAATGAGAGGCAGCTAGCCTAGATTGGAAAGCTTGCAATTTAATCCTCACACATAGCTCTACAAACCTTCGGATGTGTCCAAATGCAGCCGCTTTGTCTGAGAGCATAAAAAGAGACTGTGGGATCAGGGCATCCTGTTCTCACAGTGACCAACCAAGATCCCAAAAGCAGATCTCGAGCATAAGAGCCCTCTCCCCTCCTGTGGTTTCCAGCAATGGATATATTTCCTCTAAAGGAAAAACAAGCCAATCAGAATGGGAAGCCCCTGGTGGCTGCTTTAAAGTTAACCCATCTAAACATCCAATGGGGGAACTCCTGCCCACTCATTGTCACTTCCAATCCATAATTGAGTTAGGCCAGGCCTGGTTCCAAAAAGGTACACTGGGAAGGAAGGGGCCCAAGACCTCCCTCCCTTGGGAAGAGGCCAGCCAGCCATTATTCAGATCCCTTATGAGGCACAGAGGTGGAAGAAAAGAGAAACGTGGTATTTCATTCAGTTAGTAAAGCCAGAGATGAATGAGAGATGAACTAGACAGAAGGTCAACAGAAGTCAGAGGACATAAGAACATGAGAAGAAACTATTGGATCAGGCCAATGGCTCATCCAGTCCAGCATCCTCTTCTCACATGCAGGGCCTCAGCGCTCTCACCTCTGGTGGCTTCTAGCAGATGGCAGCCATTGATAGCCCCCTCCTCCGTGAATTAGTTCCAACCCTCTTTTAAAGCCATCCAACTTGGTGGCCATCACTGCCTCCTGTGGGAGAGAGTTCCATAGTTAAAAATGTGCTGCTTAAAGAAGTCATTTTTTAAAAAATCTGCCCCGAATCTTTCAGCACTGGATGTCCATGAGTTTGAGAGAGAGAGAGAGAAATTTATCTATTCCCTTTCTTCATGTCATGCCTAATTAGTAAAACTCCTATCTCATTATCTCTTACTTGCCTTTAAGCTAAAAAGTCCCAAACACTACAACCTTTCCTCATAGACAAGTTCCCCCTGATCATTTTGGTTGCCCTTTTCTGAAGCTTTTCCAACCTTTTCTTTGTACAAATATCTCATGATTATTATTTTTTAAAAAAAAAGTTTAAAAGCCACTGCCGTGGGACAGGATACTGGCTTTGGGCCAGGATGCTGTGGGAAAGCCTGTTTCACCCTCTGACATTACCTCCCCAGGGCTGCTCTTAGTGATCCTGGAGAGATGGGGAGACAAAAATACTTGCATTGTCTCTCTTTCATTCACTGAGGCTGTTAGCCACTTGGAGAGTATTGAGGGTGATCTGGATCAGGAAATGGCCCAATTTGGCCGTGATGCGGTGGAGTAGTTCTAACCCAGAATAAAAAGGCATGATGGCTATGCTCTGCCTCCATAGTTGGAGGGTGTAAATGACTCTGAATACCAGTTGCTGGAAACTGCAGAAGAGTGGGGCGTTCGAGTCCTTTTTGCCAGTTTCCCACAGGCTTCTGGCCATTGTGAGAACAGGATGCTGGACTAAGTGAGCCTTTGCCTGATCCAGGGAATCCTCCACAGTGGAATTTGTTCCTTCCTGGAGCGAAAAGTGCTGGGTTCCCAGGACCAAATGTCCCAGCCTGCATCTCACAGCAAGAACTGGGGTTGCTGCGAGTGGGGGGGGGGGGGAATTCTCTGTCCATTTTGTTCACTTCACTCTGCTCTCTTTGGCTGAGGTGGGAGACAAATTGCTGCTCTGACTGATGGCATCCCTGATGGTAGGATTCCTGGGAGGCAGTTGGCACCCATGACTGGGCTTTTTTGAGGTGGGTGGAAGTGGGGGATGCACCATCCTCCTGACAAATCTGGGCCAGATGCCTCTGGATCGCAGCCCTTTCCACCGCATAGCCAAGGGCTTCAGCGCAACTTTTGCCAAGGCATCAGAATGGATCCAAAGGGGAAGGCGTTGGGTGGCTGTTGGGGGCCATCTGGAAAATGTGTCATGAACGGAGGCAGGGGGAGAAGCAGAGGCGGCATGTGCCACATGATGACATGATGCATAATTTAAGGCTCTTCTGTCTCTTGGAGTTGCACCAGGGCCCATGAGCTGGATGCATTTCAGAGAAGGCTGCACAAAGGCTTTCCCTTCCCAAGGCCTTGCGATATGGAGTCTTGGTGGCCTGCAGTAACTCCCCATTTATGTGCATTCAAGGCACACATGAGCTCAACCGCGTGCCTCGGAAGTGGTACGAAATGGAGCAAAAATGGCCCTAAAAAAGCACAAAAATGGCATCGTAAACAGTGCCTAGCAATCCTGCGAGCCTTTGCAAGTGCAATCCCAGGAGCCCTTGCGCCAACCTGGCATAGGAAAATAAGAAATGCCTTATACTGAATTGGTCCATCTAGCTTAGTATTGTGTACACAGCTTTAAATACCAGAATTGGGAACATGCTGAAGCCGGAATAAGTGGTCCCAACTCCTTCATGGATGTTTTGTAATCCATCAGCCAGCGCTTCTCTGATGGTTTGAACTTGCTCCTCACCACAGAGGGACAAGTTTTGGTTCCTCCCACTTTCAAATTTTCCTGTTCAGTTTTCCACATCTTTGCATCAGTTTGCAGCATCCGTGTAGCATAGTGGTTAGATCAAGGGTCAGCAAACTTACCGCGCCTCGGCCTGGTGTCTCCAGCATCGATCGCACGGTAGGCTGGGGGGGTGGGGAGCATGTGCCCATATGTGTGCGCACACGCTATTTCCGGCGCACTTCAGGTCAGAGGAGCACCGGAAATAGCTTGTGTGCATGTGCACAGGCCTCCTTCTGGTGCTCTTCCGATCCGGAAGTGGGCAGCCTTGCAGCGCAGCGCCAGTAAGAGCGGGCGGTGGCAGCGGGGGTCGCCATGGGCCGGATAAACAAGTCCCACAGGCTTTATCCAGGCCGTGGAACTTAGTTTGGGGACCCCTGGGTTAGATTGTCAGACAAGGACCTGGAAGAGACCAGGGTTCAAATTCCCCCTTGGCTGTGAAGCTCACTGGATAAGCTTGGGCCAGTCACCTGCCTGCCTGACAGGGTTGTTGTGAGGATTAAATGAGGACAGGGAAAATCACCACCTTGAGCTCCTAGGAGAAAAAGGTAGGCTACAAATTATTATTATTATCATTAACGTAAGAGCCTGTCCATGAGTCCTAGAAAAAGTTTTCTCTATCCACTTTCTCCATGACAGGCATCATTTTATAAGCTTCAATCATGTTGCCTCTTACTCGCCTGTTCTTTCAACTAAAAATTATCATCATCACCACATGAAAATGTGTCAGCGTTTTTCTGTGCATTCCCCCTAACACCCACATCTTTGCAAGCAATTTCCCCTAATATAATGCATTTTTATGATACTTTCACTAATACTTGCATTTTATGTGCACACTTTCCCTTGCTATGAATCCAGCATTGGGAACTTTAAAACAGGAACGAAAGGAGGACTCCTCTTACCTCTCCTTTAAAGCCCCATGCAGGGAAGGAACACCAGAACGCAGCAGCAAGAGCTCTCTTTGGAATTCCTTCTGGCCAAATCAGGAGGGACTGTGCCAGTGGGCAACCAAGCCACCGACCACTGGATCCCACCCCTCGTTGGAACTCCATGCCCATCCACCCCTCAAGCTCCACGTGGTCCACAAAGCCCCATGCGCAGTGGTCCACAAGTGGTGACAATCAGCTGGCCGTTGGGTCTTGGGAAGCCCTTCTCAAGACCCAGCAAGCAGCAGGCCATTGGTGCTTTGCAGGCTGTCCGTCTCCCCACCTGGATCACGTGAATGGCAAGTGGGCAGCACCACCCACTTGTCAAACCTGGCCTGTGGTGAGGGAGATAACAGTCGGGCCCACTGCCCAGATCCAGTTCACCACCCCTCAACTAAGTCATACTCAGAGCAGACACACTGAAATCAAGTCCATTGATTTCAACAGGTCCCCGTGGAGTATGACTGACATTGGATATCGCTCAGTGTCTTTTTTCTACATTACAACAAAATGGTGCTTATCATTCCCAGACAAAGGTGTTTTAAGTGTTGGGACAGCAAAAGCAAATCCCGATCCACTCCTGTAATTGCCACGGTGCTATGATTTGAGTGAGTTTTAGAATGCAAAACTGCACATGCTCGGAGTTGACAAACTTTGGGTGTCTGTGTGTGTGTGTGTGTGTGTGTGTGTGTGTGTGTGTTCGTTTGTGTGTTTTGCCCAATTATTAGAGATGTAACAGCACTTGTAAGCATGGTGGTGGTGGAAGAGAGAAGGCAAATATTAATTGTGTGCTTCACAGCTGAAGTAATAGATGTGGCTGTCTTTAAAAAAAAGTGGTTTTGGGAGGGATACGTAAGATTATGGAGCTGAAGGTCTAAAATTACCAAGCAGCTTCTGTGAACTGAAATAGTACCTGGTGATGTGCTGTTCCATCCCACGCCCAGAGAAAAGCCTGCATTCTAAATGAATTATGCAGATGAAGCTAATTTGCATCAATGTGCATAATTCTGTTTAACCATGGAGTGAGGAGCGCCTGGCACCCTCTGCTTGAGTGGTTGGACTCTGTTTATTATCCGCATGTACAAAATGCTAATACTTCACATTATATAGCAATTTCAGAGTATTCAGGGCATTTTGCATACCTTAACACAGTCGTCCTGAAAGCTACTAGGTCAGTGTTTTGTAGATGAGGGTTCTAAGCCAGGGTGGGCCTAATGACATTTAGGGTGCTTCTGTTTAGGTGTTTATTGTGGCATGGGTGAGACCAAGGACCCTTTTTGCACCTTGGCCATTGTTGACATCCAAAGGCCAGACTGTTTTTACATTCCAAGGAAAATCTGATATTTATTTATTTTTATTTTAAAAACACACACGCACACTGTTGCCTATGACCCATTTACAATCCTAGAATCATAGAACTGCAAAGTTGGAAGGGACACTGAGGATCATCTAGTCCAACCCCCTGCAATACTACTGGATTGCAGCATTAAGCCCCCAGACTGGAAACACCCCCGGCGAGTTCATGGCAGAGGTGAGACAACCTGACCAGGGCAGAGCAGCATGAAATAAGGAAACTGGGGGATTTCTCCTTCACCCACTTTGCAATGCCAAAGGTGTATTCCCAAATACAGTTGTATCTTGGAAGTCGAACGGAATGCGTTCCAGAAGTCCATTCAACTTCCAAAACATTCGGAAACCAAGGTGCGGCTTCCAATCGGCTGCAGGAAGGTCCTGCAGCCAGTTGGAAGCTGCGTTGGACATTTGGGTTCCAAAGAACATTCGCAAACCGGAACAATCACTTCCAGGTTTGCGGCATTCGGGAGCCAAAACGTTCAACTCGCAAGGCATTCGGGAGCTAAGGTATGACTGTAGTCACACCCGTAACTATTCCACTTGTGTTTTAAGGGATGTGTTATCTTGTCTCCAAGTGGTAAGAGACTCCAGGGGTGCCAGCACTGGCCCACAGTTCAGTTTCTTTGGAATGAGGCTTTCACCTGGCCTACTGTATAGAATCACCTCTGCGGCCCCAGCTGCTTTTGCCTCTGGCTCTACCCACCACCTGCATGTGGCCCTCAGAAGGCTGTGCAAAAGATCAAGCCGCCCTCAGGCTGAAAGAGGTTTCCCTCCTGTGGATTGTGGCTTCACTCAGTTCATTACATTTAACTGAGCAGCTCTCAAGCGCTGGCATTGACCGAGTGGTTATTTCATTCATGGTCAGCAGAGGGAGCTATCGCCATCAATGCAGGGAACTTGCAGGGCAAAGATGGGGAGTGGGGGTGGTTTGGGCTATTTCCCGGGTGTTGTGTGTCTTTGCCTGCTCATTCCTCTAATTTATTCCATGCTGGGGATCAATAGGAGACGAAAATAACAATGAAAACAAAAATCAGAAATTAAAGTGCCAGTCATAGAATCATAGCATTGTAGAGTTGGAAGGGACCTGAAGTTCACCTCCATATCACAACATCATTTTACAGATCTGTGGCCCACCTGTGTTTAAAATATTGTACTCTGTCCAATTCTGGTCACCTCACCTCAAAAAAGTTATTATAGAGTTGGGAAAGGATCAGAAAAGAGCAAGCAGAATGATCAAGGGAGTGGAACAACTCCCCATCACAGAATCCTAGAGTTGGAAGGGACCACAAGGATTATCTATTATGGAAGGCTGCAGCATTTGGTACTTCTTATTCTAGGAAGGAGGCAAGGAAGAGCTGACATGATCAAGGCGTACAAAGTTATACACAGCCTGGAGAAAGTGGACAGGGAAATGTTTTTTTCTCATACAGTAGAACTTGTGGGCATCCATGTTAGGAGAATCAGGACAGATAAAGGAAAGGGCTTCTTCAGTCTGCACAGAGTTTCACTATGGAACTCCCTGCCACAGGAGGCAGCGATGGCCACCAACCTGGATGGCTTTAAAAAGAGGATTGCACAAATTCACGGAGGAGGAGAAGGCCATCAAAGGCACAGACACAGTGCTATGCTCTGCCTCCACAGCTGGAGGACGCAATGCGTCCAAATTCCATTTGCTGGAAACCACAGGAGAAAGCTCTTGTCCTGTTCGTGTGTCAGCCACTGTGAGAACAGGATGCTGGACTAGATGGGTCATGGGCCTCATCCAGCAGGGCTTTTCTGATGTTCTTAGATCTATGCCCAGGGCTAGAGGAGAGGCGGCTTTTTCTCCTTCACCTGACTTAATCCACGTAATGCAGGCTGGGTTCCCCTTTTGCTGAAATGCAACGCAAACAACCCCCTGCGAAAATCTGCGGGTGGGAGAGGAAGAGAGAATCTGCTTGTTTCTCGTTAACGCCTGCTAAATATTTGATGGGTCTAACGAGCCGGCGTGGAAATCTTCATAAGTGTGCAGGGTGGCGGGGAGGGAGCGGGGGCAGGCAGATATAATAGCCGCCTGATTTACAAGCCTCCCTGCTTTTTTATGATTGATACGTGAGGTTCAGTTTAATTATATTGGATTCCAGCCTTGTATCATTATTACAGCAGTTTATTTTCTTTGTCAGCGGCTAATCCCCAACCTAAGCCAAGCATTAAGAGAATGAAATAAGGCTGTTTAAATCTTATTAAATTTCCCCCGAGCCAATAGTTAAATCCGTAGCGTGTGTATGTGTGTGTCTTAGAGGAGATGCTGCAGACCCCGGAAGAGGTAGCCCTCGCCGCTTCTGTAAGCGGGACGCGCACACAGCCCACAGGCCCCTTAGCAAATGGGGCATTGCATAGGCAAGCCTTCCCCAATCTGGTGCCCTTCAGATGTTTCAGATCAAATGTCCCATCAGTCCCAGCCAGCATTGGTAGGTCCAACACCAGTGAGAGGCAGTGTGGTGTAGTGGTTAGTGTGTCAGACTAGAACCTGGGAGGCCAGGGTTCAAGCCCCACACAAACATGAAGCTCCATGGGTGATCTTTGGCCGGTCATTGCCTCTCAGCCTAACCTACCTTGACAGGTTTTTACAAGGCTGATACAGGAGGAGAACCATGTACACCACCTTGAGCTCCACGGAGCAGGAGAAGGTGGTATATCAGTGTAATAAATAAGTAACTCTGAAAGGCACCCAGTTGGGGAAGGCTAGGTTAGACCTATTAGCACACAGCTCACCTACATTTTTGGACCTGTGCACCACTTGAAAAACCGCAGGCTTTTTTCAGGCAGTACGTAGTTAAACTGTGGAACTCCTTCCCACAGGAGGCAGTTGGGGCCACCAGCCTGGATGGCTTTAAAAGAGGATGGGACAAATTCACAGAGGAGGGTAAGGTGGGTCAGTAATGCCCACAATGACAGTCAGAGACAGAAATGCTTCTGAATACCAGTTGCTGGAAGCCGCGGGGGGTGGGGGTGGGGAGTTGCTCTTGCACTCGGGTCCTGTTTGTCGGCTTCCAGTTTGGGCATCTGGTTGGCCCCTGGACTAGATATGCCATTGGTCTAATCCAGCAGTCTCATCTTATGTTCTTTCGTGGAAAGCGTTAGAGGCCCTCACAGCCACACCACAACCACATTTGCCGCCTTGAGTTTCTGTGAGGGAAAAGTGGTAAGTAAGTAAGTGGGGCGGGAGTGTTTTAGCTTCTTCTGCCCCCCCCCCCAGTTAGTGAGGGAGTTTCCTGGAACTGGGGAGGTTTTGCAATCTCCAGGAAAATCTCTGCCTGTCTATCTGCCTGTCTCTCAGTCACACACACACACACACACACACACAGAGAGAGAGAGAGAGAGAGAGAGAGAGAGTCTCTACACCAGGCATAGGCAACCTTCGGCCCTCAAGATGTTTTGGACTACAATTCCCATCATCCCTGACCACTGGTCCTGTTAGCTAGGGATCATGGGAGTTATAGGCCAAAAAATCTGGAGGGCTGAAGGTTGCGTATGCCTGGTGTAGACAATGAAAAGGCCTTTCTCCTCAGGAAGGGGAAGAGCAGTTTCAGGGATCACAACTGGATCCCCCCCCCCCTTGCCATTTGACTTCAAATTGGGTGTGGCTGTTTTCAATTAATGCCTTTCCAATTGCGACCTCCACAAAAACCATGCCCACCCCCACCCCCATGCAGCAATTAGCCTTGAAAGACACCTTCTTTTGGCTACAATATATGGCTCCCCCCCCCCCCATAATACCTAACTTCAGTGAGTGGTGGGACTCCCAAAGGAAGGCGAGAGGCGCCAAATTTTAGCATTGCGCAAGGAGCCGCTGAAATTTGAAAGCCCAGAGTCCACTCCTGGGCTGATGGGAGTCCAAGATGGCCATGCTGCTGGGACTGATGGTAATTGGAATCCAAACTAAGTGAAGGGCACCGGGTTGGGGAAAGCTCTTCCCAACAGTGGCCAGTCGAGCTATTTCCACAAAGTCCTCTGATTCAGTTTTTCCCCTGTGTTCACCCCTCCACTCCCTGTCTTTCCATAACAGGTCAGCCACCCACCGGTTTCCGAGACGTCCTTCTCCGCGAGGGCCCTTCCGGGTTTGCCAAGGCCATTCGCCAGCACCGGGGCTTGCTCCTGATGGACACCACCTTCAGGGATGCTCACCAGTCGCTTCTGGCCACCCGAGTCCGCACCCACGACCTGAAGAAGATCTCCCCCTTCGTGGCGCACAACTTCAACAACCTCTTTAGCATGGAGAACTGGGGAGGTGAGAGGTGTCCTGGGCCAGCTAGAGGGGGCTGCCAGTGGCTGCTGCGGCTGTGCTTCCCCCCAGAGTCAGACGCAGGATGGCTCTGAATGCTAGTTGCTGGGAATCGCAGATAGGGAGAGCCATGCTCTCGCACTCGGGTCCTGCTTGCGGGCTTCCCATTGGGGCATCTCGTTAGCCGCTGTGGGATCAGGATGCCAGACGAGATGGGCCTTTGGCCTGATCCAGCAGCCAGACTTTTCCTATATTCTGTGGGCGAATGCCACCCTCAGCAGCAGGCAATTCTAGATCTTTGGTTATTTAATATTAAGGGAGCCACACTCGGCACATCCTCTCCCATCTCTTCTCTTTAAAAAAAATCTTTTTATTGATTTAAACATGAACTTGCACTGCAATAACACACAAGAACAAAAAAACAACAACCACAAAGCGAAAGAAGAGAACTGAATGAGAACTAAAGTGAAACATAAACACTCAAATTTGGTTTGTTTCATTCACATTCCCTGGGAAAAAATGTTATTATGACTAGTGTTGGAGGTAGTAACATTTTGAAAACAATTTATTTTACTTATAAATATCAGGACATCGTCCTCAAGGTCGCATGATATTCTTATATAAAGCTAAGAAATCCAAATTATGGCATATTTCACAGGAGGCCTTTGAACACTTCATCATTAGTACATGAATTTTTACCGCACAGCTGAAAATAAATCTTGATTTGTGTGTCCTCTGATATGCCTTAATTTTTGAGTTCAGTACATTCTCGGGTCCGTTCTCTTCCTAATTATTACCATTTTGTAGAAGCTGAGCCCTTGAGGCTTTCAAAATGAGCCTGGGGAGGAAGAGGGTTCACATCTTGAGCCCCCAATTAAAAGCTCCTCCAGAAATGGCTCCCAGCCACAATGGTTGTGTTCCACCTCCACAGCCAGAGGCATCAATGCTTCCAAATACAATTTACTGGAAACTCCAGGAAGGGAGAATTGCTCGTGTGCTGGGGTTCTGTTTTCTGGCTTCCCAGAAGAGGCAACTGGTTGGCCACTGTGAGAATAGGATGTTGGACTACATGGGCCATTGGCCTGATCCAGGTAGCCCTTCTTATGTTCTTGCAACATTGCACTGATGCTCTACTCCCTCTACCTCCTCCTCTCATCTACCATCCTCAGGTGCCACCTTTGATGTGGCCATGCGCTTCCTCTACGAATGCCCCTGGCGCCGCCTTCAAGAGTTGCGCGAGCTCATCCCCAACATCCCCTTCCAGATGCTGCTGAGAGGGGCCAACGCTGTGGGCTACACCAACTATCCAGACAACTCTGTCTTCAAGTAAGTTTCTTGGGTGATGATCTGCAGTCTGGCTTCCCAATTATGCAGGATAAGCACATTTTCTAAAATTACGTGAGCAGTTTGGGGGAAAAATAGGACTGACTCAGACCATTGGTTCATCTAGTTCAGTATTGCTTACACCGACTGGCAGCATCTCTTGGGGATCACGGGCACGGAGTCTCTCCCAGCCCTTCTCGCAGGTGACATCTGGGGTTGAACCCGGGACCTTCTGCATGTGAGGCAAACGCTCTACCACTTGAGCTACGGCACAATTTGTATTTGTATGCCACTTACATTTCAGCAAATCTCTACTCAGTTTACAATGCGTGTTAAACTAAGTAGCTTAAATACTGATTCTGCCTGGATAGCTCAGTTGGTAGGGCATGAAGCTCTTAATCCCAGGGTCATGAGTTTGAGCCCCACCTTGGGCAAAAGATTCCTGCATTGCAGGGAGTTGGACTAGATGATCCTCTTTGTCCCTCTACAATTCTGCGAATCTATAAGGCAAATGCAAAACATTGCATTCTATAAAATAGGATGTGGGGGTCTGTAGGGTGAGGGTTGGAATTCCCTCATGCCCCCTTCGTGCCCCCCTTGTGCCCCAAGCCCTCTTCCCTCAGCGATCCTGCATGTTCCCTTCCTCAGGTTCTGCCAAGTGGCCAAGGAGAACGGGATGGACATTTTCCGGGTCTTTGACTCCCTCAATTACCTGCCCAACATGCTGCTGGGGATGGAGGCGGCTGGGCAGGCAGGAGGCGTGGTGGAGGCCGCCATCTCCTACACGGGGGATGTGGCTGACCCTAGCCGGACCAAGTACAACCTGGACTACTACGTCAACCTGGCCGAGGAGCTGGTCAAAGCTGGCACCCACATCTTGGCCATCAAGGTAAAAGGAAGTCCGCCACTGGTCTGAACCCCACACAGCGGAGGGGCTCATTCCCTTCCCTGTTTTGGTTCCCACTGCATCCGCCTTTTTCCTTGTGGCTCCTCCCATATTGTGCTTCGGCTCCTCCCCTCTCACTGACTCCTCCCTTAATGAAGCCCCGCCCTGGCCTTACCCTCCCCCACCTTGCCCTCACACCAATCCCTCTGCAATTCCCACCTTGGCCTCCCTGAACGCCTCTCTCTCTTTTTCAGGACATGGCCGGCGTCCTGAAGCCACAGGCCTCCTCCATGCTGGTGTCGGCGCTGCGCGAACACTTCCCCAACATCCCGCTGCACATCCACACACACGACACTTCGGGCGCTGGGGTGGCCTCCATGCTGGCTTGCGCCGCCGCAGGGGCCGACATTGTGGACGTTGCCGTGGACGCCATGTCTGGGATGACCTCCCAGCCGAGCATGGGCGCCATGGTGGCCTGCACCCGCGGGACTGAGCACGACACAGGTGCAGAAATCGGGCACTGGGAGGAGGGAGGGGCTTCCAGAGATTAGAGAGGTGGGACTTTCTCTTGAAAGAAGGGAAGCAGGAGGCCTTGAGGTTTGTCCCCAGCGCCAGTGCTGTCCCTAGCCACAGAGGCACCATACATGATGGTGCAAGCCACCATGGCTTCTTCCCCCAAAGCATTCTGGGAGCTGTTAAAGGGTGTTGAGGGTTATTAGGAAGCCCCTTATAAACCTCACAGAGCTACAGTTTATAGAGTGGATTAACAGTCTAGAGGGAACTCTGGGAGTTGTAGCTCTTTGAGGGGAATAGGGGCCTCGTAACAGCTCTAGCACCCTTAACAAACTACAGCTCACGGGATTCTATCATAGCATTCTGTTTGGCTTTTGAATGCATTTTATTTCACTAAAAACAAAAACAAAGAAAAAGAGCATAGTAAAATATTGTTACAGCAGGTTGAAAGCAGCATAAGGTTGGGTGTTATCACTGAACTTGTTCTGAAACATTCCTGAAAAATATATATTTTTTCCACAAACCTGCTGGGTTAGTTTAGATGTATTCTTTTACAATAAATTAGCTTAATCATAGTTGCTATAAGCCAAATTTTCTCAGTCCATTCAGATGTATTAGAAAATATGCTTCCCCTATTTTTAGCTATTATAACTTTAGCAGCAGTTATAAGGTTGAACACCGTTTCTTGATCATTTTCTATAATAACCTATTTTAGATGACCAAGCATAAATATTATTGCTTCCAAAGGGAATATAATATCCTAACCTATCAGAGATATTAGCCTGAATGGTTTTCCAGAATATTTCTATTTGAGAACAATCCCAAAAGATATGTATGTAATCTGCTTTATTTAATTTGCATAGCCTTTTAAATGTGTGGTGTGAATGTGACCCATGCTTTGGAAGCTAGCTAAAGGCATGTATTTTTACCATAGCTTTTGAAAATTCTGATGGTTTACCTTCCTGTTGAGTAACTCTATGCTGCTTCTGGTGTTAGTGAGATGGTTTTGATGTTATTTAAATTATTAAGAATTTTGACACATCTTCCTAAAACTCCTGATTGTTTTGTAATCAGCTGTGGGACCTTTTGTTGAAGGATTGGTAATAAGACATATTTAACAAATTGCTACTGCAAGATGTGGCAAAGGCTTCAAAAAGAGCTAGCCCAAAACATTTGATTGCCTGAGGCAAAGAACAAAATGGCGCCCTCTCTCCCTTACACATAAGAGCCAACCAGTTGGCAGTTGTATCTTTCTTCAAGACTGGTGATGGGGCCACACCCTCCACTGCCCCTGAGAGCAGCTTAGGGGGTGCAATGCAGGCACAATTCTTCCCTCCAGCACCTCGGCATTGATTCCCAAACCCTAGCATCTGCCCCCTGAGGTATTCACCTCATCCTGTCTAATGGAAGGGCTGGCCTCCATGGCTTGTGAAAGAGGATTGGACAAATGCATGGAGGACAAGGCTTTCAGCATCTGCTAGCCCCAATAGCTACTGTTCCCCACCTGGGCCAAAGCAACGAGGCTTCCCATTCCTACCCCACTACATAGAGCTCTCTTTCCCCCACTCAGGCATCCAGATAGAGAAAGTGTTTGACTACAGTGAATACTGGGAGATGGCGCGGGGCCTCTACGCCTCCTTTGACTGCACGGCCACCATGAAGTCCGGCAACGCGGATGTGTACGAGAACGAGATCCCCGGAGGCCAGTACACCAACCTCCACTTCCAGGCCCACAGCATGGGGCTGGGGAACAAGTTCAAGCAGGTGAAAAAGGCCTACGTCGAGGCCAACAAGCTCCTTGGGGACCTCATCAAGGTAAGTGACGCTTCATCCAGGGCCCAACGCTTTGGGGTTGGAGCAACTCCTCCAGTTGCAGACTGCAGCATTTGGGACTTTTTAATTTGGAGGAAAGGCGAGTGGAGAAAAAAGTTTGCAAAATTCTTCATGGTGTGGAGAAAGTGGATGGAGAGAAAGGTTTTTTCCTTTTCCCATGACACTAGGATTTGGCAACATCCACGGTAGATGGATGGATTTATTTATTTATTTGCTTTGTAAAATTTCTATGCCTATTGACCATAGGGAGAACCAGTGGCTCATCGGCCCTCTCCCAAGAGGGAGCCATCTTCTCACCGTTTCCCTCTTCTTCCGCCACCCCTTCCTGCTCCCTGCAGGTGACACCCTCCTCCAAGATTGTGGGCGACCTGGCGCAGTTCATGGTCCAGAACAACCTGACGCGGGAGGAAGTGGAGGCTCAGGCGGACGAGCTCTCCTTCCCGCTCTCGGTGGTGGAGTTCCTGCAGGGCTACATTGGTATCCCCTATGGAGGGTTCCCAGAGCCCTTCCGCTCCAAGGTAAGCACCTTTGGTGTCAGGCGTGGAGAGTTCTCTCCTCCCTTCTGCAACTTCCCAGATTAGATTTAATGAGCAGTTGGTAGATTCATAGTTCTTTTATTACAGCGTCATGTTCCGAGCAGAAATACACAGCTCTCAGTAAGGAAGCAGTTGCCTAGTCTAATCATTCTTCCGGCTACTGCAGCATTTTGGGCACCAACAGGAAGTTCCTCCCTCCCTCTGACTCCTTTCTTCTCTGATATGTTCGGATCTCCGAGTCCATGGGGAGGTCCCCCACACGCTCAAGAAACGTCTCCACTAGCTGCCCCCTCCCTTCTGGTTCTGTTGTCATTATCTCGTAACTGGGTAACTCCCTCCTCAGCTGTTCAGCTCCTGCCTCTCTCTCTGCTTCTGAACACGCTGTGAACAAGGGAGGCAACTCTTCCCCCTCCAGCTCTCCATCGGAGAGAAGCTGGTCTGCCACAGAATGCATTCCCCAGTCCTCATCTTCAGACCATTCCCTGACATTGGGGTTCCATGGATGATAATCATATCAGACATAGGGCTGCCACCCCTACTCACATTGTTCGCCAACGCAGCCTCTTCTTACTAACTCACACCACCCTTCTGGTCAGTGACCAAAATAAATCAATTCATAACTCCCACCACTCACTTTACCCCTCACACAAACCCCCAGCCTCTCATACCCCTACCATTCTCACAGCTTCTTCAACCGACATTTTCTTCTCGGTTCCCTGCAACGCTTCTTTATTCCAACTTCTGTTGTTGCTTTAGACCACCAATTCTCCCTCTCCCTTTTCCCCATCTTGATTTCATGCAAATCCAGGTTTAGGACGCAGCATTGCAAATGCTACACTGTGGTGGTGGTGCATTTTTATGTATTTAGGGAGATAGCCAGGTCAGTCATACTCTGAGGAGACACTTTGAAATCAGCAGAGTTAAGTTACATCAAGTCCACCGAATTCAGAAGGTCTACTCTTGAGTGGGATTAACTGGGTCACACCTCAGGAAAATCCTCCTTAAGCAAGAAGACATTAGAAGATCTTTCTTAATTTTGGCTGGTAACAGCTTCCAGAGGGCTGGAGGCACAACACTCAAAGGCCCATTTCTTACATAAGCAAAGCACACCTCTGGAACATGCAGTTCTCTCAGCAGTGCCCTGTCTGAGTTTCCAGGTAGGGATCTCTGGGGCAAGGTGATCTCTGGTCCTCAGTTGTTTCCCAGCCCCTGGTCAAGACCAGTCCACCTGAGTCACCCCATCAGGGACACGAGGTGTTGTCTCCTTTGCACTCCTCCAGGTATTAAAAGACCTGCCCCGCGTTGAGGGCCGCCCGGGGGCCTCCCTTCCCCCCATGGACTTTGTGAAGTTGGAGAAGGAGCTGTGCGAACAACACGAAGAAGAGATCACCCCAGAGGACGTTCTCTCAGCTGCTATGTACCCCAAGGTCTTCAACGAGTTCAAGGATTTCACAGCCAACTTTGGCCCCGTCGAATGCCTCAACACCCGCCTCTTCCTGGAGGGGCCGAAGATCGCAGAAGAGTTTGAGGTGACCCGAAGGGTGGTGGGGCAGAGATTCACACAAGCCCCTTTGCCAAGAGGCAGAGGGAGTGGGGCACCTCCAACCTGGGTGTAGGTGCTCTTCCCCAGTGATCTGGGGGTGGGGGGGACCATTATCAGAAGCTGGCAATGTCTCAACGAGGGACAGTTATTTGGCCCTCCCCACACTAAGGTACTTTTGGGGCAGCAGTACCACGTAGTCAGACTGGATGTCTTTCCTAACCCAGCCTGGAAATGTCATTGCAGAGCAGATGTTTGGTCACTGAGCTAAAGTCGTGTCCTCAAAAACAAAACAAGGTTCTAGTCTGCATGTTTCTGCATAAAGGGCTGGTCTTAAATAGGAATCATCTGGATAGTTCAGGTGGTTAGAGTGCGGTGCTGATAAAGCCAAGGTTGCCTGTTTGATCCCCGTATAGGACATCTTCATATTCCTGCATTGCAGGGACTTGGGCTACATGATTCTATGAATCTGTCTCATCAGTCAGACCATAGGTTCATTTAGCTCAGTATCCTCTTCACAGAAAGGCACAGGAAACATCTGCCTACTGCATCTATCTGGCTCAGTGCTATCTGCACTGACTGGCAGCAGCTCTCGGTGGGTTCACGAAGGTGTCCCCCAGCCTTACCTGGAGATGCCAGGGATTGAACTTGGGACCTTTCTGCATGCAAAGGAGATGCTCTTCCCCTGAGCTTTAGCCTAGCAGGCCCTCCAGGGCAAGGGAACTCAGAGCTCACTGTCTTCCTGACACGTAGGTGGAGCTGGAACGTGGCAAGACCCTCCACATCAAAGCCTTAGCGCTGGGAGACTTAAACCGGGCCGGCCAGAGGGAGGTCTTCTTTGAAATGAATGGACAACTGCGCTCCATCCTGGTCAAGGACACAAAAGCCATGAAGGTAAGATTACCCTGCGGATTTGCGTGCTGCAGCAGAAGCTAACTTTAGTTAAATGTTTATTATTATTACCCTGTTCATCTGACTGGGTTGCCCCAGCCATTCTGGGTGGGTGGCTTCCAACAAATTATAAAACCATAGTCAAACATCAAATGTTATAAACGTCCTTACACAGGGCTGCCTTCAGATGTCTTCTAAAGGCAGGTAGTTGTTTATTTCCTTGACAACTGACGGGAGGGCGTTCCACGGGTGGGTGCCACTACTGAGAAGGCCCTTGAACCCTTGATTGGAGCACACATTTAGTTGAAAGCTATAAAATAAAACAAGAAAGCTTATGGTTATCGAGAGCCAGTGGTAATCTAGTAGTTAGAGTTTCAGACTAGAACATGGGAGTGACCGGGGTTTAAATGCCCCCACTCAGCCATGAGACTCACTGGATGACCTTGAAGGCCAGTCATTGATGCCTCTCATCACAATCCACCTCACAGGGTTGTTGTGGGGATTAAAAAATGCGGGAGAACCAGACACACTACCTTGAGCTCCTTGGGGTATGAAGGCATCAAATAATTAGGAAAGGGTTTGACAGTGGAACAGACTCCCACAAGAGGTGGTACACTCTGCTTCTTGATAGGAAAGAGTTCTGTAGTCCTAGCTAACTATCTAGTTGGAGAACCAAAGAAGCCATGCTTGCCCCTTCGTTCTCAGAAGATACATCCAAAATGGCTCTCAACTCAAGGTCAAATGAGAATGGGAGGAGGAAGTTGTGAATAGGATGCAACCTAAAAAGTATCAATCTAACTTCAAAGGGTAGAATGAGATCAGCACAGAGTTCAAAGGTACGGGGATAATCTGGGAATCTGGAGGTCTCTATCTGTTTAAACGCCATGCTAACCCCTTTTCTGAGTGGCACCCAGACTTCCAACAGGTAATAAATAGGCAGGCTAGCCATGAGCAAATAGGGACCAGGGATAGATAAGTGGGTGGACAAGCTGGCGCCAAGATCCAGATCACAGCTTGCAAGATTAGACTTGCAGTTCGGGAAGATGAATCGAGTGCCCTTTCGGGTGCGTTTGTTTTGCTCGATTTGGATGCTTCTCTAATCATTAAAATTCATCCGTGCCCTCCTGGAAAAAAAATAATCTTGCAACCAGCAATGCAAATATTAAAAATAAAAAGATTCATCAGCACTGAAATGCCAGTAACAATCAGCCTCAGAGGTGAGTAAGTAGGGGGTTGAAAATACAATTCTTACTCACCAGCGGTGATTTAACAAATGACAATACAATGCTGGTATTGCATCCCTTTGGGGCCTGGTCCCTTCTCATCTGATCCAGCACCTTACCCTGCATCCTGTTCCCAACAGAGGGCTCAGCCAGACCCATCCAGGAGATCCCTAAGAGGGGGCATGAAGGAAACAGCTTCCAGCATGACAGGAGAGATGCACATGGAGGTTCTCTTGGCTAACGCTGAAAGCCGACAATAGACTCCCACTCCTCCTCCTCCGTGAATCTCTATCTCCAGTTACATTTTTAAACCATCTATGAGCCAGTCTACATGTCCAGAGGACTGATAGGATGTCAGCTGTCTAGGGAGTGTACTGTTTCAAATAAGGGGGGTGGCATCGTCCAATGGGCTCCTGTGTTAAAAAAACAGCAGTTGAAATACCAAATTCTACACACAAAGAAATCAAGAGAGAAGTCTAGGCTATACCTTTAGTCTAAATCTTTGGCCTTAGTAAGAGCTGAGCTGCTCAGCAGTGGAACAGACTCCCACAAGAAGTGGTGGACTCTCCCTTCCTTGGAAGTTTTTAAGCAGAGGTTGGTTGACCATCAGTCATGTATGCACTGAGGATTCGTGAATATTATTCAACACTATCTTAATTGTTAGTTGCAGATTTTGCTGAGTGGTTTCATTGTACTGACCCTTACTAGAATCTTGTCTATATGCCAATAAAGGTTTGAGAAGTGAACACACAAAAGTATGATCTAGTTGAGATGCCTGCATTGCAGGGGGTTGGACTAGATGACCCTCAGGCTCCCTTCCAACTCCAGTTTATACCCTGGGACTACAGCTCCCATCAGCCAGCCTCTGCTTGGTGCCCCAGCATCTGGGGCTGATGGGCGTTGTAGTTCAGACTGAGAAAAGCAATCCTGGCATATCATTCTTCTCTCACTTCTACTCCAGGAAATGCATTTCCACCCCAAAGCCCTGAAGGACGTCAAAGGCCAGATTGGGGCCCCCATGCCCGGGAAGGTGATTGACATCAAAGTGCGGGAAGGGGACCCCATCGAGAAGGGGAAGCCCCTCTGCGTCCTGAGCGCCATGAAGATGGAGACGGTGGTCAATTCGCCCTTGACGGGGACCATCAAGAAGATCTACGTCAAGCCGGAGATGAGCTTGGAAGGGGACGACCTGATCTTGGAGATCGAGTAGCCAGCCCTCCCCTGCTCCAAAAGCAGAACAACTTGTCCCACTCGCACACACACGACCACCCACTGAAAACTGCTGTTTGCCCTCCCTCCCGCCCTCCGTTGTAACCCAGGCCCTTGCAACGAAGCCCCTCCTTCTGTAGAAACTCTTTACCTTCTCCCCACCATCCCTTGCTAGGCCTGTATTCTGAATGCTTCAGATGGGGGGGAAGCGCACAGAAATAAAAGCATGGCAGCAGGGAGAGAGGGAGGGATCACGTGGGTCAGGGAGACACAGCAAGCGCCCGCTGGTTCCAACTTAGGAGGCAGACAAGGAAAAGCCCCCCTTTTTTGAGGAGGGGGGATTTCAGCTGCTGCCTCCTTTCAAGAAAGTGATGGCAATTTCAGCCCCCTCCACCGAAAGTGGAGCCTTGGAGAAAACAGACCTGAGTGGGGAAGGAGACCCCATGCCCATAGATGCACATGCTCCCTCTGCCCAGACCCCATGGACCAATTTAGCGGGGGGGGGGGGGCAGGGAGTTGTGCTAGGGATCGTTTCCTTCTCACCTCCCTCTGCTGCTGCTGCCCACTGCTGACTTCACTACATGCTTCTCCCCAACCTCGGGGGGAAAAATCTTCTGTAGGACAGATTTCCTTCCTCAGAGCTCCATCCCACCCCACCCACTGCACCTCTTAGAATGAACATTTCAGGTCCAGCATTGCCTTATGGTTGGGGAGGAGGGGAGCAGGGTTAGGACCCTCCCTTCCTCTTCCATCACTCCCTTCCTTAATCACTCATTACAATTGCCAAAACAGAGACTTCTGCTCAAGCCAAATTGCAGAGCAATGGGGGTGGGAGAAACCTTTTTTGGGGGGATGGAGAGATTCAACTCCCTCCCCCTACATGTGATGTACAAAGCAATCCCAATCACCAGAATGACCTAGGCCAGCTGCCACCAACATGGTAGCCCTCTGGCTGTTTTGGACTACAAATCCCATCAGCCTCAGCCAGCACGTGCTGGTGGGAGTTGTAATCCAAAATGGCCGTGTTGGCCTCAGACGGTGTGTTGTTTACAGGGTTGTTCACCGAGGGCTGGGAGAGGAACAAGGGTGAGGTCCCCTCTTCTTCCTCCTCCTCCTGCCCGTGGGTGAGGGAACAAAACGGAATAATGGAGCGCAAATCATTTTGACTCCACACTGAGGAACTGAACTGAGCCGGCCGGCATGTCGGCATCTGAAGAATCATGGGATTATTTGATGAGACCAGCAGGTGAAACGTGGGATCCACAGAAATTTCACTTGAAATAAACGAAATCTATATATAAATATCTATATAAATATCTCTATATAAAAGCTCATCAAGACAATCCTGTGTGTGGCGTGTGGATCAAGGGAGGGTCTGTGTGGGTGTAATGGCTTCTCTCTCCCTCAGACCGAAGAAACTGAACGCTGGAAGAAGATCCAGGACAGATAGAGGACCTCTTCACGCCATGCAGAGCTAAACTGTGGAACTCCCCTCCACAGGAAACAGTGATGGCTACTAGGCATAATGGGCCTGCTCTGCCTCCGCAGTCAGAGGCAATAATGCTTCTGTATACCAGTTGCTGGAAGCCACAGGAAGGGGAAGGGATCTTGGGATCAGGTCCCGCTTGCAGGTTTCCCACGTGGATCTTGTTGGCCCCTATGAGAGCAGAAGGCCATACCAGATGCCTGTTGCCTGACTCTGAACTCTGGCTCCCTCTGGTTGCTGCTTAAATGCCCAAATGCTTCTCAACACTTTGCACACAACCTTTTGCCAGGTCGCAGGGTGTGGTCCAGGGGTGGCTAATGGCTTTGGGCAGCTCCAGGGGCCGCGTTGACACTTTTCAAAACTTTTGGGGGGCCGCACAGCAGCAGCTGGTATGTGCGACCTCCCCTCCACATTCTTCCTATGAATGTTGGGCACACAACTCCCCTCCCTCCAGCTGATCACCCCCTCTTCAAATGATCAGTCTGATGATGGGTGAGGAGGGGAGCAATCTGCACCCTCTTGGTGTACTGGGCTGGGGGAGGGATCAAGGGCTCTGCCTATTTTAATCACCAAAATGGAGGGAGGGGGTCCTCAGGAGGCCAGAAAAGCATGGATTAGTTGGGGGGAGGGGGCTGATGCAATCCGCCATATCTCATGCCACGTCCCTCTCCTCTTTTAAATAATATCTTTGCTTGGTACACTGCAAGACACAGTGCCTGTGTGTTTCTGCCCACCCACCACCTTAATTTGCCCAGAAGCACAAGCTGGAGCTGGGTGTGGGTGTGGGTGAGAAAGAATGAGACAGGAGTCACGTTCAGTGTTGGACAAGATGAGTCTCCGTTTTTTAAATAGCTGCACAAGCTGCAGTTCTCAACAACAGGTTTCCCCAGATTTGGGGGGGGGGGGCGTGGAGGAAGCGTGCCCTGATCCCAGGAAATCCTGTTGGTGCCCCACAGCTCAGAAGAAGGCCTGGCAGCAAGAGTGATAGAATCATTGGAAGGGACCCTGAGGATCATCTAGCTCAACCCCCTGCAATGCAGAAATAGGCAACTGTCCCAAGTGGGGATTGAACCTACAGCCTTGCCCTTATCAGCACCACGCTCTAGCCAACTGAGCTATCCAATCCTCTGAAAGTCAGCCTGCACTTGCATAAGTCAACATAGGCACATTTGTATCATAGGAGCCTGTGCTCCACAAGTCTGCTTCCACTACCACCCTGACCTGAAGCAAAAAAATGCCCCCCTTACTCAGGGGCAGAGGAAGGGGGGGGCAGTCGCCCCAGGTGTCATCACTGAGGGGGTTACATTCGGTGTGCTGCACACCCGCAACTCCCAAGCCTACCCCAGCTGTCGGAAGGGGCGGAGCTGTGCCGCCTTGCTGGCAGCCTTCCCCCCTTGGTTTTGACAGCTATGGGGAGACTTGGGGGGTCACGGGGGGCACTGTTGCCCCCCCGCTCCCAGGTTGCTTCCTGGGGGGGGAGCCTCCCCCGAGCTGCCAAAGGAAGAGGGGAGGGAGGAAGGCTCCTGGCAAAGCGGCATGGCTCCTCCCCCGCCTCCTCCCAGGAAGCAGCCCACCACGGGCGGCTCACCCCCTGGGATGCTCCCCATGGCCCCACCCCTGGGTGCACAGCATGTGCGCCTCTCCAGGTGCCGGAGCAGCTAGCTTCCCCTCTGCCCTTCCTGCCTTTCAGGTGAGCATCCAAGCTGGCTCTGACGTCCAGTTTCTCCCCCAGGCCACAACTTCCCTGTCCCTTTGGCTTGGGGGCTGGAAGAGGAGGGCTTAGAAGAACCCAGTGCAGAGAGGAGTAGGCAGTAGATTTGCCAACTTTTTAATCTGACATTCCTCCTGTGGTATTAACTAAGGCAAAAGCAATGGAGAAGTCTCCTGCTAAATTTCAGCACAGCCAGCAGCTGCTGAAAGGCACAGAAGCCCTCCCTGCACATGGAAGTTGGCAACCTTTCTAGGGAGACTCTCCCACAGAAACACTAAACTCCTCTGCCCAGGTTGTTCTCCTGCCTCTGCTTAGAACTACTCCCTCCCACGCAGCCTCTGCTTCACCAAAATGAGGAAATGCCGACTTCAAAGCATCTTCTTATTAACACGTCAATTATTCTTAAGCTATTATTGTCTTTTCAAACTGAGAAGTGAATTTTCGGAGAATTAAGTGAGCACTCAGCGGGGGCTGCTGAGACACAGCTCAGCTGGCTCTTCACAGCTGTAATTAGCTACCTACACACACCTGTGTGTGTGTGGCAGGGAAGAGTGAGGTGGCGTGCAGGTCATAAGAAAGAAAAAGCAGCATTGTGCTCTGCTTTCAAAGGTGAATGTTTGAGGACATTCCGTAGTAGTAAAGTGGGTGTTTCGTGTAAGGAAATTAGAGGTGCACAAAGAAAAGAGGGACCATATAGGGGGGAAATGGGTTTTAAAAAATATAAATATTTTTGCACAGTCAATGGTCAAGAAGGTGGTTTATGCATGTGCTATGGAGGCTTGTGAGGGGCAGATGGGACTCATCAACCTGGGAAGGTAGCCATCCTAGGAGAAGGAAAACTCTGACCCTAAATCTCCGCAGCCTTGCGGCATATCTTTGGGATACGGAAAAAGCTAAGGAGTAAACCCTGCACAGCTCCAGTGTGCAGTCCCAAACGCCGCCTCCTGGCAACTCATGCAGCCAAGCTGGTGCCAAATGTTTTGCTCTGCTTTCCTTCGGACCACATCAGTGAGGCTGAGAGGGGGGTCTTGTCTGAGCAGCTCAGGACCTTTCAGGCATGTTACTTGGGTGCTGCTAATGCAGCGGTTTGACCTCCCCACTGGAGGAGGGGAGTGGCATCCCTGTTCCCAAAGGGCAAAAAATGGAAGCATCTGGACTGGTGCAAACTATTCCAGCTCTGTAGAGAAAAGAGAAACTTGTTACATCTTTCTCTTTCCACCTCCGCCACCTTGTTAGCAGTAACTAAATATTAAAAAGTCACGCTGAAACAATAATCTCCCGAGTCTGGCTTGCATTTGTAATTGCAAATGCCTGCCCATGGCCCATTTTGCCAAGAAATTGCAAATTTAATTACAAGCTTCAAGTCTCTAAGCTTGAGTTTAGCTTCTTTGAATTTGTAGAAAGTCTCTGAAACTCACTGCTGCCTGCACTCCAGTCTCCAAGCAGCGGCCGACTCCAGGGATGCCTAGGCTTACCCAGGATTCAGTTTCCTTGGAATGACAGTCAGTGGAGACTGCGACATCCTTAAGATATATGGCTTGGTTTACACATATATTTACAACCTGAGCATAGAGTGGAGGGGCTCATAGTATTAGCACTATAACAGAACTTGCTTAGGTTAGGTTTCCAGGAAAGCTTGAGGTCCAGTGCAGAGCAAGAGACACCTCTGTGTCCCCAGCTTCCAGCATCAGGCAAACGTAAACATACAACTATCCCATATACAACCTCCCTTGGCCTATTCTCCATCCTACAATAACTTGGCATCCAGGCAGGTGAGGTAGCAAAATGCCGCCCATTTGTTCCTATGGAAACAGAGCAACCGCTTTGGATATGGTAAATAGCAGTACTTAACTGACCAGCCAAGGTCATTGTGTTAACAAAGGAACTTTCTGGATGCTTCTGCAGCCTCTTCTGTAAGCCAGCCTGGAAGGGACCTAGTGTATCATCTAGACCAGTGTTTCCCAACCTCAGGCCTCCAGATGTTTTTGGCCTACAACTCCCATCATCCCTAGCTAGCAAGACCAGTGGTCAGGGATGATGGGAATTGTAGTTCAAAAACAGCTGGAGGCCCAAGGTTGGGAAACACTGATCTAGACTGATCCTGGGGGGGGGGGGAAGAACCCCCTCCCCAATATCTGTTTTTATCTATGCAACACCCTTCCTCCAATGCTTTGTGCTACAACTCCAGGTTGATGGAAGTCATAATCCAGAATATCTGGTGGGCACCAGGTTGGGGAAGCCTACAGCATTCAAAGTGCTTTACACCCACTTTAATCATTACAACAGCCTGCAAATTCATGCCCAGTTGAGTTTCGAACCAGTCACATCCCGGGTTGCAGCAAAGCCTTCCTTTCAGCTGCTGCTGCTGCTGCTGCTGGCCTTGACAACAACCTCTGGGCGCAAATGAGCCTTTCAATTTGCATTGTGCTGCTCCTTTTCCTGCCCATAAAGCATCTTCAAATTGAATTCACAGGCGGAGGGATTCAAAGAGCCAATCGATAGCATTAACAATTCATGATTCATGCTGGGTTAATTATGAGGCAACAAGGCCAGAGCTCAGTCAAGGTCACGCCATCGCCTGCCTCTGCTCTACACAGCCTCTCCCACCCCCTAAAAAGCTTCCAACACCCGATTGCCCCTTGGGAGGGAGAAATCCTTTGGAGGGGCACCCCATGAGCACTGAAGGACCAGCCTAATCAGGCAGCAAAATTAGGTGTCGATAATTTCCCATGAACTCCATGTCCAAAATCATCCCTTATGGAAGGAGGAGGGGAATTCCCTGCACTCAGAAAGCTCGCCTGTCAGGGAGCATCTGCTGAATGTGCAAAGGGCATAGCCACACATTCACCACTTGGAATCAGAAGTAACCACCTGGACCACCTAATTCTGCTGCATCTATCTATGTATCCATCTTTCATCCAAAGATTCCAGGGTGATTCACAGCATGAAAATATAGGTTAAATGCACAAAATAATTAAGCAAAGCAAAGCAAAACAATAACCCGCCCCTCCCAAAAATACATTTAAAAGGCTGCAGAATATTAATCGGCCCAAATTCTGGTTGAACATTATTGCCTGGCACCAGAGATGTATAATGAAGGTGCCAGGCGAAACTCCCTGGGGAGAGCATTTCACAAATGGGGAGCCACCACAGAAAAGGCCTGTTCTCATGTCACCCTCATGGTGACTGTTTCACGCAGCTTCATAACTGCACAAGAGCAATTTTGATTTTTTTTTCTATTAAAAAAAGTGGGGGGGGGGGAGACACTCCTGGTGCATGTATGTAAGTCCTTTTAAAGTTCAAGAGTATTTTACCCACTTGAAAACATTTTCTAAACCTCACTATTCTCCCCCTCCACTCATTGAACAAGGCTTTTTCTTGACATCCTTTCATAATCTTCCTCCCCTTTGGAGTGAAATTGACTAGATCAGAATACAGAGGATTTCATCGCTGTAGAAAAGAGAAGAAGAGTGTGCATGCAATCTGCATCTTGAGGCAAACAGCGGATCCGCACCTTACATTTAAAGCACATTTAAAGCATGCAGCTTCCCTAAAAGAATTCTGGGGACTGTAGTCCCCCCCCCAATTCCCAGCATCCTTAGCAAACGAAAGCGCCCAGGATTCTTTGGAGGAAGCCATGTTCTTTAAATGTGTGTTGAATGTGCTTTAAATGTATGGTGTGATTGCAGGCCTGCAACACCCAGTCACTTTTTTGTTAATTCTCCCCTCTTCTCACCCTGTTCCCACCACTTCTTTGAGTAATATCTAGCCTGAGAAAAACCTCTGGAGAACTCGAAATGCCTCTCGTTTATGACATATTTTGGTTGGTCCAAATAAATCTATTGCCCACCTGTGAGTTTAGGTAAATAAACCATCTTCCTTGGCTGCGGCAAAATTTGTCACCAACACTGATACTCTCACGTTCATTAGTTGTGTATAAGAGGTGTTTCTCATTTCTTAAAGGGCATTGAGCACAGGCCCACAACATGAATTTGCATAACATTTCAATATGCCAATATATTTGTATTGATACCTCTGGTCAAATCAAGATGTTGATTGGCTGGGATTGCACCAGTGCTGTGCTGTGCTCTGCACTGCGCTCAACCAAATTAATAATAATAATAATATTTTTAAACATATTTTTATTTTTCAAATTACAGTACGATAAAGAACAGCAATGACAAAGCAGTTACAGATCTCTCGGGTGTCATTATTGCAGTATATTTTTTAATTTTTGATATAAACCATTTCCATTGGTTTATTGAATATTTACAAATAAATTATAAACAGATAAAAACGTTGACAGGATTATTGTAATAACCTGCAGTTTCATAAGAGTATATATTTAAAGGAGATTAATAAATGAGCAAATTAAGTGAATTTGGATATGCAGAAGATATTAAAACAAATTTAAGGAACCACAGAAAGAGGGGGAAGGAAGTCAAGTTTTGAAATGCCAAAATGATTGTAAAATTAGTGAAATGTATAAACTTGAAAAGTATAAATAAAATTTTTAAAAAGAAAAAAAATCTATAGGCATTAAAATCAGAGAGAAAAAATCAGTAAAATAACTATCAGATATATCCCCTCCAAAATCCTGGGTGGGTAGTTGGAGGTTGTGAACTCTCAAGAGAAGGATTTATGAGCATTAGGAATGGAAACCATTCCATGTCAAATTGATTAGATATAGCTTCGCTCCTCACTTTATGCATATCATGTGTCAATCTTTCCATGACAGTGAGACGCTAAAAACTCTTATAATAATTTCGTGGTCAAAAAAATCAGAGGACATTTTCCAGCCTCTGACTTTTGTTGATCTGACTGCAACCAAAAGGACATGGCTAAGATCTTTATGGAAAGTTAATTTAACAGTAATGATAACAACGACAAACAACAGCAACATAAAGGGAGGACAAGGGGCAGAAGATTTAGAGCTCTGCACAAAAGACCCAGGACTCAGCCCAGGCTACCTGCAAACACTCCTGGTAGTTATCAAGGTACCAAATGCTGGATTAGTCCTAGCAGCATGGCAGCCATCAGGGGAAACTTGCTCTTCCGTATGACCATCCCTGCCATGCAACAAATTGGGCGATCAGAAACCACCATGCTTCAGGTTGGAGGGGGCCGATGAAGTGCTGAACGCCTGTCAGAACAGTACCATTTTCAGAAGGGTTCCCACTATGCAGCAAAAATGGCAGCATCTTGTGACAGCTTAAAGCCACTTTATCAGATGGACAGAATGTCATCCTGAGTTGGGTGCAGGAAGACCTCTTTAAATTGTTGGTCCTAACACAGGTGGGAGTTTCAAAAGACCAACACAACTCCTCTGCAGTCATCAGCCTAAACATGCACTTTCCAGAAGGGCGGTTAGTTCTAGGAGTCTGCTGAAGCAAAAATCAACAGTAGGCCTTGTGACACCCCTTAGAGACCGACCAGTTATGCCACGGAAGAAGACCCTCCAGGTGTCCCTATTTTCCAGGGACAGTCCCTGTTTCTGATTTGATCTTGGATGATTCTACTTTCCCTTAGGAGAACTGTTGGAAGGTATAGAGTTATGCAACCCCCAAACCAAGGAGATAAGTAATTATATAACCTTTAGAAGACATCTGAAGGCAATCCTGTATAGGGAAGTTTTTAAATGTTTAATGATTTATTATGTTTTTATGTAAGTTGGAAGCCGCCCAGAGTGGCTGGGGCAACCCAGTCAGATAGGTGGGGCAGAAAGATGATGATGATGTTGAAGAAGAAGAAGAAGAAGAAGAAGAAGAAGAAGAAGAAGAAGAAGACGACATCCCTATTTTCATCAATAAAATGTTGCAGGGTAGGCAGCAGAAGTTTTCATGGACTAGTTCCCACTTCACCAGATGCATGCATCAGACTAAAATGGACAGGTGAATACATGAAAGCTCATCCCATAATACAAGCTTCCAGTCCTTAAGCCTTAAAGTTCAATGTGTATAGTAGGGTTTTCACCCGTCTTGTATAATACAGTGGTACCTTGGTTGTTGAACGGCTTAACTCCTGAACAAATCGGCTCCCAAATGTCACAAACCTGGAAGTAAGTATTCTGGTTTATTAACGTTTTTCGGAAGCCAAATTTCCAACATGGCATCTGCGGCTTCCGCTTGAGTGCAGGAAGTTCCTGCAGCCAATCGGAAGCCACGCTTTGGTTTTCGAACGGTTTTGGGAGTTGAATGGACTCCCAGAATGGATTAAGTTTGATAAACAGGGTACCACTGTACAGGATTGTCCAATACTGTATTTCATGTCTCCTCAATCTCTCTCTCTCTCTCTCTCTCTCTCTCTCTCTCTCTCTCTCTCTCTGCTAAGTTAGAGATCGTCTCCAAATGCAAGGCTGTGTGAAAGCACATGCATTTAAGCTCTGGGTAGCCAAGCACAGACAGATTTACAAATTTGTGTGTGACAAATTCCAGAGGGGCTATCCTGTTAGGCTGCTATATTTGATTGTTTTAAAGTCACTTCAGCACCAGATGAAAAGAAAAAGAAAAAGTCCTCCACCCTGTCCTGTATTTTGCCAGAACAAAGGTGGCAACCCTAATACAGTAGTGGGTTGCAAAATTTAAGACAGCTTTACTAGGTCAGAAAAAACAGCAGCAGGGAATTCACAAAAGTGGAGTCCACTGGCCTACAAATAACACAGGCTTATTTCCTCGCCTTAGCTTTACACGTGTGTAGAATGAAGTCATGTTCTCCTAGGAAAAGCAGGCCTGTATTATCAGAGCTGGATGCCTGATTCAGCGGGAACAAAGTGCCTACTTTCTATCAAACTGTCTCAAGGTTGTTTTTCCTGCACAAACCGTTCTTGACACATTCTTAATGCAGCCTGAGTAAGCAGATTCTCCTAACGGTACCCATTTCACACACTGTTTTTGCATTTCTTCACATGTATAAATCAATGTGTTTATCCACCACAGGCATCACAAGCCTTCAGTTGTCCCAGTGAGTGTAGATAAGATAAGATTGTTAGCATCTTTCCTAGTTCTACCTGATGAGCTCTGTGTATCTTGCTACCTTGCATATTCCACCCGCAGAAGCCTTGTCCTAAACAACTCACTGTGTGTGTGTGTGTGTGTGTGTGTGTGTGTGTGTGTGTGTTATATCACACCATTGACACAGGCTAAGGGCTCCTCCAGCAACCGATTTCTTGGGCACATTCATTGTGATTTGCTTGCATAAAGCTCAGTTGGCAGAGCATGAACCTCTTCATCTCAGGGTTGTGGGTTCGAGCAAAAGGATTCCTGAATTGCGGGGTTGGACTAGATGACCCTCGTGGTCCCTTCCAGCTCTACAATTCTGTGATTCTACATAGAGGTTAGACTGTATCCAATCTTGGTAAGCACTCGTTCTTATTTGTATGCAGTTGTTATTTTATTATATTTATATATTTTAAAATTGATATACCACTTGATTGTAAAACAAAGTAACGACCTCAAAGCCGTTTTCAAAAAGAAGTTAAATGACGACAGTAAATATGATTTACCCGCTGTATTTATTTATACATCTTCCCATTAATCATTCATCTGCGCCACACTTTCCAATGTGTTTCCAAACCGCAGAGTGTCCTGGTTGTTCAGGTTTTTTAACGTGGATTTGTTGCACTACTGCAACAGACACTTGAAAGGACTGTAATTGTGCAAACCAAAAGTTCCCTGCACGTTCTTGAATCCGTCCCACAAAATAGTGGTAGTCTGAAGGCAGCCCCCTCCCCTCCAATTTGATTGGAGTAGGGAGCACTTTCATATACTGTAGTCAAGGAAGCATGTAGTAGCTGCAGTTCTTCACAGAGAACATTGTACATATTATCACTCAAACTGTGGATCACACCTCCAAAGCCTGGCTGACAATCACACATCCACCTTTAGAGGTTATTTTCAAACTATGCTGATGTCTTACGTGCACATCCTTCCCTTCCTCATTAGCTGAGTGTTGCAGCTCAATTGAAAATCTGGCTACAGTCTAGAATCATCAGGTGACATCCAGATTTTGTCAGATTCCAACTTCCATCATCCACAACGATGGTCAGAGGCAATGGGAGACATAGTCTCACTGCATCTGGAGAACACCACATGGGCTACCCCGATCTAAATTGACTTTAGAACCAGCTTATTCAAAGCCTCTGCCTCATCCCCTGTTATATCAATCATCCAAAAAAGATGTTATTTTATTTTATTTGGTGGCCCCAATATAACAGTGAAGCAAAGAGTTGCAGGTGCTTGCCACACCTTGGAAATTTGGAATAACATTGCAGCCTAGTGGTCAGAAAGAGCAAGTGAAGGTGGATTTCTCATAAATGACTTCTTAATTCTCCCACTTCACATAATCAATGCTGGGCATTTTTAACATATTACAGAATCATAGAGTTGTTGAGTTGCCTCTGTCCTTCACATTGGAACCCATTGGCTCAGAACCTACTATCTATCAAACTGTCTCAACCTGATTAGTGTGAGATATGAGTGTGATGGGTTGGCCTCATCAGTGGGAGAGATCATCATGTCTCACTGGTCAGCTACTGCCGCCCTTAAGCCAGGCAGCCCCCAGGCGATGAAGGGCTGACCCTCCACTGTCCACCTGCTTCAGAGGGTGCTTGGAGCTCAGAGTCTCACTCAACAAGCGGACTGAACTTCTGCACCAGGCAAAAAAGCAAAGAAACAACTCCTCTTGTGCTTAGCAAGCTTGAACATCAGGACTATGTACCCTGGCTTGTCTACTGACCAGTTGCAGGTCAACGACTGGCAGAAGACAGGCATCATTGACCGTGAACAGAAAACACTCAACGTTGACCTTGCCGCTCTGCAGGAGACCAGACTCGCCGCAAATGGCTGCCTCCAAAAGAACAAATAGATCAGTTCTTCTATGCGTAATGTCCAAATAGAAGCTTTTTGTGTTCCACCTATGTCTTAGTGAATACAAGTCTCAAACGTAACTACTTTAAGGAGCAGTACTCGCAAAAGATGAACTTTTTTTGTAATGTTCCACAGCTGCCTTTGCAAAGTATGCAGCTGCTGTATGCAGGTATCAGACGAAGGATACAAAAGATCTTAACATACCGGTAATCAAAATCCTACCATTTTTTAATTTCTAGGGTTTTGGGGGTCCCCACCCCCAAATTTATACAAACCAAGGAACTGTCAGGAGGGTCCTGGACTGTGAACATCTATTCCTGCTGGGAGATTTCAGTGCCACAGCAATAAAACCATTAAAATAAGGTTACCAGGCGTCTCCATTTCCTGGGGGCAGTCCCCAGATTTACAAATCAGTCCCCATACAAACTCCATTGAAATTGAAAAGTGTCCCCGGATTCATTGAAAAAAATCAGGTAACCTTACATTAGGTAAAGGTAAAGGGACCTTGACCATTAGGCCCAGTCGTGGCCGACTCTGGGGTTGCGGCGCTCATCTCGCTCTATAGGCTGAGGGAGCCGGCATTTGTCCGCAGACAGCTTCCGGGTCATGTGGCCAGCATGACTAAGCCGCTTCTGGCCAACCAGAGCAGTGCACGGAAACGCCGTTTACCTTCCCACCAGAGCGGTACCTATTTATCTACTTGCACTTTGACGTGCTTTCGAACTGCTAGGCTGGCAGGAGCAGGGACCGAGCAACGGGAGCTCACCCTGTCACGGGGATTCAAACTGCCGACCTTCTGATCGGCAAGCCCTAGGCTCTGTGGTTTAACCCACAGCGCCACCCGCATCTAACCTTACATTAAAAACCTGTTAAAAGAGTTCCTTGGGAAGACAGACTGGTTTTTAAACCACTCTGAAACTGTAGCTCTGGAAAGGCAATAGGCTCTCTTCACAACTCTCAGCACTCTTAACAAACTACAGCTCCCAGAATTATTTTGGGGGAAGAAACCAGTACTGTTTATGGTGATATCACAGTGCTTTAAATGTATGGTGTGAATGTGGCTTATAATGACTCAGTCTGATTCAACCCAGTGTTTAAAATAGCGCCTGGGAATCTGGTCAGGACTTTCCCTTGCATTCTGGACAAAAATCCCTCTCCAAGCTGCTGTTTCCCCAGGGAAGGGAGCTGCTGGCAGCCCCCCCCCCCCCACCTCGGGGTCCCCTGCCTAATTCCTCTCCTCCCTTCCCTGCCAGGCTGCGGTTAAAATGACAAAACATAAATTTGTGCCTTTAAATGCGTAATCCAGTTTGGCACGGAGGCACCCAAATGTTGCAAGACCTTTAGGAAGGCAGCGGAGAAATTCCCACCCCGTGGAAAGGCAGCGCTTCTTGCAAAGCTGCCTGCCTGAGATAAGCCGTTCCTCAAACAGGCAATAGAGGGGGTGTTATCCTATCATCTTATCTAGGTCAGGAAAAGCCTCGCTTTCCGTGGGTCACTGAGCCTTTTGAAAGCCAGGTGGTGGTAACATTTCACGGAGAAAGCTAATTTAGCGCTCTCTCTCTCTCTCTCTCTCTCTCTCTCTCTCTCTCTCTATCCCTGTTTAGGAAGCTGATTGGATAATCTCACTTTCTTTCTCAGTTTTTTTTAAACTCAGCTGGGTGACTCATATCATGTGATCCCTGCAAGTTTTAAACTTGCAAAGTGGTGCGACAACTGTAAGAGAAATTAAGGAGCGAACATTGACAGCTGACATGCCTCATGGATCTTTCGCCTAAACCAGAAGATTATATCTTGCAGAGTCCTGTTTTCAATCCAGTGAGTGATCATTTTTATTTTCTGCCTGCCCTGATGAGTTGTAGATACTGTTGGTGGGAAATACCCTAATTTCATAATCAAGTATAATTCTAAGGAAGGGGAGGGAGGGAGGGAGAGAGAGAAGGAAGGAGAAATAGTCTGCCATGCTACCTTTCTAGGTTTTAGTGGACAGCCTAGAAATGTGATTTTTTTTAAATTAAAAAAAAAGTTAACCAAACACCTGTTTGCTTCTGAGTAAGCTGTGGGCGGCCCATGCAGCCAGTTGAGATTAAGGCTGCCAAATGTCTGGTTTAAAAAAAGAACCAGGATCTGCAGAAATTTACAAGCAGGACAAACTGCACTTGGCCACAGGACAGAAAACTGTGTTGTTCATTATGTTACGTAAAGCTGATTTTAAATAAAGAACAGCTGAAGGGCCCAGCTCAAAAGGAGTGGCTTTTAAAATGGTAGGCTTGCCATTCCATTTTGTTTTTCGACTAGCCTTCCTCATGTGCTTCCAGCTGATGCTGAAACTCTTCTCCCCCTGCCCGCCCCCATCCATGCTGAAGCAATAAATTAATTGCATGACTGATTTGTCAGCCCAGAGAGCATCACCTGAGGCTCTGTGTTCTCCTGGCACCTAGAGAGGTCCAACTGCAGACATCTCCCACCAAGCCTGGTCTTCGTTTGCAGCCTCCCAGCTCTGCAAGGTGATATTGCTTGTGCCCTGCAGATGTTTTGGACTACAAATCTCATCAGCCCCTGCATCATATGGCTCTGCCAGCTGGGTCTGATGGGAGTTGTAGTCTAAAACATCTGGTAAAAAGGTAAAGGACCCTTGACAATTAAGTTCAGTTGCAAACAACTCTGGGGCTGCAATGCTCATCTCACTTTACTGGCCGAGGGAGCCGACGTTTGTCCACAGACAGTTTTTCCGGGTCATGTGGCCAGCATGACTAAGCCGCTTCTGGCAAAACCAGAACAGCACACAGAAACGCCATTTACCTTCCCGCCGGAGTGGTACCTATTTATCTACTTGCACTTTGACATGCTTTTGAACTGCTAGGTCGGTAGAAGGCAACAAAGCCGTCAAAGGCATCCCTTGGTCTCCTAATTGTTCTCTCTTTGCATTTGACTTGGGGCGGGGGAGGATTCCAGCGTCAAGAAACTCACCCATCTATTTCCTGACCTGGCAGAGGAGGGCAGCATTGGAACTCAGGATCTTGGTAGCCTTCAGGAGTGAATGGAGGACAAGCATTGGCTGGGATATGGTGTCTTGCTGCCATCTGACCAGCAGGCTCTGGATTCCAAAATCCGCAACCCCATCGCGGTTGGTTCACTCTTGGGGCATTTCTGGATCATGTGCAGAGTGCTGGCTGAACCAAGCACCTCTGTAGCACTGGGCAGGAAGGGCATCTCGTTTGCTCAGCCAAGCCTTTAATGCTTGACTCTGTGTGCGTCTGTGTCCATTTTTCAGATCGTTCCTTACATCACCTCCATCTTTGGCAGCTTGGCCCCTGGGAAAATGGTTTCCATCCAGGGAGCAACCCCAATGGAAGCGGAAAGGTAAAAATAAAATAAAAATCACATTGTTTAAAGAGAGGAGGACTGAGAGCTTTTGTCTTTCCAGTGTGTTAATCTTTCCGGAGGAAGGAGAAAGGAAAAGGGGAGAGGAAGGAGGCTTTCCTGCTGAATCACGCCAAGGATAATGCCAAGGTTGCAGCTTCGATCCCCGTATTGGACAACTGCATATTCCTGCATGGCACAGGGTTGGACTAGATGATCCTTAGGGTCCCTTTCAGCTATACAGTTTGATAATTCTATTATTCTGCTTCTGGCAGAAGTCATTTCCAAGAAACCACGTGGGGCACAAAAATGAGGGCAGCCCTCAGTCATTTGTCCCCACCAGAACTGGTATTTGAAAGCAGACTACCTCTGAACATGGAAGTTCTCTGTCATGGATAAACTTCTATCGTCCTCGTTTTAAGTTAACGTCTGATCATTTTTAGTGCTCTGTTTAATTTGTGTTTTAATCTCGTGTGTGCTTATTTTGCACAGTATTTTCTGTTGTAAGTTGACTTCTTTTGGCATAAAGTGATGGGGGGAAATGAATGAAGAGCAGTGAGCACCTCTTGCAGCAGTGAATTCTGTAAATTAGCTCTGTGAAGAAGTCCGTTCATTTTTCTGTCTAGTACCTGCTGCTACCCACAGTTTTGGCCATAAAGGTCTTAATCAGCACAGGTCATTCTGGCTCCCTTAACCACCTTCTGTCCAAACCTCCGACTCCTCCAAATAAATCAGTTGGTAAACTCAAAACAGTATTTTGCCAGCTCCATATGAAATTTAAGAATAGTTGCAGGATGCTAAACAACAGGTGCTAAAAACATATTTAACACAATTCCAGTACAGATGCAAACTGACAAAGATCTTGGAAGAGGAGAGTCTTCAGTAGGTTCTGCAAAGACAATTGATTATGTAATACAAGTCGATTTATTTGTAATAACCTTGACTCTGCTTTATGTTCTGTGATCTATATTTCACTGAACGAAACAGGTTTTTTTGTTTGATGTCCTCCATTTAAAAAATAATAATGAAAGGAATTCACTTCTTTAAATTATTCTTCCTGCTTTTCCCCCCACTCTTGATTCAGGTTTCAGGTTGACTTCCAGGCCGGCTCCAGCTTGGCACCGCGGGCTGATATTGGCCTCCACTTCAACCCCCGGTTCCGTTCGCGTCCCTACACAATCTGCAACTCTCTAAGCAACGGCCTCTGGATGGAGGAGGTGAAATTCCCCCACCTGCCCTTGAAAAGTGGCGACTCTTTCCTACTGCTGTTTCTCTTTGAACAAGATCACGTGAAGGTGAGGAGGTTCACAGAAGAGACGCCTGGCTGCTGGTCCAGGCAAAAGGCCCATCTAGTTCACAATCTTGTTTTCACAAACTATGTGTTTCTCCTCCTCAGGTGAGCGTAAATGGACAGCACTATCTGCAATACATGTTCAGCTTGCCACTGGACCGAATGAACACGCTGAGAATATCTGGCGATGTCATCCTGAGAGCAGTAGCCTTTTTCCCTAAAAATGTACGGCAATGTATTGAGCACTTTTTGAATCTTTGTTTAAAATATACATATTGGGGGGGGGGGGTATGAGGGAAACATCACCAGCTGAGGTTAATAATGAAAGTATTTCCTCAATCCAGACTCATATAAATTAATATGAGTGCATATATCCAAATAGGGCTGCCTAGAAAGGGCAGTGAGATGATAGAATCTTAAGAGTTGGAAGGGGCCCAGTGGTCATCTAGTCCAACCCCCAGCAAGGCAGGACCACTGAGGCATAGGGTGTTTATACTTCCACATATTTCATATTCTGTTAAGAGTCAGGGCAGTTCAGCCAATATGTATGCAAGTTTTAATGCCTAAGAAGTTCATAAAATTAGGATCCAGAGTGGGGTTTTCCCCTCCCTCCCTGATATCAGAACTCCGTTTTTTGCGAACTAAGGTGATTAGCAGTAGGTTCAATATGTATTTCTTGATGCAAATGATATAGAATTATTATTATTTTTTTAAAAAATTAGAACTTTCCTGAGGAGAAAATTTAGAAGGAAAGCGAATGTGACAAAGGAAGCAAACTACATCATGGGAGAGGCCTACTTCCCAAAGTGTTCATCCCACCTTTGACCTGTAGGTGGAGCTGTCACCCAACCAGAAAGCCCTGTGGTGCCAATGGTGGCTCACTCACTGCCACAAGTTGTGGGGATGTGGCTTCTGGCTGGGGTAGCTGTAAAAAGAATGGGAAAACTCAAGGACGAGGTGGCCTGCCATGTGGCTAGTAAATGGAACCACAGGCAGTGAATTTCTTCTGATTTGTGCTGGCTGGGGAGAGTTAAACACTGGGGAAGGGGCTTTGGGTTCCTGCAGGCATTTGGTTGGCCACTGTCAAAATAGGGTGTTGGAGATCAACAACAGCCTCCCCCAACTGGACACCCTCCAGATGTTTGGGACTAGAAAATGGCTAGGGCTTAGGGGAGTTGTAGTCCCAAATATGTGGAGAACCTTAGTTGGAGGAGGCTGCTGTGTGCTATCTTTGGGGCAATAAATAAACCAGACCCACATCCCACTGAGGCTTCCCAGCCCCATTCCTGCAAAAAAATAAAATAATAATAATCCAGGGTTTATGCAAAGCTTCAAACACTTGCATTTTGAATTATGCAAGGGGAGTGGTTTGCAGAAGATGCGAAGGGAAGCCATGGGGTTGGAAGAGTGCCCTGGGTATTCCCCACATTGGAAGCTCCTGGTGTCAGATTTACGACCCGTTGTTGATCCGTGCTGTGTCTTGTTCTGTCCTCTCTCTCTTCTTGTGTGCAGCCTTTTGATATCTACAGAACAGAATACCCTGTTGCCCCAGTAAGTATATATTTATTTATTTATTGAATTTACATTCCTCTTTGCTCCCCACAAAGCCCACGGCGACAAGCAGAGGTAGTATTTTAAACAGTAATCTCCCTCTTGGATTACTGCAATGCGCTCTACGTGGGGCTACCTTTGAAGGTGACTCAGAAGCTACAACTAATCCAGAATGTGGCAGCTAGACTGGTGACTGGGAGTGGCCACCAAGACCATATAATACCAGTCCTGAAAGATCTACATTGGCTCCCAGTACGTTTCTGAACACAATTCAAAGTGTTAGTGCTGACCTTTAAAGCCCTAAACAGCCTCAGCCCAGTATACCTGAAGGAGCGTCTCCACCCCCATTGTTCAGCCCGGACACTGAGGTCCAGCTCCAAGGGCCTTCTGGCGGTTCCCTCATTGTGAGAAGTGAGGTTACAGGAAACCAGGCAGAAGGCCTTCTTGGTAGTGGCTCTCGCCCCGTGGAATGCCCTCTCATCAGATGTCAAGGAAATAAACAACTATCTCACTTTTAGAAACAGGTAGGTAGCCATGTTGGTCTGACGTAGTTGAAACAAAATTAAAAAATTTCTTCCAGTAGCACCTTAGAGACCAAGTTAGTTATTGGTATGAGCTTTCGTGTGCATGGGCAGCATGCCGTCTAATCAAGCAGTGCGTAAGCTTGTGTGTGAAAGCTCATACCAATAACTAACAGTTGGTCTCTAAGGTGCTACTGTGAGGAATTTTGTTTTGACTTTTAGAAGACATCTGAAGGCAGCCCTGTATAGGGAAGCTTTTAATGTTTGATGTTTTATTGTGTTTTTATATTTTGCTGGAAGAGAGTAGCTGGGGCAACCCACTCAGATGGGCAGCATGCAGTCTATTCAAGCAGTGCATAAGTCTGTGTGTGAAATAAATAGTAAATAAACATTGGGGAAGCATCACAGAACAGCTCATAAAGGGGGAATGTGTGGGTGGTCCTGCGCAAACCCACTAATAATGCACTATTATGACATCTGTGACATGTTGCAGAAGATATCCCACCCCACTAAAAATAACATCTTCAATAGTCCCAGTCTCCCTCTCCCGCCTCCTGCCCAATTCCAGTCCCATTTTCAAGCCAGTGCATAGGAGTCTTATCCTGATTTCTCTCTCCCCCCCGCCCCCCACTTTCTTTATTTCTTTCCACAGCATCTGTTCAAGAGCAGAGCCGTTTTGGTGAGTCTAAATGCACCCGTTGCCTTTATTTTCTCCAGTGGCTTTGGGGGGGGGGGGGTAGCTTCTCCAGCAGCCTAACTTGCTCCTTGCTCTTTCTTTCCCTTTTCAGGATGTCCCCCTTTCCCATCTGCTCCCCGAGAGCCTCAGGCCGAGAGACACAATGACAGTGAGAGGCTTGGTGCGTCAGGACCCCAAAGAGTAAGTAGAACACACACACACACACACACACGCTATCCACCCCCTTGCACTTGCTGCCCACTCTTTTGTGGTAGATCTTACAGTCGGGGCTTGGCAAACAGGGAGAAAAATAAATGCAAAACTCTATTCTGTATGATGTAGAAATATAAGGAGCTGCTTTATAAGTCAGACCACTGGTCCAGCTAGCTCTGTATTACTGTGTGTGATACAATTTATGACCCACTCTCCACCCTAAGGTGGAATTATTTCCCTTCTTTCCTTTCCTTTTTCCTTATTTCCTTGTTCCCCCACTTCTCTTTTCTTCTCTTTCCTTCCCCCCACCTCTCCTTCTCTTTCTTTTCTTTTCTGTGGTGTCCTTTATCTCATATACACATCTTGGTTATTACTGTTATTATTATTGGTTTTGTTTTAATGCACCTCTCTCCATTGGTTTGCTCTGTGTGTGTGTGTGTGTGTGTGTGTGTGTGTGTGTGTGTGTGTGTTGCATTTTGCATTTACAGTTTTACCTTGGTTTTCAAATGCCTTGGAAGTCGAATGTTTTGGTTCCTGAACGATCGGAAACTGGAAGTGATTGTTCCGGTTTTCAAAGGTTCTTTAGAACCCGAACGTCCTACATGACGTTTGCAGCTTCCGATTGGCTGCAGGAGCTTCCTACAGCCAATCAGAAGCTGCGCCTTGGTTTCCGAACATTTTGGAAGTTGAGCGGACTTCCTGAATGGATTCCATTTGACTTCCGAGGTACCACTGTATTGCTCGTGTGGTTTCTCATGGACGGCATAAGGGTGTTTGAGTGTGTGGTCACATCTGAGGGAAAGTGCTGTCTTCCTCCCATTTGCTTTCAACCTTTTGTTGTTGGGGCAACCCCTCCTCCCCCCTCCCAAAAAAGCAATGACGAGACAGCACTAAGATGTCTGAACTACATGACAATGACAAAGAAGGCTATCTGAGCCTTATTTAATTAAGAAAACAGATTAAAAAATGGAACAAATGCTTTGAGTCCTAGAACTTTGGTTCCACCTTGGAGACCATCCCAAGGAATCCGGAACAATTCAAGAATCCCGAGATAAATTTGGACGCGGAGGACGACAGCTTTGGAAGGTCCCCTTCCCTTGCAGCCTGTTTCCCAAATTACCTTTATTAACAGATTCAGCCTTGGTGACTCTTCCAGGTTCTGCATCAGCTTGAAGAAAGACCCTTCCCACATCTCCTTCAGCTTCCGCGTTTGCTTCATGGACCAGACGGTGTCATGGCGCTCATTTTCGGACAGAGGCCAGGAGTCTGGGGGGACAGTGGCCGAAGGCTTCCCCTTCCACCCCCAGCGATACTTTGAGGTAAGAAAAGACGTTGACCGTCTTAAGTTTCCCAGGAAACCTCAGACAGGCCTGGTTCACGTGATATACTGAGAGATATGCTCAGGGAGGCAGTGGTGGCGTCATGGTTAGAGTTGTGGTTAGACTAGGAAATGGGAGACCAAAGTACTATTCCCCACTCAGCCACAAAGCTCACTGGGTGTGACTTTGAGGGCCAGTCACTCCTTCTCAGCCTGGCCTGCCTCACAGGGTTGTGTGTTGAGAATAAGATGGGAGTGGGGAGGAGAACTATGTAGGCAAACCTTGAGCTCCTTGGAGGGAAGGTGCGATATAAATGTAATGAAGTAAATAATAAAATAAGCCAGGGATTACCAATGTGGCCCTGGTGGGTGTTTTGGTACCCTTTCTCTGGTGCTCACAGAGCCCCCACCCTCACAGCCCTCTTTGCCATGAGGGGGGGGGCGAGGATAATTGTCTTTTTCATCCTTGAAATACACATATATTCTAGTACACCCTAGAATAGCAAGTTCATTCACCACTAGCCCTCCCTTTTGCCCCTCCTCACTCCCTCTGCAAGGGTTGCCAAGTCAGGTGCACGCAGGGAAGGAGCCAAGAAGTTTATGAGCTACATTGCTAAAGAGTTTTATTTCTAGTTACAGTGGTGCCCCGCAAGACGAATGCCTCGCAAGACGAAAAACCCGCTAGACAAAAGGGTTTTCCGTTTTTCGAGGCGCTTTGCAAGACGAATTTCTCTATGGGCTTGCTTCGCAAGACAAAAACGTCTTGCGAGTCTTGCGATTTTTTTCGCTTTCCCCCCTTTTTCTAAGCCGCTAAGCCGCTAATAGCCGCTAAGACGCTAATAGCCGCTAAGACGCTAATAGCACTAATCCGCTAAGCCGCTAATAGGGTTGCTTCGCAAGACAAAAAAACCGCAAGACGAAGAGACTCGCGGAACAGATTCTTTTCGTCTTGCGAGGCACCACTGTACGCAGACAGAAAATAAACATGCATGCTCTCTCTGTGAAAACAGAGAGCAACTGAAACAAAGGAACAGGAAACCCGTAACATCACTTCCGTCTCCTGTCTTCCGTGAGACTTCCAATAGTCTGGAATGCCTCTGGAATGCAAAACAGAGTCTTGTGAGCACTGCACAGTGACATAAACAGAAACCAACATCCCAGACCCTGAGATTTCAGGGCCCAGACCTGAGATCTAGGGACAGCCCCTGGTGAAGTCATGGGGGGGGGGGCTCTGCTGATTTGTCCTCTGTGCTCCTTCCCACCCCGAGCCCTGGAGATGGAAGTTAACTGGGAGAGGGGAGGAGGGCAGACCTTCCCCCTCCCCAAGTGTCTATGCTATAGTTTTCTCTGCATGCATAAACCCTTATTTATTAACATGATTGCCCCTTAGGCCTGTCTGAATAGGAATCACAGAATTGTATAGAGTTGGAACGGGACCCCTTGGGTCATCTAGTCCAACCCCCTGCAATGCAGGACAAACTGTCCCTGGGTGGGCTCAAACCACAAACCTTATGCTTAACTGCCAGGTGCACCGACCCATTGCACCACAGGAGAGAAAGGTCTTAGCCTGTCTATGGGAGGATAACAAAGAAAGAGCCATTCTAGCCTCTCTTGAGAGGGAATCCCGGAATCTGGGAGCAGCCACAGAAAAGGCTCATTCTCAGGTCCCCACTAACCATGACTTTGATGTTGGTGGGACTGAGAGGATGTGCTCAACCAAGGATGTTAGCACTTGCTGGGGAGGTACAGCCTTTCAGGCTGCCTGGACTCCAAACAAAAACATGTGGATACATGAGCGCACCCACCCTATAATAATGCTTGGGAGAAAAGTTGGACTTTGTGGCACCAGCCCCCTGGAATGCCCTTCCTTAGATGTGACACAACACTAAGAGCCCATGCTCAAGTTGCAGTATGCTTTGCCCCAGGAACAGAACGTAAGACGAGATTGTTGCATTAGGCCAATGGGGCTGGATAAGGTTGACTTATTAGAGCGTTTTCTTCTGTAGAGAAAATGTCCTTTCACTCGCTCATAGCGTATTGCGAGTCGTATAGGGATGTGCCTTTCCTTTTTTATTTTGGTGGCTCTTGTTTATGATGGTCAAGCCAGACCTTTTGAGGTCAGTTTTCCTTTTTAGGCGCTCAACCACTGCCACAATGTCCTTTCGTCTATCAGGTTAAAATGAGCAGATAACAGCAAAGGTTGCTAGGTCCATAGTAGGGGCAATCAGAATAAGGGCCACTAACTGACTGCTGATTCAGGACTTTAAATTGTGCTCTTATATCAAATATCATTTTCTGTGTATACTGTAATGTTTTACTGTTGCTATGGCCATTGCCTAATGCGAATAAAGTTTTATCTATCTATTCAGCCAATGGCCAATCTCGTCCAGCACCCTCTTCCGACAGGCGGCCCTAGCCAACCATTTGTGGTCCTTGGACACGCCTTCCTCGCTAATGCCTTTTTCTCCCCCAGCTGCTCTTCCTCTGCCAAGAAGACTACCTGCAGCTGGCCCTGAATGGGACCCCCCTTGGTCCTCAGTGCATCCCTCATCCCGCCACTGACACCATCAGGGAGCTGGCTGTGGAGGGAGACGTTGTACTTTACAGCACCCAGGTTCGGTCTTCTCTTCCGAATTGCAGCGCAGCTGCTTTGAAGATCCAAAGATAAGAACTGACAAAGACAAGCAAACCCACAGACTGTTCCTGGCATGGATTGCTTCAGAAGAAGCGCATGTCTGAATGCTCCGCACGCATAAACGCTCCCCCACCCAGCCTATAGCATTGCAGACATGCTGAGTCTCCATTCCATCTCCCTTCTGCTAGCTTTCCATGGGCGGGGAGTTTTTGGTGTCGGGGGAGCCATTTCTTTTCACGGTCTTCTCACACAGACCCACCCACTCACTTGCCATCTGCCTTATGAAGTAGCAGGAAGACCATATTTTCTCTTTCTGCACTGAATGTTGGTTTCCTTGGAGGAACTGCAGGACTTGAAGCTGTTGCTCTCCCCTTCAGGAGAAAATATATGCTGTTTTAAATCTCTATAAGCATTAATAAAAGCACATAGTGTATACCATGATTTTTTTTATGCCATCCTGGCCTTCAAAGAAACTTAGGAGCAACAGGAATTAAAGAATTACAGAGCTGGAAGGGATCCCAAGGGTCATCTAGTCTGACCCCTGCAGTGCAGGAATCTCAAAACAGTGCAGGAATCTCCAATTTGAAACCATATGAGACCCTGCAGCAACCTATTAGTATGTGTCAGGGGTTCAGAAGGAGAGACACAGGAGGGGGAGCAAATGGAGAGTGAGGAGGAGGAGTACGAGGGGGGCGCAGGCAGTGACAGTGGCCAGAGTTATTCCACAAGCCTCTCTAGCGAATCGGAGGACTCACAGAAGGGAGCGCCGGTGGCCAGAGCAAGGGAGATTCCAAGGGAGAAACCTCAAGAGGGAGGGGCCAGCGGGGAGTCCCTGAGCAGCAGCTGGAGATCAGGACCAGCGTCTCCACCAGAGCGCAGTGGGGAGGGGGAGTCCCAGGAGTCGGGACCAGTGTCCTCACCACCAGAGGGAGGAGAGGAGTCAGGTTTGGCAACACCCACATCAGGAAGCGGGGAAACGGTCAGAAGGAAAGTCACCGGCTGGGCGCGCGCGCCAAGTTCAAATGTACAGGAGCGCGGCACAGCGGGGAGCCCGGGAAGGGAGCCAGGTCCTAAAGCCCGCCGGAGGGAGGGGCAAGACTCAGGAGGCTCCGCGTCAGAGGAGTCCAGGAAGGAGGGAACCCCAGAGGGCAGAAGGACCCAACGCAGGAAAGAGCAGCGCAAGAGGTGGAGCCGGGCTAGAATCTTAAACTGGTGTGGGTGGAGCAGTGAGTCAGAGGGGACTTAGCCGGTCTAGCGTGAAGACGTGGGTCTGCGCGCCCAGAGCTTGGAAATGGAAACTAAACTTCAATAAAGACTTTTGTATATAATATCCACTGGGCGTTGGTCCTCTGTGAGCTGGGACCTAGCGGCAGTCCTGACAGTATGTATTTCATTAAATCTATACATAGGCTGATAGTTGTTGCTTTTCAAACAAACCCTCAAAACAGTTTACAAATATATAAAACCATAAAATTATCAGTAAGAAAAATCAACAACAATAATTTAAGACTTTCTAAAACCAGCAATAGACTAAAAACAGATCAAAACTCACACCAACTTTCTAAACATCTGGATAGGGTTGTGCTCGTAACACTAGAAGTCATGGACATTGGATGTGGCTGAAAGTTGGAAGATTCAGGACAGATAAATGAAAATCCTTCTTCACTCAGCACATTGTTAAACTGTGGAACTCCCTCCCACAGGAGACAGCCACCAACCTGGATGGCTTTAAAAGAGGACTGGGCAAATTCACGGAGGAAAGGACAATCAAGTTTAGTGTTGATTTTAATTATTTTTGCATGTTTTAAGTACTGCACTGTAGTTGTTTTCACGGATAATTTCTGTTGTTGCATTATTTTTGTAAACCACATTGAAATTTGGGGGAGGGTGTCACAGTCAAATGGTATATACATTTTATTACCGGTAAATAAATAAAGTTATTAGGCCATTTCCTCTGATATGAAGGAAGTCTGGGTGGCCTCGTTGAGAGAGAATGAGAATTGGGGGGTTACTTGTCAGATCCAGTTAGCAGCAGGGGGTAGCATTAGGCGCTGCTGTTTCTCCTGATTTTAAGACGTTTATCTGTAAAAGAACAGCCACCATGTGAGAACAAACACGGAAATTTGATAACAGGTTAATAACAGTTTCTAATCTGATCTGGCCACTTGCGAAAGGTCAGGTTGGAAACAAGAGCTCCCTTGACTCTGGGCGATTGTGGAATTGGGAGGTGGAGATGGGTGTCACCTGATTTTTATTTGATGCACAGCTTCTGCAACAGGCGAACAATGCATCCATTACAAGTCCTCTTCCTGAATTATGCACTCTGGTAGTCAGGGGGCAACGACAACACTTTGAGGTTGCTTCCGCACGACTTAAGAAACTGAATTGTCCGGAAGCTGTGTTTACCTGAGCTCAAATTCTCTCTATGATAATGGGAAATTTCAGGGCGTGTGGTGCTTTCACAGGTCTGATACTGCCTTTTGGAAAGAGAGGACTATAGTGTTTGGCCATACTTGTAATGATTTACACACATGCTCGGTGGAGGTTCAACTAGAACTGTCCCAGAATCCAATGCTCCAGCATGTGATGTCCAGGGAAGATGCTGGTGGCTTTTTCTAGGGTCCTAAAACTCAGAATTGCAGAGTTGGAAGGGAGAAATTGCTCAGCCCTCACCAGTGTACTGTATTCAGTGCTATTCTTCTAGAAAAAAGAGGTGCCGGAACTCACCATGAACACCTCCCTTGTTCTCTCAGAATAGCAATGACGCCCATCTGAGAGGTGCTGGGACTGAGTTCCAGTGAGTTCCTGCTGGGGGAAAGGCCCTGGGTGGATTCTTCCTTTGACACAGAGACTCAGCATCACCAGTAAGGAGCAAGAAGAATCACTGCTAGCTCAGACCTCATCAGAGTGTATGCAAAGTTGTTGTTGTTTAGTCATTTAGTTGTGTCCAACTCTTTGTGACCCCATGGACCAGAGCACGCCAGGCACTCCTGTTTTCCACTGCCTCCTGCAGTTTGGTCAAACTCATGCTGGTAGCTTCGAGAACACTGTCCAACCATCTTGTCCTCTGTCGTCCCCTTCTCCTTGTGCCCTCAATCTTTCCCAACATCAGGGTATTTTCCAGGGAATCTTCTCTTCTCTTCTCATGAGGTGGCCAATGTATTGGAGCCTCAGCTTCAGGATCTGCCCTTCCAGTGAGCACTCAGGGCTGATTTCCTTCAGAATGGAGAGGTTTGATCTTCTTGCGGTCCATGGGACTCTCAAGAGTCTCCTCCAGCACCATAATTCAAAAGCATCAATTCTTCAGCGATCAGCCTTCTTTATGGTCCAGCTCTCACTTCATACATCACTACTGGGAAAACCACGGCTTTAACCATATGCAAAGTTAGGAATTAATTTAATAATAATAATAATAATAATAATAATAATAATAATAATAATAATAATAATTTGCCCTATTGTACATCACTTCACACTTACATTGAACCACATCTGGCATTTAATACCCAGTTAAGAGAGAAACATTTGGAGTTTGGAGAGTGCTCTTGTGCTCAGGTCTGCTTGCAGGATTCCTACAGGCATCTGGTCAGTTACTGTGAGACCAGGACGCCAGACTAGATGGGCCAAGGGCCTGATCCAGGATGCTCACCTTATGTTCTTATGAGTTCCTTTCATTTTTGCTGTCCACAAATGTAGCCACCACACTTGTTCACTTGCTGAATCAACAAATATTGATTCTCTGGACAAATATTCCCAGAATGGTGTAACAGTCAATTCCTCTTTCCAGGGAATTCTGGGAATTGTAGCTCTGTGAAGGAAAGATTGGAACTCCTAACAATCCTCAGCACCCTTAACATACTACAGTTCCCAGGATTTTGGGGGGTGGAGGGGAACCATGACAGTTTAAAGCGGTTTTGTGCTGCTTTACATGCACAGAGCTGATGCGGTCTCATCACCTAAGCATATCAAGTCAAAATAATTGCTGGGGAAACTCTAAAACGGGGACATGTTTACTTCTGATACCCAATATGTATGTTGTGCACTTTACCTCATGACAGCAGCCAGCACAACACAAGTCAAGCCATCAATGGGAGTTCTGTACGCAGTCCATTTACACACCTGGATCACTCGGGATTGATGTGCTTCCAGTCGCAACCAAGAATGTCTCTCCCTGCGTGCAAAGGACACGCTTCATTTACTCAATTCAAAGAAACGCTGTTGTTCCAGCGTGTTTCATTCGGGCGGGTTGAATTTTGACAGCATAAAAGCCTGCTGTAAGGACGGCTCCGGGTTTAAATTTCAATTCTGTAATGTCTGCAGAGTTACTGGGGACAGACATTACTTTCGCCCTGTCACCACAGCCTTGAGAAGGGTCAAGTTGCTTGCCCATGGAGCACTTCGAAGAACACAAGAAGAGCCAGCAGGAACAGACCCACGGCCTATCTAGTCCAGCATCCTGTTCTCACAGTGGCCAGTCAGATGCCTGTGGGAAACCTGCAAGCAGGACACAAGAGCCCTCGCCCTCCTGTGATTTCCAGCAGCTGGTATTCAGAAGCGTTGCTCCCTCCAAATTTGGAGGCAGAGCATAGCACTGTGTCTGTGCCTTTGACAGTCCTCTCCTTCTCCATTAATTTGTCCAATCCTCTTTTAAAGCCATCCAATTTGGTGGGCATCACTGCCTCCTGTGGGAGAGAGTTTTATTGTTTAACTAAGTGCTACCTGAAAAAGTCCTGATTATTTATTCTTCCAACATTTAGCTTCACTGATTGTCCCCGACTTCCAGACTTATGAGAGGTGGGGGATGTTTGTAAATCTATCACCTTTCACTGTGTGATGCATAATTTTATAAACTTCAGTCATGTCACCTCTTACTCGTCTTTTCTATAAATTAAAAAATACCATTTGTTGCAACCTTTCCTCATGGCGAGTTTCTCCAGCCCACTTTTCCAATTTTCTGTAAATACATATTGTCTTAATATTGACTGATGTTTCACTGGTGTACGACACCCAGATATTGTATGATATGGCAGTACTGACATAGTTTTATAAATAAATAAAGTAAGCAAATACTGCCATCCGCCCTTGGTGGCCAGCCATGCTGGTGTGGGAGGAAATTACTTTGTTTGGTTGAAAAGGAAAAGGAAAAAAGACCTTTACTATAAGCGTGGAATATATTTTCTTCTAAAAAGTACTACTAGCCATAAGAGCTATGTTCTGCTAATGCTTATGTTAGGTTCCAACTGTTGTTGGACTACAGCTCCCATCATCCCTGACTGTTGGTCCTGCTAGCTAGGGATGATGGGAGTTGTAGTCTAACAGCAGCCAGGGACCCAAGTTTGAGAAAATACAGTTGCTGTGCTGTTCCCCAACTGCCAAGAAAGTATCACAATGGTTTGCACAAAGAGAAAGCCCAATCTGTTCTTGTTTTGAGGAGACGGGGCCAGTCCTCCCAAGAGGCAGACTGAAGCAGCTGACATGGGTGGCAGATTCCCACAGAGTGGGGCCCCCACAGGTGGCATGCCTGCCCCCACAACCCTGCTAAGCCAGGTTTGGCAGTGGGGTGATAGGGGGTTGCCATCTTCCCATTTCACCACCTAAGGTCAAATGGGAAGGTACCACCCTGTGTGCCCTCCCATTGCCGCCACCCCTCATTTACCGGGATTTTGGGGAGCTCGAGCGCAAGATCTCATTGGGCTCCCATGAGATTTTGTGGGGCTCTCATGAGATCTTGCCAGAACTCGGAATTTGCCATGGTTGCTTCTCCTCACTTCTCTAGCAGTGGTGGAATAGGGACATCTCTTGGATTCCCACCACCTGAGGCGATTGCCTCAGTCTGCCTTATGGACCGGCCAGCTGAGGCTGCCCCTGAGAGGAGAGCATGCAAATTTGCAAGCATTTTTTTTATTATTGAAGGAAATCTAAGACACCTGGCCAACCTGACAAATGCACTCAGGCCACCTTCTGCGATAAGAGTATTTCAGTCACATGAATGGACTTTCCCTGCCAACATCTTTGCATTCTGAGGAGGTTGTGCCAGAAAAGACAAAGACACACACACACACACACACACACACACACACTGCCCATAGTTCCCTTCTCAGGATGGGCTGAGCTTCTGGCATCTGAGCAACCCATTTTAAAAAACTAAAAACTAAATACGTGGCAACCATTGCACCATCTTACCCTTTCAGCCTGAAACAGAAAACAAAATGGCGCCCTGGCAATGGAGGTGGGTGTGGCCTTTGTCTCCATTTCCCATTGAAGCGCTCTTTCTCCAGGGCGGGGCTTTGCTCCTTATATCTGTGCCTGGCATAACAACCAGACACAGTCTGGATCCCAGCTGTTCCAAAGACCATGTCTGTCTCCTGGGTGTGTTTCCTTTTGCCACTGGCTTTTGTGCTGGCCTGGGGAGAACCACCCCAAGGGGAAGAGCAACAGTTTAGACGTCCACCACCCCCTCCAAGCCGCGAACAAATTGCAGCCGCCCTGCAGGCAAGCCATGGCGTTTGGGCAAGGCAGCGCCAGGCGATGCAAGACCAGGCTGTCAAAGCTCACGAAATGTTCGTGGAGCACTTGAACAAGAAGCACAACAGCAAGTACCAGAAAGCGCCAGGAGAGGTGACCCACATTATGGTGGAGGTAAGACTGGAAGTGATGCCAGACAGCATTTGTGGTGTATTGTTAGAGCAGGGTTTCCCAAACTTGGGTCTCTAGCTGTTTTGGGACTACAACTCCCATCATCCCTTGCTAGCAGAACCAGTGGTCAGGGATGATGGGAACAGCTGAAGACCCAAGTTTGGGAAGCCCTGGGTTAGAGTGTTGGACTGGGACCTGGGAGACCAGGGTTCAAACCACCACTCAACCATGAAACTCACTGAGTGTGACCTTGGGTAGACGCTGCCCCTCAAACTTACCTGCCTCAGAGGGTCACTGTGGGTATAAAACAGAGGGGAGAATGTATGTCACCTAGAGCATCTTTGAGAAAACGATAGGATAAATAATAATGCTGGCTAACCCTGGGTCACCAAGGCAAGGTGAGCAGAGCTGTAATCATACTTTTTCCTGCACCCCAAAATCCAAATCTGAATCCCATCACCGTGGTGTTGTCCCCTGCCCCCTATGGAGTATATTCATAAATATCCCATCATTCAGAGACTCCCTAGTCTTTTCTATCTCCTCCGGTACAGCAGTGGGCAGCAAGGCCATATTCACACCATACATTGAAAGCGCTATGATGCCACTTCAAACTGTCATGGCTACCCTCAAAGAATTCTGGGAGGTGTAGTGTGTTCTGAGTGCTGAGAGTCCATGGTGTAGCATGGGTTGCCAGCACCCAGGGCAGGGCAAGTGTAGCACACACACACCCCACAGTGGACTGGGCAGGTGGGATGGGGGGACATGCAGATGAAGGAGCACGTGGGGGGGGGGTGAACAGAGCCTGCCTCCCGCAGGCTTCTTGCCCACTGCCTCCATCCACCTGCTCACTAGAGTAACCCGCCTGCCGCCATGCCACACCACAGCAGCCAAGGAGGTATAATTCCCAGATTGGCTTGACAACCAATCCCTCTTTGCAGGGAACTCTGGGAATTGTAGCTGTGTGAGGGGAATAGGGGAATGCCTAACAACTCTCAGCACCCTTAACAAATTACAGCTCCTGTAATTTTTTGAGAAAAGCCACAACCGTGGTATCACAGTGCTTTAAATGTATGCGGTGAATGTGGGCTTAGCAATGCAAGAGCTGTCATTATTTAGCAGCTAACTGAACTCAGCTTCGTTTCCCAGAACTCCAATCTGCTCCATCCCAGATGGGATGGGATTTGCTGGCCATAGTGATGTTTGGGACTGAGGCCATCATCATTATTATTATTATTATTATTATTATTATTATTATTATTATTATTTATATACCGCCCCATACCCAGGCTTGAACCTGTGGCCCTGAGACTAAGAGCTGCATGCTCTACTGACTGAGCTATCCAGCTCTATTACGGTAAATGGTTCAAACTGCAGGCATTTTTACTCAACTACCCAACTGTGCCAACTTCTGTAGCTTCTTCCCACCTATACACCCAGGAAAATTTGCACGAAAAAACCCTTATTAAGACGATGCAGAACACACAGACGCAGCCTTGGTGAGGATGGGAGGCATAGCAGCAAGGCCACTTAAGAATTTGCTTGATTTCTCCCTCCAGAACACGATGGGACGCATTTACCACATGAATTCAGTGCTGGTGAAGGCCGAATGCAGCAAGGACCAGGCGGAAGGGGACGCTGAGATCTGTGAAATCCCACTAGATGCCAAGGTGAGGAAGAGGCCTCTTACTACAAGGTTTTAAAATGGGTCTGATGAAGATAAGGGACTGGGTCGCGGGGCTGTAGCTGCCTTTTACAGGGCCTTCCCGGTGGCTGCTCCCAGACTTTAGAACTCCCTCCCTAGAGAAGCCAGAATGTCTCCCTCCTTGTTGTCCTTCCGCTGGCAGGCAAAGACTGTTTTGTTCCGACAAGCCTCTGTGTGTGTGTGTGTGTGTGTGTGTGTGTTTGTTTGTTTGTTTGTTTGCTTGTTTGTTCGTTTAAAAAGGAAAAGGCCTTTAATAGTGCTGTGCTGTTTTTCGTGTCTGTATTTTAACAAATTTGTTTTTAATATTGTTTTAATTCTGTTAGAGTTTAATTACCGTATTTTTTGCTCTATAAGACTCACTTTTTCCCTCCTAAAAAGTAAGGGGAAATGTGTGTGCGTCTTATGGAGCGAATGCAGGCTGCGCAGCTATCCCAGAAGCCAGAACAGCAAGAGGGATTGCTGCTTTCACTGTGCAGTGATCCCTCTTGCTGTTTTGGCTTTTTTTTTCTTGTTTTCCTTCTCCAAAAACTAGGTGTGTCTTGTGGTCTGGTGCGTCTTATAGAGCGAAAAATACGGTACTTTATAACAGCTACCTTCAACAACAACAGCAGATGCCGGTATATGGCACAGTTGAACTGAGAAGACCTTGGGAGTCACTCACTGGCAGCCCTGTGAGGTTGGATTGTTGCCGCTGCCTTTAGGCCTGATCCACGCACTGCTGGTCTGAGGCCAACACTTCTGAATCATTACTGGTGGGAAGCCCCTTCACACTCCGACACTCATGTCTCAGCTACAATGGGATGGGGGACAAACACACACATTTTTTTGACCCAAGGGCCACGCTTCCTAGTGGGCAACCTTCCAGGGGCCGCATTCCAGTGTCGGACAGGGCAGGGAGCAAATGTAGTCAGAAGGTTGCATTTCAACCATGCAAATGTCATGGCGTGTCAACACACATCTTACTCAGAATAGGCCCACTGAGGTTAAGAGACATGACTATGGGAAACTTGGGTTCATTCATATGAATGGGTCCTACTCGTGAGTAGGACTTAGCTGAGCTCTGTTCAACAGTGCAGTAAATGGTGGGTGGGTTCCTCTCCTCCGCTGGAGGTACTAGTAAACTCTGTAGTTCAGGGATGGGAAACTGGTGGCCCTCCAGAAGTTGGAGTCCACCAATAGATGGAGGGTCACCAGGTTGGTGAAGGGTGGACTAGAAGATCTCTCGGGTTCCTCCCCGTGCTCTGATCCTACCATAGCAGTGCTTCACAGAGTTAATGAAAGCCCATTCACACCATACATGCAAAGCACTATGGTACCACTTTAAACAGTCATGGCTCCACCCAAAGCATTCTGGGAGTTGTAGGCTGTTAAAGGTTCTGAAAGTTGTTAGGAGGCTCCCCTATTCCACCTCACAGAGCTACAAATTTCCAGAGCTACCAGAGCTACCAGGGAAGAGGTACTGGATCATGAAACCACTCTGGGAATTGCAGCTGTGGTGGTGAGTAGGGGAGTCTCCTAATAAACTCTCAGCAGCACCCTTAAACTACAGTTCCCAGGATTCTTTTTTTTGGGGGGGGGGGAGGAACCATGACTGTTTAAAGTGGTATTGTAGCGCTTTAAACACACGGTGTCAATGGCTCCTGTGCTGTATGAAGCTGTATCGGCTGCCTATTCTGATTGGCTGCCTGTTCTCCAGAGGTTCTAGCAGCAGTGGTAAGACTTTGGGCTCTCAAATTTCATTGGCGACTTGTGTGAGGCTAAAATTCTGTGCCCCCCCCCCAACTCTTGTGCTGCATTCTACAGCATGGTTGTGTTGCACCTGCAGAATGGAAGAACCAGTCACTCTACCTTAAAACCACCTCTGCTGGCAAGGCCCTTAACCCGATCTGGAGATGTGCCATGGAGCATGCCAAGGAGTTTGCAATCATGCTAATGCAATTAAATTTCCCCCTTCCTTTCATGCTTGCAGAAATGGGAGTGCAAGGGTGAAGTCGTCCAGCTTTACGGCATCGACACACCTTACATCCACGATGAGGACTGCACAGAGTACCAAGGCCCTGCAGTCCTCCTGAAGTCCTCTAGTGCCACCCCAAGTGAGGAAGAAGAAGGCACTCCATATGTTTGATGAGCAACCTGAGAAGAAGGAATCAGATCTCTCTCTCTCTCTCTCTCTCTCTCTCTCTCTCTCTCTCTCTCTCTCTCTCTCTTTTTCTTTTTGTCCAGGGCTCTGTAATTAAGCAGATCTAGACCAGCCTTTACCAAACCGGTGGCCCTCCCAGATGCTTTGGACTACAACTCCCATCAACCAGCCCTTGCCAGCACAGCTGATGGGAATTGCAGTCTGAAATTTCTGGAGGGCCCCAGGTTGGAAAAGGCTGCTTACTGACCCTCACATGTGCACATTACAGATTTAAACCAGTCTTGCTTCCCCACCAAGGAATTGTGGTATTCCGAGAATTCACAAAATTCCCTGGGGATCTACCAGGAAATCCCTGGCAGATACTGCTTTCAGCAGAAGGCAGAAGCATCCACAAGTTATACCTTTTCACCAAGTTATACCTTTTCACCAGTCTCAAAAAAAAAAAACAAAAAAAACCTTACTTTATCTCTTTGGTTTTGAACTTGCTTAATGTAGAAAATAAAGCTTAGCTCAACATGCAACCAAAATTTGGGCTGATTATTATTTATTTGCTTCATAAAATGTATATAGCTTGATTGTTGTATTAACTCTCCAAAAAAGGACTAATAATAATTTTTTTTAAATCGGTAAAAAATTAATTTTTAAAAATTAAAATCAGTAATGAATGAAGAACATTCACCAACCTTCCACATATCTGGATAGGCTTGCCAAAACAAAACGAAATCTTACTCAAGCCCCTTTGTTCTCTTTGCACAGTCCTTCTTTGCTGGCTTTCTCTCCCAAGCTTTTCCTTAGCCTGCAGAGATCCACCTTGATCTACCCACCTGGAGGCCAGCCACTTTTTTAAAAAGCCTTTGTCCACCTGCTTCATATGGACATCACTGGCTCCTCCTATCAGCTACACAAGTTAACCCTTATCACCCGCAAATGGGCAGGCAAGATTGATACACACCAGGCAAACTAGATGTGCATTCCCATAGTTGACTTGCAGCATGTTCCATGTGTGTGTGGTTGTGCTTAAAGCTAAAACAGCGTATATTCGACCCCCGAACCACGTCTGCACAACCATCCCTACCTTTCCAAAGCTGGTGCACCAGGTGTGTCTTGCTTGCTGGACTCTGGAAGACTCTTGCGTGCGCTCTGGGTAGCTCTCACAAGATCTCACAGTAGCTTCCCAGAGCCCGGTAAGCCAGTCTGAGAGCTTTTAAGCTCTCCACTGTGCATGTGTTTTAATTTGTGCAATTTCAGCCTGCCAGCCACCAAGGGTGTAAAGCTGCAATTAAATGTATGCAAGTTGTGAGTTGACGGTATAATGCTCAACCGTCCGCAAAAACAAGGCCCAGTTCCTTCGCAGGAGGTGCCCAGGCCAGATGCCTGGAGTGTGACTCGGAAGTGAGTTATTGGGACCCAGAGCTGAATGGAGCGCAGCACTGGCAGTAGGTGAGGGTTCCCTGACCTGTTCTCAGTCCACACAGCTATGAAAATTTGGCTCTTACAAAGACACAGCCTACCTTTCATCCTTTCAGTGGTATCACATCTGCTTTTACATGCAAAGGTCCAGGTTCAATCCTGGGCATGTCCAGGAAGGACTGGGGGGAAACTCACTGTCTGGAACCCTGAGAGCTGCTGCCAGTCAGTGTAGACAATACTGAGCTGATGAACCCATGGTCTCATGAAGCACAAGAAGATTCCTATCTTCCTACATTGCCCTGTAGCGGAGACTGACCGTTTTCAAAAGGGGCTGAGAATGGGTAGGGGGGGAGTTAGAGGGTGCTGTTAATATGGAAAAGAGACAGATTCCATGGCCCTTCAGGCAATATTAAAAGTCCAGCACCTCACTCCAGAAGGTGCTTGTCCATCTGAAGGTCTTTTAAAAGTATATTTTATTGGTTTTTTTGTGAGAAAACAACAGAAACAGGCAGGTTCTCCCTCACTGCACCGCAGAAGAACAAGACGTTGGAAAGCTTTTGAGGTTATCCCAAGTAGGAGAAATTATTGAGTCCAAATGACTACAGAAGTCACTTCAGATAGTGTTCTGCAGCTTCAGGGAGGCAGATGAAAGATGAGGACCTTGGGGACATTCCTGAATGTACTCCACAAGTCGACTCCAGGTAGCAAGGAAGTCAAAAGACTTTGCCTTTCCTTTGGCCAATTCTATCTCAAATGTCAATTTTTCCACCTTGGAAATGCAAACGTCTGCAGAGCCACTGCTCAAAAAGTTAAGCTGCTGGCCACCTTCCAGGTTCTGGCAATTCTGCAATTTCTAGTCAAGCAGCCACGTAACATGAAGGAGTCCATTAGAAGTTAACAGGTGGTTCTTCGGAAAGTTTTGCTGTCCGGGCACAATAAGGGAGAGAGACCCCCCTCTTCTATGAAGCTCATGGGAAAGAGAAGGCAAAAGTGGGGTGCCCCAGAGCTGTTCCCTAAAGAGCAGCAGAGATGATAATGGTGGCGATACCCCCACTTCATGAAGGCCCACGTGGTCCATCCCCAATGATAGGCACTGTCTCATCGTCGTTCCACGTGAGGCCGCTGCTCTGAGGGGGCTGGAATGGGAATTTGCCGACACTCTCCAAGTACAGCAGCAACGCCGTCAAACACCAGAAGAAGAAGTTCACCCAGGCAGCCGCCTGAAGCCGGAAAAGGAGAAGAATGGGCAAAGTCAGAATGAAAACCAGTTTCGTGCAACCGGGTGCCCTCTAAATGTTTTGGATTTCGACGGCTGTGTTGAGCCGTGGGCTGTATAGACAGGAGTTGCATTCCAAAACGTTGGGAGGGCACCAGGTTTCGGAAAGGCAGCTGTAAATTTTTAATTTCTTCTAGTTCACCACTGTAGGAAAAAACTATCAGTAAAAACGGTTAAAAACATTAATAAGCTAAAAACAGATTAAGACACGCACCAGCATTCTAGATCTCTGGGTAGGCTTGTCTAAACCAAAATGTTTTTAGCAGGTGCAGAAAAGGATACAGTGAAGGTGCCTGCCTGCTCTCAAGTGGCAAGGAGTTCCAAAGTGTAGGTGCCACCACACTAAAAGATAAGATGCAGGATGAGTATTGTGTGGCATCTACAACAGTGCATGAAGTAAACACATGTGCAAGAATTTGGATTATGTTGCCAGAACATGGACAAATATTAAGTGCAGTTAAGACTAGATTTCTGTATGTGGCGAACATTTTTACCTGGGGGTGTGACTGAGATAAGACCCCTTTGCCAAGGAGTAGTTTAGGAACAGCGACAAACAGCTTTGATTCAATAGTCTGCCATTTAAGGACCACTCACCTCTGCAGTGTAGAGGTTGTCATAGAACCTTGCGGCACGATAGGGCTGGACCCAAGGGCGGTGCTGAGCTTCTTGACAACTGCAAGGCGGGAAACAAGGAGAGACAAGCCAGAGCAGTTAACTCACTGTAGCCGAAAGGTGTTACTCAAGTGAAAACAGATGCCCAGGAAACTGTTGAGGACCCAGTCAGATTAATGGTCCATCTACCTTAGTGCGGTCTACACTGACTGGCAGCAACCCTCCAGGGTTCCAGGCAGGGGGCATTGCCAGTCTTACCTGGAGATGTTGCCAGGGATTCAACATGGGTTCCCCACAAAATAGAACAAGGTTCTATTTTTGTGTGTGCCATATATGTAAAATATTTTTTATATCTGAAGTATTCTATAATAACATGAATACAATGCATTACTTACCTATGCATATTTATCCATAAAAGCTGGAATAACAATGGGAACATCTATCTAAAAGCATAGAAATATGATGCAAACTCCCTGTATCTACTACTCTACTATATTCATATAATACTAATATACAGCAAACAATCTCATTGACACACACAATATTTATATAATACTAAGGGACTTGGGTGACGCTGTGGGTTAAACCACTGAGCCTAGGACTTGCCGATCAGAAGGTTGGCGGTTCGAATCCCTGCGACAGGGTGAGATCCTGTTGCTTGGTCCCTGCTCCTGCCAACCTAGCAGTTCGAAAGCACGTCAAAGTGCAAGTAGATAAATAGGTACAGCTCTGGTGGGAAGGTAAACGGCGTTTCCGTGCGCTGCTCTGGTTCGCCAGAAGCGGCTTAGTCATGCTGGCCACATGACCCAGAAGCTGTACGCCGGCTCCCTTGGCCAATAAAACGAGATGAGCACCGCAACCCCAGAGTCGGCCACGACTGGACCTAATGGTCAGGGGTCCCTTTACCCTTTACCCTTAAGGCAGTAAATAATATCTCATATGTGTGCGTGTTACACATTTAAACAGGAACCTGCTTTCTGAACTTGGTCCCTCTAGTTCAGTATTGTCTACACAGATCGGCAGAGGCTCTCCAGAGTTTCAGACTGGAATCTTTCCTACTCCTACCGGGTGATCCCAGGGATTGAATATGGCACCTTCTGCATTCAAAGCAGAGGCTCTACCACTGAGCTACTGCCTGTCATGCAAATTATCTCCCACCCAGCATCCTGTATTTCCTGAGGACAGGATTTTAGAGGTATAGCAGACAAGCCACATGCAGACCTATGTTTCTCTTGGAGGGTGCCTGCATAAACCACTTGCTAGCAGGCAGACATGTGGTACTCTGATATCATTTACCCCAAAGCTTCTGAGCTAGACTATCAGCTGATGAAAATGAGAGCTTGTATAACTTAAGCTATCAAGGCAAAAAGGCCTTGTGAAATCTCAGCTGCTTTCCAATTAAATAAATGCTTCACTAAAGAACTAACCAAGACAGAATTAACCAAAGACGTCCAGTTGTTGAGCCCAAAGCCAAGAGGGGGAAAAAGAGAGAGGGGGAAAACTTATGAGAGAAACAAATATATTGAGCCATCAATATATGGACCACATGAATACGATACATTTAATGTGCTCTGATGCCGCTTAAAACAGTCATGGTTTCCCACCAAAGGATCCTGGGCCACTCACTGCTCTCAGCCTGATCTACATTGGCTCCCAGTACATTTCCAAGCACAATTCAAAGTGTTGGTGTTGACCTTTAAAGCCCTACACAGCCTCAGCCCAGTATACCTGAAGGAACGTCTCCACCCCCATCGTTCTGCCTGGACGCTGAGGTCCAGTGCCGAGGGCCTTCTGGCATTTTCCTCACTGCGAGAAGCAAAGCTACAGGGAACCAGGCAGAGGGCCTTCTCAGTAGTGGCGCCCGCCCTGTGGAACGCCCTCCCATCAGATGTCAAAGAGATAAACAACTACCTGACATTCAGAAGACATATTAAGGCAGCCCTGTTCAGGGAAGTTTTAAATGTATGACATATTAGTGTATTTTTGGTCTTTGTGGAAGCCGCCCAGAGTGGCTGGGGAAACCCAGCCAGATGGGCAGGGTACAAATAATAAATTATTATTATTATCTACCTCACAGGCTGGCAGAATTAAACAAGGAGGGGGAAGAACCAGGCCCACCATTTTGAGCTTCTCTGAGGGAAAGGTGAGCTATAAAGGCAACCAACCAATCCAAGCGAGGACTGAGCATCTTTTCTGGCACTTACCTCGGTGCAGCCGCAGAAGTATGAATGGACCCACAGAGAGCATCCATGCCGACCCGAAGGATGCAGGCCGAGATGAGCAAGAAGAAGAGGACCACAGCTGAGATAACCAAGAATGCCTTGACCCAAACGTCACTCCTGTGGGAGAGAGACAGGGGCTGTCAAGAATAAGCCAAACCCAACCCAAATGGAAACCTCCCCGTTTTGCTCCCCGCCTTCGCAACTCACGACCGTCTCTCGCTGTCACCGAAGCAGGAAATGTAGACGCTGCGGAGAAGAGCCACGAAGGAGGAAATGGCGGCCAGGAGGGAGACGGCCGAGACGAAGTAGCAAAGCGAGACGTGGCTGGAAGTGGTTAAGCTCAGAGTCCCGTTGTAGCGCACAGACCCATAGAGGATGCACTGGCCACCAAACTCCCCCTGGAAGGAAGGGAGAGAGGGATAAAGTGAGAAAGGATGGGGATTCCTCCTAAAAGTCAACACCAAGGGAGCCACCACTGAGAAGGCCCTGTCACGGATCCATGTCAACCAAGCGGCCCCCACAGGCGACAACGACAATACCCCTGCTCCTGCCCACTGTACGGTCTGAGATGGCTGACAATTGGGATGGTACTATTTTAGCTATCTGGGTCCTCAGCTGTAATGGTTCTAGGGGTTGCTCGTGCGTAAGCCGGTGCAAACACCTGGCTGGGTTGCCTGAGTGAACCTTTTCTGTCCGGACAGCCACTCACCCATGGCTGTCTCAATCGCTGGCAGAATCCGTCAGTGGGCGTTTCTTAAACTTCTTCCAGCAAAGAAGCTCTTTGACGCCTAGTCTCCTCCTCCTCTCTCTGCGCGAAAGCCTTCTGCGCAAGGAGGGTGTAGGCAGCGGAGCACCCCTACTCTCCCCGCTTGTCCCAGGCAAGGAGTCATGGGACCGCCTCGCCGCTTCCCCCATCTGCCCCCCTTCTCCACTGGTGCTACGCTGATTCTCTTCCACAGAAGATGGGCTGCCTCTCCCAATCCCGGGATGCTCTCTGGAATCCCTCTGGATTTTGCTCTCTCCCTCCAGCACTGATGGCAGTTCCCTGACATCAGCCTATTGCACAAAAGCAAAATTTACAGCCACAGCCCCGCCCACTTTTACTTACAGCCCCGCCCACCACTGGTACCTGCCGCACCACCTGAAGGGGCATGTGCCCCTTGGGTTGAAAGGGCTCCCCAATCCTGCCCTAGACAGTACAGGTATTGCCGCCCCCCCTTAGGTGGGGTGGATGGGTTACGTCCTGCCCCCCCCACATAAGTGAAAAGTGGAGAGCACCTTCTAAACACCCTTTAAATGCCCTCTCTGCTGCACTCCCTGCAATCCAGACCAAAAATACTGTATCCAAAAATATCCACAGCTAGAATGGAAGCTCTGGAGCCAGCGGGAAACTCTAGGAATCGTGGAAAAGTGGCGGCTGTGGCTGTGCAACCCCATGTGTACACTGTTGGGGGGCGCTGAACAGCCTAAAAAGCCCCACTGCACCTCCCATCCCTCTGGACTCACAAAATCCTCTTCTGATGCCAAGAAGACTCTCCAGCTCTTTCCTGCCGTTTCCAGGTTTGAATCTATTTACTTATTTATTTCCCGGTGCCGCACATAAAGGCTGTCGTGTGCGAGTCAATGCCTGTAGCATATGCAGGCAGAAGAGAAATAAACCCACAGCGACCACGTCTTCTGTCGCTTCCTTAATGTGGATGGCAAGTTCCTTGGGCTTGTTCTCTCAGAAATTGCAGAAAGCCACGTACGTCCAAGAAAAACGATTAAAGGCAACTCCCCATTTATGTGGGGGTTACGTCCGGAGGTACCACACATTTAAGTGAAATCGCACTGGGAACACCATTGAAAAAGCCTGTAAACACGCTCTGGAAACCTTTAAAAAATCATTTTTTAAAAAACCCCAAATCCAGCAAACTCCACCACAATCGCTCCCCACAAACCTCCACACTCCAACTATCCACAGGCCTCAAATGTTAGTGCAAAGGTTCATGGGGTTGCTAGATGCTGTTTTTGCACAATTTTTGCCATTTTCACGCTGTTTTTGCCCCTTTTTGTGCCACTTCCAGGTTCACAGGAATGCACACAGTCTGGGTAATGCATGCCTTGAACACACATAAATGGGGGGTGGGGTTGCCTGTACTATGCTAGAAAAGGCAGGTGAGAGCGTTGCTTGTTTCCTAGCTCAGCCTGTCAGAAAGGGCATTTGGCCCATGGCAATGGGCTCAACAGGGGGCGTCAAATTTTGACACTTCTTAATTTTGTTTTTATGTATAACGGATCCAAATGTGACATACTCTTTCAGGCAGAAAAGCACTTGCTGTATTTCATTTAAAAAAAACAAAAACCCTGTTATGTCTCAATCTCTTTTCGGTGCTTTATTTTGTGTTTGGGTTATTGACAGCCTTATTTTTATTACAGCTAGTGGCCTCAAAGGCTGAAAGTGCTTCAGGGCCCTATGGAACTCCTTGCTACAAGAACTAGAGAGTACTCTGCTTCACGTTTTGAAAATATAATGTTTAGCGTGCATGTGGTTTTTTAAAAAAAGTTACAGTGGTACCTTGGGTTAAGTACTTAATTCGTTCCGGAGGTCTGTTCTTAACCTGAAACTGTTCTTAACCTGAAGCACCACTTTAGCTAATGGGGTCTCCCGCTGCTGCTGCGCCGCCGAGGCACGATTTCTGTTCTCATCCTGAAGCAAAGTTCTTAACCCGAGGTACTATTTCTGGGTTAGCGGAGTGTGTAACCTGAAGCGTATGTAACCTGAAGCGTATGTAACCCGAGGTACCACTGTAATTTCATTACCCCCAGCAACTAATAATGGTGTTGCTTGCGTAATCTGTGTTGAAGCTGTTGATGATGAAAGGAAGCAAGTGTGGTTTAACGGTTACAAGGCGCAGCAGAAACCCAGGCTGAGATCATGAAGCTCTCCAGAAGAATTCAGAACACTCTTTCTCTCTCTCATTCTCTCTCTCTCCACCTAACCTACCTCACAGGTTTGTGGCGAGGATTAAAGGAGGGGGGAACCCCTTGAGGCCTTTGAAATAACACGACATATTAATGCAATAAACAACTTTTGTGGTTGTTCTAATAAAGGACACGTTTTAAAAAATGACTTCACAACTGTTGACTAATATTAGTGTGGCAGCACTAACACTGTGGAACTCCCTGCCTATTGATATCAGGCAGGAACCTTCACTGTATTTTTTCTGGTGCCTGCTGAAGGCATTATTATTTAGACAAGCCCATCCAGGTGTTTAGAATTTTTTATTTATTTTATTTATAATTTATTGAATTAAGAACTCAGGGTGGTTCACAACATAAAAATACAGAATAACAAAGCACATAATAAAAACAGTAAGAAAAACAAAACAATAACCCCCACTACCACAGACATATTTAAAGTACCAGATGAACTTCCCTGGGGAGAGAATTCCACAAGTTTTAATTTGTTTTAGTTTATTCTATTGTGGTCTTAGCTTTCTGTTATGTCTTAAATTGTGGTTGTAAATTTTTTAATGATCTTTTTGCAAATCACTTTGAGGTTTCCCCCCTACATCAGGTAGTATCTAAATTTTATGAAATTTTATGAAAGAAAAAAAAATAGTCAGGGATCACATGAACAAACCTTTTTTTTTTTCTTTTTGGACCAAATGTTCAAGCCTATTTATTCAAAAAGAAATAAAAGCCTCCTCTCCGCACAATAAACAAAGCATAATTTAATCAATGCAGGCTTTATGGCAGTATAATTGAACATGAGAAGGAAAAAAGTGTGTTGCAGGGTTTTTATGTTAGAGGTTATTCTTGATGATAATTTTGGTATTTTTAAAACTGCTCTGAGCAAAAAAATAAACAACTGCATCTGCTCCAACCCCGTCCCTGATTGCCTGAGCTCTTTCATCTGTTCCCAGGCAATTTACTCTTAGACTTCTAAACCCAAAGCTGAGAATGTTGCCTCTTCTTTTCTGCAAACCATTGTGCCCAGGGAAAGAGCCAGTGCAACTATAAAGGTAAAGGGACCCCTGACCATTAGGTCCAGTCGTGGCCGACTCTGGGGTTGCGGCGCTCATCTCGCTTCATTGGCCGAGGGAGCCAATGTCCAGCATAACTAAGCTGCTTCTGGTGAACCAGAGCAGCGCACGGAAACGCCGTTTAGCTTCCCGCTGGAGCGGTACCTATTTATCTACTTGCACTTTGATGTGCTTTCGAACTGCTAGGTTGGCAGGAGCAGGGACCGAGCAACAGGAACTCAACCCATGGCGGGGATTCGAACCGCCAACCTTCTGATCGGCAAGTCCTAGGTTCTGTGGTTTAACCCACAGCGCCACCCGTGTCCCCAACTATAGGCCATCCCAAAACAAGGGAGTGTTCATCCGCACAGGCCAGTAAGGTGAGTGCTAAGCACATGTGACACAGGCCAGGAAGGCTGTCGGGGGGGGGGGGGGAGTGCTCCCGGCAGCAAAAGGATTTGTGCAGGAAGTCAGCCAAACTCTCACTCAGCTGACGAGCATTAATGTGCACGGCTGATGCTCATATGACACGACACCACACTGCCTGCTTTTTAAAAATATGCAAGTTTGGTGCATTATTATAAATCTTTTGCAACAATCCGAGGTTGGGTCAGTAGCTGTGAGCTCAGATTTCCCCATTTCCCAACGGAAAACCTTTGGAACCATTTTTTTCAGAAGCCTTTGTGGCCTTTCCAGCAAAACAGCAGACTTCCAAAGGTCCTCGCAAGGAATGATGCCACTTAGGCAAAACCAGTTTCAAGTTGGCGTAACTGTTTTGTGTGTAGCTGCCTCTTATTACAGCAGGGTCGGGTGGTGGAATGAATAGGCAGGCTCATGAGGACTAGAGACTTGACAGAGTGCACAAATTGTTGTTGTTTTAAAAAAACTTTCCAGCTCTGCTGAAACTCTCCACCACCCAAGGTTGCTCAGGGAAGTCTGAATGCAAACTCAGAAAGGCAGTAACAGATGGGTTGGGGATTGCATTTTAATTTTTTTAAAATTAGGTGCATGTGACTCCCTCTGACTTGGAAGCCCTCGTCCTCTCATCCCATGCATACAAAGGTTGGGTGTTCTGCGGTTATAAAAGCACACTGTTTTTCTAAAGAGGTTCTGGCACTCAAAAGCCAACACGGAAGAGGAGATGAATTCTAAGCCACCATGTGGAACCTAAATTGCTCTCTGCATTCACTCAGGGGTGCCCTTTCTTATTGCTACGTTACAAGCAAAAATGCTGGACACTCTGCACATTGGCAGGCCCAACGACGCAGTTCTGATCGTGCACAGCCACTCCCTCCTCTGCACTCAAGCGAAAGCCCGGCGCCCTCTTCACGTGCTCAGAAGCACTCTCGCGCCACTAAGCGGTGGCTCTTTAACGGGACGAGCGCAAAAGCGCAGAATTTTTTTGCCCGGGATGGGATGGGAAAGGGAGACTTTGCGGGTCCGGGATCGCCCTCTCTCTCTCTCTGGGGACCTTACCTGGGTAACGGTGAGGGCGGAGGAGCAAATGACTCCGCACAGGAAGGCGGCGGCGTTCAGGGCCAGCTCGACCAGGAGCAGCCCGGACAGCTGCGCCATCTTCCAGCCGACGGTGCTGGGAAGGGGCTGCCCGGCTGCCGGTCTCCGCCCCGTCGGAGGGGAGGAGAGAGAGGAGAGGCGTCGTTAGCGCTCGAGGGTTGACAGCCGCGACCTCAAAGCGTTTGGCGCTGCACACAGGCAAGCAGTCCAACAGCACCGGTGGGATTTCTGCCTGATAGCAGCACTAAAGTTAACTGGCAAAGACGCACCAAGTTTACTTCTTTATTTATTGCATTTGTTATGTTATAACCAGGGCCGGACTTAGGTTTGAGGGGTGTGTGCTGAGGGGAGAGAAGAGAGAGACACACAAAGGATGACATTTTTATTTTATTTTACAAAAAGCACCTCATGTGAAATATTCTCATGCACTCACTATAAGCCTGCTCCTCCCTGAGGGGCCCTTCCCAAAATTTTTAGTGGCTTCCTAAAAAAAATTAAGATTTTTTTTCCTAACTAGTGAATCTGACACTTTGCTTTGTCTCGCTCAGTCCAGGGCTACATACTGACTGTACATTTAAGGCACACCCCTACACAAAGAATCTTGGGAATTGTAGTTTGACCCCTCACATAACTAGAATTTCCAGTATCCTTAACAAACTAGCTACCAGGACTCTTTTGGGGGAAGAACACATTTAAACAATAAAATCACAGCATTGTAAAGTTGGAAGGGACCCCAAGTGTAATCTGGTCTACCCGTTCCCCATAATGCAGGAATCCTGCCCCCAGGCATCCCTGGGTGGACTCGGCCCAACAACCTTCTGGCTAACAGCATGACCCACTGTGACGTCAGTTTATTAAAAGATCAGGGTAATAAAGGGCTCCTTTATTCATTTTCTCTTTTGGTAGGGGAAGGGGGGGGACAGAGCCCCCATTCAGAGGAGGCTGAGTATGTCCTCAGTGCCTTCACAAGCAGACACCGCCTAGAGCAATCTTGGCCAGTGTGTGGTAGCTGAGGCTGTTGGGAGTTGTAGTTCAAAACAACGAGAGACCAGCACATTAGTGAAGGCCGGCCGGGAGCCTCGCCCCAAACCCAAATCCTTCCCCCTTCACAGTTCCAGGGTTGACATCTTTGTAAAACCAGCGCTGCTCTCCTGCCCCCAACCTCCCACACAAGCAGTGACAAAACTGTGCCCCTCAAAAGAAGCAGATCTGATAAAAGAGAAGTCCCAAATCGCCAGGAATAAAACACAAGAGGTCACTGCTCTACCTGAGAAAGGTTGTGGCCCTAAAAATGGCATTGCCTAAAGATTAAGAGATGACAAGTATTGGGGGAGGGAAGCCACATGGGTGTATGATTAATTTTCTTTGTTTGGTTATTATTTTGTATTTTTATTTCTAATTGAATAGTGTGTTATCTTTGGAATTTTTATTGCCATGAAGGGCACATGGCCCAGAAAGGCTGGGTGCTGCTGCTGCCACCGCCACCCTGGCAGGTCCCTTTCAGAGAGGCAGGTAGAGAGAGTATTCCGAGTGGGCCCACTTCTTCGCTGCCTTGGTCCTCCCGATCATGGGCAGCTTTTGGGTGTAGCGGGAGACGTGGCCGGGGCCGTGGTGGTGCAGAAAAGAGGTCTGGAAGAGGCGCCCCTGACACCGCCTCTCCGCCTGGCGACCCGCGATCAAGAAGCTGAAGCGAGGCGGCCCCTGCGGGGAGAAGCGGCACTTCTGGAAGACGTCCCGGACGCCCAGGCGGTACCCCTGCTGGCGAGAGGCACTGCGCGACCGCGCCAGACTGGCAGGGCGCTGCAGGGGGGCCCGGCTGGCCGAGAACTCCCCACGGGGGCTCTCCTCTTCCCGCGGGCTGACGGTGGCGTTGGCCGTCAGCTGGGGCATCTTGCGGGCCGTCTCCCCGCCCCCAAAGGCTGGCGGTTCCTTTTTGGCGTCCACCACCTTGGGAGCACTGGCTGGCAGTGGCTCGGCCGGGCACAGCCCCGAACCCGTGCCGAAACGGGTGGCCAGGCTGTCCCCAAAAAAGTAGTACAGCTCCTGGTAGATCTCGTTCAACGAGGTGGTGGGGGGGTCCGTGGAGATGCCCACACCGGCCTGGGGCCCACCGCTGCCCAGCTGGAGCAGGTGGCTGGCGATGCCAAAGCCGAACTCCACCTGAGGGTCCTGGAGAGGGCTGAGCCAAGGGCAGCCCTCCCGCGGGCGCCCCTCTGCGCCGGAGCCTTCCGCCTGGACGGGCGCCGATACAGCCTGCGCCTTCATCTTCAGGAGCCGCTCCACTGCCACCTGGAGGAAGGGAGGAGGAACAGCACATCAAATGAGCATTGGCAGTGGGCAGAAGTGGGCTGGCACATAATGCGCTCACAGGCTAGGCCTCATGGGGGGCGGGTTACGCAGCGTTTCTCAAACTTGGGTCCCTAGCTGTTGTTGGACTACAACTCCCATTGTCCCTGACCACCGGAAGGTTGGACTATATTTTGCAGGCCGAGATTTCTCAGAAATCACCCCTCCCCTCATTCGTCCCTTTTGAATTTGCTTATAGATTTGGATCGAATTATGAACAACTAAGGGACAGATCTCACATCTTTTGAGAGCAGCCTGGGCCTCAGCTGCCAAGTTTTCGAAGCCTTTTGATCTCAGTATGTGGGCTATCGGTTATTCCAACTCTTCACAAATCACCCTTCTTGGAAAAAATCTCACATAAGCTAAAAGTGTCCAAAGGGCTTGTGATTCCTTCTTTGCCATTTGGTTTATTTCGTATACAAACACAGCAGCTCAGGAGTGTCAGGTTGCACAGGTCTGTGCAAACGTCTAGATTTAGCACAGTTTAAGGTTACTTTTTCCATCTTTTTTCAAAGTATAGAAAATTGTAATTGTTCTGATTTAGATCAGTGGTTCCCAAATGGGTGGCGCCATCCCCTGGGGGGGGGGCAGTGGAATTGCCTAGTGGGGTGCTAAGAGGAATGGGGTGTCGGGGGGACTGGAGGTGTCAATGACTATCAGACTTTGAAAAGCTGCTGTCACAGGATCAGGTTAATCGATTTTATTTAGCGTAATTCATTAAGATAACACGTTTTAATTGGATTTTGAATAAACATGCATTGTTTATACTGTTTTGGGATTTTATTGTGCTTCCTTAGTGGCTCATGCAAACTGTTATTGCAAACAGTGCTTTCTATGGAGTAGAGGGCGCTGGGGATGAGTTTATGGAACCAAAGGGATGGTGGCCCCAAATACCTCTGGATTAGACCATGGAACCCTTTGTAATAATAGATCACACACCCCTTTCCTCTTCCTTTTATTGATGCAGTAAAATTGTGTGGCTGCGTCCTGTACAGTGGTACCTCGGGTTACATACACTTCAGGTTACAGACTCCGCTAACGCAGAAATAGTGCTTCAGGTTAAGAACTTTGCTTCAGAATGAGAACAGAAATTGTGCTCTGGCGGCGCAGCAGCAGCAGGAGGCCCCATTAGCTAATGTGGTGCTTCAGGTTAAGAACAGTTTCAGGTTAAGAACAGACCTCCGGAACGAATTAAGTACTTAACCCGAGGTACCACTGTATTTCCTTACTGGCAATAGCGACAACCTATTCTTATCACCCCTTTCTTTTTTTCTGTAACCCTGCTTGTTGTCAATGAAATTCAATTTTAAAAATGTAAAAAGTATCTCATACGGTATCAGCAGGGACTTACCAGGATGGCTCCATAGACTTTGTGCCCATCAGCCTTCACCTGAGCATTGGACACAGAGTAGTCATCCAGCACGGCCTGCAGGTTTGACCAGTAGGTGGAGAGGTGGGGATAGAGAACCCTCTCCACTGCCTGGGTGAGAAGAGGCGGAGAAACAGAGAGACAGCAGAGGTCAGCTGTGCTGGTCACTTGGCTGGGGAGGCACAGCCAAGAGGAAGACCACTGTAGCCCCTGCATTGGCCAGGCTAGATCACTGCAGTGCGACTTACATGGAGCTGCCCTTGGGCCTAGTTCAGAAGAAGCTCTGGCTGGTGCTGAATGGGGTGGCCAGACAGCTGATGGGGGTACCTGCCCAACAACACAGGTCACCAGTGTGGAAACACATGCACAAACTGCCCATCTGCTATCCCATCAAGTACTACCCTGCAGGTTCAATGTCCTTGCATTAATTTTAAAATCCCTGAATGACTTACATCCAGGATACCTAAGGGACTGTCAAAACCCTTATGTCAAAACCCTTATATTCCAGCTTGATCATGGACATCATCTGCAGGAGCATTGTCGGTCATTTCCTGAGTGGGCAAAGCTCATTTGACAATGACAATAAACCTTTAATCGAAACAAAATACCATATTTTTTGCTCTATAAGACTCACTTTTTCCCTCCTAAGAAGTAAGGGGAAATGTGTCTGTGTCTTATGGAGGGAATGCAGGCTGTGCAGCTATCCCAGAAGCCAGAACAGCAAGAGGGATTGCTGCTTTCACTGCGCAGCGATCCCTCTTGCTGTTCTGGCTTCTGAGATTCAGAATATTGGGTCTTGTGGTCTGGTGCGTCTTATAGAGCGAAAAATACGGTAATAAAAAAATACTTCCAGTAGCACCTTAGAGACCATCTAAGTTTGTTATAGGTATGAGCTTTCGTGTGCATGCACACTTGGTATCTGAAGAAGTGTGCATGCACAGGAAAGCTCATACCTATAACAAACTTAGTTGGTCTCTAAGGTGCTACTGGAAGGATTTAATTTTGTTTCGACTATGGCAGACCAACACGGCTACCTACCTGTATAAATAAACCTTTAGTGTCATTGGCGCAGTCTGGTGGAACTCTCTGCCACTAGGGATCCAGCAGACCTTTCTGTGCCAACTGCTGAAAACTTTCCTATTCTGTCAGGCTTATGCAGGCAGTTAAGAATACATTATTTCATCTACGGTTAGTGGTTTTCTGATTTTACCTTTTCCATATGGTTTCTGTTGTATGGTTTTATGTGCAACTGATGCAAATGGCTCTGATATATCTAATGCATAGGGGTATCTAAAAAAAAATGTAATAAATAAAATACAAGAATGGCAGTTACCTTCCATCCCAAGGCATGTAGCCCCACAACAGCCCCATAGTGGGAGCAGAGCGGGCGGACAGGATCGGCCAGCACTTTCTGCAGCGACAGCAGGATCTGGTGATATAGGCCACTCACCAAGTCACCATGAGTCCTGAAAAAGATTTGCAGTGTATGCAGCATATATCAATTTATGGCAGAAGCAAAAGAAAAGGGGGGGGGGGACAACAGGCAGGTCCCTGCCCCAAGAAGCCTGCAAACTAGCCCACCCAAGAGAGTCTTCTGAAATGGCTTGCTTAGTGAAGCACTTTTCCTTACTGTGTCTCCTCTCTCTTGGGTGGGCTGGTTTGCAGTGGAATGTAGTGTCAGCCTCAGCTATATAAACCTGATTTGTCAGACAAGCAACATTTTAAAAGACCTTTATTTGCAAGGCACTCGTTTGGGCACCATTGTTTTCTGCTTGTCAAGAGTACAGATTCAACAGGGCTTTGTTTGTTTGTTTTGTTGCTATTTTATTAATGTTGCTAATATTGTTTTATAGATATGAATGCTGTCGTACTTTGTGAATCCTATAATACAATTTCTGGTGTAACTGTGATGTTTAGCTTATCTCTTAGTTGTTTTGTTAATAGTGTTACATAGATGGAAATTGTTTTATTTGTGATTTGTGAATGTTTACTGATGATTTGTTGTGTTCTATAAAATTTATGCTGCATTCGTGATGTTCCATTATGTTATTTTTATCTTTCATTTGTAAGCTGCTTTGGGATTTATTTGAATAAAAAGCAGCATAGAAATAGAATCAACCAAGAGGATGCTAAAAGAGTTAAGGAGATTTTTCTCTCTACGGGCTTGCTCAACCGATGGGACAGTGCACGTCTAGATAAAAGAAAATATTTTTTCATGGAACTCGCTCCCCCAGAATGTCAGGGTGTGTGTATTAACCACTGGCTTTGGTGTGGCAGGAATATAGCCTACTGCCAAGGGTCATGTCTGTTCCTCTGTCCATGATTGCCTCTAACTCTATCCATGAGGCCAGGCATAGGCAAACTCGGCCCTTCTGATGTTTTGGGGCTACAACTCCCATAGTCCCTAGCTAGCAGGGCCAGTGGTCAGAGATGATGGGAATTGTAGTCCCAAAACATCTGGAGGACTGAGTTTGCCTATGCCTGCATGTGGCTCCCTTAAACTTGTCGATGACCGAATGTGGCCCCTGGACTTTTGCGCTAGAAAAAAATAATTGAATTGGAAGGGACCCCCAGTGGTCATCTGGTCAAACCCACAACTGGAAAATCCCTGACAGGCCACCTGTTTAAAAAAAAAGCAGACTCCACAAGACATTTCAATAGGTGACATCCCAAAGAGGAGGTTCTCCCTGCCCCAAAGGAGGAAATGGCGTACCAGAAGATGTGTCCCAGCAGCATGGCTGCGTAGTCACGCAGGGTCCAGTGATCATTGAGGGGGTTAATAGAAGCCGCCAGGGGTTCCAGGACGCAGTACATGACGCTGGCAATAAGGCTCTTGACGTAGGAGCCCAGGCACAGGTAGGGGTTCTGGATGAGGCTCTTGGCCACGTGCAGAAGGCGGTTCAGCTGCTCCAGGTCATGGCTCACGGACTTGACCTGCCAGGGGATCCAGGAGAGGAAAGGCAGGCTCAAAAGCCAGCCTCGAACCAAGCAGAGGAGCCGGCCGTACATCACCCTCGGGCCTTAGCTGACTGGCACACAGCCTCTCCATCAAGGGTGGGCACCCCTCGCAGCCTGGAGATGCCTTCTTTCCTATCTAACCTTACAGCGGTTGTAAACACAACCTCCTTCTCTCACTCCCACGCACAACGTAGGCCCCAAATATCTGAGGGGCGGCCTTCTTTCCCACAGTCCCTCCTAGATGTTAAGATCAGCAGAGGGGCCCTCTTGGTTGTTCCACCCCGCTCAGAAACTCAGAGGGTCAGTACACCTTCTCTGTGGCAGCCGCAAAGTTGTGGAACTCCCTCCCGACAGAGGTGAGCCCGGCGCCTTCACTACACAGCTTTCGGCAAATGTTGAATATGCAACCTTTGGCACCTGCAGCATGTGCTTTTAGGACCCAAGTTGTATTCTTGTAAACATAATACGTTTCAACTGTTTTTTGATTATGAATTTTATTTTTACCATCCTTTCTTCAAAAAAAAAAAGAAAAGAAAAGAAAAGAAAAGTTTTCCTCAGAATTTTCAATCAGATATTTAATCTGGTTAAATCAAGCATCAAGGTATATTGATACATCAGCAGAAAATAAACTAGGTTTTAAATTGTTGTAACCCACTCTGGGAACTGCTAATAATAATCCATTCTCACACATAATAAGCTTCGGGTATTTGAAGACGACCAGCATGTCCCCTCCCTGTCTCCTCTTCTCCAGGCTAAACATCCCTAGTTCCCTCAACTGTTCTTTACAAGATGCTGTTTCCAGGCCCTTTATCGTTCTGGTTGCCCTCCTCTGAGCACATTCCAGCATCTTGTGAGTGAGCTGAGGTTCATGTCAGTTTTCACAGAAAGTGCCACTCCAAAGAACACCTACAGGTCTCATACCCAACCGAGTGGGAAAGCCTTGTGCTGGTTGTTGCAGAAGCCCTTCCAAAGGGGTGGGGAGAAACTGGGCACTTGCCACTCAACTCGGCCTAGGACCCTCGTATCTACGGGACCGCCTCTCCTGGTATGCCCCACGGAAGACCTTAAGGTTCATAAATAGTAACACCCTAGAGCTCCCAGGCCCTAAGGAAGTCAGATTAGCCTCAACCAGAGCCAGGGCCTTTTCAACTCTGGCTCCGGCCTGGTGGAACGCTCTGTCTCATGAGACCAGGGCCCTGCAGGATCTGGTTTCTTTCCGCAGGGCCTGTAAGACACAGCTGTTCTGCCCCTCTTCCTTTCTCCTTCCGTGATGGAACTCCTATTTGGGGACTTCCCTGGCTTTTTTCTGGCCTACGTAGGACCAGTCTGGATAGTTGGCCTTGGTGAAGACTTGACATTTTCATCCCCCTAAAAGTTTTTTATTTGAGTTCCTACTGAAATGAGGCCGCGTTTTAATGTTGTATTTTAATCTTGTTTTTAAGTTGTATTTCAATCAAGTGTTAGCCACCCTCAGCCCGGTCTTGGCTGGGGAGGGCAGGGTATAAATAAAATTTCATCATCATCATCATCATCATCATCATCATCATCATCAACTCACCCCGCTCACAACATAGACAAAGTAAGGCAGGAGAGCTGCGATCTTCGAGTTGGTTTGCAGGTCCTGAAGAGCCACCTGAGCAGGAGGGAAGTGGAAAGGTTAGGGGGCTGGAAAGGTGGGGGGGCAGAGGGTGGTGTCCTTGAATGGGTGAGACTTAATTCTGCCTGGTTAAAGCACCATACTCCATAAGAATATAAGAAGAACCTGCTGAATGGCTCAAGCAGGCCAGCATCCTGTTCTCACAACCAGATGCCTGTGGTGAAAACCGCAAGCAGAATTCAAGCCCCAGAGCCCTCTCCCTTCTTGTGGTTCCCAGCAAATGCTATTCAGAAGTATTGTTGCCTCCCGACAGCAAAGGCAGAGCATGGACATAATGGCTAATAGCCATTGATTGCCTTCTCCTTCATGAATTCATCCAATCCTCTTCTAAAGCAAATTAAGTTGGTGGCTCCAATCATGGCCTCCTGCAGGAGGGAGTTCCACAGTTTATGCTCTGTGTGGGGAAAAGTACTTTCTTTAACCTGTCCTTAACTTTCCAACGTTCAGCTTCATTGGATGACCACAAGTCACGAGAGTGCTTGGTCTGACTCATAGCTGAATACTGATTCCCAGTTCATGCCCACTCCTTTTCCCTTCCAGAGGAAGTAACCATCAATGGAGTCAGGGCCTGTTGCATCCTGGGAATAAATGGAAAGGGCCTCACTCCAATTAGGGTGGTGTGAAATAAGAAAGGATATAAGAAAGAACAATGATACACAAATAGCCCCTGCCAGCTGGAGCTAATGGGAACCGTTGTACTAAACTACTACTGAGCTAGGTTCAAGGCTCTTGTATTATTTATAAAGCCCTGAACCACTTAGGTCTTTTCTATTCCATGGTTGGCAAACGCTGGTCAGAATGCACTTCCAAAACTCCAGGCCGCAAACCCAAATACTCCCCAAACCACTCTCACCACCACTTTGCACTTGACCTGTCTGAGGTTTCGCCCAGATCAGAAAATGTCTGCTTCTTCCTTTTTATCCGCCCGGCACAATTCTGCTCTCTGATTCCACCTGTGGCCCCAGCCGGTGCTTTGACTGCTCCCTCTCCCCTCTGCTCATTGCCCACCTTCATCAGCTGGGGGTCGTCCCCCAACACGGCCCGGGTCACGTGCTGGTAATACTTCAGCAGGTCGTCTGTCAGGGCTGAGACGGCGCTGGGCACTGGAAGGATGAGAGGGAGAGATTTGTGGGGGTTGTAGCAAGTGGGGGAAAAGGAAGCAACCAACAAACAGGGTTCCTTTCAGAAACTGCAATGTGCTCCAGGTGGGGCTTCCCTTGCGCTTGATCTGGAAGCTGCAAAACGCTGCAGCACAATTGCTGACAGGAGTGAGGCCTGGGGTTTATCACCTCAGTCCGGCACAGTTCAGCAATCCATCGCTTCCTTGTCGCCTAGGCCCATGGAGCAGAAGGTCGGGGCGCTTCGACTGGCCACACAGAGCCAGGGCATTTTTCAACCTGAGGGCCACACTCCCTTCGGTGTGACCTTTCAAGGGCCATGCGCCACTATTGAGCAGGTCCTAACATACCTCACAAACTTGTTTTTGCAAGGCAGAGGGGGAGGGAGAAAGACATTGATTTCCTTGGAGGAATGGTGGGGTATAAATGTAATAAACAACAAATTACAAAAAACAATAACATTAAAGCCTGGAATTCATGGGGGTGGGGGTGGGAGGAGAAGCAGGATTATTATTATTATTATTATTATTATTATTATTATTATTATTATTATTTCAAATAAATACAACTAAGCAAACTGTTCTTACCAGAGCCTTGTGGTTCCAAGTTTCCTTTCCCATCTAAGTAAGAAACGTGAACTAGAAAGAGAGGAAAGAGAAGAGGGTCCATGGTTTAGCTGCTCAACCCAGCCTTGGACTACTGCAATGTGCTGTGTGCATGGGGCTGCCCCCTTGAAGGAAACTCAGAAACTTCTATTCGTCCAAAATGCAGCAGCCAGATTACTGCCTGGGGTTCCATTTAGATCTCAAATAATTCATTGCTTGAAAACAACTTGCACCAGTTGCTGGCCCTTTTCCAGGCCCGATTCAAGGTGATCAGTTTAGTACTTTAAACCCGAAGCAACTCAGGCCCCAAATACCAAAAAAGACAGCCTCCTTCCCTGCAGATCCTCTCAGGTGCTAAGGTTGGTGGAGGGGCAGAGCCATTTTGGCACCGAAGGCGAACCACAAAATGGCGGTCTCACCCCCTCCCTGCCAGGTAAGAAGGGGTGGGGACATATCTACATCAGAAACAAGAGGGGAAGACAGAACTACATTGGGATCTGCTGCCCCTGTGGACCCTGGTGCCTGGGGCAGGCGCCTCACCCCTTTGCCCTGCACTTCCCACCCCATGAGGCCTACCTCTCACAGCTGCTTCAGCACAGCCCTTGGGGATGTTGGTGGCCAAAGCCAGCTCCACCAGGTTGACCTCACGATCCTCCTGGAAGTACAGTTCGCCGTCCTTGATGGCACGGAATGGGAGGGCGTCCTGAGAGCCATAGCCACACACCGCCTGCAACAGATAGGACACCCTAGGTTTCTCTAGGCCGCCAACCTTGCAAAGCAGCCCCCAAGAGCACCAGGAGCAGCAGACTCTCTCTCTCTCCCACCCACCCACCCACCCACCATTTCCTAACTGGCCTGCCAACCAATTAAAGAGGACCCCTTCAGGTGGCTACTAATCTGCCTGGTTTTAGTTGATAACATGAAAGACTTCTTAGGTCAGGCCAATGGCCCATCTAGTCCAGCATCCTGTTCTTACAGTGGCCAACTGCTTTTGGGAAACCCGCAAACAGGCCTGTGGTTCCCAGCAAATGGTATTCGATAGATAGATAGATAGATAGATAGATAGATAGATAGATAGATAAATTTATTGTCATTGTCCGTATATACACAGTATACACAACAACGAAAATCAAACACCCGAGACCGGATTCACATACACATTCGCACGTATCTCCAACACTCTCATCCTATTCAGACATAATCTATTAGAACATAACATAATCCAGAATATAACATAACCTAAAACCTATCTCATTCCTTACTACTCACTGCTTGCTATTTCTTACAACTGGCCCTGAGATCATTATTTAGTGCAATCAGAGCTCTTGGATAGAAACTATTCAGAAGGCGTGTGGTTCGTGTTTTCATTGTCCTGTATCTTCTGCCCGAAGGCAACAGTTCAAAGAGGTTGTGAGCAGGATGGGTGGGATCTCTCAGGATATTGTGTGACTTCTTCAAGCTGCGAGACGTGAAGATCTCATCCAGGGTTGGTAGTTGGAGCCCAATAACATTCTGGGCAATTTTAATTATTCTCTGTAAAGCTTTTTTATCCATTCAGAGCTGCTCCCATACCACGATAATATACTATAGGTTAAGACACTCTCAATGGTACTGTGATAATAGGACAGAAGTAGGTGCTGAGATAGATTCAATCCCCTGAGCATTCTCAGGAAATACAACCTCCCCTGCACCTTCCTCACAACCATATTAATATTTGCAGTCCATGAGAGGTCCTCAGAGATGTAAATGCCCAGGTATTTAAAACTACCAACCATCTCCACCTCCTCGCCATTTATGTGCAATGGTAAAAATACACTTTTCTTTCTCCTAAAATCAATTATGAGTTCTTTGGTTTTTTTGGTATTAAGCATAAGATTATTTTCTTTACACCATTGAATTAACCCCTGTACTTCTTTCCTATAAGCAGCCTCATCATTCTCACTAATGAGCCCCACCACTGTTGTATCATCCGCAAATTTGATGATTGTGTTGGACTTATGCAGTGGGGTGCAATCAAATGTGTACAGGGAATAGAGAAAGGGGCTTAACACACACCCCTGAGGGGCTCCTGTGCTTAATACTAGAGTAGAAGAATAGTAAGGTCCCATTCTCACTGTCTGCGGCCTATCAGTCAGGAAATTCCTTACCCACAAACAGATCTTCTGATGTATACCCAAATTGGTCATTTTAAGGAATAACCTGTCTGGTAGAATTGTATTAAAGGCAGAACTGTAGTCCACAAACAACAGCCTTGCGTAGGTTCCCTGTCGTTCTAGATGACTCAGTACAGTATGGACAGCGATGGAAATAGCATCATCAGTAGATCTATTTCTTCTGTATGCAAACTGGAACGGGTCTAGAGTGGATGGAAGACCAGCCTTAATATAATCTAGCACCAATCTCTCAAAGCATTTCATAACGACAGATGTTAGGGTTATTGGTCTGTAGTCATTGAGAGATACCACCACTGACTGTTTAGGGACTGGCACTATAATCGATGTCTTCAGGCAGGTAGGGACAGAACCCTGCAACAGGGATAGATTAAAAATGTCCGTAAATACACCAGCTAATTCTGCAGCACAGTCCCTAATAACTCGTCCCATAATTCCATCCGGTCCAGCTGCCTTCCTAATATTAATGCTCTGAAAAGCACATTGTACGTCGGAGGTCTGTAATAAAAATGGTTGTTTATCAGTAATAGTTTCTGATGATGTGCTGGTAGCCAATGCCGTAGTGACGGTGGTTCCAGTTCCCACCTCAAAACGACCGAAGAATTGATTTAGCTGATCAGCCAGGTGCGCACTGCTGCGAGCCAGTTCGTTTTTAATATTTTGCCCTGTAATTTGTCGCAGGCCTTGCCATACTCGACGAGGGTCGGAGCTCTCAAAATGCTTTTCGATCCTCCGGCAGTACATAGCTTTGGCATCCCTAATGCCCTTTTTCAGTTTGGCTCTAGCTTCTCTATACTGTTGCGCATCACCAGAGTGAAAAGCAGCATTTCTTGCCTTTAACAGAAGATACACCTCCCTGTTTAGCCAGGGCTTGTTGTTAGGAAACACCCGTATTTGTTTGGTGGTAGTAACGACATCAATGCAGCTTTTGACATAGAACAGTACTATTGAAGCGTATGTGTCCACATTATTCTCCACAAAAAGTGACCATTCAGTGTTCCGAAAGCAATCTTGAAGTTGCTCGGATGCACCTGCTGGCCACACTCGTATCTCTCTAGTTGATGGTCTAATTCTGCATACGAGAGGTCTATATGATGGTATCATAAGTAAGGATATGTGGTCTGACTGTCCCAAATTGGGCAAGGGCTTGGTCTTGTATCCATGCATGATGTTACTATATACTCGGTCTAGGGTATTTCCCCCCCTAGTGGGACAATCAACATACTGGTGGAACTTAGGAAGCACAGTCCTTAAATCGGCTCGATTGAAATCACCAGCAACCACAAATGCTCCATCCGGGTGGGCCCGCTGCTGTTTGCTAATAGCAGTTAGCAGGTGACCCATAGCTGTAGTAGTATTTGCATCGGGAGGTATATACACCGCTGTTATTATGACAACATTAAACTCACGTGGCAAATAAAAAGGGCGGCACTTCACCACTAGGTACTCCAAGTCAGGAGAACAATGCGTGTCCATTTGTTTAATGTCCGAGCTCCAGTTGTTATTTATATAAACGCAAATTCCTCCTCCTCTGCTCTTCCCGGATTCGGCGGTTCTATCCGCTCTAATTACTGAGCGTCCTTCTAGCTGCAAAAGTCCCTGTGGAAAGGAGGAATCCAGCCACGTCTCTAAAAGGACCATAACACAGCAGTCCCGGATACTTTTCTGCCGAGAGGTAATAAGTTCCAACTCCTCTGCCTTGTTGGGTAAAGATCTAACATTTGATACAAGGAGACTTGGCAATGCAGGCTTGTGAGGATTTTTACTTAGCCTCACTCGTAGTCCAGCTCTACAGCCCCTCTTCTGCTTACGCCCTCTCCGTTTTCTTTTCTTTCTGGCCAGGAGAGCAAGGGGAGTATCCCAAGGATATGCAAGATATGGAGGCTCTCTGATAAGCTCAGCTGGAATGTTGTAGGTTGAGACCTCCTGGCTGCAGCCTTCTCTGCCGATACTTAAGAGCTCTTGACGACTATAAATTACTTGTCCCTGAGTGTTCACAGTCCATAGCAGCAATAAGTTCACAGATAAAAATAAAACACAACTCACTGAAAACCGGTCTTCGGAGTGCCGAGCCGCTGCAAGTGCTTGCGCCGCCATAATAAGAATAAGTTTTATTTATACCCCGCCCTCCCCAGCTAAGACAGAGCTAAGGGCGGCTAACACCAGGTATAAAAACAATTGATTAAAATACAACTTAAAAACAAGACTAAAATACAACATTAAAATGCAGCCTCATTTCAGTAGAAACTCAAATCAAAAACTTTTTGGGGATGAAAATGTCAAATCTTCACCAAGGCCAACTATCCAGACTGGTCCTACGTGGGCCAGAAAAAAGCCAGGGAAGCCCCCAAATAGGAGTTCCATCACAGAAGGAGAAAGTAAAAAGGAAAGAGGGGAAGGGGATCAAGTTGATTCCAAGCCAAAGGCCAGGCAGAACAACTCTGTCTTACAGGCCCTGCGGAAAGAAATCAGATCCTGCAGGGCCCTGGTCTGAAATCAGATCCTGCAGGGCCCTGGTCTCATGAGACAGAGCGTTCCACCAGGCCGGAGCCAGTGTTAAAAAGGCCCTGGCTCTGGTTGAGGCTAATCTGACTTCCTTAGGGCCCGGGACCTCTAGGGTGTTGCTATTTATGGACCTTAAGGTCCTCCCCGGGGCATACCAGGAGAGGCGGTCCCGTAGGTACGAAGGTCCTAGGCCGTGAAGGGCTTCAGAAGCATTACTGACTGCAAAGGGAGAGCACAACCACTGTGGCTAGCCATCATCGATAGCCTCCATTAATCAGTCCATGAATCTGGACATCCAATGAATCTGATGGCTGAAAGATCAAAGAAAATACTTCTCCGCATAGAACATAGTTCAGCTATGGAACTTGCTCTCACAAGAAGCTCAGGTGGCTTTAAAATCCATGGAGAAAAGGCTAATCAATCCATGGCTGCTACCCATGATGGTTATCCTCTGCCTCTGTTGTCAGGGGCAGCAAATGCTTCTGAATACCAGCTGCTGGAAACTGCAGGACGGAAGAGGGCTCTTGTGCTTGGGTCCTACTTGAAGGTTTCACAATAAGGCACCTGGTTGGCCACTGTGAGAACAGCATGCTGGACTAGCTGGGCCACTGGCCTGATCCAACAGCAGCTTGTGTTCTCACGCTCCTTTGCATCTCACGTCCCTCCAGCCTGGGCAAAAGCAGCATCCTAAATCATTCTAACTATCAAGGAGCTTCCTGGCTTTTAGCTGCCGCCAAGAGGGAAGGTGTCCAAAGAGGGGTCCATTTGGGGCCAGCCAATTTGCCCAGTTCTCAAGAATGCCAGGCCTCCCGGGTTCACCTCAACATTACTCCAGCGCAGGGCACGATTGAAGTCCTCTACCGTCAGCTTTCTCCGTTTGGTGTGTTTCATGAACTGGGAACTGTTCTGAAAGCGAGAAGAAAGAACATACAAAAAGTCACATCAGATGAAGTCAGGTCCTTGGGATGTCTATCACGGTACGGTGTGCCCCCCTCCCCCACTGTGGACCTTCAGGCATCCTTAGACCACAACAGGTTGGGGCTGATGTGAATAGTGGTCCAAAATGACCATGCTGCCCACAACTGATGGGAGTTCAGGTCCAAAATATTTAAAGGGAACCAGGTGGAATAAGCAAGTGAATGCACTTTCAGCATACATTGTTAGTTCCCTTGGCTTTTATTACATACATATCTGCATTTTTAAAATTTATAATTTTTATGTCATTGCAGGTTTGATTTCATGTTTTAACCTAAGGAATGGGGGAAATTGGTAAAGGTAAAGGACCCCTGGACGGTTAAGTCCAGTCAAAGGCATCTATGGGGATGCGGCGCTCATCTCACTTTCAGGCCAAGGGAGCCGGCGTTTGTCCACAGACAGCTTTCCGGGTCATGTGGCCAGCAGGACTAAACCACTTCTGGTGTGATGAAACACCGTGACAAGTGCCAGAGCACATGGAAACACCATTTACCTTCCCGCCACAGCAGTACCTATTTATCTACTTGCACTGGTATGCTTTTGAACTGCTAGGTTGGCAGGAGCTGGGACAGAGCTCACTCTGTCATGGGGATTTGAACGGCCAACCTTCCGATCGGCAAGCCCAACTGGCTGATCAGTCACCAAAATAGTGTCCTATTGGCAAACTGGGGCTGGGAATGAGACAGGTTGTCAACAGTAGGAGGGATGGAGGGTGCAAAGCTGGCCCCTCTGTTTCCCAGAATCCTCAGAACTGGACCCACTAAGGCCTCCCTCACCTGAGTGGCTTCTCGCAGGCGGTAACAGACATCTTCAGCCAGGAGGGAGGCCACCTCGTCCGTCAGCTCCACCCCGGTGCTCTCAGCCATCAGCCGCACCGACTCCCGTGGGATCTCCACAAAGCGGCGCTCCTCCCTATCCGACATGGCTGTGGCAGCTGGACAGGTAAGCAGGCTTCACTGAGGCCTACATTAAAGAGAGGTTGAGCATGACGCAAGAGAGAGACAGTGGGGGTGTAGTGGTTAGTGCCAGACTAGGACCTAGGAGTCCAGGGTTCAATCCCCACTTGGCCTGGAAGTTCACTCAGATAACCTTGAGCCAGTAATTGTGTCTCAGCCTAACCTACCTCATGGGGTTGTTGTGGGGATTAAATGGGGAGGGGGGATTTTATTTACTTATTCGATTTTGCACAATTTATACACTCCTTGACTGTAACGGAAACCTCAAAGAAGTTTACAGAAAAGAGTAAAACAAGACATTCAAGATAAATTTACAATAGTTTAAAAAACATACAAAGAGTTAAAACAAACTGAAATTCACATTAGCATTTCTAAGCATCTGGGAAGGGTTAGAATGCTTTCGGCAGGCACTAAAAAGAATCCAATGAAGGTCCCTGTTTGGTATCAGTAGAAAGGCAGTTCTAAAAGGTAAGTGCTGCGACACTAAAAGATCAAGATCTTAGAAAGGCCGGACAGGTATTATGCGGCACATTTTTTGCCAAGCAAAGCAGTCAAGTGTGGGTATATATGGGGCATATGAATGTGACCTTTGTCAATGACAATGAATCTATCTTTTAAAGTTATTTTTACTTCATAAAGTGTATCTGCTGCTTGATTGTAGAAGAACCTTCAGAGTGGTTTACTAAAAATAATCTATTATGCACGTATATGGTCCCAGCTTCAACTCCCAAAGGCATCTCCAAGTAGGGCTGGGTTGAGATTTCTTGAATGAAACCCCTGACAGCTGCTGCCAGTCAGTGCAACAGACAATTCTGAACAATCTAACTTGGTATAAGGCAGCTTCTGACCTTCTTAACACCTTGCGCAATTTTAATCTGGCCAGTGTCTGCAGTAGAACTGCATCTGGGAACTACCTGGGCTCCACCATAGAAGCAAAAGGAGTGGGGGGGGGGGACCTCAAGAATAATAATAAAAATTTGGGATCTTAGGTTACAGGCTACGTATGGTATGAAGGCACACCAGGCCGCCATCATTCTTCCACCTAAGCAGGGCATGGTCTATTTACTGCCTGATTGTGAAATGGAGACCCCATCATGTGATCCACATCTACAATGCCATGAGCGGCAGGAAATGAGGAAGGTGAGGTATAACGTATTGTAACCCAGTCTGGGACCTTAAGTACAATAGAAGAGCCTGCTGGATCAGGCCAGTGGCTCATCTACTCCAGCATCCTGTTCTCTCAGGGGCCAACCAGATGCCTGTAGGAAACAGGCTAGCCAGCTCTTTCCCTTACTGTGGCTTCCAGCAACTGGTATGCACAAGGATCTATGGCATAGCCATTGTGGCTAGTAGTCACTGATAGCTTTATATTCTATGACCTTAATGTGTAATAAATGAACTATTCGATTAATACTACTACTATTAATACTATCACCACCATCACCAAAAGAAAAAAAAACCCAGCAGTAATAAATGTAAGGAAATAAAACAAACCTCTCCATTATCTCCCGCCTCCCAGTCGCCATTGCCAAGCTCCCTCTTCCCGCCCCCCGGCCCGCCCCCAGCCCCATAGGGGTAAACGTTCATTCAAAATTGGGAAGAGATATTGGAGGGAAAGGAGAGCTGGATCCTTGAGAGGATGCGCAAATAGTTTCTTCACAAATCTGTACAGCATGAGACGCTTGATCTCAGGGTCGTGAGTTCGAGCCCCACGTGCAGCAAAGGATTCCCGAATTGCAGGGGGTTTGACTAGATGACCCACGGGGTCCCTTCCAACTCTATACTTCTATGATTCCATAATTGCATGCGAGGAGGTGGGGGGAACGGGTGCAACCTTAGAGCCGCCGCCCGGATAATAGAAAGCGGCAAGTGAAGTGAAAAGGAATTACCTGCTTCCCAGCTCCAAGACCTCTGCCTTCTCCAACCACGCCTTTCTCTGTGGCTCAGCCAATCAGCAACAGCAGCTCAGCGAGAAGACGGCCGCGCAGCTCACCAGAGCTACTATTGGCCCCACTGTCGCAGTGCCTCGTCGCCACGTGACAAAGTAAGGGCAGAAGCCGCCAATGTTGCCAGAATCCTATCATGTGACAGAGCGTGGTCAGCCGCCCAAGGCTGCCGCTTAAAGGGGCAGCAACTCTTAAGCAGCCGCGTTTAAGTCAGCTGCGGCAAAAGCAACGGAGTTTTGTTGCGGCGACCCGTATAGTAAATTCTGGCATGAGCTCAGCTACATAGATGCATGAAGTTGGTAAGTATATGGAGCATACGAGGTGCAAAGGGATGGGAGGAAGTTATAATTAATGGGTTCAGTTCAACTCAGAGAGTAGACCCATTGAAATGAATGGATCTTAGTTATGTCGATCATTTCAGTGAGCCTACTCTGAGTAGCACTATCATTGGATCCAACCCAGTGGGGCCAAGCAAGCGTGAAATTGTAATAGGACAATTCAAATACAGCTGCACTAATGTATCTACACAGTATGCATTTAAAGCACATTCAGTGCATATTTAAAGCACGTGAACCAAGGAATCCTGGGAGCTTTAGTTTCCCCACCAGAGAGCCAGGATTCCAAGCACCTGTAACAGACTACAGTTCCCAGGATTCTTTGGGGGAAGCCACGTACTTTAAATGTGAACTAGCTGTGCTTTTAATGTATGGTTTGGGTGTGCCCACAGAGATCAACCTCAGATGACTTTTACACCAGTTGCTGCTGTTGTGATTGGGCATGGTTTTGTATCTGCATATATTTACATTTCAATGGAATTGCCAGACTGTCCTGCTTGCATTTCATAGCTCTTTACAACACATATACATATACAGACTACCTGTTATTGGAGGATAGTACTTCACACACCTGATGAAGAGGACTCTAGCTCACAAAAGCTTGTGTAACAACAAACATTGCTGGAATCTTTGAGGTGCAAGACTTTGGTCACATTCATACCATACATTTAAAGGGCTATGAGACTGCTTGAAACAGTCATGGCTTCCCCTAAAGAATCCTGGGAGCTGTAGTCTATTAACGGTGCTGTGATGGGTGAAAGCCACTGGAATTAGCGCAGAGCTTGCTGGCACTGAAGTCCTTTTGGAAATCGCCTCCAATCCTGCTTGTACAGGCAATGAGCCTTGCAAGGAAATGACATCCTCTTCAAGTAGGAATTTACAAAGAAGCTTCTGGTGCATGAGCTAGCTCCACCCCATAGACATAGGCCAACAGGCGGACCATCAGCACCCCCAAGCTAACAGCTAACAGCAATGTGAAGGGCCTTAGGCACACCTGAATCTATGTACCGTATTTTTTGCTCTATGGGACGCACCAGACCACAAGACGCACCTAGTTTTTGGAGGAGGAAAACAAGAAAAAAATATTCTGAATCTCAGAAGCCAGAACAGCAAGAGGGATCGCTGCGCAGTGAAAGCAGCAATCCCTCTTGCTGTTCTGGCTTCTGGGATAGCTGCGCAGCCTGCATTCGCTCCATAAGAAGCACACTTATTTCCCCTTACTTTTTAGGAGGGAAAAAGTGAGTCTTATAGAGCAAAAAATACGGTATGTAGGGCACCCTTAGTAGGGCTGCAAGTCCTGGTCAACCAGCACCTATGTCCCTAGGGTGGGTGAGACAATGTTACTGTAGCACCTCTGTGAGTTCATCTCAATGCTGGTGGGTCTTTAGCAAGAGATGGACCCTTGTACAGTTGTGGTGAGTGTGATAAGCTTATTGGGGTTTGGCAAAACATTTTTGAAGTTGTCTCCTAATATTATTGGTCAAATTATTGAACCCAAACCACGTAATTGGGTGCCAATCTAGTCCCTTCCCTTATACATAAGGACACAACTGCCATGCTGTTTAGAGCTGCCCATTTAGAGATCACCTCCTGTTGGAAAGACCCCAAAGGTTCACCTGTGACAGGATTACAAGTTTGGGATCTAGCACTTTCTGAACATTTAGCACAGCATAGAAGCATCATTCAAAGTCAAACCAAACACAATCATTTTGACAAGATCTGGTTCCTGTATAAAAGCTATGCAAATATAAGTGTTGTTGATGTCAGACCTCCAGCCACTTATGGAGAGGCTATGTTCGAGAACTGAAGCCTTGGAAATGCATTCAGTGATACAGTTATTTGAGTGCCCCTGCTCAATTTTCTAGTGGGGCCCACCACAGGGAGTGGCAGAACACTGTGACAAGTCTACCCACCTCTCTATGACCCACTGGGAGGGATAAAATACTTAGTCCTGATTTACAGCAATCTTGAAGTCTCATGGTTCCTTCTGAACTGGAAGATGGTGGAAGAGGGAAGCTGCTGTCTAGGCAAGGCTGTGTTTTAGAACAATCCTTTCACACCCAAATACACATTCTTCCCCTTAACACTTCCCAACCAGTCTATGTCAACAGGTCTGTCTTTTTATTTCCTTTTGTAAAAAATTGACATAAATAGAGTCACAAGCAGTGGTTGAAGCACACCCAACACTGTGTCCATTAGCCCTGCTTGTGATGGGGAGACAGAATTGCTCCTTAGGGAGGAGGAAGACAGCCCCTCTCCATTGCCTTGTAGTCACTGGGGTTGTTCAGCTCTTGATGGTGCTGTTGATATAGGATTCCAAAATGAATATGGTTTCATCCACTTGGTTCTCACTTGCATCAATCCTTTGTTAAAAGGGGAGAAATATGAATATATCTATTATTCCGGCTACATTATATGTCAGTTTTGATTACTCAGTTAAAAATATGTTAATAAACAAAACATTGATTAAAACCAGTTAACAACTAAACTTTTTTTAAAAAAAATACAAGTACTGTGAAAACTGCAGATGGCAAGTGACATTTTAGAAGTGGTCTATTCTCATCTGTGTGAGAAAGAGAGAGAAGGTGGGGAGTACTTCCTTTTACCCTGATGGCTGCTGTGACATTTGAGTATCACTTTTACTAAGAAAAGTAATCAGGTGACAATCTTGATCTTATATGTCAGATATACACAGGGAGGGGTGGGTGAGAGAAAACATTTAAGCTTCCCCAAGAAGCAATTTGATAGGGCTTTGTGAATAAATCCACATTATTAGCCCTGTGGTGTGGTTTAAAAAGAAAAAAGTAGACACGCTCACTCTCTCAAAATTTATGGAAGTCATTCCACCTGATGTCCTGGAGGCAATTCTGGCCACAGAAGTGACCCCTTAAATATAAGAGGGGTCATGCCCTCTGATTTGGGACTGGCCTACGAAGGCAGCACAAAAAGAACCTGTCTGGGTGGGTTGACTGAGGGCGTGTTTACCCTCCAAATTTTCTCTTTCCTGTAGTGGCCAGTCAGCAGCTTCTGAGAAGTCCATAAGGAATGCATAAAGGCAACAGCCCTCCACCTTTCCATGTGTCCCTCAGCAACAGGTACTGAGGGGCACACTCTGAGCAGGAAGGATCTGCTGAGCAGCCCCCTGCCCAGAATGCTGTAGTCAGATCCTGCACTGAGCAAATGGCTTGGACTTGATGACGTCCAAGGTCCCTTCTCTGATCCCCACCATTCTGCTCCTCCTCACTTACTTGTTGACGTTGTGCTTGAGGCTCTCCAGCTGCTGCCGTTCAGGGGCTGTGATCATTTCCTCGATCTCCTGCAGCTGTGCCTCCTCTGCCCCCGAGGCCTGTATTGAGGCGAGGATGGCTTCTACCCGCTGGGATTTTTCCAGCAGACGCCTGGCACAGGACAGAAGCCACGGGTCAGACAGAACCACACCACTTCAGTTTAAGGCTGGCCAAAGATGGGGCAAGGCCCGAGCAGAGAATCAAGACTCCTTCACAAGGGAGAATTCATGTAGTCCTCCTGGGGTGAGTCCCATTGAGACAAACTCACATAGAAGAAATGGGGGTCAGCTCTGCGAGTTTCCCACTTTTAACAGACCTTTGAAAATCAGAGATTTGCAACCTGTCACACAGCACCACAAAGCTGTGACGGCAGTGATGAACAGAGGAAGAGTGGCCCTGCGGAGGTGGATCTTGAGGGCTCCAACTTCTTGCCCTAACCACCCTCCTCCCCCCAGGACAGCTCACTCACCGGTTCTCCTTAGTCTCATGCAGGCGTCTTTCTATGAGGTTGGCCATGCTCTGGAAGGGAGGAGGAAGATAAAAGGGCTATTGCAATCCAATTTCTCCCGGCATTTTTTTTTTTTTAAAAAAGGAAAGCGAGGGCAGTGAAGCCACAGGACACGTACCTTGTAACAGCGATGGAGCAGCATCCGTGCAGATGAGAGCCTGTTCACTGTATATAGGTAGAAAGTGCGGGAAGGGGCATGATCGGGGGTCTTGGGGATCTCCTGTTTTTGAATGAGAGAACACCCACAATGTTTGCTTAATAATGAAAAGAGAACTGCAATGCTGACTTATTTACATACCTCTACAATGGTACCTCCGGTTGGGAAGTTGTTAATGTTTGATGTTTTATTCTGTTTTTAATCTGTTGGGAGCCGCCCAGAGTGGCTGGGGAAACCCAGCCGGATGGGCGGGTATAAATAATAAAATTATTATTACTACTACTACTACTACTACTATTATTATTATTATTATTTTGCAGGTGGGGGGGGGAGTGAAGCTGAGAAAGAGCATGTTCAGTGGCAGTGATGGGATTTGAGGCCAATGATTCCTGATTTGCAATGCTGTCCCTTAGCCACTGGGTGGCCACTGTGAGAGCAGGATGCAGAACTAGGTGGGCCACTGGTCGGATCCAGCAGGCTCTTCTTGTGTTTCTTATTTATTTAATGCATTTATATCCTGCCTTTCTCCCAAGCTGGGATTCAAGGCGGCATCCTTATAACACCTTTATAATATACAAAGCAATAAAAACAAACCAGTTGAAAGCAAGTTAAAACACATGAAAAACACATTTAAGCCTAGCATTAAATGCAGTTTGCCCAAAGACAGCCCCGTGGTCAGCATCACCTGCACCTTGGTTTCCAAAGGCCAATCTAAACAAGGTCTTAACCTTCCAGCAGAAGACTGACAAGGAGGGAGCCAGTCTAGCCTCCCTTGGGAGGGAATCCTGCCATCTGGGAGCGGCCACAGCAAAGGCTTTCTCTCATGTCATCACCAACTTTGCCTCTGATGTTGATGCTCAAGCACACCACTTTCAACTTTTCTATACAGGAATCCATGGCAGCCTTTCAGTGGAATAGGGGCCATAGACAAGAGGCCAAGGTGTGGGTGTACTAACTACACCTCTTTCCAGGCTCCGTTGCCCTTCATAATGCTTGCGTCTCGAGTTTTTGTCCCCATAAAATTCCATGGGAACCACTGAGAACTGGTTTTGCTCCAACCTGCAGAACCCCACCCCTTAATCAGCACAGCCCTGTGACACGTCTGGTTTCTTGATGATGCTAGAGTGTGACGGAACCTCAGGAACTGGTTTTCACGCTGATTAAAACAGCACACTGGGATGTGGTGGGAATGCCGACCTATTAAACAATTCTGGAATGAAATCTATTAGGAACTCAAAAAGATGTTTAAAATATCTTTCAGTAAAAAACCGGAGGCATTCCTTTTAGGTTTAATTACAAATGATATCCCCGAAAATCAAAGGAAAGTATTCCTTTATGCAACAGCAGCTGCCAGGATGCTTATAGCTAAAAACTGGAAAGGCAGAAAAATTCAGTCAGTGAAAGATTGGCAAATTAAATTTTGTGAATACATAAATCTGGCAAGACTCACAGCTTACATAAGGGGACAATCGGACCAGAAATTATTAAAAGAATGGGGTTGTGCTAAAGAGTATATGAAAAAACATTGTTCTGGAGTAAGTATATTGGTATGTAATGAATGATGCTTTACAGGGTTAAAGAAAAAGAAAAATGGTGTAAAAAAAAAAGTACAAAGGTGGAAGTAATCTAATTAGACACAACAATACAGTAAGAGTAAATTTTTTGAGGTCTTAGAACAAAGGAAGGAAGTCAATTTGTGTTTATGTACGTAATGATATGGTTTTTTTCTGTAGATGTGTGCTTTTCCATTTTTGTTTAGTTTTGTTTTGTTTCCTTTGTTTTTTTCCCCTTTTCTTTTCTGGTTTTTTTTTTTTTTGTATGTTCCGGGGTTTTTTTTGTTTGTATAGTATTATTTTGGATTCAATGTTTGTAATTTTTGTTATGATTCTGCATTGAAAATAAAAAAATTCAAAAAAAGGGGAAAAAAGAAAAAAGAAAGAAAAAAGAAAACAGCACACTGGGAGTTGAGAATGGTATGCACAGGAGTTGCAATCTTGCAAAGAATTCTGCTTCCACCTTATTTCCTCAGGGCCTGCTCATCTTGACTTGCATCCAAGCAGCTCAGGTCTTCCATGGAACTTTAGTTTTGTATAATTTATTTTTCAGACCTAGATTATTCAGGACAGCGCCCCCCCGCCCCCGCAAAGGAGCATACCTGCAGGGCTACAAAGTTAGTCGACAGCATTTTGTACATCATTTCCTTTGCTTCCTTGGCAGGGATCATTGCAAAGTCTTCTATTTGTTTCTGTTCCAGATGCTTCTTCCTCAGGAGGAGGCGGAAGATGCGAGCGCAACGAGACCCGAATCTAGATCAGAGAAATAAAATGGCATAGCAGGCTAGTTTTTTGCACTCTCTGAATTCATCATGCATCAGGCTTCTCAGTTTGGCTTCCAACTGATGGATGCTGGGACTCCAAAACATCTGGAGGGCACGAAGTTGTCAAAGGCTGAAAGAATGTGTAGAGCTCTAACTGTGCTTAGTTTATTCCATCATTGGGACTCAATGGCTATAAGCACTTCAAGGTATTACAGTGGTACCTTGGGTTACATACACTTCAGGTTACAGACTCTGCTAACCCAGAAATATTACCTCGGGTTAAGAACTTTGCTTAAAGATGAGAAATCGTGCTCTGGTGGCGCAGCAGCAGGAGGCCCCATTAGCTAAAGTGGTGCTTCAGGTTAAGAATAGACCTCCAGAACAAATTAAGTGCTTAACCTGAGGTACTACTGTACTGAGATACAAAGAGCTCAGAATGATTTTCTTTACTAGAAAAGAAATAAGCAGTTTATTCAAAACTATGTTTTCTCTACTAGGAAAGCATTAAGATAAAAGATCAACAAATTCAGTACAGTCCACAGTTAGCATTGCTGTCAGTCTTTGACAGCCTGATCTGTGCTCTGCTTATCAACATTTTTATGGTTGCTGCTTGACATTGGAAAACTGTCCTTGAATTATCATTAACCAGATGGTCTACAAATGTATGGCAAACAGGCTTGGCTGAGAAGCTAATGTAAAACACTGAAAGAACTCAGGACCAGTTTACCTGTGAGATCGCTGTACCCCATGTATGCCCACATGACCGCTTTGGTCTGTGAAACTAGCACCATTATAAAGGTCCAGTCGTGACCAACTCTGACCATTAGGTCCAGTCGTGACCAACTCTGGGGTTGCGGCACTCATCTCGCTTTATTGGCCGAGGGAGCCGGCGTTTGTCCGCAGACAGCTTCCGGGTCATGTGGCCAGCATGACTAAGCCACTTCTGGTGAACCAGAGCAGCACACAGAAACACCGTTTATCTTCCCGCCAGAGTGGTAACTATTTATCTACTTGCGCTTTGATATGCTTTCGAACTGCTAGGTTGGCAGGAGCAGGGACCGAGCAACAGGAGCTCACCCCGTCGCGGGGATTCGAACCGCCAACCTTCTGATCAGCAAGTCCTAGGCTCTGTGGTTCAACCCACAGCGCCACCCGTGCACCTATTATAGTTGCCACATAATACCATTCCTCATCTGTAAGAAATCAATCTTTTAGTGTGGCAGCACCCACTTTGGAACTCTCTGCCTATTGACATCAGGCAGGAAATTTCACTGTACTCTGTTTCGTGTCTGCCAAACTCATTTTTGTTTAGGCAAGCCTACCCAGAGATGCAGAATGTCATGTGCATTTTAGTCTGTTTTCATCTTACTGTTTTTTAAATTATTTTTTGATTATTTTAAATCGTCATTTTTAAACTGTTTTTACTGATAAGCTTATTCTTTTCGTAAACCGCCTCAACCTTGCTTTAAAACAATCAATCTGTATATAATTCTTATGAAACAAATGAACGTGAAGCTTTGGTTGCACCCTGCTGGCAGGAGGAAATAGCACTTTGCTTTCACCACGGTGACTAAAAATGTCTGCAGCAGGCACAAGGAGCTGGCCTCATTTTACATTTCTGGCTTGAGGCAGGCCTGCATGCAAGATAACACTGCAAATACATTAAGCCAATGAGCTCTGACATGCCTGCTACCTTGACTCAAAGCAAGTTTTCAACTCCAGCATCTCCAAACAGATAGGCTCCCCATTACCTTTCCTGAACTATTGATTCCAGCGTTGCGGTAGCCAGAGACGCCAGGGCCTTATGAAGGTCTGTTTGAGGGAAGGTTAGGGAAAAATGTCAGGGAGAGTTCCATTTTGGTACGCACCAAGTGGTTTGCCCCTCACCTCCTTCTAACCAACTGACGGGAGTTTCAGTTTGGGTGGTTAACTTGGGAGGCACCTTCTAGGCTCTCCAATGATGCGAAGACACATCAGGGCCACCTGCTAACCTACAAGATTCAGGACAGATAAAGGAAAAGTCCATCTTCATGCAGCAAATGGTTAAACCCATGGCTCCCCAAGGAGGCAATGATGGCCATTGACTTAGATGGGCAAATTCATAGAGGACAATAAGGCCATCAATGGCTACAAGCCAAAATGGCCAGAGACAGTGATGCTCCATCCAGTGGCCAACCAGATGCCTGTGGGAAACCTGCAAGCAGGACCTGAGCCCAAGAGCACTCTCTCCACTTGCCGTTTCCAGCAACTCTTATTCAGAAGCATTGCTGCCTCTGACCACGCAAGCCCAGCTTGTTTTGCCCCTGGCCATTTTCTCTCAGTTTTTCTCTTTGGATAAACTGATCCCTGATCAACTAAGTGAGAAAATGTGGGGCAGGGAAAAGAGAAGCGCAGAGAACCAACCTGTCCCTTGGTTCTTTCCTCGCTTGAGAGGACATTGGCTGCTCCAAGGTCCAGGCTGCAACAGGTTCCTTAAGATTCACCAGTCCCTCTTTAAGAGATGTAAGAGAAGCATCTCTTTAAGGCATTTGGTGGCTGAGGTGAAGAACAGGTGGGCTGTGCAGGATTGGTTGCTCTTTGCTCTAGTGCCGCAGCTGGGATCAGCACTGTGAAGGAGCTCTTGCGGGCTGCTTTGGCTCCTGCCCCCCCCCCACCTGTTCTCTTTTCCTCTGGGCCCCACAATCCATTTGCTAGGTAAGTGAGCTGCTATCTCCGGCTTCTGCTGCATCTCCCCCAGGTTGGCTGAGCTGAGCCCGTGTAGCAGCTGGCACCCCACAATGGGTGGGCTGGAATGTGCTCTTCATGTACAGAAGTACACATGTCCAGCATAGAAGCGCAGGCCCACCCTCCTAAACAACCAGCACAGCTTGCCCTCCAACACGAAAACGGTCCTCATGATACAGCCAAGTCAAAAAGGATACTGATGACGTACATTCCTCCGCCACTCTCCCCCGACTTGCCAACAAACTCCAGCTATGGGGAGATTAAAGGATTGAACCAGACAAGGTGTTATTATCAGAAAAAGGAAGTAAAAAAGAAAAAGAGCATGCCATTTCAAAGGCATTGTTCAAAATGAGAATAATCATCCAGAAGAGGACTTTCTTACCGGATCATCTGCTAATAGAGTGAGGTACTGGTCGAGAATCTGTTTGGAGATGTTGTAACCAGCCGGAAGCGACCGAAATATCTTTAAAAAACAAACAAATCAGTGTTGTAGATATCCTGTGACTTCTTACAGACTTTAAACTATTACTGAACATAACCAGAGAGCAGGTGACCTACAAGAGGTTCTTTACAGAACAATGTATTTTAATGAATAGTGCGGTTTCCATTTATAACCTTCATAACCAACAAAAGTGTATTACACAAACCTGAAATGACTCATGTTAGCTATAGAGGGGGTATTTGTCTTCCCCTTGAAGGATTCTCATCTTGCCTGGCCTAGACACATTTCAGACTGTCCCCTTCCCTAACCAATTCATTTCTTCTTGTTGCGGGTGGCTCCTGACCTGATGCAAGTTCTGATGTAAACTCTGACCCATCTCTC